>NC_133616.1:13709887-14373838 GCF_964106895.1 Numenius arquata | reverse complement strand
GAGAACCGGTGAGGTGCTTGAGGACTGGAGGAAAGCCAGTGTCACTCCAGTCTTCAAAAAAGGCAAGAAGGAAGACCTGGGAAACTACAGGCTGGTCAACCTCACCTCCATCCCTGGGAAGATGATGGAATGGCTCATCCTGGGTGTCATCTCAAAGCATATAGAGGAAAAGAAAGCTATCAGAAGTAGTTAGCATGGATTCACCAAGGGGAAATCATGTCTGACTAACCTGATAACCTTCCATGGTATGACTGGATGGATAGATGAGGGGAGAGCAGTGGATGTTGTCTGCCTTACCTTCAGCAAGGCTTTTGACAGCAACTCCCACAGCATCCTCATAGGTAAGCTTAGGAAATGTGGGTTAGATGAATGGACAGTGAGGTGGATTGAAAACTGGCTGAAAGACAGAGCTCAGAGGGTTGTGGTTAGCGGCTCAGAGTCTACTTGGATGTCCGTAACAAGTGGTATTCCCCAGGGGTCAGTACTGGGTCCAGTCCTCTTCAATATATTCGTCAATGACCTGGATGAAGGGATGGAATGTACCCTCAGCAAGTTTGTTGATGATACAAAACTGGGAGGGGTGACTGAAACACCAGAAGGCTGTGCCACCATACAGCGAGACCTGGATAGGCGGGCAGAGAGGAACCTGATGAAGTTCCACCAGGACAAGTGTAGAGTCCTGCATCTAAGGAGGGATAATCCTATGCACCAGTACAGGTTGGGGGCTGACCTGCTGGAGAGCAGCTCTGAGGAAAAGGAACCGGGAGTCCTGGCGGACAACAGGATGACCATGAGCCAGCAATGTGCCCTTGTGACCAAGAAGGCCAATGGCATCCTGGGGTGCATCAAGAAGAATGTGGCCAGCAGGTTGAGAGAAGGTCGAGTCCTTCCCCTCCACTCTGCCCTGGTGAGGCCCCATCTGGAGTACTGTGTCCAGTTCTGGGCTCCCCAGTTCAAGAAGGACAGGAAACTGCTGGAGAGAGTACAGTAAAGGGCTACAAAAATGATTAGGGGAATAGAACATCTCTCATGCAGAAAGGCTGAGGAATTTGGGTCTTTTTAGTCTGGAGAAGACCGAGGGGGTATCTGATCAATGCTTATAAATACTTAAAGGGTGGGTGTTGGGGGGATGGGGCCAGCCTTTTTTCAGTGGTGCCCAGGGACAGGACAAACTTGAACAGCACAAACTTGAACATTTAGAAAGTTACATCCAAACATGAGGAAGAGCTTTATTTTGAGGGTGGCAGAGCCCTGGAACAGGCTGACCAGAGAGGTGGTGGAGTCTCCAGCTCTGGAGACATTGGAAACCCGCCTGGATGCGTTCCTGTGCGACCTGCTCTACATGGACCTGCTCTGGCAGTGGGGTTGGACTAGATGATCTCCAGAGGTCCCTTCCAACCCCGTATCATTCTGTGATTCTGCACTTACACTTGAACAGCTGTCACCATCACCTGCATCCATACCAGCCTGGCCAAATATGTAAGTCCATCACTGTCTAAATACATGGAAGTGAAGGATACTGGAAGACTTTGAGAAAGCCATTTCAACTCCAAATGTAGAAATAGTTGACTATGCCTATTAAAGCTAGTGAATGCATTTTTGGCATTGTTTGAAATGAACATCAGCGTTGATCTCCTGAGAAATATTACTTGACGTAAAACTTGATTTTTAAAATCCTAGTATCTGTATTTACCTTAAAGAGGAATATATTATTACCCTGTAAAATAGAAAGTCGCTATACATGCTGCTTCATAATCCTTAAGTAAAAAGGAAACTTTCCTACTTTTTAAACCAACTTCAAAATTAAATGTTTGATTTTTCCTCAAGAACATTGTGCAAAGAGAAATACAGCTAAAACAAAAAAAACCCCACCAAACTCAAAACCAAAACATCAGAAGGAAATATACAAAAAATAATTTTTTAAGCTCAAAAGAAATCATGGATCTTCATAAGCTATCTGACAGGCTTAGATGTGAATATTCCTTCTTGGGTTTAACTACGGTGCACTTCTGAGGAGAAGGATCTGGGGGTCCTGGTGGATAGTAAACTATCCATGAGCCAGCAATGTGCCCTTGTCGCCAAGAGGGCCAATGGGATCCTGGGCTGCATAGGGAAGAGTGTGGCCAGTAGGTCGAGGGAGGTCATTCTCCCCCTCTACTCTGCACTGGTGAGGCCACAACTGGAATACTGCATCCAGTTCTGGGCTCCCCAGTTCAAGAGAGACAGGGAACTACTGGAAAGAGTCCAGCATAGGGCAACAAAAATGATTAAGGGATTAGAGCATCCCCGTTATGAGGAAAGGCTGAGAGAGCTGGGGCTGTTTAGCCTGGAGAAGAGAAGGCTGAGGGGAAACCTTATTAATGCTTATAAGTATCAGAAGGGCGGTTTGAGGGAGGATGGAGCCAAACTCTTTTCAGTGGTTCCCAGTGGTAGGACGAGGGGCAAGAGGCACAAGCTGGAACATGGGAAGTTCCACTCAAATATGAGGAAGAACTTCTTTATGGTGAGGGTGACAGAGCACTGGAACAGGCTGCCCAGGGAGGTTGTGGAGTCCCCTTCTCTGGAGATTTTCAAGACCCACCTGGATGCAGTCCTGAGTAATGTGCTCTAGGCAATCCTGCTTCAGCAGGGGAGTTGGACTAGATGATCTCTAGAGGTCCCTTCCAACTCCAACAATTCTGTGATTCCGTGAATATTTTTTCCTACCTAAATTTACTGATTAAGATGGCACTGAATCTGCACATTGTTCATACCACAGAAAATAAACAACCCACGAAACTAATAGCTATGACGAGATTCACAGAATCAGTGAAGTCACCGCTTCACATTATGACAAAAACTAACTCCATAAATTCTGAACGTATCAGGAGTCAAAAAAGCATTGCCTGTGGTGGTTTTTTTAATTTTTATAATAGGACCCCAAGTCCAGTCCTAATGCTTACCTCTTCATTGCTAAACAAAGAAATCATTCCCCAAATACTGTCTTCACTGTATGTAGAAAAAATTACTTTCATGGTTACAGGAGTGCAAAAATACAAGTTTCTGTCAAGTTGCCTACCTAATATCCAAAAAGAGTAAGCCTGGGAATTCTCATAAGTAGCTCCTTAGCTTTTCATTTTCCCTTGTGCTTGCAGCTGAGCCCTGCTCCATCTCCCTTATATCCAGCACAGAATCTACATCAGATGCAGGAGAGTCAATCAGGCTTTCAGTGAAAGTCCCCATTCGCCAAGCAACTATTCTCTCTTTGATCCTCAGCACTTGGCAGGTGTGTTAATCTATGAATGCTGGATCCACATCTGCTTTTATTGGCATGGATTCAAAGCAATACTCATATTAAAGCACTAACCAAACAAGTCAAAATAAGGTATGAATTCTTATTCTTTAGCATAGTGCACACAGAGCATGAAGCTTTTTTTTTTAATACACTAGACAAAGGTAACACTTTCATCCACACTGAAGGGCCAAATTTCCGTACAGTCTTAAATTCTGTGAACAATCAATCAACAATTTATATAGCTTAGAGCAGTGTGGTAGATAAAACATAAGTAAGTGAAAGTCTGTTTAACGTGACACAAAATCTGGAGACAGGTGAGGAAGCGCAGGCAACCAAAATTGCCACATGCAATAAAAACAAGCAAAGGTCATTTATGTGATCTACATTTATAAATGTGAAACATAAGAGAATTTACATAAATGGACATTTCAAGACAGCACTACTGAATATTCCTCACGTATGTATTAACGTTGTTTGCTGTTAATATTTAAAAGCACACTGAGGTTTCTCTTTAAATCTTAAGAAGTACATCTGCGTGAATTTTTGGGGGCAACTCCACCGGCAGACAGATGCAGCATTTCACTTAGCCCAGAACAGAAAGACAGATGGTTTGCCTACTCTCCAAGGAGGAGAAGGTTCTCACATAGTTACTGTTGGCTTCAGTAAGGAACAGCAAGGTTAAGAGTTTTACTCAACCACTTAGGACTTATTCATGATGGGTACAGTGGCAGTAGAACTCTGGGTCCAGGAGCCTGAACAGCAATATAAGAAACAACCCAAGTGCAATTAGTGTGCCCTAGTAAGCTGTCAAGGACAAGACCACCATCATCTTACTCTGAAACATGTGATCTGGGGAACATAATGTTTGGACTCTTAGAAATGTGGCAAAACATACAAAGAAGTCAGTGAGGTAGCCCCCAAAAGCAGCTGCATATTGCTGTAAAAGCCACCAATGCCACTCTACTCATTGGTCCCACTCTACAAGGGGAGGACACAAAGCAGCTGCAAACTACAGCCCCTGCTTCAGAGCTTTTGCCATCTATGAAAACCTCTATCCTGGTATTTTGTGTATGTAATCTCATTCTGCCTTTGTAGCAAACTGGCCAGATGTCCCGTACATATGTTAAGCACAATGTTAGCTGACGTGAACATATAGCGCCTCTCCCTAGGCCTGTTTATTTGGCCTTGGGGCCATGCTAATGCATACGCATAGCTTCTGGTTACAGCTGGTTTCCATCCAGACAGCTCGGATTGTATGCCTGCACCTGTCTGCAAAATACTGGGTAGACAAATCTCTGTATGAAAAGCTGTCTTGGGCAGACACCATTTTATCCAATACATCTAATACCGGCGTGAATGAGTCTTCGAATGTATCTTTCTCTTCTCAACCCTTCTCAAGCCTTCTCTTATCTCTTTCTCTTCTCTGTATCTAAGACTTTTTTATGAAAGTTTTATCTGACATTTAAAAACTTTTTTTGCCAAGCATGTTTTGGCCACTCACTTCCAGACATGACCTCTTGATGTTCGTAATATAGACTAGATAAAAATTCCAATTAGAACAGAAAAGGACACTGCATAAGAAAGCTGCTTGAGGAATTAATAATGACAGAACAGAGATACTGTTATTGAGAGTCAGTAATCTTCCTGGAAAGAAGTAAGTAATGAAACTGGTCTTGTTTTATTTTTAATTAAGCTAGTAATTTCCTTTTGGTGTATTATTAATGCTAGACAAGAAGACAGATCAGGAACTGTGTAATTTAAACAGAAAAGTTCTCTTAAAATATTCCTTAACTGCCATAAAATGCACTTTCAGGAACACAGTATTGTACGGTGCATCAAAATAAAAGATGTAAATTGTGAAATAATTCAGGTTTAAATCACTAGTTTCTGATTTCACTATCTTGCCACCATCATAAAAGATTACATTCAATGATGATACAATTTAAATGGTTTGTTTACCAAACCATTTCACTTAGTAAAGTTAAAATTGTCTTACATTCAACACATCACAGGGTTCTTTCAAACACCTACCTCCACGGCTGGCAAGGACAGTACCATCATAGGAAAATGTCAAGCATGATGTGTCAGTGCCTGGAGCATGGGCTTGCCTGCAATGGAACTTTGTGTGTACCTGTTTGACAAACAAGGAAAACATTAGAAAATTTGCTTATTTCAAGACAGGACAAACATTTCTTTATAGCATTTTTTGTACTCTGCTGCTATTCCTAAACTCAAACAGAAAATCTTGCATTTTTAGCAGGTACAGAAGCTAAATATTTCTGCAGCCTTTTAAAAATGTCATGGTGTTTCAGAATAGGCTTCCATAATAAGAGCTTGAATGCAAAATTTGACTTTTTCATAGGTTTAATTATAAAGCCCACATTTACATAGCATCAGTGCTCTTGGAAAACTCCCACTAACGCTGAATAAAGGTAGTTATGCCTGGTTAGGACAAAAATAAATTTTAAGACAGTTCTCAACACTCCCCTAATCAGGCTTATAGTTTAAAAAAATACACCAAAATACATAATTTGGGAAGGACTTGAAGAAAGATTGGAATAATATACTTTTGACAGATTTAATCCCTGCCAAAATTAATGGCTTATGTAACAGAACAAAGCTCAGATATTCTGAGGTTTGTATTCCATTTAGCTGCAATAAAATTCAAGTTTGGGAATGATGTATGTTTATTTTTAATTATTTCTATTTTGCTGATAATCCTAGAGAACGGCAGAAATTACTTTCAATTTAACATTTTGTACTTGTATAGAGCTGACTTTTTATTAAGTCACTATTTAGTAAACCCCCTAAAAATTCTATTAAAAAGGGAGGAACCTCAATTACATTTTAGCACTTTTGCAAAATCAAGATTTCCTACTTCCCAACCAAAAACAATGGTCTCAGCTAAGATACCAAGATGTCTTTTCTGCACATGAAGGGAAAATGGAAGAAAAAGAAAAGGACAGAAACAGGGATTCAAGATTTTGAGACAGGTTGGCTCCTTTTTTAATACCTAGGAAATGACATTTCTCATTTGCCCTCTTTTCCTAACATAAAGCTAATCCATATAGCTGTAAAACAAAGCATTCAAGAATTAAAGGTTGCTTGCACAACTGTATCTCAGCTTCCTATCTGAAAGACAAGAATTAAAACATTCCTTTCCTCATACAGAGGGGAAAAGACCAAATCAGTGACCTTAAAGTCCTTTATTTACCACAGCAATGAGCAAAACAGAAAAATATGTACAGAAGCACGTATTTTCAGAGGAGGGTTTGAACAGCATGCAGTAAGTCAGATCTAGACTCACACCCTGAGCAGTAAGAGGACAAGACAGCAGCTGCTTAGTGATTACTATCCAATCTATACATTAAGGGAGAGACAGTTCTACAGAACAAAAAAGGAGGATGTGATCACAACATGCAAACACATGGACTGAATTAAGCTTGCAGAGGAATACTCAGTTACTGTATCTTCTGATTTTTGACTATGCACCTTACTAAGGCTCTTTTTATGGCTGCTTTGTATGCAAGACACCCAAGCTAGTAAAGTAACTAATGTTATTTACCCTTTCAAATATTTATTCTAAATTTGGT
The DNA here is from genome assembly GCF_964106895.1 of Numenius arquata. Lineage (NCBI taxonomy): Eukaryota > Metazoa > Chordata > Aves > Charadriiformes > Scolopacidae > Numenius > Numenius arquata. Next base: position 14,366,971 of record NC_133616.1, on the reverse strand, counting down.
CCAAACGCTAGAGAATCTTTGTGTGATGACATTAATAACGACTGCAAGCTTACTTTGGTGTTCTGAGAGGACTCGCTTATGTCATTCCCTCCACAAATGACTCTTCAACAAACAAAGAAGGTCTTCCAAACACCATGTAAATGCTTCTTACAGCATTTGGAGATAGAATGTAAAAGGCTACGTTTAGCCATAGTACTTGTTTTGAAATTACTGTCACTTCTAGCAAATTGTGCATATCCTGGAGAAACTCTATGAACAGATTGCAGTTTACAACTGTATGTCTTTGGTAGGGGTGTTTATAAATACTAAGAAACATATTTTATGCATCCAATTACATAAAATTTTCCAAGTATGTGGTAACATAAAGGATAAACTGTGAATTGGCTATCAGAAAATAAATTTTCTGTAATATTTGTTAAACACTAACAAGCAATTAAAATGATGTATTTTCTGTCTAAGAAATACCATGGACACTTGCAAAAACATCATAAATGGTTAATAATCACACCTAAAAAAATGACAGAAAGATTACAATATGGTATTTAGCTATTTCAAATAAATTGGAAAAACTTCATTTGGGCTTCACAACACTTGTCTACTTTAACACTCCCATTCCTCCTTGGCAATGTCACACTGACATACATGTATTAAAATAACAGTTTTTTAATTTTGCTGCCCAAGTTAGTGCAAGGCTGGGTTTTCTTTTTCTTTCATACCCAATCAATCTGAAATTCCCTCCTTTTGTTTTGTTTTGAATACAAATTAGAATAAAGTAAAAGATTTGGGGTACAACCTATGCCTTTTCTTTTATAGTTTACTAGTAAAAAATGCAAACATTTATATATATATATAGAGAGAGAGAGAGTAAATCACAATGTTTCAGGAGTTTTGTTATTTATCTATGGTCAAAGATACTGATTTTATTTAGCATGAATTTATGAATCCATTAATCAAATCTAAACTGTATCTTTCAGGAATTTATCAGCTCACCTTAAAAGCATCACCCATTATAGAGTCTTTTCAATGAAGTACCTATACTTTGACCAGTTCTTACCCTTTTTTAACTGTCCCATAGAAAAATAGCAACATACAGATATGCAAAACTCAAACAGTATTTGACCCTTAACCACAAAAATTAAAACAACAGAACAAATTTAGTCCAGCTCTATCCAGCTTCGATGCCTTAGGATTTCACGTAAAATAAGACTCGTCTGAAAGGGACAGTAAGATTGCATGAGGAATTCTGTTTGTCTTTAAAAATAAATTTTCTCAGTTTACCATCAAAAAGATTGTTTTCCTAACTTTGAGCTCTGCAAGCTTGCCCTTCATATATTATTCTGCAAAGGATTATAACCCTGAATTGTAATACTAAATCAAATATTCTAAAATGATTGAAGGTTGCTCTAAAAATGATAGAAGGTTGAACAAGAAGTTTTTACATATACTGGCAAACGTTCATTGCAGTTTTCAAAGAAAATAATGTGTTTGGCCTCTGGCCTCTTAACATTTTCAACAGATGTCTAATCTTGCTAACAAATCATTAGCAAAAAAATTGTTATCAGAATGTTTCTTGCTGGAAACACATGAAACAACAGAACTAATGTACACAATTCAAAAGTTTGATTCAGGAAGGGAAGGGAGAGAGTATTGAAACACTAGATAAAGACGTAAAGATAATTAGGGCAAAGTTTATCTACATTTCTCCCTCATTACTACTCTCTTTTTGTTGCAGAGGTGCCTGCTTTTATGGAGTACTAGTCATGTTCCATACAAAATTTGACAAGTTCATTAGTCCTTAAAATTTTTTAAGGGTTTAGTTATTTCAGCAAATTCTGCAGTAATACACTCTTGTCTTCTGCAACTTGTTTGAAGGCTTTCTAGCAAGTAACTCCAGCAATGTAAGCACTTTCTTTCTAGCTTTGTATTAGCATGTATATTTTTGTTAAGCAACTACAGCTGACTGGACCTGTGTGCAACATGAAATGATAGGCAGAAAACATGAAGCACGTGTGAGAAAGGACACAGTTGCATGTACCAAAAAAGCTAGGATAACAGATAAATGTCAAGGTTCGCAATATCACAGCAGTCCTCATAGAGAGGATGAGAACCAGAAGATAAAAGGAAGCCACAGAAAGGATTGGGAAGGAGGGATGGGAGGGCAGGGGGAAGGTACATGACTGGAGTGTCAGGAACGAATATCCTTTGTACAAAAATCTGGGTGGATTGAAGAGGACCAATATGGGAAGTAAAGAAAACAGTGGCCATATGAAGTGTTTATCACAAATGAATGACCTATAACAGAGCTGCATGGTTAGAGTTCTGCACCACACAACTGCTCTCCTTTTCCAGAATCCTAAATAAAACATGTTCTAGAAAAAGCACAAGATAGACCTAGACAGTTTGTTCACCTCAGAAATCCAAGCCACGTCCATGAGAAAATCAACAATATGCTTAACTACTGAAATTTTTAAACTCTCCACATTGTTTCTAGAATACAACGTTTCACAGTAAGTCAACACTTTCCAAAGATTATAATGCTTCCTCCCCCCACCCTTTCTTCTTTTAACGCAGCAATGAAAGTGTCAGCCAAGACATCCTTCTTCCTTCTTGTTCCTAAAGTCTTCAAGATTTTTTTTAAAAGCAGAGGCAGTAAATCAGGGAAGGCCTTGGGGAAAGGGAGACCTACAAAGATGACTATATCAATCTTTGCCTGTATTACAGATGCATAACAAAATTTTACTCATTTAGTAGTGTGAACACAGTCAACCATGCAACCACAAGCATGTCTATAGCAAAAGGAACTCTATCCAATACAGAGTGTGCCACCAGCAACGTGCAATCTACTCCAGTTTGCTCCAGCACAAGGAAGGTGTATTCTGAACAGGGACGCTCAGCTCTAGAGATGACTCTCATGCTTGCTTACCATCTGTTCCCCTTATTTCACATCAAGGAATGTTTCCAGTGCTCCTTGAGAGAGCTAGAAATCAGGATTTACACTGCTTTCAAACATGAGGCAGAAGGGCAGCACTAGCTGGTCAGAGATGCCAGACAGGCAAGTCCCAATGTATGGCTGTTTGAGATTTAAATGGGTGATTTCACCCAACTAACATACTGTCAGCAAAATAAATTAACTGACACTGTCAATATTCAATGGCAAAAATGATAATTTTTAATAAACGTATAAAGCCTTCCAAGATAACATATTATCAGAGGCCAGTTTCAAGGTGACAAAGGCATGACCTATAAAGCTGAAAGAAGAAAACAAACAAACAAACAAACAAACCAGAAACCTTTTTAGTCACAACTGAGCAAAGCTGTCTGGGTCTTTGTTGAAAGTGTTCCCATCAGAGACAGCCAGGGATCTCAGAGCTGTGATCACAGCTGACAAGACAGACAGGTTCCCAGGGCACAAGTTACACTCTCCAAATGGCCATTTCCCCATCCCCCCTTTGGGCATCTCCACTGAAGGAAGCCTATTTGCTTTGCTCTCAATTATAGTCCAGAAAAGAAACGTAACTGTACTTTCTGGGTTTAGCATATCACTTAAAAATTTTCAGGTCTACATATGCCAGCTGAATTCAGGAATTTCTCATTTTTTTCCCTAAGTAGGCAGTTGCAGATTATATCAGATGCTTTCCTTAAGTCTCTGTAAACATGATCCCTGGGCTTTCAATTTATGTGACAGCTCTTCAATACCACTTCCCGTGGTGTAGAAATGGATGCTATTTCAGTAATGACCATAGTGATGCAAAACAAGATTAACTTGTGAAATCTGAGGTTTTAGTGTTTACATGATTACATTGTTACATGATTTGCTCTTCTCTGTAATTTTCTAACTCACTGACATCTACATGTATCATTAGCAGACCTGAAACACTTCTTCCTTTCTCTGTATCCTAATTAACCAATTGTGAATACAGTAGCCTAACTTTATTTGCCATAACCAGGACATCTGATTGGCAATTTAATTGTCCTGTGTGTGCATTACATTCTCATCTGTTGCAACTAAGGCCTTTTTCTGGGTGGACCGAAAATATTCCAGGGGAGGCAAGTCTTTGGGATTTCTTTCTCTCTCACACTCAGCAGTTGTTTAATACCCTCCAATAGTCTTTCACACGTATTTCACAGGAAAGTTTTCCTAGTTATTTGAAATTCTAAACAGATAAGAGACTTGGCTTTTTTTTTTTTTAAATATTCTGCAGTTTTTCTTGAGCCACTGTATTGGGATGAAAAAAATAGATAACTAGAATAAAACCCAGAAAAGATAACAGCTCTGTAGATATTTTTAAAGTTTATAAAAATCTTCAACCCCTTGCAATGTATGATGTAACTATGAATGAAAATAAAAACTCAAGTGTGAAATGCTTAGTCGGAAAGCAGCATTCTTAGAAGAGAAGCCATAGAGCAGTGTAGCCAGTAAAGGTGAAAAATTATCTAGCATTTCATTAACTGCAATTGATACAAAAAGTTGAGTTCTACTGAAAAAGATCTCTAGATTTTACACAGAAGGCAATGAGGCAAAGCACATGATCCATTTGACTACATGGGGTTGTAGACACAACAAGGAAGCAAGCAGGCTGCCTCACCTTAAGAGATGTCTCTGAGCCACTGCAGAGAGACAAGAAAGTCCTTCCTATCTGCCCATGCTTCCTTCACCCCTTAGAGCATTCAATTCCTAAGAATATTGCTGACCCCAGAAACAATTTCTTCTCAAATTTATTTATCAAGAAAGATTTTAGGAAACCATTTTAGAAAGACGGCTTCTTAACAGCATTGCTAAATGTTAGCCTAATGGTTTGAAAATGAAACCCCAGCTGAATGTTTGGCTGCGCTGTCAAACTTTGCATTTGAGAAAATAATCTATCTTGGCTACAAAAACGATAAATATTACTAATAAAAATAGCTTTTGGAAACTATTCAGTTGGCTTCCTTTGGGGATTTTTTACACTGCATGAGAAAAACATACAAGGATGTAAAAGAAATGTTCTTTTGTATCTTTTCATAACTTATCTAACCCATCCCATGTTATCCTAGCAAATTTACGATTTTCCTCCTTTTAACTATCATAAATATGGCTTCTGTAAACCAAAAAACCCACCACCCCTTCTTTTGCCTCTTTCAAAAATAAATTAATCACTCAGACTTGCCCAGCTGTTGAAGGTTCCTTTGCCTTCCAGAAAAGAATCAAATCTGATCAATGATATTCTGTAAAAAATCCATTAAAAATTTAGTTAAGATATACTACAACCCCACTTTAAGTCTAGAGATTGCTTCAAACTCATCTATGCCAACACTGGATGTTTCATATCAATTAAAAGTAGCTTCTTGCCCATTGGCAATAAACAAGCAAAAATATAAACAGGAAAAAAAATAAAGAAGCTACAAATATACCTTTAAAGAGCAACTATCACAAAGTTATTCCCAACATAATTCAATATAATTTCTCATAATCTTTCAGTCTTCAGTAGTTCAGTAGTTCCAAAGCATAAGACCCATTTTAGTGATCAAATAGAGGTACAGTGTGAATAAAGTGAAACATAACTGAAAATATATACAATTTAACATAAAGCTAATATTTCTGGTTCAGTAACACTTGAGCTAAAAAAAAGGTGTAGTTTGCAGTGAGTTATCAAAGGTGGTTATATAATAAATTTACTTATTTGTTGAAAAAGTAGCTAAAATATGCATATTCCAATGAAATGTGTGTATGTAAGAAATGAACAGTCACTTTCACTAAACTTCTTGTAACATAGAGTGAGCTATTATTCTCAATTATTTGATTTTTATGATAAAAATGTAAACCATTATGATGTATTTTTTCAGCTTATTAATTAAACAAATATAATTTTTTTAAAACATGGATTTAGTTTTATTTATTCAAAGAAGGAAGAATGCCTCAGCTAAAAGGGTAAGTGGTATTTTGCCACATGAAGCATTTCAGTGATAAAAGGAGCATTCTTAACTCAGAGAGTTAGCGGTTTATAAATAATGTTGCATAAGGTGGATGAGATTATTAGGTCAATATACTTAACACTGATTTTCAAGGACCTTACATATTTGAATTTTTTTTTTTTTTAAAAGCTTCTACAAAACAAAAAATGCCATCTTCATTCAGAAAAGAAAGTTGAGAGAAACCATTTTGAGAAGTTAAAGAAAACTCCTTTTCTTCTGTTACAGGTCAGCTAGGCACTTATGGATGGTGTAGAATATGCATTCTTTTAATATGTATAGATATTAAAGATATGTAGCTATTAATCCACAAAACATAGAGTTGCTGAATGCCCTCTATTTCAGTTACTCTTAACTCAGAATTTTACGTGATGATATCAGCAACTTCAGGATTAGGCCCTAGAGTCAGATATGAGTAAAATGTAAAAGTAGAAATATAAAGCTAGTTGGGAAAAAAAAAAAAGAGAAAAAAAAGGTAACTCAAGAAAACTTTTTCTTTTCAAGAAATATTCCTCAGTTTCATGATTATGTCTTTGACCGTGTTTTCTTTTCACAATAATTTTATATAATTGACTAGCTAAATAAGCAAACAAATAACTCTACACATTCATAAGCAAAAGACTGGCACAGCGGAAAAAATTTTCAAAAATTGTTCTCTGCAAATAGTTTATACTAACTGAACACAGTGTTCCACAGGGAAAGGAAATAAATTCCCACTTAGCTTCAGACTCTGTAAACCCAAGGTTACAGATTTTTACAAGTAAAATACTACAGTGCTAATCACTGTTTCCACGCATATAATATACAGTTGTTGAAAACTCTTTTGACAAAATGTGGTTTTGTTCAAACGCAACAAATTACAACTGAATACTGCATTTCAATTCATCTGGCATCTAGCTCAGAAACAACACACTGTCTTAAATAACTGTGGCAGTTCAGGTTTTATGGTTGCATCAACTTCTACCTAAAATAAAGAGCCCCTTAAAACCTTTCATGATTAAACATACTTCATAAAATAAGTTAAATTTAAAATCAAGATTTCACTGTTTCTGCAAGATGAGGCTCCGGCATACTTGGATTTGATTTCTGACACTCAGTATTTGAAATTACTTGAAAATTAATGTTTCCATTTCAAAACACACTGTATATTTATCCATCCACACTGCACAACACCCTGTCATATCAAGTTTCCAGCTAGCCTACAGAGTAGCAACCAAATACCTAAGCATTAGGTAGAGCGAAAAAAACTTGTAATATTCTTTAGAAAAATGTGGCTTGCTCTTCTACAGTGAGTGCTGGAGCTCCACAGAAGAGCAACAAAGCTGAGGGCTCTAGAGCACAAGTCTTATGAGGAGTGGCTGAGGGACCTGGGGTTGCTTAGCCTGGAGAAAAGAGGCTGAGGGGAGACCTTATCGCTCTCTAAAATCACCTGAAAGGAGGTTATAGTGAGGTGGGGGTCAGTCTCTTCTCCCAAATACCAAGTGATAGGACAAGAGGAAGCAGCACCAGGGGAGGTTCAGATTGGGTATTAGGAAATATTTCTCCACTGAGAGGATTGTCAAGCATTGGCACAGGTTGCCCAGGGAAGTGGTGGAGTCACCATCCCTGGAGGTATTTAAAAGATGTGTAGATGTGGCACTTAGGGAAATGGTGTAGCGGTGGACTTGGAAGTGTTAGGCTAATGGTTGGACTTGATCATCTTAAAGGTCTTTTCCAACATAACTGATGTTATGATTCTATGAAATTCCAGAATATATTTCATACATCAATTGCTTTTAAAATTAGTTTTCTTTTTTAATAGGATTAAAAACATATTACTGTTTAAATACGAGGACCGAATTTCCTTCAATCAATTAATCCCTTCCATCTCATTTAATATAAATAGTAACATGATTATTCAAGCTATGGTAATATAAAAATGTCCTAGTCAATATCTAAGACTCCCTCAAACAGGCTGCAGTATTTCCATACCAATTTTTCTGAGGAATACAGAATCACTACAGATTTTTTCATTCCACAGTTAGCCTTCTCTTCTACTGTTAATGTTGCTTCAAAAACCTCTTTTCTCTTCTCTTATTTCCATTTTTTTATGATACTCTGCAGTACCTCTCTTGACTCCAATTGTCTTTCACCACTAACAACCCTAAAATTCTTATCCATCCAACAAAGATTCCTTCCATCATCCTAGCCTTCCAGTTTCATTTCAGCACAATATTTCACACTCATGCATGGCAACTTCATGTTCTTCTCCATCAGCAGTGGCATCTTCAGAGCACAGGAGATAAATGAATTGCTGCTTGTAAAAGTCTTATCTCAGAAATCTCATTTGCATCATCCACTTTTCACTAAATAGCTCCATGCTTCTTTCTCTATTACTTTTTCATACTTTATCCTTTTCATCCAATACTTCCTTCTCCTCCATCTTCATTCCTTGTCAATCCCACTTAAATTCCTTCCTTACTCTCAACAGATTTTTCCCTGACAAATCCAACAATGCTACCCCATCCTCATTTTCATCAGCCTTGGAAAAAAGTGCCTATTTTCTAATCCCTTTCTTCATTGTTTTATTGTCCGGTATCTCCTGTAAACCTTCCACATGTCGGCTCCCTGCTTCACCATTCTCTCTGCTGTGTCATTCTCTCTCTTTCTCTCACTGGCTATTCACCATTATTCAATCCCCTTGGTCACTGAACATGTCACTCTGCAATGTATTTTTAAAAACCTTATTCACAACCATGACTACCAGTATCTTCATGCTATTAAACTACTTTCCAAGTTAAGGTAGATCATTCTTTGTCTGCTAAACATCTTAGATCATCTTGACATTGCTTTGTGAATGCTTAAATGGAAACTCAAATTCGACATGATGAAAGCTGTTTCTGATTTTCTTACGCGGATCTCCTCAGTTTCCCTGGAAGATCTAAACTCTAACCATTCATCATAAGAAAAATGTTGTTATATGCATCATTCCAGTATTATTACTTTGTTATTATTATTACTTTGATATCTTTTCCCTCTTTGTTTCCTTGATAATCGTCCTTTACTTTTAGGTTCCACTGTTGCTTCTGTCTTCTTTAATAGCTGTATTTTACCAATGACTTAAATATATATTCTTCCAATAATAGCAATTACAGAACCCTCAGTTAAACCTCAAGCACATCTGTTTTTCTCACATAAAGAAAAACAAAGTCAAAACCAACAAAACCACCACTCTGTTCCATAACACATATGGACATACAGTAAACTATCATTTAAAAATGACCAAAAAAAGGAGACAAGTAGCAACTGAGTCCGCACACTGCCCTGCTTTTGTTTGTCAGTATAAACCTCCTACCAACTTGACACCAAAGGATTCATCCTCTGACATAACCACATTTCTTTAGGAAGGAGAACAATCAATACTTGAAGTTCGTTTTACACCTGCAGACACACAGCAACACACATTAGTGCAGCCCTGCCTTGCCCTCCTGCACCAAGGCAGCAGCCAAGAAACAACAGTGACCTGTCTGGAGCACAGGAAACATTCCTACACCCCTGTCAACTCCTACCCAGTTTGGCACCACACCTTCATGCATCAAATATCAAAATCAACCAGGCATTTGCACATTTGTGACAAGTGACAAGCCAATGGCTGGCAAAGCAATGCTTTCTGCTGACTAAAACAGGTGTCCCTACTTCTGAAAAATCACTCAGGCTCCTGAAGGAGGTCTACTGAATATAAGGCAGCCCTTCCATTACAAGGGCAGGGACATGCTACCTGTACTAGCTGCGCCTTTGCAAGCCTAGTGAAACAGCCTCTATAAAGGCCACCGCAGTACACTCTGGACCCGAACAAGATGCACTTTGCTTACAGATCTTGGGCTCAATGTGCTCTCCAAAGAAGACCACAACCCTGCATATTGGTGAGGACAATGAAACAGACCAGGGAGCTAGAATACAGTGTCCTTTATTGCTCCTAGCAGGGTATGTGCTGATCACAGCAGCTACATTCATCAGAGCATCTGTCCATAAAAAACACGTTCCATGATTATACAATTAATTGGATTTTTTCAGAATATTTCACTTACTGCTTGTGAACCAGCACAGTACTTTCTAATGTGACCTTCCTATCCCAACCTTAATAAAATGCATTTCACCAGAAATTTAATATAAATTAAGTTTTAGTGCTGATTTTAGTACAGTACAGTCACAAGCCAATTCTGGAAGTCATACAAATACATTGTAAAAAGTTAAACAGTAACCATAAAGGTTTTGTTTTTTTTTTAAAACCCTGCACATTGTTTCATCTGAATGAAAATTACATACCTTGAATTATCTAAGAGGACCTTGTTTAAATTACTAGCGCTTAGAGTGATTATACACATACAGAAATTCTATTAAACTAGAATTTCATTATAAGTAAGTCCGCAGGCATACTCAGACACACAGAGAAACAATATATTTATGCATAATGTGTGAAAAATATAGGTAGTCATATCCAAATCCAACTCTAGTTCCCTATCTCATGAGAAATTTAGAACTTGGTTCGAGGAAGGCAGCTGTTCCACGGATGTATCTGATTTCAGTCTGTGTAGTATCACTGCAGTCATACATTAAATAAAACACAGCTGGACAACGCTCTACCTATTTCACCACCCTCTCCACTAAGTGTTTAGCGCTAACATCTGTTGAAATCAAACTTTAGGAAATACGGACATCATGAAACAAACCCTTTATTTTAAAATGTTTTGCACTGGAAAAAGTTTTACTGGTTCGTAAAGAAAGCCTCATATATTCAATTAGGTTTTAATCATGAGACTTATACCTGGAGTTGAAAGAAACTTGCTCACTGAAGGCTCTTACAAAAAAAATACTATTATTACAAATACATTTCCTCTCATATGATTGGTTTAGTTCTGTACTTGCTTCCAAGAGACGGTATAGTTGAACAGTTTATCTTCTCATGGACACAAAAATAACTTCTTTGGTTTATAATTTTACTATGAATTTTCTACAAATGCCATGCAAACTTTTTTTTAATTAAAATTAACTAGACTTATGAGATGTTCATTAAAAACTGAGGGCAGTTTCAGTGTACTATAGACAACTATTTAAGTGCATTTAAAACTGTATCCTCAAAGAAGTGAACCTTTTAATGGATGCTGCCATGAAACAACCGTCATCTATGTAGAAACAGTTTGCTCTTTATCAGACATCCTCTGTGTCAAGTGTATGTAACCTAGTGTTACATAAAAAGCTATGCTTCACTATAATTTATCTTCTTTTTTTCAGCTTCTCAATTTCTAAGGGATTCATGGGGGATATTTTTATACTAAAAATGTGAGTATATTTCTTAATGTCATAAAACTGAGCACACTTCAAAATAAATCACTCTCATTCAACTGAATTAAAAAAATTTAAAGTGCTTTCTCTCTTTGGTAAATTTATTTTTTCTAAGTTAAACAGTTATGAAAAAGGTTATGCACTAGCACTGCACAGCATTAAGCTGTTTGTTTCCTAGGCCAGTATCTACTCTCTCATAGTGGTCACTGACACAGGAATACATGAAAATCCCAAAACACTTAAATGGGAAGAATTTGTTACCCATCTTCTACATTAGACCTCTGGAAAAGTTAGAAATATGGTAATATTTAAAAGGAGAGTAGGAAAAAATAAGAAGTAAAAGAGTTTACTATACTATAGTAACAAGAAGAATTGAGAAATGTAAAATACATTTCAAAAGTTTAAAAATTCCAGATCATTATTTTAGTTTTGAGATTTTTGTAATATGTGTGAAATGACCATTTCATTTAAAAAAACCCTACTTCTAATTTCCTTTGTTATTAGCAAAACCCAAACCTAAAAACCCAACCCAGCTAGCTCTTAGTACACGATTTGCTAAAATTCACTTCACATTACTCTTTATGAATCCTCCAGAATAGAAAGGTTTCTAGAAGTTATGAATTGATGAGAAAAGTGAAGCCTGTAAGAGATACATCCAAATATGAAGCTGGAAGGGGGCAAAGGGCCCATAAATTAACCCAAAAATAGAGCAAGCATATGCAGACTTAAAGTACCTAATCTTCACTCAATATGTTCCACAGATCAGAAATCATCATTTTCTACCTTTTTTGTTCTTAAATAAATCCACTTGATCAAGCTGAAACAGCTTTCCTTTCATATTTTAAAGTATGTGAGCTTTAGGCTTCTCTAATAAAACAAACTTAATGACCAAGAGTTGTACAGAAATACACTTTTCATTGCTTTTATGAAATTCACAGTATAAACCTGCTGTTCATCTCCTCACTACCTTCAAGAAATACTGACATACTATGAACCACAATGAGAAACATTTGGCCGCAAAACTAGCTTCCTAATACACACATCAAGCACAAAATTCTTTTTGTAATATACAAACCCTATCAGGCTCCAGACCAATGAAGCGTTCAGCTTGCTTAAGCAGTGCATATACTGCAGTATGTAAAAGCCATTTTTCTGATAAGCCAGACAACTCTGGAACTCACTTCTTGTTAGAACAAATGTAGCATATGTACTTTTAACTTCTTCCCTCTACATAAAAGAAAAGTTTTTCTAAAATAACAAAGCCAGCTCAAGAATCTGCTTCATTATTTTTCATTGTTTTATCTCTTTCTGTAACATTATTCATCTTACATTAATATTAATAACACTACAATATTAATAAAGCCAATAAAGTTGCCATAATGCCTACTCTTTTCTTCTCAAACTGTCATTTTAAATTTTTTTCTGTAAGATCTACTGTTATTTTTCTAAACAGTAAATCAAAGAAAGATATATAATCCTCATGGGATAAGCCTTTTTCCGTCAACCAAACAAGAATCCAAGGTAAAATCCTTTATGCTATTTTCATTGGGGTGTGACAGACTTCAAGATTTAGAATTACCTTTCATCACTATATTAGACAGTGCAAACATTTAGATAGTTCTTAACTATAAACTGTTTATTACATAAGAGAGAAATGCACTTAGAAATACAGCAGGGCACATTTTATCTTAGCATATGATTGTCAGATTCTTTACTGCAGCTAGCTTCAGGGTATAGATAGTGATGTGCTGGTTAAACCAGACGTATACAAAAAGGAGTAATATATGAAGCTGTTAGTATTTGCTGCTGGCAAGCTTGTGTGTGATTTCCAGTATCTAGAGCAGAGGTCTGGCACATATACATATGGAACGAAAGGTTGGGATATTATGGATATGGAAAACTTACCTTAAGTTTGAAAGGGGAATATAGAGTATTTGGATATCTTTCATCTTGTATTTACACAAGAAATTTCCAGATGTAGCCAGACTGCCCTCTTCAAAGCATGAAACTTGTTACATACTTGGGGGTAATCAGAAGATTTGCCTGTTTTTTAGCTGTAGCAGTGATAGTCAGCAAATTCAAGTATAGTAATTGTAAATTGTTGCTATTAAATATTGACATTTCACTGGAATAATTTTAATTCTGTGAAGAAATCAAAATAAACCCCAAATTCTATATAAGCAAAACAAAAACAAACTATCCAAATTGATGAGTGAATATTCGATGGCCAAAATAATGAATAAAATCTAGCTGGTGTGAAAAGAGCATAATCCTGGAATGCTGTGATAGACCAGACACTAAAGACACTATGATCTTTGCCTGGTAGAAACTGTATCTAAAAAAGGCATATGCATACTAGTAAAGCTTTCTATTAGACAGACATAAGACATAACATTTCAAGAATTTATTACTGAGAGTTCTGTCTTTTGCATGTCAGCATATGCAAAAAGCATCCTGCAACTGTGCAAAGATCCAACAATCTCATCTGCCCAAAGCATGAGTATAAATCCCCTCAAAGGACCTTCCAATTAATGGAGAAAATATTTACAGCAAGTCTCAGATCTTACTACTAGTTTTCATTACTCTGTCTTGGCAGGATCAGATGTAAAATCCATCAAGAACAGCAAAATAAAGTTTACAAAAAAAAATTTCCAAATAAGATCTGGGCTTGGATTACCATTCTAAAACAAAGGGTCATCCTATTTTGGGGAAGGGGAGGGGAGGAGGGGAAGTGTCTTACACAATCTTTTTGCCTTATCTAAACCTGTGTACTTAGTTGTACAGTATTTCTTCAAAATGGCTTCAATATTCATAAAACTTTTCATCTCTGAAAATTCTACCTTAACACTTCATACTGCACACCACAAAACTAAAGCTTACAAAAACCCTTTCAAAGCAAACCATCACTAAATATAGAAATGTATTTATCTTACATCTATTAATCATGCAATTATTTGGAAAATACTTCTAACATAAGTATTTGTAATTAAAATGTACAGAGTTTAGATCTGCTTAACTTCAGGGCGTACTGCAACATCCCACTTTTCTTCCTCTTATATTTTGAGGATAGGGTGGCTTAAGGGCATGTGGAAAAATGGTTACTGGGATTATCACTTGATCACACCACTTTTGAGGATATTCATGTGGGCAGCATAATAGTATAGTTTTGGATTTCATTATTAGTGAACGTTTTAAGTTCTGGAAAGTCACTTTGAGCTTTAGCTAAGTAATTTAAAACTGATCAAAATACATAAATTATTCTAGTAATTTAAAATCAAAGTAAGGTCTTAAAACAAAAACACTAACAAGGTAGTAGTTCAGCAATACTGTAGTAGATGCTCACTTGAGCGGGAAATAGCTTAAGAATAGAGCTAAACATACCACTTCTATGAAATGAGAAATAAAATTAAAAAAAATACAAGTTAATGGCTAGCTATAAAAATCTTTCCCCGAACACTGAATCAATCTGTGTTTAATGAGAATTATATTATATTGAAAATTATAAAACACTATCTTTCCTGTTCTGATTTACATTACATGAAAAGATAAACCTATTACAGATATATCTGTCAAAGTTAACTCTTGACTACTTACAGTGCAGCCATTAGATAGCTAAAACCTTATAAAAATTACACAAGGTTTCTAAACGGACCCAATTTAATACAGCTAGAAAAAAAAAAACAGACAAGATTTTGGGCATCCAGGCTGTTTTCTTAAAAGCCTTTAAAAGACATCACTACTCTTACAAACTCTGCCTCCTCGACATCCTTATCAATATTTTTGTATCACGGCTGCAATAATACACAATAAAATAGGTGATGTATGAAACTGAGAAACATGATTCAGGCTGCCATATGCAGATAAGATGTTTATGCAGTCCTGGGCTGAATACACCAAGGAAAAGCTGGCGGTAAAAACATCATGTAACAGATCACCATCAGGTGGTCTGAAAGACTAAGAAAGGCTAAGAAGTTTAGCTTTCTCACCCTAATAAATCCTATTTGTAATCAATGAAAAACATCTCTGTCCTTTCAAGTGTGCAAAATTAGGGGAGATTTTTTACTCATTCAAGAGATTTATATCAATTTTAACTCATAATACATTTTTAACCTACCCAGCAAGTACGACAACAGTTTTTAACAAAATGACTTCAGTCTTTCCTTATTTTTATGAATGAGATACTCTGACTTCTACACAGGAAAACTGGGCACAAAGAGATTCATTGAATGCAAGACACACTTGATTCTTGATACTAAAGACAGCTCCACGGATCAGCTTGTTCAGCAATAGGTACTACTACTGGTGTTGCAAAGAGGTCTGAATGGGCAAGCACAGGCAAGATGAGGTAAATCTAGTGGGCTTACTGCACTGCCCCATGAAACGGTAATTCTCAAGATCCTGTCTTATTTTGACCGCTAATGCTCTCCAACTCTACATATTTGCCAGACACTTCTCCACATCGCAGACCATTTAAAGTGAGAGAGTTCTAATGTGTTATGTTATGATCAACTATTTTACACTATTGTTTCCACTATTCATTGGAAGTTTGAGGGAAGTTATTTTTTATGTCCTTTGAAGCTGTTATTTTAAGCCAAGCTGACAGTGTTCATAATATTTCAAACAAGCTGACAGATCGTTCTGCTAATGTGCACTGTAAATGCACATGTACGTGAACTTTAAAGAAAAACCATGCACTGACAAAATAACATACGTGAGAAAATAGCAGAGATTTATGATAAAATGAAAAAATCCTCTGAGGCAGGTGATTATAATGGATCATGATCATGCTGAGGAAGTTTGGAGAAAGGCAAGGCAGAGCTGGAATGCATTTGGCTAACTTCAGCATTAGCAAGTTACCAATGTCAGTGTCACAAAGACAAAAAAGTCTTCCTCCAAAAGTTCCAAAAGTGTTTTTACTCTCACTACACACAGCTGGGAGATTTGGAATTGCACCAAAAAACTAGTGGAAGCAGAAAACTGAATGAAACTTACGGTGTGCATTACTAGTCAGAACTAAAGGGAATTGATCACACAGCAGAATCACTCCCTAGACACAAAAACATACTTTTAAAAACGCAGATACTGAGGTGGCTCTAAGTAGCTTAGGAAAAAAAAACCTAATTCATGACCCTAACTTGCAACAAACAGCCACTTTAACTCCAGCAGGGATGATAAAACATGGGGTAGAAAAGATGTTGTTTCTTATTAAATAAAAAAAAATATATACATTCAAAGAATTATTTAATCACACCATTCTGCACCAAGTTCTTCTACACTAACGAGCAGCAAACACAAGTGACACCATTGTGGTGATGTGGACACCACCGCACTACGGGTTGATTTTTGTTTGCCCTTTGATAGACACATCAGTAGGATTCCTGTAGTTAGGTGTTAACCTATCAAGTCACAGTTGGGGTTCGAACTATAATAAACCTGCAAGCAGCAGTCAGAAACTGTGACTACAATGGCAAGGAAGATTCCCAGGAGCTTCATCAGGGAGCTTCTGCCACCTTCTTAAGTGTTACAGTCTTTGTGAACCCCCAGAGGAAGAGTAGCTTCTAAAAAACCTCCACAGATATCAGGATAACAGGCTCTATGGATAGCATGTAGTGTGAGCCACACTACTTGGCAGGTACACCTTCCTGGATTTAGTTTGTGCTTTTATTATCATCTGCAGGAACAGTGGTACAGGCAGTCAACAGCAAGGTTGAAATATCATTTATTTTTTTGCTTAAATGCAAAAATGAATTCAGACAGTCAAAACAGCCTTTATCAGATCAGCTCTGGCATGACAGCGAGGCCAACTAAGCTGCAGTTAACTTTAAGCACCTTCCTGTTGCATATGTGCCAAATCAATAGCCTAAAATACTGATGCCAGAATCATTCCTAAGTGATCAAGTATAAGAAATTATAGCAACTATTTTCTGCTTTCAACACTAGTTATTTTTGTTGCACAAATGCTGTCTTTATTTTTGACTTGAAACAGAGCTGTACTGTATGGGAATTAAAAAAATTCCTTCTTCAAAAATCAGAAGTTAGTATTTTACTATATATTTCTTCAAGCAGCATAACCCTCCCATGTTGATTCTCCACAGCTTTATCTGTTTTCCTGTGTCACCTACAGTTTGTACCCCCAAAACTGCACCACTTTGTCATGACTGGAAGTAACTCTGCATCCTGTCAGGCCGCTAAGCGCTTTCATCACTCCAGTGCAGGAGTCAATCCCTTCATCACTCCAGTGCAGGAGTCAATCCCATCCTCCTCTTTCTAAATTCCACCTTGAATGCATGTTCCTTTTTAAGTATTTTTTTTTCTTATCCCTCCTCCACCCCCCAAAATGTAGAGGTGAAAGCTTTTTCTTTTTTTAGTTATTTCATCAAGATGCCTTTTGAAACGCCTGATTTTAACTATACACACAGATTTACAGAGGGTACTAGCAGTTTTAGGTAAGAATGCCACTAAAAAAAAAAATTTTCACTGCTGTTTTACACAAAAATCTTGCACATTTCTTAATGACATCAACAAAAGCAAAACCAAAAATTATTTAGGCTTTAAAAACACAAATTCAAGGACACTACCAACTTCATTTCCACTAGGAAATCGCTTTAGTCTTGCATTGTTATACAGGGGTCACCAGTTGGAAATTGCACAAGATGCACAGGATGTATCTTTAAATTATTCATAATCACCTTAAACTGCACTCAGTAAGCATTGCAATATGTCATCTTATAGACACACAAAAGTTCAAAAGGAAAAGCACATGAAAAAGCAGACTACCAAGAGAACTATTGTTAAAACTACACCAGAAAGCTTAATATTTCAATACTGTATATGTTAAAATAAACAACATACACAGGTGATGAAAGCCAGTCTCTGAAAAATTTATTATTCTGCTAGAACAAGTTTACACTTAGGATGAATTCTCAAGCTTCATGCCATTAAGAAGTTTTACTGGGTTTATAGTGGAAATAAAAACAGAAATAAAAATAGATGACAATCCCAAAATACATGCTGTTCTTTGAATATGATCAACGGGGTTTCTTTTCCTTTTACATCTACACATTTCCTCTTGCCCCCAGCAATCAAATTTTATTTAATCTTTGTGAAAAGTTCCTTAAATTGCCTGTTTTGCTTTTTAAAATCAAATGATTTTGCTTTGAATGATTAAGTTGAACAGACTAATGTAACTTGTATTAATTCAGTATTATTTCCCCAAAGCCATCCCATTGGAATTGTACAGTTTTCAAACATTTGTGATATCAGTTTGATTCAAAGGATCCTGTACCCCCTGCCTCATTTCCTCTGTAATTTTACATTGGCTTCCAAAATAGTTGACCCTAATCTTATTTTCTCCTCCTATGTGTGCCGTAAGTACTTATCCTCCTGAAGTGAAAGGGACTGGGCATCAATTCTTTGGGTAAGAAGGGCATAAAGAAGATATGAATGATTATTAGGATAGTTAATTTTAAAAGCAGTAAAGCTGTGCCTGGTGAATTTGCAATCGACATTGCAAAATTTAACTCTTGGAAAGCACACAAAGCAACAGAGGGCACTGATTATAAAGTAGTAGCAAGAATTGTATGTATTCTTTGTCAGGTTCATAACCACTGGAAATTCAAGTTTAAGTTCAATGTGAACAGGAGAAATTACAGAGTATATTTCAAAATTTTTAAGAATTTGAAATAGTTCCCATTCTGACTCTTTCTCACAGCACTGCATTTACACAAATTGTTCAAATTTGCCTCAGTGTTATTTTTTACACATTGGACTCTAACAACATTTGGCACTTAATATGTAGCATTACCCTTTATCCTCACTCACTTGTATGCTATTCTCCTCTGCCTATTATCAGGATGAATAACTGATTTCAGCATGAAGTTTTATGACCTCCTGCTTAATGTATTCAATATCTCAAATAAAAAATGGAACTATACATTTTAGGTTTTACATAAGAACCAACAAGAAATTACAGCTTTTTCCACAAATATTGCATCCTAAAAGAATAATGGTCTAAATACAGGTATGTGGCCAACCTTTTTTTTTTTTTTCTTCTGAAAAGCAGACTGCCAAGAGTTTCCTCAGTGTTTTGAAGTGAATAGCAACACACTGAATGATCACTTGTAGAGAGAAATATTAAATTTTGCCAGTGACTTATTTAGGTTTCGGGGGAGGAAAAAAATAAAGTGTAAGTACAAATGTACCAAAATTGATTCCATCAGCTTCAAATTCAGCACTTGCTATATTAGAAGCATATATTGTTATCAAAAACTCAACTTACACTCATATTCCTATCCCAGATCTGGATGGACCCATCTTGACAGCCAGCTGCAATAAGTTTACCGTCTCTGCTGTACGTGCAAGTTGTAGGAATCACCCGTTTACCTTGAACTGATCGTGGTTTAAATACGCTTTTGTGCTTTTTTTCATTGTTAACATCCCACGTCCTGACAGTTCTGGAAAAGTGTTTAAATAAAGAGATATTTTAGATTAAGTTAATATATATGAAGTAATTCTTATGTTAAAATCAAACAACTTCTTCAGCATAAATGGAATATAACATTGTTCACATGAAGTTGTAATGGCAAAATAGCATTTAATATATGGTATGGCAGCCATGAAACTAATGTGACAGCTTTCCAAGTAAGAAACATCATATTCACTAACATGCATGTGAAGGTTGAAACAAAAAAAATAAATCAGTTCTTCCCGAACTCTCCCGTAAATACACAAAATTCTTTACAACTGGACAAAAGACCAAACGTTAATAAGCAGGTACTACATAGTCTTCACTGTCATTGGAGATCAGGATGATGAAAGTAGTCAGTCCTTTAGAAAATGAAGAACTCAGGAAACAGGCATGAATGCTTATACAAATTCATTCACTAAACTGATTGCCCTAATTGTTCTGACATGACAACAACTGACAAACCTGCTTTTAACTGGCAGTATGGTAGACTGGCTGGTTATTCTTCAGACTATTTTAAAAAGGCACTTTAAACAATTGATTGCAATATTATTGTAGTTCTCTTCCACTAATCCTGAAGAACTCTCTAATCCTTAGAGTTCTGTTGTAAAAGTCTTCTTCAAATATTTCACAAAGATTCATTTATGTAATATTGTCTTTTCAAGTTGAGTTTTTCCCACATTATTAGCAAAACAAATACATCCTTTTTCTTTTTAATGGAAAAAAGTGTCTGCCTGGATCTTCAGTGTTTCTTAGATACACGAAAACATCCAAATGAAAGAGAACTAAAACACTGAGATACAGGTGGACTCTTTAAACTGTCTTAGATACAAATGTTTTCTGTCCATTTAATATGTTGAGTTCTTTCCAGATAAAAATTCAAAACTCTTCTGGCATCTAATGCAGAGAAGAGTTTCAGGATTTGGCAAAGGAAGGAAGATCATTAATTTAGAAAGAAAAAAAAAAATCACTAAGTTCTCAAGACAACCTCATTTGTTTAGACTATACAAACATTGCCTGTAATCCAAGAGCACGTAATTCACTGGTTTCTAGCAAAGCAAATACCACTTTAACAAAGGCTGCCATTTCTCCAGAACAAGACAAGACACCATGGCATAACATTAGGAACTTTCATCAGAGCTACAAGGCCAGACAGGCTACGGAGCTGACATATATATAATTCCAGCATAAAACTGACAAGAAAATGAGCTGGAAATAGGTCATAGAAGTTATATTTAATTGCACATTTAATGACAGTACTGAAAAATAAGTAATCAAAGTAGAATGAATCTCCAGTTGTCCATAATAAAGTCAAGATTAGTCTCATACTTAAAAGTCTTCAAATCTCATAGTTGTAAGTCATCACTTCATTGTTATACTTGGAGCTCTAGCATAAGACAGTCAAGTATTCTGATGGGTGGTTTGGGTTTTTGTGTTGTTTTTTTGGTTTTTTGTTTTGGTTTGGGTTTTTTTAATTTGTTTTTTGTTTGTTTGCTTGTTTGTTTCATTTTAAGTGAAACATTAGATTATGATGCATTTTCTAGGGGCACTTAAATAAATCCATGCTGCTATATGGAACAGGCTTCTCAGCAAGGTTATGGAGTTGCCTTTCTTGGAGTTACTCGAAACCTGTCCAGACATGGCCATGTGCTAGGTGCTTAGGTGATCCTTCTTTTAACAGGAAGGTTGGATTGAAGGATCTTCGGAGATCACTTCCAGCTTCCATCCTCAACCATTATGTGATTCTGAGATTCCCCTTTTCCTCTCCACGTGTTGTCAATAACAACCCCAGTCTCATACCTTTCAACAGGCACATTGACACTTTCTCCCATTCTGATAACTACTCAAAACTTGATTCTTTTTCCAGTCCTTTTCCCTCATAATATTCAATACTTAAGAAACTCATTTGAATATCCTGTAGCTCCAGCTTCTCTTCTTCCTCTTGTGATGACCAACTCCCACTGGAAAGCTACTCCCTCTCTTATATAATGCAAGTTTCTCAGGACTGCCTTGGCATATCCACTTCTCAGATGATGTACCTAAAAGCCCGCCTCCCCCTGTTTGACTTCTTTATCTAAGATGCCCCACAAGCATCTCAGCTGCAATTCCAAAAATAACCTCTGAGAATCCTTCACTACCCTAATTCTTCATTTCTGCTGGCACAGAAAGCCTTTTTTAAAGCCTTCAGATCTCAATGTTCTGTTAAATAGAACATAGTCAAACCTTCTTATTCATTTTATGTTTCAACTGTGAAGAAATATTTTTATAAGAAATCATCTATGTATTGCTTAAAAGTTGTTCAACCATTCCCAGAGAGCCCTTAACTCCTGCGCTAAGACTGAGACCTTTCATGTCACATCTTTTAAGCGGTTTTATTCTTTATGGAAAAATTTCAAAATTTTATTTAAAACCAAACATTGTATTGCAAACACATCTCATAATACCATGGACAAAATTTCAGCTTACCACATGAATCAATCAGCCCATGGTTTCTGACTGAATCACAACAAACATTAGGAATCATCTCTAAATTATAAAAGTTTTATATTTTCCTTCAGACGACTGATGGACTAGAAACACAGGGACTGCTGAAAGACCTCAGATAAGTACTTTCACTACCCCATTCTAAGGACCTTCATCACACAGTCTGAGTACGACGTGGACTAACTTGCCCTGACATTCCCCTTTTACCCTCCATGCTCCATCAATAACTATCTGAGCATCCTGTGTCTTCTTTCAGCAGCCACTTTGATGTTTTCCCCCCACCTAATGTCTACACTTGAAACTTACTGGAAGCATTTTTCAAGTCCCTTTCCCTCAAAACACCTTATATTATTTAACTCCTCCCACTCTAGCCAAAAGGAAAGGGGATAGCAAGAAAGGAAGCACAGAACCCCAAACAATTTGCCTTCTGGGAATATGTCTTTAAACTGGCGATATGGCAAACAACTGCTAACTAAGGCTGCTTCTGTATTTTATTTTATTTTTGCCTTCTGCTACTGACCCTCAGTCACCATACCATATCATAGTCAACTCAGAGAGCACAATTTGGAATTATGCCTCTGGCTTTTTTACAGAATATTTTGTACCATTTAATGATTCTTCCTCCTCCTCAGACATAACAAAAAAATAACTGAGACTGCACTACAGAAGCCCCATTTTCACTTTCTAAACTACTCTGGGTCCAATATAATGTTCTTTGTGTTGAAATGAATGAAAAACTTTACCCCTAGATCAATCAGATCAGTTCCACGAGACTCACTTTGGTCAAAAAAGCCTAAGAGGCCTAAATAAAAGCCTCCCTAGGCCTAAATAAGTGTGGGATGAAAGAACAACATTGTTTTACACTCTACGTGGCAGCATTTAGCAGAAGTGTAATACTGATATTTATCTGTTGATAGGTATAACCAAGATTTTTGAACTCCACTGAAAACAAAAGAAAAACATTTCCTGAATGAGGCTTTTTTCCACCTGAAAACAAAGGATGTTTAATTAAAGTTTGTTCTTTAGTAAAAAAAACCCAATATATAACTTGTTTTTTTGAAACTATCCCTCCAACATATAATGTCATTCTTTTATCACATCAAATTTTAATGTACTGATATGCACAGCCATATAAGTATTTTTAATTTCTTTTTCGTAAACTTCTTTTTAAACAAAACTTCCATGAAAAAGGCTCCACACAAGTTTAAATTTAACTTTTCTTATGGTGGATTCCACATCTGCAAAACAGATTTTGCAAAGTTCTTACATTTGCCAAGAGCAATTCAAAGGAACTTAGAAAAGGATGGGAATGTTCTTTTGGAAAGGTAATGTGGATATTTTCCTGACCACTGAGAAGTTAAATAACCCATAATAAACAACTAATTTAATTACTGGGGATCATGTATGTATGTGTTGGGTTTTCTTCCCACAAATGTTTTTTCTGTTTTTTACTCCTTTTTTTCTAATGTTCTTACTGTCAAAATTTCTAATAAATTATTGATAATACTGCTGTATTGCACAAATTATTAAAGGTATTTACGTAGCTGCATTTCCCAGCCTGCAAGA
This sequence comes from Numenius arquata, assembly GCF_964106895.1. Taxonomy (NCBI): domain Eukaryota; kingdom Metazoa; phylum Chordata; class Aves; order Charadriiformes; family Scolopacidae; genus Numenius; species Numenius arquata. The sequence continues at coordinate 14,343,186 of NC_133616.1, read as the reverse complement.
ACAGAAAATTTCTCTAAGTCCTGATTCAACAAGCCACTACCCATTCTAATACTATTCTAATACAGTCTGCTGAAATTCAACAAGTCAATCAATCCAAACATTCAAAAAAGCCTGACCTGTCAAATGCCTCTAAGCTTCTCTGCCTGTCCCATCTCCTCTGTTTCTACTGGACTGCAAACTTGCTTGCACAATACTGAATGTCATTGGCATTTAATACAGTATAAATACATTAAGTACATTCTTAATAATGAAGTCTATTCTGATCACACTTAAAATACAAAAAAGCAACAGAATACATTAATCCTAAAGTACAGCTCAGACTTAATGTTGTACATCTAGTACCTATATTATAATGCTTATGTTTGCAATATATTATAATGCCTACCTATGTAATATAAGGTTGCCCAAAAGGCTACCTTAGAAAGCTATAACATAAAATCATCATAGGAACACTGCTGCAATGGACTTTATTGGCACAGCACAGAATTCCAAGTAATCTTATCAGTTATAAAAAACATTTTAAAAAGTATTTTTATATAAAGAGGCTTAATTTAAGTGACCAAACTTAAAGCAAGATTTTTTTCATTTTTTATGACATAAAACAACCTTACCTACACATGCTTATATAATACGGTGAAAAATCACCTAAAGCAGAATATGTAAAGAGAATAGATAGATAAGAAATAGCTGGAAAGTTCTGTGAAGATGCACTTAGTGAACATGGTGGTACAAGACTATGTCAGCAAAAACTTCAATTTTTGTATTCTCTTTGCCCTCTTTCAGCAGAAGTGAGTTATAGTCGTCTTCTGTTGAGCACATGGGACCCAACAAAGGTTAAATCACCTGCCAGACACTGACAAAATTTGTACACACAAACAGATGGAGAAATTCAGAGAAACTTTACATACTTTTTTGGCAGAAAAACTTCTAAATAAGCTACCTACAGCCAGCATCTGAACAGAGTTAAATTAACTTAAACTAGAATACAAAAATGTCACATGCATAAAATGCATGCATAAAATTGTAACTGTGGAAGGAGCTGCCAAAAAAATGGACACAACTTAATAATTTATAACAATTCTTCAGCTTCTCTGTTACTTATATAATCTCTAAATGTAAAAAAAAAAAAAACAAACAGAAAAATTAACAGACAAAACATTTTACCAGGGTAAGAAATAAAACCATCAAAATTAATTTTTATGTCACATGCAGTGAATGGGCTGAAGCAACCATGAACCTATGTGTTTCCATATTTCCAAATAAAATTGGTAGCCCTTTTTTTGATAGGAGAAATTACAAACATTTGTGTAATTACAGCTGAATTATACTATTTTGGGGGGAAAAATAGATTAAAATCTAGTAACAACAAATGGCAACTACTTCCATTGTCCTGTTTGAATGAATTAAAAAGCAACCAACTCAAAATTGCAATGACACATTAGCATGTCTGAGAGAGCATGGAGAGTAGATGTTCTGAATTACTAAGCAAAAATCCTGTTGCTGGTCAATGTATGGAAGATTTGAGGGAAACTAAATTAGAAAAAAAGACAGAGAAGAACTGACTATGAATGAGTACTAACTGCGCTAAGGAATCAGAACTCCTCATGGAGGTCTGGGAGAGGAGTAGAGATGGAAAGAGACTGAGTGGATAATGAGAAAAAAAGCAAGGAACAGAATATAACAGTTATAAAGTCATGCCAGATTTGGCATGACTGCTGTCAAGTCAGCTGTGCAGCACGTTGATAAAAGGAAAACAGAAGCAGCAGCAGTAAATACTAGCAAGTTATGACACGATCACTTGCGGCTGAGGAACTGGCCAACAGATGCCTTCAGATACAAAGAATTACCCATCAATACATCTATATAACCCCTTTCAGGTTATAATGAATACACAGTTGTAAAGACACAGTAGAATACCTGACAACAGAACCTCTTATTTAGGGCGTTAAGAACTTCATTTTTATTGATATGCAAAGCTCACAAGCTTTCCAGACTGAGTGATTTTTGTTTTTCCAGATTAAACCACTGGTCAGGCTAACAATACAAAAAGACACTCCTCAAAATGGTAAAAAATAAAGAGTAGCAACAAACTTCCTAGAAATAAGCTAGTAATTAACATACTACAAATCTTACCACTTTAGTATTGACAAATATCATCCAAGCAGAACCCAGATTTGCTGAAGTCATTCAGCCATCCAGTCCCTTCCTTCCTCAAGGTTATCAACAGGAGAAGAGAATCTGTTCAGTCCATACAATTAATTAGGCCCTTGATCATGCAGTGATGAACAAGGGGACATCATCTATCCATCTCTTCCTTGCTTCAGTTTTTGCACTACAGGAAGAGTATTCACAGAGAATATAAGCAGAGCTGGAGATATAACTAAGGTACAAAGCAAGCCAATGTCAAAAGACTTTGTTTTCTCAGCAATTTTTTGAATCGGCAGATCCTGTACATAAAGTTACGTTGTATTCGCATATGAATTACACATCTATTTCAATTATTGCCTTCTAAGGGCCTGTCCCAAATGATGGAAAAAATGGAATTTTGCACTTTTGTGTACATTGTTATTTCTTTCAAAACCTGAAAATTTTGCCAAAGTATTTGCAGGTCGGCTCATCAAAATGACCAACTCCAAAATTCCATTATTCTCAAAGTCAAAGATTAGAGCAGACACATTTGACACATCACACTGGCAGAGACAAGGAATGACAAAATACAACACAGGAAAAAAAAAATCCTACATTAAAAATGTTGACATTAATCAACTATCAACAGCAGCTGCTAGCTCAAAGCACAATAAAGAGCATCCAGTCACATGAGAAGATTTCAGAATGGATCATAAAAGAAGTTCCAAGATTCTGCTCTAACTTCTTTCCCCCCCCCCTGTGAATTCCCACTGAACTATACTACACAATGCAAAATTCAGGTAAACACCTTGCTCTCTCCAGTCTTTAACTTCAAAGATTTTGAATGCTTTCATTTAAACCAGTAAGTTTCACCTGGGACCTAAAAGTTTTGCAGGACATTTTTTCCTTTCTAAAAATATTTTTATCTATACCTTCTTCACAGATTTTCAAAAGACCCTCAAACTTTAAACTACACTTGCTCTTAACATATCTAAAGAAGAATACCCTTCATTTCTTATGTCTGATTTGTTTTGCCACATGTATAGATCTTGAAATAGTTATTTGTAAATCCAGTGCTCTTACATAATTGAAACCAGCTAGAAAACACATTACATATAATACATCATTTTTACTAACAGATGAGGATACCAGGAATCTGCTCGAAAAATAATCACTATCCTAGAAGACAGTATAACGTATTAAAATATAAATCATATACAGAAAGGTAGAAGATCAGGAAGAAAGCAAATGAGAGAAAATTTTGATTAAAAACAAAAGAATAGCATTACTGTATGTCTTTTCCATTAACAGTTGGAGTGACAGGCTACTTCCAATGCTAATTGGAAGTATTCCAATTCCAATGCTAACTAGTTAATAATGCTCAGCAGAATTTTCCTCACATCAAGACAAGTAGACTGAACATAAGTAAAACAAAAGGCTTGGTGGGAGAAACTTCAAAATATCACAAGAAAAGATAGGAAAGGAAATATTATGAGAACGAACATACAAGTAGGGGAAAAAAAAAAGCTAAGGAGGAATATGGAAGTGAAAAACAGATCAATTGTGGCAAAACAAAAAAGGTTAACTAAAGCTAACTCCTGGACAGAAAGCAGTAGTAGAGGCTATGCAGGTATTGAATTATTATGCCAGTAAGGGTCCCATTTCCAAGGAAGGAGGATTAAGACTCCATATGCATGTTATATTCATTCAGTGCTGCTTAGAATACAGAAAAATAGAAGAAAATAAAAACAGTTATTACAGCCTGAGGACAGGATAACTGTCCGACGAAGGGGATGGCGAGGAACAAACAACCTCATCCCCCTCTACCACAAAACCAAACAAATAGCTTCAAGAACCAATGCAAAAGAATAAATCACATAGAAGAAAAAATATGTTAAGTAAAGCTTTCGATATTATTGAGAGGAGAATGCACTGCACTGAGCACTATCTTAAAATACATTCAAATTCTGTAGAAGATAAATTGGAAGGCAAATCATTGAGGCATTTTTTTAAAAACAAAAGAAAACAAAAAACACACAAACCAAAACAAAACCAAAACACAAACATGCCCTAGAGCACTGTTTAGACTCCCAAAACAGTTATACAGAAAAAGGCTTCCTCAGACTTAGAAAACAGTCTTAAAATTGAAGGCATATACTATATCGAAAACAGCATTTGCAGGGCTCATAAATTAATAAAAAATAATTCATTCAGGTGTTTCAAACGGTATGGGTATGACAGTTTCTTTCTCGGAGAATTTTTTCTCAAGTTTAACCCAAGGTAGTCTGTTTCACAAAACCCCTTGCGAAGGCCTATGTATGGGCAAAAACCCATGGGCATGCCCATCATGCTGAAATTTGCATAAGCTTTTCTCCCTTAGTATTTCCTTAAATATTGAAGTATTACCTTTTGTATTTCCCTAAAACACTGAATATATTGGATTGCATCAGTGATGACTATTTGGGCAACTACACTGCACTAACAGAAAAAAAAGCTTGTTAGTTTTGAATTACTTTCTTGTTGGCACTGACAGCTAATTTGCTTTGTTTCTTGTTGATGGAAGTCTTCAGATACACATCTGACTGAAGAAAGAGGTTGTTTTTCTTTGCGTCAGCAATTAGGTTGGCAATCACTGATGTCTGCATCAAAGCATAACACTTCTCCAGTTCAAATCAGCCAAGTATCTTAAGCAAGTTTTCAGAAAACCATCCATACAGTGGGCTAGAGAACCATTCCCCCTTTTCATCCAGTGAGTAACAAATTCAGTGATTTTAACAAAGTATATTGAGCTCTGTTAACAGTCAATATGCTTTTGAATTAATAATAATTCAAAGTCTCTGTTAAAGCTGTGCTATTTAAAAAGAATCAAGCACTGTTATTTTCCTGAGACTATGTAGCACTTTGCACACAAGAAGTCCTCCAGTTACTATTCCAGCAACATCTACCTTCAGTATTATTATTTCTATACAGAACATTAAATAAATTATGGATGCTAAGTGACTGACTTCTGAAAGCTGTGAAAGTAAAAGGAGGTACAATTTTGTGTCATTTTCCAAATGAGGCCAGAAGGCAACAAACTGAGATCTCATCTCCCACTTAGCTAAGAGTGGGATGTAATCAATCTCTCTATGGGGTACATCTGATTAAGATCAAAGGGGAAGACTTATGGTAAAGAACATCTTAACAGTTCAAGTTACTGTCACCTGCAAGAACTGAAATGACTCAAGAGCAGTCTTGCATGATACTGCAAAAGCAGGAAGAGTAAATCAGTAGGAAAACAGGATGCTTTCTGAAAAGCTGATTAGTCATGGCTATAAAATAGTTAAGGCTTATTTGGATCTCAAGTTCTCCTTCACTCCAATAAATAACTTAGATTAGAACTAACACTCAGCAGAAACCTCCATTAAACCAGTGAAAGATGAACTGAAATTAAAGCAGTCAAGCAATTAAAATCTCTCTGAAGCAACACCTCAGCTGATCCTATATGCACGACAATCAGTTCTAACCACTTTTACTGCTGTCTTAGATCTTGATCTCAGCCACTTTTCTGCAGTTCCATTACAATCTAACAGAGGTAAGTAACGAAAGAAAGCAAACTGTAAGTCTTCAATGTATTTTAATTTTTTAATTTACAGAATCTTCTAAACAATGCAAAGTTTGACTCAGCTGTACAGATTAACTACGCACTTTGGGCTACAGAAAATTTTAAAAGTGAGTTTTACTTTGTACTTTTGTATGAAGTATCAAACTTTGTGTCATAGTACAATCTCCACAAAATCTTATGAAAGGCTTATAAAGACCACAGCAAACTGCAGTACATAAAGTGTAAGTGAATATAAATTAATGTATTTATCATATTTTCTGGAATGCACACCAAACTAAGACATTTCCCTCCTCCTCCCAAAAATTCAGAAAGAAAGACAGCATCTTTTGTAGAGAAGAAATACGGTTCTTAAACTTAGGTCTCCAAGGAGTCATGATACTGTCCCGTACCTGTCTGGACAACCACATAGAGTATCATTTTTTCATATACTTGTCACCATGGTCTGCTGACATCATAATATTACTGCTACTGAAAAAGCCCCTATATTCTTTTCTGACTTCATCTAAGGTTAAAAGTCTAAAGAAGAGGTCAGTAGACAAAGTATTATTAAATTTTATTATTTCTGCAAATGAAGACTAAGGGATTTATACTCCCTTATCAGCTACGTTCTCCACATAGGGGGAAATATTGTTTTGCTGGAGTTGAGAATGTGTAGATTTAAAAATAGTAAAAGCAGGACATAAACAACTAAGAAAATATGTTTAACAATGTTTTTCCTTTCAAATAAAAAAGGCCAGAGAAGTAACTTGTTTCATAGCCCAATGAGATACAAAAATCTAATATCTTTAGAGTTTGAACACATTACTTTGTAGTGCTCTAGTCTTCTGTTTGCCTTAGCCCCGAAATTTCATTCTGTTCAGAAATTCACCTTTTAGTTCACTGCACAGCCTGCTGCTACCTAAGCAACCTGATCTGAGTTGGCCTTGCACTAAGCAGGGGATTGAAACGGATGACCTCCGGATGTCCTCTTCAACCTAAATTATTCTGTGACTCCAGACAACTTGAAAGGGTGCTTTACAATGCATTTAGAGCACATGAATATTCTTGGCAGGAAGCCACGCTTCTTACACCTAAAATTCTATGAACCAAAATAAATCTAGTTCAAAAACCAGTAAGGCCAAACTCACAACAAAGACATACAAATTTCATCAGTATCGCTGATTTCAAGAGTTACTGGGAGATGGATATTGGGAAAACTGCAGAAGCTTCAGCTGGCAACTCAGCTCTGTTGTTACTGCATGCTGTAAATGAGATGCCTTACTTCTCTACTCCCTTCTGCACACATGCAGCTATCCCCATGCTTATTTGAATACATTTGAATTTGAAGGCTTAACTTGCTGCTGAAAGCACTCCTTCGCAGGTCAATCAAGTAATAGGAAAATTCTCAACTAATTTGTTTTCCAATTAGAAGTCATGGATGCCTCCTTAGTAATTCAGCTATTCTTTAATTGAGTGTAAATACCCAGCTCTACTCTTCCTTTTTACCTGCAGAATCAGCAAAATTTATAATTCTTTTTTTCTTAGAATCACAGAATATCTCGTGTTGGAAGGGACCCATCAGGGTCAAGTCCAACTCCCTCCTCCTTGAAGGACCACCTGAAACTAAACCACATCTCTAAGAGCATTGTCTGGAGGATCCTTGAACTCTGACAGGCTTGGTGCCATGACTGCTTCCCTGGGGAGCCTGTTCCAGGGACCAACCAGCCTTTCAGTGAAGAACCTTTTCCTTATGTCCAACCTGAATTTCCCCTGCTGCAGATTCATTCCATTCCCTCAGCAAAAGTTTGTGTTTACATGAGCTGTAACACAAAACCCACTTGATTTCACTTCAACCATGCTATGTAGAAAGTAGAGTTTTGGTCCTATGTCTGTAAATGCTTCTGGATTTTAAAATTAAAACCATTCCATAGGGACAAAGCACTAGCCATATTCACTTCCACAGAACCATGGAAAATATGATATCAAGACTTGCTTAAATAAATGAGGAAAAAGAACTGGCACAATTCAGAATGCATTGGTCCCCCATTTTCTCTGCAAATTGAAAGAATTGCAGCAAGTTTTTCTCTCCTTTTAAATTTTTAGTTCTTAAGATAATCTACCTGAAATTGTATGAACCCTTTAAAGATGAGGTTATGCAGTGAAAATGTCAGTTGAAAAAAAACTCTGAAATGCAAGCTCTTACAACTGACTGCATTTTTTATTGCAGTAGCTAACATTTTAATCAAGAAAAACTTCAGAAAAATATTAATATAAACGTACATAGTTTATAAAGACGAAAATAGCTCTACTAACCCTTTTGTAAACATACAGCTTTCAGCAAGGGCCAGCACAGTCATTATTCAAACTCCTCTTAACCAGGCCTCCTCATTTGCTGTTCTCTCTTAATCAGCTCTGCACTCCATATATATCTATAAATAGATAAGTTAGTCTAGGAAAAGCCATCCTCACGTATCTGGAGTGGACTTCACACCTTTACACATGTCAAAAAACAAACTACCACGCCAGTGCAGTGCAAATTACTACACACATGCAAGATAGCAGCAATTTCTCGATGAAGGCACTCTTGTATTACAAACAAGTCTCCAGAGGCAATTTTTCCAAAGACTTATGATTTTGACTAATCAGGGGAGATTTTCACAACAGCAAAAGAACTTCACTGTTACACAACCACAATGCTCCCTCTTCTTGCAAAATACCATGCTCCTGTGTGAGAGGATGAGAACTCGTGCTGTTACAGAGACAGGAGCAAGAAAAAAGTCACCAGAAATTAACACAACTGACGGATGTAATTCCTAAGCCTCATTATTGGAAAGAGCTGAATTGCTATGACTGAAATAAAGAATAAAACATCAACTACGTGAGGACAGATAAGGTGGCTATACAAATCCTCCTGGGTAATTTGATTTTCATAAATGCCAATTCTGCTTTATTTTTACCTCATGCAACTCTTGAGAACAAGTTTTTAGGTAATCTACATGGTATTTCAATGTAGGTATTTAAGCAATAGCTCTATAGTACACAGAGTATATAAAATACTGTTTAAACCAGGTTTGTGTGGAAGCAAAATGTATTACATTTTACATAGGTAAAAACTGAGAGAGAGAGACCTACAATCTCTGTAATTGACAGAGGAATTAAAAAAAAAAAAAAATTTTATCTTGGGACCAGGTCCAAGACTATCGGGTCCTTACTCTGTGTTTACTTGTATGCATGCACACGAAACATCTGATTTCTTTGAAGCCATAAAATCTTGTTGTTTTGTGTACCTCTAACTTTCTTCCTGCTTTGAATTTTATGGATGTAGCACTAGTCACATAGATTTGATATTTAATTCTAAATAATATTATCTGCAATAGTTCGAGAGTGCCTCACTTAAGTTCACTTCAAATTCAAAAATAGTCACTACAAGAAATAAAGCTTGTAATGCTCATGACCTTAAAGTCTTCCTATATTACGGCACTGAACATGCACACATACTTTAAAGTTATATTCCGCATAATTATATGCCTTTCCAAACAAAGTGGGCAGATCTACCACATCTCTAATGCTTTTGGAAGCCTACTTTCACCAAGACCTTACACTCTTGAAATCAGCAGACTGCACCAGTACTTCAGCTTTCACTTGAAAGAACCACAAAGAGCTTGAAATATTAAGTAGGTTCAGACTAAAGGCTCAGAAGTGAGGAAACAAATAAGCAACCTGTTAAATATTTAATTTATTTGTATTTTGAATAAATAGATGTTATTATATATGTACTTGAAAATCTCCTTAGCATTGTCTAAGATGTTATCATCTGGCTGTTTCATTGCTAAATCATTCATCTGAATGTAACCTGATGAGGAGGCTCTTTAAACCAAGCCGCTAACTTTCTACCAAAGCAGAAGAGTAATGTTCACATCACTCATTCCACCAATTCTGTTAAAAGGATGCTAACCTTCAGCAGAGGATAGAAAAAAAAAAAAGGGAGTGTGGAATTGCTACTCTACAACTGCATGGACAGTTCCACAAAATATCAGTACCTGTGAAACTAAACTATAATGCTGTTATTTTCTATGTACAGTGCTCAGGAGACTATTCATGTCATCTAGATCCTTCTAAACACGGGTCCTGGGTTAAAAATTTGCCATTCTAGAGTCACTGAGATAGTTGTTACTCTATGGCTAACCTTCATGTAAACAAAAGTGAACTATATAAAATATACCAGACACCCTTTGTCTTCTTGGAAAAGTTTTTAGAGCAAACAAGCCATGGCCATGGACTGCACGAGTCCACTCTGGTCCTCTGAGGTAGTCTCTCTGCATGAAAGAACTGGAAATATATATTCCACACTGTATTGCAACGACAATCTTGATTTAATGGTCCAAAAAGACAACTACATATAGACATATAGACAACTACTATATTACCATTATACTCACTAATGTCCTTAAAAAATTAACAAAAAAATTTCAAAGGAAAAGCAGTTCATGCTGTGGACAGACACACGCTGGGATGAAATATCAACTTATAGACAAGTAATTAAGTCTGTTTTCAGAATTATTATAACTTCAATGAAAAAATGAAGTATTCTTTAAAAAAAAACCAACACTCCTGGAAAAAAGTTCTAATGCCAAATTAAAAGGGAAGACACTTCCCTTCTTCTCTGAAACTTCTCTGAAACTCTTCAGTACCTGTTATTCTGCCATCCATTTAATTCACATTGATGCACATAACAGGAGGAAGCTACAAATGAGTATAAGTAAATTATTTATTTTGAAGGGAGGAATATATATGGCCTAGTAAGTTTATGATGACAAAAGAAGATCTGCATCTTATCTCACCAAAAGTTCAACCTTAGGAGACTGAAATGTTTGCCAGCAGCTTCTAAATCATACAGACACCGATGAATGCAGATCTTAATTGCAGACATTAGCTGACCAGAAGTTTCCACTACCATTAATGAGCTAAACTGAAGAATATCGATCAGATGTTTTCTGTCCTAGCAAACAGAAGATTTCACAAATCACAGGTCTGGAAACATTTCAAGAAGGAGATGAAACGTTTCCAAAACCAAACTAATCCTTCTCAAGAGAAATGCATTTAATATAAAGCTTTATTAGCAAATACTTGAATGATAAAATTAGCTTGAAAAATTAGCATTATTTCCATAAAGGGACTGTAAAACAATCCACTGGGGAATGATTCAGAGACAGCAAGGGACTGGGGGGAATCATATAAAAAGTCAACAAGGAATTGGTTGATAATACTGTGAAGGCAGACTGATTTTGAAGAGATAACATACAACTAAAAAAAGAAAAAATATCTTACAATTAATGTGCTTCAGAAAGAACTATTAGATCCATTTCCCACCAGAAGTTCCACATGGACAGTTCTGCCATCCTCAGAAGGACTATGTATGGACTTCTTCCTAGCCTCAAAAAGTTGAATAACTAAGTCACATGTATGAGTTAATCAGAGTTTTTATCACCAAGAAATCCACATGCCCATTCCAATCTCAGCCTTATTATTAACTGGTGCTTTTGGAGCTCACTGGTTTGTTTGATGATTAAAAGAGAAATTTCATCCACCAATTTCTACGTGAAGGCTACAAACAGTACAGGATTTACTGCATTCCTTCCTTAATGAGTTTCACAGCCACATAATCCCTCTGTTGCTCTCCTGTTCAAACCTTGCTCACTTCTGATCACTGGATCTAGTTATGTCTTTAACAATTATAAGAAATTTCAACTGGCTAGCATTTTATCTCCATTTCAGTATTTCTTTACTATTGCCAAGACTCTTAATATCTCACTCAAACCAAAGCATATTCAGCTCCTTGAGAAGCATATTGAGCTCCTTTAAGCAAAGTTTCAGGATTCTTCTCTGACATTTTTCCTTTTCACTGTCTTTCAACATCCTTTTTAGGCTGCTGTCATTGGAACTAGACACATAACTCCACTGTAGTCTCAATGGTAATTGCTGAAACAAAACATTAGCATCATATCCTTTACCAATGTCATTAGTAAAAGTTAATTCTCTGTGTGTGTATGGATTTTTAAAAGAAGTGTATCTGCTCTTCCACAGCCTCACACTAAGAATTTATATACAATTAACCCTACATAACTTTCAGGAAACGGGTCTAATTTTGAAAGATTCTTCTTCACGGGTGACCTCACATGCTGTTGTCTTCACCCAGTTCAATAACCAATCTCCATCATTAATAGTGACTAATACTTAGCATTCAGGATTTAATAGATTCACACTTTCTGTGATAAAATATACTTTAATTAAAATAATTTATAAAAATATATGTTTTGAGGCAATAGTCCAATCTTATGAAACTGCATCACAAACATGTTGTCTTGATTATTTCAGATTACCAGTTTTAAGATCTCTCCCTATCAGCTAGTCCAGATGACGTATGACAAACGTCTTGCATGTATTTACAAGATTAATCCTTCAAAAGTCACAAACAAATCTCGCTGAAATTAACAGGAAAAAAATCAACAGATTTTAGATTGTAATTTGCTGCTTGTAACTTACTAATGGCTACTATATAAAAATTTATAAAATGTTTGACTAATTAGACAAGAGAAGTTTTTCTCACAAGAACCCATACAGAATTTCCATTATATTCTAACCCACTTGCGAAATGGGATTTCTCAGCCTTAAACAGAATTTTCTGAATTGAAAGCAGTTCCAGACCAACCATAATCCACTGAAACCATACACCTTTGAAAAGCCTACCAATTGAGAAATGCAACTTCAGACTGTTCCACCTCATTTCATGAAAAACAAAAGCCACCCACATACATGTCTTAGGCACTAACCAAGTAACTTATCAGTGGGATTTTAATTAAAACATGTAATTATATAACATGAGGACCCTGACAGGAGGAAAAACTTTAAATTTCATTATGCAAACAATGAAATTACCTGCAATTCCAAATGTCAGAAACCCAAAGCAAATATTTTCCTAGAATTTTGATCTATAGGATATTAACTACGGTTATGGTTTAAGCTTGGCTGGCCACTAATCATTACTGCATAACTTTAATACAGAATCAGATTTGAACATTAATCATGGCAATTAAATTTTATTTTCTTAGACAGAATACATATTTTATCTTTGTAAGCAAATGTGCCAAAATAAATTTTTGTCTACTCTACTTTACTTTCTCATTATCAAACAAAAACATTTGAGTTTAGCTTACTAAGTCTATTGCGCTTCCCATTATTACTAGAATAATCAGAGAATTCTGGTCATTCAAATAAGATGCATATCTCATGAGAAAATAGTCCTTTAAATTGAGTTATAGGTTAAAATAATCACTGAATACTTGCAAGGAAAGGATTTCATCTTCACATAATAAAAGACATAATAAATTCTTCATGGGAGAAGACAGGAAAGGAAATTGCCATAGTAAAAGATACTTGAGGAACAAAGTCATCACAGTGGAAGTGTTTGCTCAACAATCTATATATGAAACATGGGAATTTTCCTATCAGTTTTAAAAATGGCAAATTCCTGTCTTCTTCCTTATCTGATATAAAGCTGAGCTGATGGAAATATTAAAACTTCCAGTCTCCCATCATTTCTATCCTGTCAGAAGTTACTTACCCCTCAGATCTGCCAATGGGGCTGCTCAAACGATTATCTAACCCATCTCAGTGAAAGTGAGCCAAGACCAGGAAAGATGTAATAATTAAACAGTTTTTCCAATCTGTCTCATTTTGACAGCAAAGGGTTAGGGAACAAGTCCCAGGGAAAGCTTATCCATATAACTTAAGTTGTGCACAATACAGGTGAGAAGTGAAATACTAGGTGTTCTGGGAGAAGAGAAGCAAACGCATATATTCCTGGAAGCATTCACGACCATGCTGGACAGGGCCTTGGGCCTAAACCTGGTTTAGTGGAAGGTATCCATGTCCATGGCAGGGAGGTTGGAACTAGATGATTTTTAAGGTGCCTTCCAACTCTAACCATTCTATGATTCTATGATATACACTGCAACTACTGCCTTCCCACGCTAAGCTGAGAACATTGCAATTAACTAGCAAAAGCCACCTTCCTTTGAAAAGGCTGTCCGTTCTTGCTCCACTCACAGCACAGTTCTAAAAGGAGAAAATTGTTCAGAAAGTATTGAAATACTGTGAATATTTAAATTCTGTGCTTGCCAGATAAACAAACCAATTTTTTTTAATATATATTTACATCTGACACCAAGAAAACAACTTTCAAGTTTCTTGCCATAATAAAAAACAACACTACCTTCATACTACTGAAAATAAATCACTGAACTGAATTGTATTCTTTTATGTTCTAAATTAATTGTGAAATTTTACCTAAACTGTAATATTGTCATGGGGAAAAAGTATCTTATAAAAATCTTGAAGAAAAATTTTCAAACTTCAGAATTTCATCTTCATATAGAATATTTCACATGAATATGTATGTGTATATACACCTACAGACATAAATGCTTGAAACAACTTGGCAAGAATTACTATTTTTCTTAGGATGGAAGTCCAAGCCATACTACACCACTGGCAAATTCAGCTGTTTCACCTCAGTATTGTTTGCATTCCCTACACTATAAAGCAGTATGATGCAACTAGATATAATTCAGGGTGACCTTTTGGGGGAACAATAACTTTGTGCCAAAGCAGATCCTATGCTCTACAGCATGCAGCTTGTTTTAGTAAGTAAATCTAAAAACTGCACAAAAGCACAAGCCTAAGATTTTGCAATTAAACAAAGATTTTCAAATGATCCCCTAGATAAAGATGAAACATTAGTAATTACTTTCAAGTATGCGTTGCCAACTAGTTTCAAATTTGTGAAGAGAGATGCAGTGTTGAAGCTTAGATTCTAATGAAAGTTTATACAAACATCTTGGGAATAGCCTTGGCATTGCTATATTAATGGTCTCAGCAGTTTTCAAAGCTGCAGACTGATCAGTGTTAACTGTATTTATTACACATAAAATGTTTAACACATTGAAGGTGTCAGGACTAATAATATTTATCCAAAAGCTTTATTCAGTGGTGCAGTTTGTTTGGTGCTTTTAAACAAAACAAAAAAAGTTGGTATATGTAACAAGTTTAATTTCATATTTCTTCAAAGACATTATTCACAAAATCTACAAATTCTGCATAACAGCAAGACAATATAACTACACTTACACCGACCTGCACAAGTCCAGATTCTGCTCTCACCTATGTTTTCATATGCAGGGTATTACTGATACTTAAAACATTCAAGAAAAGTAAAATTATATGAGTTTTCCAGTTGTCAGCCAAGCTACTCCAGGCCTTAACAGAGTTCAGACAAATTCCAGGATAATATTCACGTAAAGTATAATCAGCTTAGGTTGAGAGGCTATCAACCTAGAGTGAGCAGACAATATGTAACCTCAAAATTAGATGCACTAAATCCAGGAGAAATGTCATGTAATCCCAGTTTCACATCCAGCAGGGCTGTCTTTCACAGTGCATGGCCAAGCATGCTGGAGATACCAGATGTCACACTCTCCTGAGAACATGCTACCACGAAAAAACCCCTAAGGAGCAAGGATGTGAACTCTAGTAGGTGACTTGGCTCTAAAGCTTATGGGGCACAGATATCATCAACTGAATGAAAACAGGATCATCTGGGCTGAAGGGAGCTTGCCAGTTCAGGACAAACAGAACAGCACATGGGAGGAAGAGCAACTGATTGCTCTGTGGGCAGGAAAGCTGACTGCTGGCCATCTTCAGCAGTAGTATTCCAGACCTTGCTCAAATCTCTTTTCTGTCAAGCTATCAAGGCTTTATGCAGTTCTGGGACTAACTAAAGGAACACTTGCCAGAAAAGAATGGTCATGACGCAGAAGTCATATACTGATAGCTGTCACCTACACAAACGTAGAAACTAGGCAGCTAATGGGAGGGGAGATGAGACAGCAGCTATTCTAGATGTGAACCTGGTTATTAGGATGGAATTGGTTAATATTTAAAAAGTGAAAGGTAGCTGAGATAAAAGTGATCGTGAAACAGTACTGTTCATTAAGATTATCAAATTGCAAAAGTCCTCACAAGTATTATCTAAGATATAATGGATATCCTAATGGAGAGAAAATTCTCCTAAACAGCAATGCTCGCAAACATTAGATGGAAGTCACGCAAAATACTATCTAAACCACTTCTTCATAAATTATATTTTACGTGCTTTCAACTACAAATCATATTTGCAAATTTAATTAAGCTTATTGTCAACTGTTCCATTAAAAAAGGTAGTTAAGCTACCATTGTCAAACAGTTAATAGTTTTAAAGCTGAAAAGAAGGATTTTAAGAACGTATTCACTTTTCCTTTCTGAACACTTTCTACAGTCAACACTTACTCTAATTCACACCACAAGTGGCAGAAATCTGTCTCTCTCTTTTTTATTAAGACAGAGAACACCTACTAAGTAGCACTATATGATTAAAAAAACTCATTTAACACCCTATCCCATGGAGCAGAGTAGCTTCATATTTGAAACATATGTTTAACAGAAGACTAAGGTTTAAATTGTACCTTAAATGCAAAATATTATTTCTGAAGATTTGAAGTTACTTTGCTGAAATAACTCCATTTAATTTGAGATAGATCTATATTGAAGCACAATTTATTCCTAAATAACTTATTACAGAGATCACTTGGTGATGGCAGTCAATATTTCCTAAGATACCTTTTAAAGAGTATGAACACTAACTTCCTAGAGGGTGAGAGAAGGAAGACTTGTGAGAAGAATTTTCTACAGTAAACCAGCTGTTAAGCAACCACAGCCCTGGCTGCGATGACAAATCTCAAAGTTCAAGACTGCTAAATTTCAAGTTTGGCTGTGATTCCACTTCTAAAAGGAAAAAATATATGAGAGTGGAGACATAGAACACCTGTTGCTGGAACATTTAATATCACTGAGCTCTCTTGCTTATTCACACAGCACTACCTATCACATTTGTGATAAGAAAACATTCAAATAACAAAAACAATATTATCCGTTTCCTCTTCCTCCTTTGTTTTAATATAGAATTAAGTCAACTGATATTTTGGAATTATATAAACAAGGACTTAGTTATGTTTTAAAACACAGGGTATTTTTTTAGGTCACTCTGCTCAGGTGCATTTCCAGAGAGGAGAACAATTTTTAAGGTCTTTCATTTTCAAAATTTTCTTTCACTTTCAGGCCATGCATTACAGTTGGCATTTCTGTTACTATAAACCTTACTGCAGTTTGTAGACATGTTCAATGTACTGCTGATAAATTGACAGATGCTTGCCTTAGTAAGTGTATGTTCCAGATAAGCCTCAATAATGTGGTAAAGACATTATGAAAAAGACAAAGGTGTTGTTGATCACACACCGTATCTGAACCTTATCTAGAATGGCAAGGAGTACATGCAATTAAATGAGACAGAATGATCTTTCAGGAATAGCTGCAGGGTATTTAAAGTTCTGGCAACACATAGCCATAAATGAAAAGACAGACTGCGCAAGAAGAGAGCTTAAACCAAGTTAATACCAATACTGGAAAGATCTTTGTATGTATGTATGCTTTAAAAACAGTGAAAGGTTGGTATGAATTACCAACAGCCAAATTAGTGAAAACAGAAATTATTGTATTGGTAAGGCAAAGACATGTCTTTTAAAGAGAGAATTACTGCAATTCCATGGAAAAGATAATTGCTTTTCTATGTCTATCTTTTCTTTTGATACAATTTTATTCTAACCATTTGAAATGTTGGAAAGCTAAAAGCAACATTACAGAGTTCTGAGAATATATGCACAAGATTTAATGTACTTAAAAAAAATACACTCAAACAAAGAACCTACGTAAATCTCTAGGTTAATTCATCCATACATTTCAGGTTAATCACCAGATTGCTTACAGAACTGACAAATTTCTTACTTCCTTCTGCAACCAAAAGCTAACAAACTCTGAGCAATCTGTAAAAGCCAACAAAGTTATTTTTCATCTCCAATTCAAGAAAAATGAAACTCTTCTTTTGGAAAATACATTTTTTTTTAAAAAAACTTAACTGTAACATGCAAAAAATTAATGGTATGGTATTACATGTTTGATAAGGCATCATCTGGAATATTTTCAAGGAAAACAAAATTAAGTGAGCTACTGTAAATTTTAATATATTCACTAACAACTGCATAAGTGGACATGAACTTATACAACCTAACAAGAGGAGTTTTCAGACTTATTCTGTAACTGCCAGGTCTAGGGTCCGGCTCATTCCACTGTGTATGCTGACCAGCTTCTGTTTTTCTCAAACACGGGTCAGAAGGAACTGTTTCTTTTTCTTAGGTAGTCTTTCCCTGAGTTCATTGAACAGTCATACAAAACACACTGAGACTCCCTGCTGGTAACCTATATATCTGCAGTCTGAAGTAAATTTACAAACAGCCTAATAACCACAAATTAGAATACACTGTAGTCACAACCTACTTCTAGAATTTTATTTTTTTTTTTAAATGTAGAGCATATTTGAATGCCATGAATAAATCACAAGAAACAGAACATCTCTCAAAAGTATTTCTTGTACAATAGCAATTCTAAGAGCCTTCATTTGAATTACTTTTTAGTTCAGAATACTACTACTGCCTTAATCACCTGGAATCAAAAGAAACTGTCAAGTGTGTATAAAGACTATCCCCCTAAGGAAGAATTTGAGTTATAGCAGGTTAACATAAAATAAATATGTATTTAAAATATTTTAAAGCATTTATTTAAAGCATATTTAAAATTTATTTTCCTTTGACTCCAGAAGTCCACTTCCAAAGTTTGCTTTTTAACGTCTTCATGAATTACGAAAATTCCTGCTTTCAACATACCAACCAGAAAATGCAATTTTATTTCCTTACTTTATATTTAAATCGTATGCAAGTGACAATCATTCCACTAAAGAGACAGACAATGCAAATGCTACAGTAGTCAGATAAAATATACTCCACAATTTGTAAATAGTTCTAATATTCAGTTTATGAATGACTGTTTTCTCTAGAGGTGGTGCAAATGTTATCTAGAAGCACAGAATATACAGATCAGGGCTTAACAGTAAATTAACATCCCTCAGGTACTCCCCCGTGTCCTCTTCTCCTTCAACTTCAGACACTGCCATTCAGCATGTCCCAAGGAGCACGACATACAGGCAACTGCTACTTTCATCAGCTTCCAAACTCATAGGTGATAAACTGAAAACCCTTACTTACACATTTTCTTGCAAGCATCTTTAAAAACGGGTGTTCGTTCCGGCAACCAGGTTTGGAGTACCCAGCCAGCAGCTGTCCATGCAGAAATATTGACCAATAAGAATGGAAAAATCTCTATTTAAGAGCTAATACTGCCTTGCTTTAGTGTTTCATGTGACATCCAACAGAGGCTAAAGCCAGCAAAACTGGAAGATGTTCAACATTCCTTCATGCCTATTAAAGGCCAGACTGGTTTAATTTTCCTACATCCATACACACAAGATTGACCCTCCAAAGAGTCCCATTTTCGTTTTCGGTGCTAGGTGTCCTACTCCACACCTGCCATTTGTGGCAGTTCCAATGTGAGAATTAAATCTCAACATCTAGAAATATAGATAGCATCACATTCCCTATTAAAAATTCCAGAGCAGTCACCGTAATTCAAGTAATTTGATCTTACATCAATGTCTAGTACAAATTTTAGAACAAAACTAACAGAAATCTACTGCAAAATTTCCAGAGGCCACATACACTCTATAGAAGAGCAGCAGTGCACCATCAGGAGAAAAAACTTTGAGACGAGTAGGTGTTCGATTTCACTCTTTCCTCCGATATGCAATACTGTAAAGTTTTTCATTTCTCTTATGGATATAGACTTTCTTGATAAAGTATGACAGAGAGGAATATTTCAAGGACTGTGAATGCAAAATCACATCCATGTATAAAGTCAGGAATACCAAAATTGGGTACAAGCAGGTCGCTGCTCTGTAGAAAGACTGATCCAGGACTGGAAGACTTTTTTTTAAAAAAAAAAAAAAAACACACACCAAAACAAAACAACAACAAAAAAAACCAACTAGATGACACATTCTTCCTGAAATTTCTATATATCAAAGCCACATAAAGATCTGGGCTTTGTCTCAACATCTACCTTGAGACAGAAGACCTTACCAACAGTTAACCTATCTGCATTAAAACCACATCAACACGATATATAAAACCACTGGAAAAGCATTGTATTGTGAGAACAACTCACACACTACATTTCCAACAGCAGTATGGAATGAAATTCCATCTTAATTATTAACTGTCACTGAAGAACATACAAAAGTATAAGAAACATCCAACTAAATCTGACCATAGCTTCATTTAGCCCAGTATTCAGTCTTTGATCACAAAGCAATAATAATACTGACCAAGACTGGCCATTATAGTTTATTCCCTTCATTCCCCCTCACTAACCACAACTGTCATATAAGACATGTTATAATGCCTATTGCATTTCCTATCTGTTGACGAGCATGAATTTTTCTCATCTCTTTTTAAACCTACCTCCGCAACCTCCTGTGACAAACACATTCCAGAATATATTTCACCAGTATCCAAAATGAAGTATTTTCTTTAATTAAACTTAACTCTAGCCACTTTCAACACATTCCTCTTAGTATAAGAGGGTTTGGTGAACAACAGTTGCCCAGCCAGCTCATCTACCATATTGAACATTTTGCAGACTTTGATGACATCTTATCTCCACTTAGACCTCTCTAATGATTGCCAGTCTTTTGATCTAATCTGATAAAGCCGTCGACTCCAAAGTTCAAGTTCTGTTATAGTTGTTTTGTTTGCTTTGCATGCAACATAAGCCAAGTTTTCACACAGACTCTTCAACAGTTTTGCATTTAATTAAGTGCAAATCTATTAACTCAAAAAAAAAAAAAAACCATAACAAAACAGTTTTACAAATCAATGAAATACAGTTCTTCAACACATAAGGGTCAGGTGTAAATAGGCAGGCAGGCAGACAGTTGTAGCATTTAATCATGTCCATGAACACATTCTATGCATGATGTAGAATAATCAGTACAAAATAAAAAACTTCTCATTGCTTGGTATAATAGTATTTTTTAATTGGTTTTACTTGAAATTCAGAAAACTTGCTTCCTTTAAGCACAAATCAATGGCACTTCTGAATTATCTCTCACTAGTATGGCCCATTTCTTTTTTAGCTTTAAACATCTCTGCTCTGAGACCTAACTATTCTAATGTTACTTTGCTAAGCAAAATATTCTCTGAAATTACCATAATAAAGCATATTACAGTAGCTATTTCTCTTCATTCAAAACCCACTAAACAGTACCTTCATTTATTTAGAGTCACATTTCTACTTGAGCATTCTTCAACATTAGAAAAGCTATGGCAAGACCGACAACCAGAAAGAGGTCAGAAATTCACCCGATACTGTGTAATACCAACAACTGCTGTCATTTACTAATGGAACGTATGTTGTCAAAGGTGTGCTACTCACTAACAAGCCTTTAAACAAAATAATTAGTGAAAACAACACTTTCATTTATCTCTTTGAATTACTTAAGTTTCCCAAGCTCATTAGACATTGGCATAACCAGATGACCTTCCTTACTCAGACTCTTACTTATTCTTAGTTCAGCAAGCTCCATGTGAGTCAGCCGTGAGTCCTGGCAGCCAAGAGGACAAACCCCATCTTGGGGTACATCAAGCACAGCACAACCAGCTGGTCAAAAGAGGGGACTGTCCTGCTTTATTCAGCATTGATGTGGCCCCACCTTGAGCACTGCATGCAGCTCTGGGTCCCACCATTTAAGAAGGATGTGAAGGTCCCAGAGGAGGGCAACAAAGCTAGTGAGAGGGCTGGAAGGAATGTCCTCCGAGAAGCATCTGTGGACTTTGGGTTTGTCTAGTTTGTAGGAAAGGAGGCTGAGGGGTGACCTCATTACTCTCTCCAGCTTCCTGAGGAGGGGACCTGGAGAGGGAGGTGCTGAGCTCTTCTCCCTGGTAGCCAGTGACAGGACAGGTGGGAATGGTTCAAAGCTGCACCAGGGGAGGTTTAGACTGGACATTTGGAAGCATTTCTTTACTGACAGGGTGGTCACACACTGGAACAGGTTTCCTAGAGCGGTGGTCAATGCCCCAAGCCTGTCAGTGCTTAAGAGGCGTTTGAGCAATGAGCTTAATAACATGCTGTAACTTCTGGTCAGCCCTGAAGTGTTCAGGTGGTGGGACTAGATTATTGGTTTAGGTCCCATCCAACTGGAACTATTCTATTCTAGTTTGCAGCTCCAGTCTTAAGATGAATTACTGATTAAACTTTGGAGGTTTTATAGTTTCTGTTCTTATTAAATTTCACAGATGGAATACTGTCTTTAAGTGCTGTGTGTTGCAAATTAAGCAATCCAAATTTTTCACATGACGCATCCAAATCCTTGAAAGACCTGTCACTAGCATGAAACAAAATTAAATGGGTTTAAAATACTTTTCCTGCAATGTCAGCCGTGTAGTGTCTCTGAAAATGCAATTATGCAGCCATTTATAGCAGTATTTATCTGGATTTTACCTACTTAACCAGGCCATTTCAACTCACAGCAATTCCAAGCATCAGGGATGCACTGAATCCATATTTGTGTATTAATTAGGCACTTGCTTAGACAGGACAAAACTAGACAATCTGCATAATTTATATAATCTTAGTTTATTTTTCACTATCTACAAACTATTCAACTGGAATAGTTTGTAGATAGTGAAGCTGGACTAATGTCTATCTACATTCAAAAAAGCAACAAACTTTTTTAAAGTATCTGCTCTACCATTTAATAAATACTTCTGCTATGGAAGTAAAACCTTTATGTCTACAAACTGGAAAAAGTATATAGTTGTCTTAACTTGTATGTATTTTTACAACTGAATTGGTCCATAAAGGACATTGTAGTATTTAAGTCTTTTTTTCTTTTGCCACAGTCTCAACAGAAATTGTGTATTTTCCCGTTAAAATCATTTTGTACCCGCGTGTTAAATCAGTAAGTTAGTCCCTTTTGGGGAAAAAAAAAAACCAAAAACAAACCACTCTACAACACGTCTTTTGAAGGAATTGATAATTGGAGTCTCCTGTTTACCATGGACCACACTATATATACCTTAGTGAGGCAATGCAGTCTTCCCACTCACTGTCAGTCTGGAGTAAAGGAGATGTGTATTTGAAACACCAGTTCAAAAATCATTCATGATCTTGCTATTGACAGCTGCAGTAACTTTATTAATGAATACAATCGCCAGAGTGACATTTTGCAGTTTGATTCTAACCACAAATATCAAGACTGAAGCCACAAAATAATTTCTAAGTCTTTTTGACACTTGTCAAACATTCATCAATATTCAATTACACTTAACGTAAAACTTGCATGTTCTAACTGAAATACTCTGTCTTCACAGTCAATTCAGTTACATTCAAGTCTCTACATAGGAATTATTCTACTCTGAAGATACACTGAGTAAAGTTAAATTTTGTCACAGAGTTTTTGTAAAAACATATTTAACCAACAACATTCATGAACTATCATTAAAAGTCATTTTAAATTACAAAACTAAAATAATACAGACAAAATACATTCACTATCTGGAGGCAAAACAAGTAAAATCTTTGCTTCCAGATCTCACCTAACATTTCCCTGAGCACTTGCTCAAGATTTACAAGGATGATATTTAAAGAAAATTAGGGCATAATATTAAAAAACAAAAGCCAAACAAGCCTCTAAAAAAACCCTGACAAAAGATAAGCCTCAATACTCACCCATCATTAGAACATGTCAGAAATTCTTCTTTTATTTTTGGATGCCAACATCCTGAATTCAGCATTGCTGTGTGACCCTAAGGAAATAAACACAAAGGTTTTGTAAGATGTCTTACAAGGGTTTACAAATTTTACTCCAAACCCTTCAAGTGGAATCACACAAAAGCTGAGGGCCAAATCAAACCCTTCTGACCACAGTAATGGCTGACTGACATCACAATGATTTAACAGATTTTATGTACTCTAATCCATTTCATCCTTGCTTGTTTCCATTTTTGAATCATAAAAATCCTGCCATTCTTCTATTAGTATTTTTTCTTTCAGAAAATAGCATGGAATCATACTTCCCTTTTTTCTCTTGGGAGAACTGTAATGCAGATAAAGGATGAAATAATAGGGATCAATATGTCATCATGCAAATTGTTCCGAGCTACACAAAAATACCAGGAATAACAAGAATTACCAGGGTGACACAATATATATACTCAGTGCCAAACTACACTAGCCAAAGACCTTGTGCGATAAAACTGAGGAAATAGAATATGAGACTCAAGATGGATTCAGCTTCAAGTGAGCTTTTCATAAAAGATTACAAGTTGCAAATTGAGAAGTCAGCCCTGTTTCTTTAGGATGGAAAAAAACCCAGAATGTAAGCATTTTATCCAAAGTAAGCTATTTCCATTATGGTGACTATGAATATAAAATGTCTTTGTCCACTTGGCTTTACTTCTTTGAAGCACAGCCATGTGCTCATTAACTACGTTCAAAGAGAAATTTGGAAACTACTCCTGCAATGCTAGAATTACTTCAGTTTGCTTTACACACAAATATGGAGACAAATACTGAAAAGTTAATGGGGCAATATAACAAATATTTTAGCATTTTGACTGTTGGACCACAATACACTGGAATTCTAGAAGTTTACAAGAGAAAGAAAATCTGAATTATTTTTAAGTAAACAAGAACTAAAGCAGATGTTACTATTTGATGATTTTATATACATATCACTAGCCAAAAGCAATAGTCGTCTGACAAGAACAGCTTTAGGCAAAACAGCATTTAGCCTAGTTATTTGGCACTATACTTTACAAGCAATAAATAAATCAACTTTATCATCAGTTTGACCAGTAGATTTTATCATTATTTTTTAGGTTTAAGTTATTTAAAAAAACTGTCCTGAATTTAAATCACCTATGTAAACAGAATCCTTGTCTCATACAGTTTGTAGAGATAAGAAGGCAAAGTGGTGAAAATCCAACCACTGTTAAAATACTTCAAAACTAGTATCAGCTCTTCTCTATTTGCATTTTAACTACCATTAAAAATGTACGCATTGTTGCTTATTAGTTTTACACTTATGGCATGCAAGTAACAGTAACAATCTCCAACCATTGCCTTGAAAGAGGTAAATTTTATCAGCAAAAGAATGGAGGGTAGAAGAAAGCAAGAGACTAGATCAGCTCTAGTTTCTAATGTGTTGGGGTTTTTTTTGGTTGGCTGGTTGAGGAAGGGTATGGGGGATGCTGACAATTTTTATGAGACACACTTTTAAATAGATTAAGTTGTTGTAGCATTATAGAACCAGTAGTTGGAAGAGACCTCTTAATAAGCCAGATAAGCTAACACCAGATCAGGTCAGCCATGGCTTTTTCAAGCTAGGTCTTGAAAACCTTCACGGATGAAGGTCCCACAACTTCCAGCATGTATCAATATATGGGATTATCGCACCCCAGAAACAGGGCTTTGCATTCTTCCTTACTGAACCTCACAAGGTTTCGTGTTAAGAGCAGAAATACATTATATTGTCAGTCTCCTGGCATTCAATTAATTTCTGACTTTACCTTTGTGTTTGTCATATCCACAATGTATTGGTCTCCTTTTATGCATTCCATTACTGGGAAGCCATCTCTGTCAAGAACTTTTGCCTGGGAGTTACCAGAGACGACGAGGATGACATCTCCTGTGCTGCTATACTGTAAAGATTTGATTTGGTGACTACAAAGAAAAAAGAAAGAAACTGTTTTAATTCACTTCCCGTAAGCCTACACTACAGCAAAAGTGTCAACGGTGAGAAAATACATTGCAGAAATAGACCCATACACATTCCTATACTAAAAAGATGGGGAAAAAAAACCCCTGAGATTAATGGATTAAAGCTTTTTATTCCTCTGTGTGTGTGTGCGCACATGTCACAATTCCTTCTTCAACCACACAGGACATCAAACAATATTATTTACAAAACTGGCACCTAAAATGTCATTTCTGGCAAACATAGTTAACTTTCAGAATGCTCTTATAACTCCAAGTGAAAAATAGTATGTGTCAGATTCAGCTCTTCAGGGCTGAAAATTCTTTTTCATCTTCTCAAAAGCAGTATATGATGCTGTAGTCCTACATAAAATTCCACTGTACATTGTATCCTAGCAAATTAGTCATATGTCAGTATTCTTGCATCTTTTCCTTTGTTCAGGGCTACAATTTCATCTGAATCTTAGAAAAGTTAAATATACCATCAACTCTGGAAACATGACAGTAGATAACAATCTTCCTAGTGTACTTTGTTTTAGATGATTGCCTATTTTCTGCAAAGGTTTCTTACATCCGTCTTCTACTGATTGAGAAAACCTGGGACAGAAATTGTGGAATAATACCAAGTAACAAAAAAGTATTAACTGAAAGTGGGAAGATGGCTGATGAGTGAGAAGTTCATTTTGAATTTCAGCGTCTTCTCTCAGCATTCTGCTTTATGAACAAAGTTCCCTGCAGTTGCTATATCTGAAGCAGATATCCCTTTGATCCCCTACCTGGCTATACACCATTACAATTATGGCAAAGAATAAAAAGCAGTATCCCCTCCACACCTGACAGAATTTATACCCTGGCACACTAACAGAATGTGCACAATAATGGTACTTTGTATTAATGCTTCAGCTCTGCAGCTAAATTAGCCCCAAATTAAGGGCTGGAATGCATTTGCCAGCTAAGTTTGGATTCCCATGGCATTCAAACTGTTCTCAAAGGACTATCTTCCTTTTGGTGAAGAACACAGAATCATAGAATTCTAGTAAATCCTAGTAACTTCAAGGAAACTACTTTTAAACACAATTCCACATCAGTAAAATTAACAGATGATCAACAAAACTGACTATGCAACTTGTAACTTAATTTAACGTTTCACCTCTTGCATGGTAGTGACTTCATGGCTGACTCAGTAGTAGCTATTACCTGTTAAATCTGTCCTCACACTGTGAGTTACTACACAAAGCACATAAAATACTGTAATACATATTTTAAAAGTTCTGCATTGATCATAGTAATGTAAAATAAGCATAAGTTCCTCATTCAAAAAATGTTTGTTTGGCAAAACTGACTACATTATAATTCAAAAGCCAAAAATTGTTTCAAGCACCCTATTATGTAATACAAAGTGGCAGCCAAATTGGCTGAATTATTATAAACTCTGATTTTCAGTAGAAAGGAGACGCTCAAATCTGGGAATTTCCGAAATACATCACAGGTGATGTCTGAAAAAGCATCCTGAGCCTCAAGAGGAAAAATGGTTACTTGCTCAGAAGAGGGGAAAGAAGACCAGTGGTATTAAGCTCAGAGGAAACACTGAGAAGTTAATAAAAAAACCCACAAGAGAAACAGTATCTAAAGTCTAGGATATTCTCTGCAAACACCTGACAAACCTAAAGTATCCATCAGATTCAGCTTTAGAACAAGTAGAACATCTTAAGAATGAAAAAATTTTCCCCAGCTGTACTCTTGCTGTTATCACCCGATTCATCCAAAGCACAAAACATTCCTGAGTCCCACCTGAGTACTGCATGCAGAGTGAAGTACTTATCTAGTTATATTTCTCACATTCTAATGCCAAAATTGTCAAAAGAAAATACCCAACACATCTACAAAGCAGATTCACGTTTTGCACTTTTCACTGCTGAAATGTAAGAACGAAAAATAAACATTTAAAAACTACAATAAAATACTATTTTTGTTTGATGCACACCTCATGCATGAAGATGATTTGGCTGCTAGATATGATCAAACAGCTTGCCCAGAAGTAAAATCTGATTTCTGAGAGAATCCACTATAAGTAAAGGCCCACTGAGTCTTCCAAGAAAACCGTTTCAGACACTGAAGTACTGAAATTAAAACTACAGTCATTAACACGATTAACATGGCACTGTTCATAATTTGACCAATATCATCTCACTGCTTCTTTGTAGTTCTATAGCTATAGTTTTATATCCGTATCTAAACAAACTTTGTTTTCATCTTAGATTTAAAGTTTCTTCTAAAAAGGGACAGCACCTGATTTTACAGTGCCTGCACAATGGCATCATAACTAAAAATTCATCAAATGAGTCGTGAAAAAATTAGTCTGAGAGAAAAGATTTCAGCAATCTTTACCTAAAGGAAAAAAAAAAAAACAAAACACCTTTGTGACTGTGGAATATGGCTTTTAAAATCATGTCCAAAAATTAATTCTATAGCCAGGGTATTTGCAAAGCCCTAGATGTTACCGCTTTTCAGATGTTTATTGGAGTATGACCAAGTGTGAGGCTCTGCACAGGCAGTTCTTAAAGAAAACATTTTTGGTTCTTATTAATGTTAAAGCAAAAAGTCTTGGGAAACTTACAAAAACAGTTCCCTTTAATAGCATTAATCCAAGTCATTTTGGTTTAAAGCTGCCAAATGTGCAGAGTACTTTCTGCCAGGACCTGCAGAACAGAGCTACAGACGTGGGTAGAACCATGACACACAAATAATTTCTACACACGTAACACAGCTTTGCCTTAATCTTGGCCTTCGCCTCAAACTCTGAGGTGCGGTTTGAACATACTAGTTTTTTGTCAGGCTGTTTGGTTTTTTCCTTACCTCCCAAACCCAAGGAGAAATTAACAGAGTAACCTGATATTATGCTACAAAATGGAGCCTGGACAATATAGAATTGTTCTCAGGCTTTTTATTCTTTAAATGAAATTAAATTTATGGCTCCAGAACTGGATTTCTGCTAACACCTAAGCTTTCATACCAGAACTCCTCGGAATTCTTTGAAGTTAAGGTCTGTGAATGCTAATAGTCCTTGCTATAAATTCCATAGTGAAAAAATTAATATAAGAATATATATACACCTGGGTGTAAGTTATATAATACTCCATACAGTGCTCACCAGGATGCCTAAATGTCAGCATGAAAGAACTTTTCATGAATTTGGATCTTTTTACCAGACAGAGCTATGGTTTCAGTTTTATGTTTACAAAAAGATACAGAAGGGCTATTTAAATAATATATTTTAAAAAATCCAAAATTAGTACATGAAAATTGACATAAGTGACATTCCCAAACTTTTCACCAGCCAATTGTATTTTTAATATTATTCTATATGTATATTTTTATTCCATTTATACTTCAACACACTCAAACCACAAGAGTGTACACTTCACCAAGAACACTCATATAAAAATACTTGAGATACCTATAACACTCTAAATGAACAATGTCAGGGATAACAACCACTTGAAGCTCGTATTTAACCATCAGTTTTTGCAAATGTACTTAGCAAGCTGTTTTCCTTGAAATTAGACATTAACGTACACTGTACTTGCAGGTTTTATATGATATTTGTGTCCTATACCATTATTACCAAGTAATACTAAATTTGAATGCGTTCTTCTGCCCAATCTGGAAACACTTCAGTTGAAATAATCTCCTACTGCAGGAGTAAAGACTGTCGGCTCGCTCTTACTTCTCAGTTATGACGAAGGAGAGGAAAACACCATTTGTATCCTGCTAAATAATCATGTAAATGAAATTCATGCCAGAAAAGTCTGAATGTGACTTCACATTTGGAGAATTTTATTTATTTACTTACTTCAAAGCAGTATGTTTACTAAGTTATGTTTTCAAAGTAAACATGCCATTCATTGGTTTATTGTAACAAGATAAGTCTGTCAAAGCGATTAGAATTGAAAAATTGAATCGAAGCACACTTATTATTCTCCGGATTTTTCACAGTTTAGAACATCAGTAAAATCCCTTTTCAGGCTAAGAGCCCCAACTTTGTCTTGTCTTTCATTATGTAAATTTTGGCACATCTATAATTAGTCACACACATTCTAACCTTGCAAACTGACCAAAATTCAGCTGTAGATTTTTCATACAATAATGATTAAAAATAGATATTCTAAAGACTACTTACTTTGCATAATAAATTTCAATCCTTTTTTTAAGCATACCAAAGTATGCTTATGAAGTGCACCACACTAGTCAGACATTAGAAAGTATTTTGCTAAAAACAACTGTATTATTAATTTCGGAATGTGTTTATCTGAAAGTTTGCTGTGCATGAGACACGCACTCCTTTTTGAAGGAGTTACATATTCCAATTCTCTGGAACAAGTAAATGGTTCATTTACTTGCTGAATTACCAGTGAACAGTACGGATAGTATGGAAATCACTCTCTAAAAAACGCTTCCTTTATTATCATTTTTAATTTACTTATATATAAATATTTACATAAATGTAAATAAATGTATAGCTTTTTTCCTTTAAAAAAGACAGACGTTTTTAAATTCATACGATGCAGCTATTCACTTATCAGTGCAATGCAAAGGACCAGTGCTTCCAGAAACAGTAGATCTAACGAAAATTAGGAACCTCCTGATTCAGAAATACAGACAGCAACTAGAGGCTCTCCACAAAGGTGCCAACTGTTTTAACTTTCTTCTCTTCTTCATTAATTTTATATGAGCAGAGTACATATGGAAAGCGTATTCTATTAATTGTGATTCCAATTATGAAAGTCAACCTGTATATTTCAGAGGTTCATAACTATTTCCTGATACTCTATTAACAAGTTCATCTGCAAACTCACCTGTAGCTTTCTAAAAGGGGACAATATGCAAGTTGTTGGAAACCACATGAAAAGACATAAGCAGACAAGTTTTTAGATTCACATTCCATTTACCACAAAAGGTACAATGGGATACAAAAGTCTTTCGAACAAGCTATCTTACAAGACTTTTGTGCATTCTATTAGGAGCTTAACATAGGCACAGTCTCAGGTTAAAAAGCAGCCTTCATGCCTACCATTCACAAGGCTGGAGTGACCGAAAAGCTTGGAGAGAGGCATCCATTCCAGCAAAATCCCAAAATTTAACATCGTAGTCATATCCACCAGTTATCAAACGGGCACCTGAAGGATCCAACCCCAAAGCAGAAACCTACACAGAAAAAAAAAAAATTAAGATAATTCAAGCTTGCTTTCTTTTCCCCCTCTACAGTTCTTCAGGTGTCACCAAAAAATAAAACACTACTAAAGTAACAAAAAATTATTCACTGTGCTAGTTCTTCCTAAAATACGTCAGCTATATTTTAGTTTTGAATTTTCACTAGCTTGTACTATGTCTGAGTACTTCGGAAGGGGTATGAAGGATGGAAATGGAAATTACATAACCTGAATAAACCACTGAAGACAGCTGAGAAAAGTTAGTTTACACAACAAAAGGAAGAAAAGCCTTAATTTCTGAGTCAAAGATAACACCTGAGAATAGCGTCATGGCTATATGCTAGCAACACTGAACTTCTGAAAAAAATTAAAAATCAGGCCAATTACTCTCAGCTGTCTAGAGCTGTATTAAAAATTCCAGATATTGATGTATAAAACTTACAATAATTTGCATAAAAGTATGCTTGTCTGTATGTATCTTCTTTACACGTATACATGAAAAGTACTGACAGTCACTATGATTTCATGCAGACACATAGAAGTACCACCAAAGAAACCCTGTCTCAAAGATATATCAGTCTACTACTGTACTTTTTTTTAAGTTTTAGTATATACACAGTGTTATGGAGACTTTTAAAACTTATGTAAACTGTTGAATAGTTCCCACACAAAACAGTTTAAAAAATGGAAGTTAGCATGAGATAGTCCCTTTCCCATCCCTAGTTGAAAAAGTAACCTACAGAAAATAAATGTTTCAATAAAAACACCAGTTATTAATGGAATTTATTCTTTAAGATGGAAAATTTGTTTTGCTAAAATTAAGGTTTCCTTATATGAAAGAGTATGGGTTTGTTTTGAGTTTTCTTTTTCCAGTTTCCCGTAGAATAGGTTAACTTACGTATTTCCTATTTTATCAAAGACTCATTTCTAGTCACCTTCTCCTTAAGGCTCATGCTGCTCCTCATGCTGGTACCCCCACTGTATTTCTAACATACAGTGCCATCATATAGCCAACAGTTTGAAAAAAGTACTTTCAAGAAAACCACAAGGTTGCAGACGTGATGCTGCTGCTCACGAGGCAACTGACTCCTCCTTAATCTAATTGTCCTACATAATTTTAGAGGCATTCACTTGCAGAAATCTTATCTCTTAGAGAATGTCTAAAACCTCACTCTTCTAAAGAATGCAAAGGATCACCAGATGTCCTAATCCAGTGCCCGCTCCCCCCTTCCTTCCCCCCGCAATCTAATTCACAGAGTTACTTATAGATTCAACATTTTTCTTTTTATGCCCCTCAATCAAATGTTTAAATGTAGTGCTTTGTGCTATTCCTAAGAATGAATTAAACTCCACTTAGCTATTATGTCACTGTGACATATTTTATTTTCAAATGAAACAGATGCAACCTCTTACGTGTTTCCAAAAAAAAAAAAAAAGCTCCTTTTACCACTTAAATGCAAATTTTGAATCCCATTCATTTCATTCATGATTTCTAACATGCAGAAAAACAGGGCATCTCCAGATTAATCATGCATTCAACTAATAGACTCAAGTGTTCTCTTCTACAATAGCTACTATAGGAAGGAGCAGCTGTGATATGAGACATTAGAAGACACACTGTTCAGAATACCTCTAATTACGTATTCTTTTTCATACCCACCTATGTACCAAAAATGGCAGGAGAAAAAAATACTATATATATATATATGTATATACACATATATCCCTGAAGTTTTGTTGAGAACAGTAACTCCTATTACACTGTATATGCAAGGCAACCAGGAAATTAATCAGGTTTCTGGAATGAATCTCCAGCTTGGGAAATCTTTTCTGAGATTTTTCAGCTGCACAGGAATAGTCATCATCAAACCCACGTTCATTAGACTGAAGAGGTACAGATGGAATACATAGGTTTAGCTGAAATACTGTACACTGTAAGAACTTAATGAGAAAGCTGTACTTTAAAACGCTGGGGTGAAACACTGATACCAAGATATGGAGTTCCTCCCTGCCTTATGTGTGTGTAATGACATGGGTAAGTAGTTTCATTATTCTAAAACAAACAAATAAAATGAAAAGATAGTATTTCTACAGAAAATCTGGTTTTCTCAATGATATGTTTCATTCACTGCATCCAATCTAATCCAACTGTGCTATATATACCCACACTATAATTCACCTCTGCTCTAGGTGATGACAGTTGCATTCTCATGCAGTCAAAATACCTCAGAAGTCTTCCAAAACTGTAACTTCCACTTTGCAAAGCCTTTTAGTTAGAAATAACATGAGCTTATGGTTTAAGAAGCCATCAAAAGATTTACTGGTTTAATAAAAAGAAATTTAAAAAAAATTCCATAATAAAGTTTGTTAGAAAACGTGTTCAAGAGACATATTGCAGAAGCATTTACTGTCACATGTAAAATGTAATTGGTTTGCGCTAGCACACTAGTATGCAAAGCCTAGTACACATGAGTATGCAAAAAAGTTACATGCACTGTGTGCATAAAAATACACTCCGATTTTGTTTAGTGTAATACAATGCTTCTTTTACAGACTTAAATGAGAATACTTTACTATTTTCACTTATAACACGCTTGCTACTTCTTTTGTCTCCTCCCTCCATGTCTGTATGTCTAGCACTATGATAAAACAAATGGGTAAGCCTTATCACCTCTCCACATTCTACGACAAAGTTTGATGCCAGATTAATGAATACACACTTCTGAAAATAACTATTTATGAAAGCTTATTAAAAATAAATAAATAAATTGTGATCTTTACTGTTAAGTTTGAAGGCCCAGAAAACTCCTTTAGAATGCCTGATAAATATTAAGAAATTAATTGTTAAAAGTTCAAATATAAAACTCAAAAATTACTGATGTTTAATATTTTTATATGTT
The DNA here is from genome assembly GCF_964106895.1 of Numenius arquata. Taxonomy (NCBI): domain Eukaryota; kingdom Metazoa; phylum Chordata; class Aves; order Charadriiformes; family Scolopacidae; genus Numenius; species Numenius arquata. The sequence goes on along the minus strand of NC_133616.1, from coordinate 14,309,512 downwards.
GAATAAGTTTATTATTAAATAATTATTTAATATTGTTGAATGTTAAATTATTAAGCATATGATTATATTAATTACATAAACAGAAAATTAATCCATGAGTTTTCTTAAAAATCCAATAAAGGAAAATCATTTCCTTATATTGTTTAAAACCTCATGAAAAAACATTATTCTCTAATATTTTTTTGTTTTATTCTTCTTTCCTTTCTTCTTTTTTCCCCTCTCCAAAGAAACTCTCAGAAATGCCTAAGTGAGAATTCTATTAACTAGCTGACAGTGCTTTCACAGGGATATAATAACAATCGAAGAAATTCTAGTATATTTTCTCATTGAAGCTTAAGTCATGGCCCAAACTGAAGAGGATGAACAGCAACAGCCTCTTTTTTAATGAATAAAGACAAATATGGAGAAAGGATTTAGGAATAGATTCAGGTCTATTGATGGTCAGAAAATAAATTCCATTCTATAAAAACAGATCTTCGATCAATCAGCAGATAAACACAGTTGAACTGGTATTGGATGATGAGATTACCCAGAGATAAAAATATTGAGAACAAAGACATGATAGCTCCAAGTAAGACAGTGGTTCTTTAAAAGAAAGTGAAGGAGCAATATTGGAGGTGAAACCTAGAAAAGATGCAAAGACAAAGAACAAGATTTCAATAAATTGAGAATGGTATATAAAAAGCACTTAAAGATTCAAGGAAAATGAAGAAGATCTGTATTCAGCTAAAAAGAAGTCTTAAAAACTTCAGCAATGGCATTCTCTTTGGACATCCGTGAACAGTCAAAGAAGTGTCTAGATTAGACCTCTGTCTACACTGGGAAGGTCCAGCCTAGAAGAGGAACTCTAACAATTGCAGATAGCATATTTGACAAAAAGGAAGAAGAAAATGATACTACAATTAAGTCAAATGGAGGCACGTTTGGGTTATTACAATAAAGTGAAGAGGCAGCCTTAAAACATACTTTCAATTGCAATAAGAAAAACAGCTAGCTTAAAATAACAAATTAAGAAAAATAATTAGCTTCTTGAACTTTAGCTGACAATAAGTATTTGTTAACTTATTTCATAGACTGGCTCAGTTCCAGAAAAACAAGAAGTGTTGAAATTGTGTTATCACTTACTGTTTTTGTCCCATGTTGGAGTGTAATTTCATGAGAATCTGGAATTTTCTTGACAGGATTCTGGAAAAAAAAAAAAACAACAACCAAAATCCACCTTTGTGAAAATAATGCTATGACAAACCTTCCCCAACCAAACAGAAAAACCAATACTGCAATACATAAAAGCGTAAGAAAGGTCTCCCTTACACCAGTCATAACCTGAGGAGAAGAAAGCAGAGGGAAATCAGAAACAAGAAAGTGATTCCATATTTTTATTTTCATGGATATACCCTTAGAAATATGGCAAATAATCGTTAAAAAAAAAAAGAGACTACCTTTAATAAAGAACAAAACCAGTCAATCTTGAATCGTAATTTAGTCAATCCATCATTATTATACAATGCCTTTTCAAATAAAAGGACTCCATGAAGTAAACAAAATTAATGAAAAAATATAGAAATTTATTACATGAGCTAAGTTATCTATGTGGTTTATTAAGACGACGGACTGGCTTCCAACTTCCACTTGTGCCATTATCCCCAGCTCTTACGGGTCTTCACAACTGCCACTTTGATGGCAGCTGTAACACAGTAAATGTAATTCAGGGAACTTCATTTAATAGCAACATAAAGCTCAAAGTCAATTACAGTTTAAAACACCTAACACATTACATTAACATCTCTAACACAAATATGAAAAAAAGAAATGTACTGAAAGTACTCAAGTGATTGCAAAGTTCTACAAAGGTCATTTGAATCATTACTTTCAAAATGCTCATTTGTCTGGTACCGTCTTGGTTTCCTAAAACAGACGCAACCTATCATTTCGATGCCCAACATGGTCATTTTAAGTTTCTGTTGCTGAAGTCTGATCTTAAAATAATTTATAAGCACACTTTATATATCTCATTCTTTATCCACGTCTGGCAATTCCTTCCTTTTTTTTCATGCTTGCCACTTTTGAGTTACACCTGCTTCCCAACTTGTAAATTTCCAAGTGAAGCTGTGATTACGAAAATGAATTTATTGTTCAATTGACACTGCAAAGTATCAAATAAAGGTATAATAATAAGAATTAATCTCCCATGCCTCATCATTTCCTGTACTACATATTGAAATTTGCTGTTCTCAGGATGCAAAGAATGCTCAACAGCCACCGCCTGTACTTGCCATCTAAGCACATTCCATAAAAATGGAAGTGTGAAAAGGAAACAAACAGCTTCCAAGATTCATAATGCCACCACCCACAACAAGAGATGTAGTACTGTGTGAATCAAGAACTTTCACAAATACCATCCGCTGCTGGAACAAGAAACAGCGTTTTGGTGATTCTCATCTTAATCACTGCAAGGTGATTCTGTATTCCAATCCACTTATTGGACTACTATAACGTTGCTCATTTCATATACCTTACCACAAAGGTAGGTATTGTATGTCTATATTGCATCAGCACTGAATTTAATTTTGAGAGAGTATCTTAACTACTTTAAGAGTTCTCTCAATAATTCAAACAAAACCATTAAATTATTAATAAACAAAAAGTGCTAGAACAAACATTTAATTTTCATTCCTAGGTCCTCCAGGTGACAATAATCAAACCCCTCTTAATGAGAAGAGTAAATCACCCACAGAAAAATATTTTTGCTTTACAGTGCACTCATGTTGGAACACTGTTCTGGCTACTTATCTTTAAGGGAGAACAACAGAACAGAATACATTCTGCCACCTGATAAATCAAACAGCCTGAGCCTGAAAGTTGGACATTTGGCGAGTGCTAGTGGTGCTACGCTCTGCAGTATCCAAGGGATGCCTGACATTTGAAATAACTCTTCAGATTATTCAAAACAAAAAATTAAGATAACAACGTGCAGGAACGTATCTTGGCATAACATCTTCACATCAGCCAAATATTTACCTAAAACCAAGGTGGCTTATTCTATTTTAGTAACTATGAACTTCCTAAATGACTGAGAATGCTATAAATATCTCTAACCTGCTACAACAAATGCTTATACGTGCACACAAAAATCAGAAGCAACTACCACTTTTCCAGTTATTACATTACAAAGAATGAGGAATGCGATAAGATCCTTTTTTCACACTATCAAAGGAAAACATAGTTAATACATTTTATGCTGATGTGAACATCAGGATTCCATATACACTTGAATATTACTGTAAATCTGAAAAAATGAAAAGGTAGAGTTTGCCCAAAGTGTACTTGCACTTTGAGGTCTTCCAGTTGTTGATTTCAGCTGCTAAGTTTACACAAGTTGATGTTAGTATTTTAGTAATGCTGTTCTGGAAAATATGTATTGTAATTAAAACTAGATGAGATTAAATCTTTACAGGATTTTTTGTTGGCTTTCTTTTTTTTCTTTTTTTTTTTTTTCCCTTTTTAAACCATATCAGGAAAAGACAATAAGTTAAATTGCTCTTTCAGGAGAAACAAAGAAAAGAGTTTTGGTGTGGACATATCTCCTAACATTTTTACAAAAATTCTCAATTCCCTGGCTTACATAAGATAGTATATACTAAATTTGTGAAATATTGTATTTGAGGAGTTCGCAGTTTTTTTCAAAAATGCAATATCTTACCTTTTAAATAATTTCTGCAAAGGGACACTGCTAGTCAGGCATCACATCTGCAGTTCGCAGTTATTTTTTCAGGGAATTCCAGCCCTAGCTGACTGTTAAGCTCCCGTGCCTGAAAACACTCTTCTATTCACTGCACCACTGTCCCTAAGTACTGTGGATATTTTTTTTTTCTTGTTCCTTTTAGGAGCTTCCTTATCCTAAAGTAATACTCAGAAAATATGCTACTAGAAACCATGGGCTGAAACTAGGTCAGAGTTTCCAAGATGTCTTGATAAAAATCAAAGACATAACCAAAAAATCAGATAAACCAATGGTGCAGGTCAAACCAGACAAGTGAGAAAATAAACAAAAAAAAGGAAAAATTAGGTAAAACCTAGTTTCCTACATCCTACAAGATATCCTTCAATATCCTTGGGATTGTGAATATGGGCAATAATTATCACTGGGACTTGGCAAAAGAGGGAGGGATACAGAAGTGAGAAAAGAATGGGCTGGTATATACGTTACAAACATTTGGCTTGGGAAGGAAGTTAGGACCTACAGAATGAATAAAAAGATCCACTACACTGTATCAGAGAGAAGAATTTACAATAAAAATACCTCAGCCTTTACCATGTGTTAGCCTCTAACAGACTGACCATCCAAAAGGCATTTTAGAATGACTTTAGAATGACCATTAGACTATGTTCATAGGCTTAAATGGATAAAAGCAAAGACTACGAAGAACAAAACAAAAATTCCACAATGACATAATCCACTGACCCCAAACACACAGTACCTGTGACCTGTACTTGGTGACAAATAAAATCATCCACTAGAATCTGACCTCTCCCCTGAGAAAATACCTTGACAAGTCAGAATACAGGTCTTCAAGTGACTCACCTTTTCATGTGGTCAGAGAAGTGCAGAATGATGCAATTACGCCTAAAAGTACCTCTACTGCTCTGTTTGCAGAGGTCTGTATTTTACTAAGTGGAAACTATCCTGAGTGAAAGAGACTTGGAAGCTATAGGTAATTCTTCACACACCAGGCCCTTAAAGGGAACTTTTCTGGGAACCCAGAAGACTACAATTTAATAAAGGAAACAATACAATTTTTTTTCCTCTGTGTTCGCAATTGGCTACTACTTACTTTAAATACCTTATGTACTATACTAAAATACCCCTTCTGCTGGAAGTGTAATCAGTCACACCCTGCTCTTTTGCTCTCACTGGTTTGCTACACTCCACATGGAAGATGCTGCCTGTTCATGGGCAGGAGTGAAGAGAAGAAGGCAAGAGCTACACTTTACAGAGACTTCTCCATTTCTGGTGAAACTGCACATTTCACAAAACAAATTTAAAAGAGGTGGTCTGACACTGGTGATTGCTGTCTCACTAGAAGACAGGCAGAATAACTGGGCTTCTAATGGACACCAGAAATAGCTGGTGGAAGTGGGAGAGGGACAAAAAATCCTAGCATCAAATGGTGATGGAATTACCTTCATCTACTTAAACTGTATCAATTCAAATTCCCAAATGAAGGACTCCCTGCAGAAAACCATGTTTTAAAATTCCAAATCCCTGGACTTCTAGTAATTAAGAAAAAAGAACTTTCAGTTTTCAAGCGTTTTGTTTAAATACATCATGTTCATGTTTTTTCAGTTCTTTTAAAGCCCCCTTGCTTCTTCTCCAAAATTACTGTATTGCATGGAAAAGCAAATGCCACACTGCTGGAAAGCGATGTGGTGGAGCAGGAAAGTTTGAGAGCCTTTGAAAGGCTTTTATTTTAGACTCCAGTGTACAGACCGTCAGTGTTGAAATCTTCTTGTGACCACACAGTAGCAATTTTCCATATCTTCCATTCTTCTCCAGGAAAGAGCTTAAAGTAATAAGCATGATTAAAAGAGTAATCAAGAGTGACAGGAACAGTTAAAAAAGATGTAGTGTCTCCCAATAAAAACGTTCGTGCTGTAAACTATGTAACATATTGAAAGAAAATGCTCTTAAGAGATTGTAAGAATAAAACAAATGGACAGACAACTCATCAACAATCACAACAGAAAGGATGGGATTTCTGACACGGTAATTCCCAAAGCAGAGAGGTACAACACCACAAGCTCTTCGGTTTAGACAGATAAAACGCCACAGAAAACCACTGAATTGTGCACCTAAACTGTTAGAACAACATCATAGAAATTTGGTCCAACCGCTGCAGTTTCTAGGCACAACAATATGCTAATACCAATAATTGCAGAAGGCTTTAAACTACATTTATTTTAAAAGTTACAACAAAAAAGCAAGTCACACTTGTTGTTTCTTGCTAATTTCTGTATCAAATGTGTTTGGTTTATAGGTCCAAGTATTCTCTCTCAAACATCACCTAAAATACAAACCAAATGCTTCTCTTTCCAGGCGAAAGAAGTTACAGAATTCCATCAAACTTCATTGGGCAGCCCTTGCACAACCTCCCTCTATTGCATTTAAGTTCAGAGCCACAAAGATGCAATTTTTCTTTTGCACCTCACATCCAACTTTGACAGATACTACATGGAAATAAGTGAAATAAGAGGCTATTCTACTGATGATGAACAGAGAGAACAGAATCTTGTTCCATCCTTCAGAATTGAGTGTGAAACAGTATTAGAAGAAAGATAAAAGGGTGTGGAGGGGAATATTTCAAAGATCTGGAAGAAAACATGTCTCATTTCTCTTTTCAGACTCAAAAAAATGTTTAAGCTGTTGTTAGGCACTCGCTGAATTTTCCATGACAGCAGTGAAAGCTGAAGATAGTAATAAGAGTTTAAACTGATTTTTTTCTGTTCTTTTTAAAATTCATTCTGCAAACAAACACACACTGACATTGATGTTTTGTTTCACAAATTAAATCTCATGCACTGATTAAAAACATATTACTTGTAAAATGGGCAGCTTTTCCGAGTCACAATTTTACCTTCTTTTCCTCCACAACTTAAACTGAAAATAAATGCCTAAGATATGCACGAAGATTGCACAAGTGTACACTCAAGAGAAAGACGGAATATGAAAAACCACAATGTGAGAGATCAGTAAGTCACTGTTTTACAGCAACAGAAAAACAGAAACCTTTTTGGGTTTACAGGAGTGTATTATCCACAAACTTGCACGCAGAAGGAAGCATCCAGATTTGAAAGAATGTTTCAACAACTTTTAATTTCCTCTCTTTTAGGTGCTAGAGTTAACAGATGTATTCTGATGCAAACTTGCACTTTATTAAACTCAGTTTGGCCCAGATTCATATAATCTGAGTTTCCAAATGTGATGCATCTAAATATGGAAAACACTTACTACAGACTTCCTATACAGCCTTCAAAAAGAGACAGACAACTCCAAGAAGAAGAATCAGTGTATGAAAAAGCTGAATCATCTGGAGATCTCTCCTCTTCATAAATTATTCAGGGAGTGCAAGGCAACTAAATTCCTAACATAGATGCCTTGATTAGGTTGGATGAATCAGGGCCTATGTGTGTGTATTATCTAAATTTTTGGCTAGAAGAAGGTAAGAAAATGGAAAATATTATGGAAAACAGGAGGATACATGCAAACACGTATGAATCATCTTGGCTGATATTCTCATGAAACACCCACAATATCTGTCACTCATAGAAAAACACAGATAACTCATAACTATATGACAAATGCAGACAAACTTCAAAATTAACAGAAATTTTGGAAGGACCCAACAAAATGCTACCTCTCCCAGTTATCGTTTAATTTGGGTAACACTTAAAACAGCACAGAGCTTGTGTCTTGAATTTTAAGTACTGGAAGACTAAGGAGAGGTTATTCTTTTCTTTAGTGAGCTAAAATGCATTGCTTCAGAGTACATTCACAAATTAAGGAGGTGCTTAAGTAGATGAACTTCCTTTCAAATGCCTACAGGAAGTAAATTTATTTATTCAATATGGAAAGAGTACTACGGATAGCTTCTCTCAACATCATCTAATTCACAGCCTCATGAAATTTTCGCTGATGATCTGAACCAGAGTGCTTTGTCAGGTTTAACTGGCAAGGGAAAAGACCTTAGATTAAATCTTCATTCCAACACATGACTGCCTAAAAATAATAAATTTGTAATGTTATTATAGGTCAGATAGAACATATTTTATTAGATGATGGTCAAACAGTAATTCAGAGACTGTTCCCAGACATAACTAAATCTCCTCTTCCCTTTCATGGCACTTACTGGCATGTCCCCTTCGAAAAGACTCCAATGGCTTAACAATTTAAAAAAGGTATTGCAATTAGAGTCTCAACATGGTTTACAAATACCTTTTTTAGATGTAAACATCATACTTCTAAAGTACAGCAAAAAGCCTGCCTAATCTGTCTCCCAGGCGATAGTTTTAGATAGCTGTCGGGAAGTTACTATTTTTCACCTAGATTCTAAAATCTCATTCAGATAATTTCTAAATTTATAACAAGCCCTTGATTTATGAAGTCATAGTTTATATTAGTATTTATAACCTGGGAATTGTTCTCACAGTGTACACCAGAGAAATTCTCTTAAGCTTTTTCTAAAACAATTTTTAAACACTAATAAAACTGATTTAAATCTAAAATTACCTGTGGTCATTCAGGTTTCCTTTGCAGTTTCTGGGAAACTGATTTACTTAAGCTGAGTGTTCTGGTGATATTTCAGATATGTTACACTCTGCTCACATAACCACCTACCTATTCCATCTTCATCACCTCAGTTTCAAATGCATATAAATACTTCATTTGCTGAAACAGTATGCACAACTGCCACATACCACCAAAAAGCACCATGTTCCATCAAGACACAGTTTTCCTACAGCAATTACTACTACCTAGTATGCTAAGAATGAAAAAAAAAAAACCACTAGCATTTTCAGTCAGACATATCTTTTATTACGATTATTCTTTAGAGCTGCATGGAGTATTTCATTTTGTCTCAAAGGAATACTTCTATTTACTTCAAAACAGTAAAATAGCACACATAACCACAGATCAGCTGACAACAAAGAGAAACAAAACACACAACTAATATCTTTGATCTGAAAGCTCTACTCAGCCTGGTAGGCAATCAAAGAATAGATTAATTCTGAAATCAGAAAGGACAAATAATGGTGAACTTGCAGTTCTTTGGACCCTAAGTGCCAAATGCTTAGCTCAGATGCAAACACGCGCCTCTTGCACATTCACGTATTTCACTTCCAGCTTGATAAGAATTTCTGTACCACACAGATTCCATGTGTGATTTCTACCAAAAGGAATACACTCTTGAAGACACACATGAAAGAATCCAAGAACACAACATATAACATTTTTCAGCTTGCTAGCCAGTTCACTTAACTATTTACATTAAACTCACTCTAAACCATCCTTTATCTAAACTATACAGACACTTTATCATTATCACTTTTTGGCAAAGTTAGGAAAAAAAGTGTGTGAAGTTCTTTCAACTGACTGACCAAGAGAAACCATGAAAAACGAGGTTACACTTAAGAATTCCAGCAGCAGTACCCTGCCTTTTAATAATTAGAAGACTTCTACAAGTTTTTCAGTCATTAAAATAGCTTTACTATTCTCCAGTTTTACTTTCCATCTTACAATAAAATTATTTATGAAGTATTTTAGAATTTAGAAAGCATATATGTACAAAGTTGAAAATTTATTGCAAAAAACCCTGCCTCCCTCTAAATATTCTAAAAGTCAGTGATACTATTACGCCTTTGTAGTTCATGCAGCAAAAGGCTACTTTAGTTACACTCACTTCTATGGAAGTATTTTAAAATAATAGATACAATAGAGTAAGTATTACTGTCTCTTTTGCAAGTTTTGTAAGCAGTGGAACTAAGTCCATCAGCAGCGCCACATGGTAAATTTTAATTTTGAACTCATCAAAAAGTCAATACAACCAAAAGATGTCAGTATTTGGCACTGCCATCTAAAACAGACAGGGAGACTACTACAGTTGCAATAAAATGTATTTTTCCTCTCCAAACAAGAGCCTGATGCTCACTTTAAGACTTCTAGTCATCATGTTAGCACAGAATTTCTTAAGCATCAAGACAATATGAATAAGAACCTCTATACCAGTATAATAGCAAACTCATTAGTGAGCCAACTCTTAAATTATACATGTTCTAATGACCAAATTAAAACAATACAACAGTGGTGTAGACCAATCCTTGATCTTTGATTTTGTGCAATTTATTTCATTCCTGCATGTCCCACTTTCTTTATCTGAAAAAATTGAATAAATAACATCTATCATAAGGAATCTGCAACAAGGTTTTATTCAGCAATGTTTGTGAAGTTCTTAAAAATTCCTCAGGGACCCTGTTACTCTGGGCAAACTCACTACAATCAGCAAAACTAAACTATCTCATCTCTAGAGAGAGCGCTGTCCACAGACTATACTTTTCAACAGTTCTTCAACTGTGATTGTAAAAAGGTGTCCACTCAGATGTTTACTCCAGGATCTTGAGAGAGGTATTTATGCATACCGTCCCATATCCATAGTGACAAATATTCCAGTGGTCTACAAAAGTACTAATCAATTAGGATATGGAATTAAACAGTGGGGGAAGGGGGGGCAGGGGAGGAGTCATCAGCTAGTCATGCAAAGAAGATCTACGACCACAGGGCGAAGGCAGGGGGGTGGGGGTTAAAAATTACAGCACGTCTAAGTTACTGCAGGAAGGAAGGACAATTTCCTATCTAGCTCCCACAGCTGGTTCCAATTCTGTTACTGTTTCGATTACTAATTCTCCCATGCCACCCATAAATTACCTTCAAAACATTAACATTTAAGCTGTCCTATAGCAGCACAATTTTATGTAATGTGACATGAGAATAAATTGTTAAATGACTTTAGCTATGCATCTGGAAAGAGGAAAAGATACATTTATATTGTACACATGTGAGGTCCATGCTTGGAAGAAACACACCTTTCTCCACACTTCACTCAGGTATATTCCTTTAACTAAAGCTTAAGCCAGAAGAAGGTAGTGCATTATGGCCAGATGATGTATCTCATATTGTTAAAACTATTTTAATACCCAATGACACTGCAAATAATTTTAAAAATGTTAAGGGCAAATTAAAAGCACTACATTAAAAATCACAGCCAGTGTGAATATCTTGGTTTAATTTTTAATCATAAAACCCATCATTTTTAAAAGTTGTGCCCAAGAATAATAAAACATGCTTACCTTCCATGCATTTATGGTATGTCTTCCTATAGTATTTATAAATGTTGAGACCCCTCCAGCATACCATATCAAAAATACTGATTTCTGCACACATAACGCAGTCTGAAAATTCCAAATGATTACAATTAAACCTGACAAGACACACAACTAAACAGAGAGTGATTGATTTCTACATAGCAATTAAACAACTATTATTCAGTATTGCTCAGTTGTGGATTATAGAGGAACAAAATAAAGGCCTCAACACATTTTCCAGTGGAATGATGCCTACACATCAAATCCTGCCCTTGTCATAGTCATTCCTCAAGGAGCCTGAGGAATAAAAGCAAGCAGAAGCAACGCTTTCATTTTTTAACCCAGACTATGATAAAGAACCATTGTCTAGACAATACATAAAATTTTAGCTGTGTGCATGGAGAAAGAAGGCAAGAATTCAAGAACATCATACCACACTGAAATGCCTCATTTCACAGACTTTTATTGACATTATGGTCAGACCTTGTATATTTTTCTTACTCCATAACTGTTAGAGAATGCACAGTATTAGATACATCCTATGAGATCTTTCCTTAAATTATTCAATTGGCTTCTTGATCTTCTCCACAAGGAGTTGCTGCAGATATTCTATACTATACAAAGATTACTTGCATTACCAGAAAATTCTTCTTCCTTTTACATCTAAAATTTAAGTTTGGATTACATGATTCAAATTAAGTGACTATTAATCGTGTACAAAATAATCTTGTTAATCTAGCTGAGAATTGATAACATGCATCTTCAACTTGGTCATAATAGAGTTAACAATATATTTTTAACTCACACTTACATAGTGCAAAGATGACAATTTTGGATGTTCAGATGGTGCTCTGCAATTACTTTCTTTTGGAGTCCAGAAAGAAAGTACAGTCCACAGACAGAGGGAACTCCAGATTTCAGATCACGCATCAACTTGCATATCTGCTGTGAGATTTTCAGATAAAATAATTGCTTGTATGTGTAGGTATCATGTCGCAAATGAGATAAAAAGTTCCATCTTGCAGGTGTGCTACAATGATCCATTAGTAAGTATGACAGGTTTGTTCATGTATTGAGTTGTTCAAACTACCGAGCCAGAAGCCATTATTAATGCCTATTAATACAGAATCATAGAATAGTTTGAGTTGGGAGGGACCTTTAAAGGCCATCTAGTCCAACCCCCTGCAATAAGTAGGGAACATCTTCCACTAGACCAGGTCGCTCAGAGGCCCGTACAACCTGACTTTGAATGTTTCCAGGGATAGGGCATCTACCACCTCTCTGTCTCACCACCTTCATTGTAAAATATTTCCTCCTTTTACCAATCTGAATCTACCCTCTTTTAGTTTAAAACCACTACTTCTTGTCCCATGTCTGCAGGCTCCAATAAAAGCCTGTCCCCATCTTTCTTATAAGCTCCCTTTAAATACTGAAAGGCTGCAACAAGGCCTCCCTGGAGCCTTCTCTTCTCCAGGCTGAACAACTCCAACTCTCTCAGCCTTTTCTCATAGGAAAGGCGCTCAAGCCCTCTGATAATCTTCGTGACCCTCCTCTGGACACGCTCCAACAGGTCCATGACTTCCCTGCACTCGACCTACTGGCCATGCTTCTTTTGATGCAGCCCAGGACATGATTGGCTTTCTGAGCTTTGAGTGCACATTGCTGGCTCATGTCCAGCTTTCCAGTATCCATCAGTATCCCCAGGTACTTCCAGGCAGAGCTACTCTCAATCCTTTCATCCTCCAGCCTGTATTGATCCTGGAGGTTTTCCCCAACCCAGGTGCAGTACCCTGCACTTGGCCTTGTTGAACCTCATGAGGTTCACATGGGCTCACTTCTCAAGACTGTTCAAGTCCCACTGAACGGTATCCAATCCCTCAGATAAGGTACTTCAAAGTATGATGCAAGTCCCTTAAATTCATTTACAAAACAAAGTAAAAACAAACAAAAAACACACTAAAAAAAAAAAAAAAGAGCTCTCTATATAACACTCATATTACACATGAAGTCTTGCAATTGCTGAGAAAATAGATCTGTGGTACTTCTTATCTCCCACAATTGGTGAAGTTACCAGAGAATGCACAATTCCATAACTACTGTTTCCATAAATAAGCAAGCTAAAAAAACCCTCCAGCAGTTCTTCCCTGTAACAAGCAAGTGCTTAAACATAGGTCCAACTTGCCATTCTATCAGAAGAGAAATGAAAGTATAAAATAAGCCAAAAAGGAGCTTGCGAGAAGCAGAGAGCTTATAAACACTTACTGGCTTTCCACAAGAAAAGTTGAAGAGGTGGGAAGCAATGCATGAACTATAAAATAATATGAATCAAATGCAGTCCAAGAATTTTTATTCTGATTTGTTCAAATTCCCTGCTATGGACATTTTCCAGACAAACAATAATGAAGCCAAAACAACGATTCCCAATTTTGCATAGTTTGCTGGGCTTGGGAGAATTTAACTCCCATTTCTGGAATTTGTTCTGTAAGCCTGAATTCTTCCCATTAACCACGTGTTTGACATCCACCTTGGACACATGATCCATGAAGTGATACGGTTTTGTTCTGAAACTAATGCTATCTCACATAAAACCTACTGCTATCCTAGATTTGACTGTTTCCCAGACCTTTTAACAATTTACATTTCACCTCCTGGGAGCCACACAAAACGGACAGTAGATAAGCTTACAAAACAAATTGTTTCATCTTGAGTTTTTCAATGCCATTATTCTGTTTACAGATAAAGTTCAAAGTGCAACATGCACTTGAAGGCACTTTTCTTTACATGCTTGCTTTTTAAATTTACCTTGCCTTCTGTATCATACATTCACATACTCTGGATCCTCACTTTATCTGGCTGCCACAGGTAACATCTAGTCTGAGATAGCAAAAATGGAACCCTGAGTAGAGAATGATGGCCTCCTCTTGTCTTCAGGTTCCTCTCATGAGATCCATAAACCTCTATAGACAGGGAGAAACTTCTCCTGGATGCTTTATTTAGATGAAGTCTCCCTTCATAAACAAATTATTTCAGAAACCACTGTATAGGGCAATCTACTAAAATGGGAAAAGCCTGACCCTGATGGTAATCTGTTCCTACCTGTGAACCACTTGCCCTTGGAATTTCAGTGTAATACAGAAATAAGAAAATAGAGAAAACAAAAGAACCCTGCTTTTTAAACTTAATCATCAGTTTGACACAAACATGTACAAAAATTATTAAAACCCATCATGAGCTACTCATGCATTCTTAGATCCTCACAGGCACTATGATACTGAACAACTGCAGTAGTGTGGAACATAGGTGAGGGAACAAGCTAGCAAGAGTGAGCAAATGCATATAAATAGATTTTTGCAGTTGGTTGTGGGTATCAAGAGCTTAGAAGTATCTATTAATACTGACAGGCGGAGGGGAGATACACTGTCAAAATTTTGCACAATAAAGGGAGTGGGGGAGTTCTGGCTAAGACACTGGAATTTTTCATAAGCTTAGATATTTGCTCTGAGATTATAATTACTGTTCAAGTGATAGGCTTGTTTACAAACTAGCACTTAAAGAACTCAAATAACCCATAAAGTGTATTTTGAACTGCATACAATTTAACCCATCTACCCCAATGGATGCAAGACCCGAGATGACCTCCTTAGAACTTGTAATTATAACAAGGTATGGTATGTTAAGCCTACCATTTATACAGTGAGCCCTTCTCATTGTAAAATGAGCCCTTCCAAGCTGAGAGATTATTGTCAGTGTGCCTCAGATCTCCTCCATGCCTTTTCAGCAAGAACGATGTCACAGACCGAAGTCAGGCAGTGCATTAGCAGGGGCTGCCACACAGCGTTTTCCAAAAAACCTATGATATCCAAAGCTGGGTTGTTTTCTTTGATGAGAGATGAGTGGTTACAGATTAAAGATAAATTAAGTACCATTTATTCATCTTATTTCAAATACAAACATTCTGTACATGTGTTTGGATTGTCATATCAGCTCCTGGCCTGCTAGACGTACTTCCTAACAAAGAAAGACTAAAACCACAAATAATCTTTCTTTTAGACTATCTGTGCCTCAGTCACTCCCTATTTATTTTTTTTAATCTGCGAAAACTGCAATATGTACAAACAGCTTTGAACTAAACTGCTTACTATACTTAAAAAGCAAGTAGGTTTGATACATACATAAGTGGCAGGAGGAAAAATTAATCTTCGCAATCCCACATTTTCATTGTTTTTTTCTTTCCATAGTTTTCTGATTAATACTTAGAGTAATACTCTTCTTTTGACACTTCCCTCCCTCACAAACAGCAGAGGATCCACACTCTGTTCTTATCCCACTGATTTATTGTACTGTTAAGTGTTTTCTCATATTACTGATTCTTATTTGCTGAATTCATCTCTGTATCATCTAACTGCTGTGTATGATCTGCATTATAAAAGGCCTGCTATTATAAATCTGACTTTATACAGTACTTCAAGATGCAGCTAATGTCTCCTAATCAGCCAGAGAAGTTCAGTAATTTCTATGATACTCTGCCACTCACTCAAACTTGTTTGCAGGCTCCATCATGAGGTTTCTCCCTAAAAGTATCAGACAGGGTAGCAGCTTCCATTAGTTCCTACACTATGAGGCAACTCCCAAGAGGTAAACTAATGCAAATTGCATTAAACTACATAGAATTTAACTACAGCTGACAACTATTATTTTTTGACAGGGTAGAACTAGTTTTCATAACTATCATGTGATTTGGGCAGATGCTGATTTAAAATAGCATTATAAATAGCATAGTTATAACTAATTTAGATTTAGCAACATTCATCTTCCTCTGGGGAGTTATCATTTTTTGCTGAAAAAGCAGTGAATTAGTTGACTACTGCTCATTCTGCATTCAAACACTGATTGCAGTTTCTAATTTGGACTACAAGACTTCAGGAAATCACAGAAAACTACCATTGGGCCTTCTCATAAATTTACTGTCTATTCAGTGTATCATAATGGTGTTCCCTAAAACAAATATTTTATGGACAGCAACTGGACTAAGCCTGGTATTATTTATACCATTAATTTAGAGAAAATTTAAAAGATCTGCTTTTAAAATTGCAGTTCTTAAGTACAGAAACTTCCTTTATTACTTTATAACTTAAAGGCTTGCACTATCACAATAGAAATAGAAACATCTATTTAATATTTTAAAACCTCATTTTTCAGAGATTCCTTTTCAGAAAGGACAAAAATATGACATGGAGTCACCAGATAGGGATACAAGCAGGAAGGGGACAGAGGATCAACAGGATGCCTGATCCCTACTAGGCACCTTGGGAAGAAATATCAATTACAACACAGCACAGGTCTGTCACAGAGAAAAAACAAAACCCCCAAAGCAACTGGTTGCCATCAGCAAAGAAACTGCCAGATAAGGCAGCATTTAATCATAGAACAGAGGAACAACTCTGAAGGTCTTGTGTGAAAAGAAAGGTAATAAATTCAAAATTAAAACAAAGTCATTAAAATAAGTTACTCCATCGTTAGCAGAAAAGAGAACCATGTCGTAATTGTTAAACTATTTTCTATCAAGATACACTGTGAGGTTTGCTCTGGCATTGTTATTTCTAGGATTTAATTTTGGATGACGCACATACTTCTATCTGCTGAAGGGGTTGTCTTTAAAATGATACAGCGCTCTGTGTCACAGTGGTCTTGTAAAATAGGTATGTGCGATTTGCAGACATTGAGGATGATTAAGCTAATTATTTTTTAATTTGAATTTCCATTTGTGATTGTTTTGAACTCAGTAGAAAAAGAAGTAATACAATTAATGTACTTGAAGAAGGAATGTTACTGAGAAATATGTTAATTCTTATATTTAAGGCAGTTACGTCATGACATTCCCTTTGCAGGAGACATAAACTGACTACTTGTACTGAAAAAGGTTACAAACCTGGTAGCACTGAAAGCCAGCTGATCCCTACAGATGTGGTTATAGCCTGATACGAAAGTCTGCTTTCTTTGCAGAGAACAGCATGTTCCAAGAGACCCTAAGTTCTGACAGGATGGTCAGAAAAAGGCAGGTAAATTTCTATAAATCCAGATGATGCATGGGAAATACCAACTAGGAAAATACCAACTTGAGAAAGAAACAGTAAATATTCTATGAGCTATGATTTTCTCACCCCAACTTATATTTTAAGTGAAGCCTAGCACGTTCTTGATATAGAGAGATCTATGTTATGTTCTGTCTTAATCAAAGAGTTGAAAGATTCTAGTTTGAAAATTGTGCTTGAAATTCTGAAAGTCTGAAGAATTGTTTTAAGTGCCATTCAGATGTAGTTCAAAAGTTTAAGAATTAATTAGTTTTCTAATTTTTCCCCTTCTGCTTAGAATATTCCTAATATGAAGAATTAGAGTTCACCTCTTCCAAAGCATTCCAAATTAGTCTTGAAATCTAATGCTGACATGATTTGCCTTTTCAATTAAACTGTCTGCATCAGTCATAACACTTATGGACAGTTTGGGTTTTGAATGAAATCTGATCTTCTACTCCTAATTCAGCTCTTTCGGTCCTGTCAACTCAGCATTTTTACAAAATTTGCTCTGTGCTTGCACATGTGTAGCACAACCGCAACATTCGCAAGCAAGACATTTACTCAACCTACAATAAATATAAAGGCAGGCTTCAAAGTAGGCCCAGAGATGAAGGTTCAATAACACGCAGAAAACATGTCACCCATTTTTGGTAGTTGTCTCTTGGAGACAAAGACTAACTGCAAAATAAGCAGGTAATCTCTGCATATTCTGAGAAAACTGAAGTCTTTTATTACGTCCATTTTTAGTATTTCAAAACAGGCATAAACTAGCACAGTTTATGACTAGTACAGTCAGGGGTCAAGGAGGCTTTAAATCCCTCTAATTGCCTAATGAGAAACTGCCAAGTCACAGGACACAGCAGTAGAAGTGTACTATCTATAGACTCCTTTTTACTGTGTTTGCATTTGTCCTGCCGTAAGATTTTGTTTGCTCTGAAACTCCAGAGATTTAGGATCATCATTGTTTTCACAAGAACCAATAGGTAAACAGTGAACATGGCTATTAAGTCATAATCACCTGGTTAAACTTGGAAAAGAATGGCGTCCACCTGCTTTCTAATATAGCACTGGGTAAGATGCAGTCTACAGCTATGATCCACTTTACATGTGGTCAATACAAAGTCACACGCAACACACACACACTGATTACATTTTGGCCACAGAACAGGTTTTTCCTCCTATACGAGGAAAGGTCTGAAGAATCAAGGACTCCAATATGCAAAAGCTACATTGTCAAACTCAATCAAAAAATCATTCATACTTTAATAAATTGAAATAAAAGAAAAAGAAAACTGTCATGGGAAATCTCTGTTAAAAATTCAGCTCTATTTTCCCACTCCTTTTTAAAGATTGGAGTTGCTGCATAAATCCTAAGAAACTTCTCCATCCTTCAACTAATCTTCCAAACTTGACCATTCCATTTTTTAACAGGAGGGAAAAAGGAAGAAGGCTATATGTATAACATAAAGAAATATCTTGATTTTTTTTGTTTCCCTCCTTAAATTAAAAAAAAAAAGTATTAAATCCTATGATTTGCCTATACTAACTAATAGGGAGAGAATATCTAATTCACATAAGCTAGTAGAAACAGACATTAGTATAAAAATTGTCATGATTCACAGAACTTTGCAACTCTAGAATAAAGATTCTCAGCTCTTTCTGACAAACCCACAAATCCACACCGCACAGTAAGTGATGGGGAAATATCACCTATCTTGTGACATTTGTGAAATACTTGACTTAAAAAAACAAGCCAAGCTTTCTAGCATATCCACGCAAACAACTCACATATTTGAGAGAACTCTAGCTTTTGCTTTCATTCCAGACATGATTTGAATTAATTTCGGTCATGCATAGAAAAGTAAGTTGTATTCCTAATTTCTATAGCTCTTCCAGGATTTATTTCCTGCATTCATACTCATTATTATATGAAAGGTGACCCACAGGGCTTCTGTACTGTAAAAGGTCCACCATGATTGAGTCCAATCCTTACTTAAGACCTTGTGTTTCACCATACAAGAATGTACACGTGCTCACTGCAATGATCTAAATAATCCCAACCAAAATCTTTACATAATACTATTTCCTCTGAAAATTGGTTCCAAGCTAGTTGCTAAAGAGGGCTGCAGAAACTATGCAAGACAAATAGACCTTCCAGGTATGCATCTAAGATGTTCTCACTGCCCCCCTACTGCAATCTGTGGGGGGGAAAGAAAGAATATTGATGTAAAATAGCAATATTTGGGTTAAGGTGTATCAAAGAAATCAGAATTTTTTTTAAGTCAAACATTAACAGCATCACATATAGATAAATTCAAACTTGTGTACCAGCTAGGTAACTTGTGTATAAACTGCAATGCAGACACAACAACAGAGAATGAACAACCTGCCCACGCCCCTGCAGCACGCTCCCTTCCTAACTAGCCTGTGTGGAGTGTACTGCTGTCCCAAGCTGCCCAGAATGCGGAGCGGTTATTTTGGGAGCATGTCACTGCTCTCACACATAGAAGACTGCTCAGTTCTGTAAGCTCCTATTTGCACCTTGAGAGCATGCTTTGCTTCAAAATACCATACATTTTTATTTACTAAACACTGTTAAACTGGTTAAACCTGGAAATAAATATGGAAGTTACAAATCGCCTTTCTTCTGTTAGTAGCAAACTACGTTTTGTCTGTGCCTTGTGTCTCATCAATAGTGTAAAAGCAAAGGTACAATGCCGGTAGTTCCACTAATTATGCACACTCAGTCCCACTTACAAAACTGGAAGTCCATGTCTGTTGTGCCACTGAAGTCAACACAAGTATTTACCTGGATAAGGATCTCATTCTCCAACTTTATCTAATGAACCTGAGTTGCATGAGATAGCTATTTATTAGCTATTTTGCATTCATCTAGAAAACTGAACAGAAAGCTCCTTATCCCTACTGTATAAAGATCCTGTCTGAACTATTGTTTTTTATTTTGGGAAGCAAAGGTTACATAATTTATCACACTGTCACTGTTCTTGCACATGATGTTTATGACATGAAAATAATTTTTGCTTTACGAGCTGAAGTTTTACTTGAAACGCAAATGCTGTATTTAATTCACTTGACTTTTTAAACTACATTAGGGTCCTCGTATAAATAGATATAAGATCTTAAAGGACTATTTTTCAGTTTTCTTGTACCTTACCGCTCATTAGGTAGGTTTTTCTACAAAACAACAGAAGTAAAACTGATAATTTTCAAAATTAAAATAAAATTCCTCTAGTAGAATAAAGGAATAAGCAGTTTACAAAAAAGCAGTAAGTGCATTCACTGGAATCCAACTAAGAGCTTTAAACACATTTCAATAGCCTCAGGACTGGACCATGAAAGGGGATGGTTAACAAAAGTGCATACGAATAATTCTTTATGATTCGTCAGTTCCTTTGGAGAGAGTAATTTGTTTGGTTTATGAAAGGAAATCAGAAAAATTTCATAACATATTCCTGTAGCATTTGCTTATATGAACATTCATCAATCCTTACTTATAATGATGCATCGAATAAAAATTTATAAACAACAGACAAGGAAGGTAACTCAGCAAAATACTATTCAAGATCCTAATAATTTGAAAATAACTGTATTATGTATTAAAATAAAAAAAAAAAAAAGAGATAAGCCAGTGTAAAGGAAGGAAACTCAGTATGATTGTTGTGCAATCTGGACAGTGTTAGCACCAAGTATGTATAGTCCCCGTGTACTGCTAAGTGCCCACCTGTAAATAAGAGATGCCATTGGAGCAGTTGTAAAACATTAGATGTGGTTGTCTCACATTCATAAAAATCCAAGGCCATCTTTTAAACAAACAGCAGACATCCCAGGAGTCAAAAAAATCACTCTCCAAGGATGTCATTGGAGCAGTCTGCAGTTCCAACAGTTTAACATAAATCACTTGTTAATTGAAAATGCTGTGAAGACTTGTTTTGGAAAGGAAATGTAACTGCATGTCACTTACACTCTTCCGTCAAATATAGCCCTTTTAAATTATTTAATCATCCCCACCATAAATATTTCAAATATGGGTTATCATCCACTTTATTTTCTTCTTCATTCATGCAAGACTTCTCTATACCTGTATCTCTCATTATTCTGCTTAGAGTATAAACAACTTTTTCAAAAAGATAACATTCATATGCCAGATAAAAAAATACCTATCTTCCGTTTATGTATTCCACAGTGATACCAACAGCATCGAACAGTGTTAGTATCGCTGTGAGATCCCTGTCCAAATATAGAACTATTTTATATATTCTAACACTGATAGAAACAATGTTATTTGTGCTTCTTTATACAAGTACTTTGTAAACTTGTTGCAACAGCCAACAAAAGCATGATGTAAGACAGTAGTCACCACTTTCTTTTGACTTTGTAAGTGTTTTAGGTTCTTAAAGAATAAATTCCTTTCAGCTTCTTCACCTCCAAAGATCTCAATTTCTACTAGAAGTAAAGAAAGTAATATTTAGGATCAGGCGTTCATATACCATTGCATGAATGCAATTAGGATCCTAGGATTTCCAACTACATATTCTTGTTAAATAATAGTAAATTGAAAGTACAGTCTTGTGACTGAGATACACATCTAGAATACATGGTTAGAAAGATTTAGAAATTTTTTTCTTAAGAGGTAGGTCAGAGAATTCTACAGCCTCAAGGATACCCATGCCAAACATACCTGACAGAAAAAAAACCCCAAACATTTCCACTATCCCTCTAAGGACAGTAGCTTCCACAAAATCTTCTGGCTATAAAGAAACCAAGGGTGTCAGGAGAGATGAGCGCAAGGGTCCCATGTTTCAAGGGTGGGAGCTCTACAGCCACAGTGCACCTGGCCTAGAGATGAAGAGCACTTTGCATCACTCTTGGCAGTTCCCTTTCCAAATACAGAAATGGTACCAGCAGCTCCTGAAGCTTTCTACAAGCTCCACCAGGTCAGGCTGACCTGATAAACGGTCTCTAAAGGAACTGACAAAGAGTAAAAACAGGACATAAGAATATCTCTGAACTTCGTTAAAAAGGATAATAGTAACAACAATTATGTTCCATATCACGTTTTATGTAATACTACCAAAGTCACCTCTCTCTAATTTTTAAGTACCTTGAAGTCAATAAGTATGTGCATATATTCTCACAAAATATTTCTAGAAACAAACTCATAGGAGTAAGTATCCATCTGTAGAGGAAACATTCTAAAACTGCTCATATTCAGTCATACTACTAATTACTTAAGACAAATATTGTGTCATCAAAAAGGTATGGCATGATATACAACAGAGAAGTCTTGGTGTGACTATGCTGTGCGGAACTGATCAATAGAGATCTTATAAGTACATTCTTCTTCTCTGGGGACAACTGGTAATCACAAACCCTGGGGCACTGTGCTGGAGAGGAGACGAGCAAACACCCATGCCTTTTTATGAAAGACAAACATTCCTTAAGAGTATTACCCAGTTAGCTTCCTCTTTTACATTGTGATGCTCTCAGTTTCTTAAGTACTCCTTCCCTTTCAGCTTCTGACTGATTGTCTCACATTCTCACACAGAGCTTCATTATAAAAATGTAGGGGTTTGATTTTGTTTTCTTTTAATTTTTGTGAAGCTTGAAAATCCTGTCTAACCTGCTCTTGAGATAATCTCATTCTTTGTACCACTATTAATCACATCTATGATCCTTAACAAAAATTCCATGATTTGTTCCAAGTTTAATATAAAGAAAAGACATTTTCCTGATTTTTTACAGCAGAAATACTACCAAGACCTAAGAACGTATTAAGCACATATATGACATATGAGTATTTTTCCCATAATTATATATAAAGATAACACAAAAGGAAATTGAAAGCAATGGTAATTGCTACCTATTTTTCACCAATGTACCAGTGACTAGAAATAGTTAAAAAATAATGCCTCTTATCCTCAAGCTCACACTCTCCTGTCTCTGTTGTGCACACAAAAATTGCTTTGTTCAGCTTACTTCACTTTTTCTTCTTTAGACAAGATGAAACTTGACTGGGTAAATAAGATTCAGTAGTTACCAGGACAGAAAATCCTCAGCATGAATGTTATAACTCCTTAGGATGACTAAAAATTCACATAACATTTCTTTATTTTTACAACACCAGGATTTTTAGCCTGGTACCATAGCCAAATTCTAATTGGAGCAATTACAGTCTACTTAAATTCTCCATCTAAATCAGCAGGAAATGGCTTTCTTCCACTCTGAACAAATGAGTGTTACTGGTATGTCCTGTTAAACCTCTGCAAAAATTTAAAAGTGTCTCAAAACAATTCTATAAATTGGAATACAGCTATGCTATCATTCTGGAAATATGCCCAAATCAGAGTACGGCCTTGGAGAGGCCCAAGGCTGTACTTGTTTCAGGGACATAATTACAACATGATTAGTATCCCTTTGGTACTGAAGGGAGAAATAGTTCTCCATTCTAAAGAAGAATCAACTGTAAATAAGCTCCAGACAGAAGACAAAGCGTTACAAATCCACCCAGCAACTTCTTCCAACCACCACCTCTATACCCGTTGCTTCAAGCGAGAAGTGTCACAAGATGCTAACATTCCATTAAGCTCTGTTAAAGATCTCAGCACATTTTCTAATGACACATAAAGATTAGTAAAAACATGCTTTCTCACTACTGTATTTTAATAGGTGTCATCCATTACCTTGAAAAATGCTTGTGTCCTACATTTAAAGCTGTCCGCCCACCAACCCTGACATGAGTGCTTTGTCTAGTCTCTCGTCCCCCTCCAACCAGATTCGATTTTGACTGCACTGATCACAATTCAAATAGACAACTCTTCTTCACATTTTCTTCATTGCCCAAATTAATGCATCTTTCATGTAAAAAGGAAAGCTACAATGAGAGGAAAATATCAGAGGGAATTTATATGAAGTGTACCTATGGTCCTTACAATATACTTGATACAACAGTAATCCTTCCACTACTACAAAACAAGCACTGTAAAATATTCGTATAACTACTTACAAGCATATTGTGCCTTGTTAAGAATCATCACTTCTGGACCGAATGGAGGTGAATTATACTAAATGAATATGTCATTAAATCTAAATACTTATTTGTTAAACATAACTACCATCAGTATTAACATAGAATTTAATCAAATACATAAAAATGCTTTGCAACAGCTACCACAGACTTGAGTATAAGACGAACTTAAATAAATTCAGAGAAAAAACTAACTCAAGCCATAATTCACATATATGCAATATCTACGGCTCTCCTCAAAAAATTTATGTTCACTTCATATCACATGTAAATTACAGGAAAGTGTAATACTCAAAAACTAACAGTGCTGATTAAAAATATTCAGCAATTAACTGCTGTTATTCATTTTCCTATAAAAATACCAATAAAGTATGAAAAATTCCCAGCAAAGATAACCACCAGCTACTCCTTCCACCTGATGATTATTCACTAAAATACCCAATGTGAGCTGGGCAGTCCTGGGCCAACCCTAGACTCAAAAGACGCTAACCTCGTAGCAAGCAATTTTGACAAATGTCTCTATCGGCAGTCTCTCTTAAGAAGGAAAAAAACAACTGAGCAAGCAAAGGTGGAAAAACAAACCACATCTAAAGTCAGGCTTGAGAGACAGTGGAAAGCTACCAGGGTAAAGCCAGTATTTTGGTGTATTTTATGTTATACAAAGTTCACAGAATTTCAGAGTACAGAACTGCAACTCATACAAGTATTAAAGAAAAACTTGTTTCCTTCAGGGTCAAAAATAAAGACACTTGTGTTTTAAAGAAGTTACTTCAGCAGCAAAATATGATAACAAAAGAGAGACAGTCTCACCGTACATCTGGAAACAAAACAAAAGAATTATTCAATGGAGCTTTCCATTTCTCCTCTCCCAGTTCTGCCCCCGTGCATACCAACCACGGCCTGATGTACAAGCAAGAAAAAGGAATCACAGAGCTCTTATAACAACAACACCTGCCTTCCTTGGGGCTCACAGGATCATACTGTGATCACCAATCGATCAACAGGAAATCAGGAAAGCACAGCTGCTTCCTGATTCCCTTCACAGGAAAGAAACTAACCGAGTTCATGAGCAGCAGTAAGGGGAGGCTCTAGACCCCAAAGGCCTCTGGCATCCACGCTGACACAAAATCTTCCCAGTTATAAATTAACTGTTTAGACTGAAAACCCACAAGTCTCATATTTCTGCTGCTCTGCTTATTCTCAACCAAATCTATTCTAGACTGTTTTGTAACTATTGTCTTAAGTTCAGACGAACTTAAATCACACCAGTCTGCAAGTTACCTTTCTGTCTGAAACTTTTCTTTGGGGTTTTTTAACTCTGGTTTCCAGCAACTCCACTTTATTGAGACAGTTGTGGCATTATTCAAATACATATAAATAAAAAATTAATAACACAATCTTGCTAGAAATTAAAACAGCAAACAAAGCAACTTCTGAGAAAGGTTGAAGTAAAATCAGCTGTTTCCACACATTGTTTTCTGTTTGGCATTCTAGAGAAGTTTACAGAACTAAAGCAAGAATTTCACTAAACAAGACGCCCACTGCCCTTTGGAGAGAGATAGTGAAAATAATTATATTCAGTGCTCAGAATCCATAAATAACAGGCATACAAGCAATTATCTAAAAAATATTTTTAAAAATCCATATCTCATCAGCGTATGACAGACATCAAGTTAAAGTAACAATCCAGTTGTTTTTTCCAAAATTATTTACATGCATAATAGATGGCATTTTAAAGATTTCAATGCACAAAGCCCTACTAAGGTGCAGCCCTTTGACGGAGGACAACAGAAAGCATGCACACAGAATACTATAGCACAGAGGCGTTAAAAAGAAATCGATATTTTCTATTATGTTGCTGATACCCCCTCTTCTCTTCACAAACTACCTCTACTACTAAAATCCTTACCCTGTCCTGTGGAACATATAGATTGCTTCCAAAAATACATAGTATTACCACTTAAGAGATGTTATGCGTCTTCCTGAAATTTCTCAATTACTAAATACCACTGTTCTCCCACACTGCTATGCTATATAAACATGCTCAGCATTTAGTTACTTTCTCCTACAAGACCTCATTTATTCCATAAATATGAATAAATGAAGGAGTCTGCTACAACTTGCACTAATCTATAGTTCAAACATGATTACATTCAGGAATCCATATAGCACTCATTACTGAGACGAAAGAGATGATTATACCAGAAACTGGAACAGTAGTATGTATAGGACTCCTGGTTGATGTGAACTTAACAAAATTACTCAACAAAAGAGATGTCAAAGGATGCCAGCCTTCCACTAATCATGCAATAAACCAGATACTGAATATTTAGTGTACTTCCACTATAGCTTACTTGACCAATGTTGTGAAACTTTCTTTGATGCAACTGAATATTTTTGCTCATTCACTACAAGTAGGCAAGATTATGGACAGCACACTCAATGGAAAGGTATATACATATTTTACGGAAAGTGACATCTCTAACAATCCATGGAACCAGAGGAAGAGTTTTCCCAAATTTTAATCCAGCCTTACAACAAAATTATGGTCAAACCACAAGCTACTTGTTTCAATTCTGATTTGCAAAACAAAACTCAAATAATTTCTGGCATGAGTTACAGGAAAAAATTAGGTATATAAGATGAACAACCATTATTTAGCTAATTTGATGTGTGTTTTTTAAGCAAAATTCTCTATGATGTTCTAACACATGCAAAATTCCCTTAATTATTAGGAAGAACAATTTGGAGATACTCAGTTTAGAAATCAACAGAAAAAAAAAAAAATGTGATCACAAAAGGTTAGGCTAACTCTAAAAATCAGTTATGCCATTGCTTAAGAAGCTCCTCTCACTGATTTTCAGTAGTCTAAATTTATGTTTTAAAGTTCACAAGATGCAAAAGGAGAGATTTTATAGGAAAAGAAAAAACCAAACTGACCACCTAGTCAAAACTGAAGAGGAATTGACAAGAAACCCTTGAGACACCTGGGAATTTGGTTTTTAGTATCAGGTTTATATTTGTGTAACAGGACATACAAGTTTTTATCTGTTACCAAATGGTTCACAACAGTATAAGGCCTTTTTTAAAGGACTTTTATCATTGTTGCTAAAAAACATTACACAAAATCCACTGCCATAAAATATTCAATACAGTAAGTTTTGGAGAATGAACATCAAACCATTAAACTTTTAACTAAATAGAGAGAGAGATTTGTCAACTGAGGATCTGTGATACCCAAGTTCGGCTGTCAGGGGTTCTCTTGCATTTAACATAGATAGAAAAGACAATCCATATTCATTCTAACAAACCAGTCTGCACTTATTTAGGTTTAGAATAAAAACAAACCAAATAAAAAAAAAAAAAAAAGGAAGCCCTCAATTACCACAGTTAATTTTCTCAGAGCAGTTCTCCCTAGATTCAAGCCCACCTCTATCTTCTCTTCTACATATGCATTAGGAAACACATCATATAAAAAATTCATATAAAATATTTATTTATATAGTTCTTTAATATTGTGAAAACAAAAAAGAGTAAACAATGTATACTAACTGATGATGAATTTCCTTTGAGATTCACAACCATACTTTTTTTTTAAAATCCTGGTACTTTTAAATGAAAACAATTATTTGCATTTCTTGAATAATGATTAGAAAAAACACAAAACCCCTGCATTTCAAACAACAGTCATACTTCACCAGCAAATTCAATCATAAAGAGCACACTTCATAATTAGAGTCTACTCAAAGCGTTAAAACACGAAAGAGGAACAAAATACTTACATTATCTTCCTCCTCTGTGTCATCATTGTCATTATCGTCATCACTATCCTTGAACCCAGGTGGAAGTGGTGGCCCAATGAATTCATCATCTTCATCATCATCACCAGTATCTTCAGCTGGACCTTGAGCAGAAGTCTGGGGTTTCACGGAAGGACCAGTTAACTCTTCATCTGAGCTATCTTCACTTTCACTACAGGTTTTCTCTCTGCATGGAAAAATTAAAAAAAATACTATTTCAAGAACATCAGCACTTTCATAAGAATTTCAGATAGAAAATGTTGAGACCTGTTGTAAATTTGTAAACACTGAAATTAGCAGCAAAACATAAACTAATGTTAATTAACAGAGTGAAGGCCCACCATCATCCTGAAAGTATAAACAAAGCTTTAAAAAAAGGAATACCGTAGTGACAGACAGTTCAAAAAACTGGACAAAATAAAACAAAGAAAAAGTTAGATGAGTTGTAAAATCAACAGTACAACATCACTAGTATGGATTTCAACACTGCTTAGAAGGCAACAGAATGTATTGTTACAGATCACTTTCAAGACTCTGCTTCAAGGTGCAGCTTGTGCAGATGCTCCACACCTCTGTTGGCTGGGTGGAACTCAAAACTGTAATCACCCAGACTCACAACCAGAGTGAGAACACAAAGCATGGCATTTGCCTTATAATGCTGGTAAAGAATAACAGGGAATCAGGCACTTTCAACCAAGTGTTTGATACTGTCACAAATCTAGATTATAAAAATTACATTGAATTATCAATTTGCTATTTTCCAAATCAGTTGTGTGAACACATTATTTTTGGCACTGGAAAATTTCTGCAAAGTAGAGCTATTTAGCCCACGTTCATCCAGTTTATACAAAATAAACGTGCTCCCTCTGGTGGTAGTTATCAAGTAGACAGTATTGTAACTGGCAGAAGGTGTGGAACTGATAAGCAGAAAACCTTGCCTTTTGACTAGATACAGAGTATCATTACAGCGATACCTTGCAGAGGAAATCAGATGTTCCTTTCAGATTCAGTGAGATAAACTCAAATTGCAAGACTTCATTTGGAACCTTATATTTTAAGAAAATGTTTGTGAGTTTTTAAGTGAGCAGACCGCAAAAGATAATTTAACAAAGCCAAAAAGAAGACTACAGAAGTATTGGGGTTCTTTTTAAGCTTAGCTTATCACTTAGAAACTATAAGGAAAACACAGAAGTTGCAGAAGATAACAAAGGATTAAGAAAATATGTTCTAAACTATGTAATTGTGACAGAGAATGCAGCCCAACTCAGCCCCCCAAACCATCTGTACACCAAGCATGTAGTAGGCTACACAGCAAATATTTGTGTTGGATAAGCAACTGAAATTCTATTTTAGGAAGAAATCAAAACAAACTAAAACCAACATGAATTAGGTCCTCGGATGTTAGTGATGAGAAGGGTTTGCATGCCTGAATGCTTGTCTAATTTTTCCAACTATATTTACTAGCCTAATAAAAGATATTAGCTCTACTTACAAGCTTTGTTTTGCATAGCAATGAGAGACATCTAAAGACCTAGATCAGGATATGATTATCTAATAAATCTAATTCAAAGAAAAAGATATTTTGTTACTCTACAACAATGGGACTATCAATATCCTTTTACCAAAACGAAGCTTTTCCATCATGTGAGAAACAAGTTGGGACCTTCAAAGTTCTTCAGATTAGGTATCCCCAAAACTATCAACTTTACAATACTATGTGCAAAAGAGTTGTGTTTCAAGAGTCAATATGCATTCCCAGACTACCAAACCAGGTATCTTTTCCCCAAAAGTCAAACTAGTTAATTGGTTTTGGAATGGAAACAAATACACATTGTAGCTGCCACTGAGAAGAATGTATACAACATAATTATCCAAGGAGCCCTTTCCAATTCTGGAGTCCCAGATTTTCAGATCTTTCCATGGACACCCAAGAACAATACTTAGCTTCTTTCTAATTACCTATCCTTACCATACCCTTATTTGCTAGGGAGGATAAATTGAGAAAATCAAACATTTCAGTATTTTGAGAGGCAGTGTAATCACTCTGCATGTGAAACAGCCAAAATTGCAGTGCTATTTTTCAGTACGCTCCAAGCTCAGCAGGGACAGCCAAGTACTCCACCTACAGCTACTGGTCTCCTCTGTCCTGACTGGAAGAAAGTCAAACGTAAAAACACCCTAACGCAGCCAGACCAAAAGCCCAACTAGCCTCCTAAAAGTGACCGGGAGTGGTGCTGACAGAAAGGACAAAAGAAGTGGTGTTTCCTTCAATTTTCAGCCTTGCCAGATGCCGTAGAGAAAAATAAGCAGTTTGCCAGCCCCTTTCCCAGGAATCAGAGCAGTATAAGGAATTGTTTTTTTGTTTTGGGGGTTTTGTTTTTGTTTTGGTTTTTTTGCCTTCCCTTATTACCTCCTCAGTAAGTGAAACAAGCTGTGAGAGTTAGAAAGGAAACCTACATTAGAGCACGGATGCCACACAGACAGGGGAAATAACAAAAAACATTCTGAGTTGTGCAACTATGTGGGCATATCCCCCCCATGTGTTCACTCTCCTCACATAACCTACTCTATTTTCGCAGTTTTTTAGTTCTTATATATTAGCAAATACTTTAATTTCACAAAGCATAATTATTATACTTATTATTTATTACGCATAAATACCTAAGTACCAAAACTATTGTAAACATTTCTCTGCAACAAAGCAGTTCAAAAGCAAAAAGAATCAGTAGCTGTTCTTCACATCTCCCTGGAGAAACCAACCACTTTTTAACAATTAAAAAGTCAGTATGAGGGCTGCTACAATAACTGAAAGCACTTGAAATATTTCAAAAGAGGAAAGTGTTGCCATTTTCAGATAATAGAAAAAGCTGTATGATCAGTTTATAGTACCTACAATCCACATTATAAAAAGAACTACGGAGAGTCCTATATTCAGACTTAAATTATCAGGTGTAGGATTGTTCCTCCGAATTAAAGCTGAGTCATAATGGCACGTCTCCTTTACTAGCTTCCTGTTTTTAGCACTAAGTACTAAGCTACATATCAGATTTTACAAGGAAATATAAAACTTCCAGGAGAGCTTTTCGTGTCATGCTCTCCCTTCTCAATGCTTGTTAAAAACAAAAAACAAAAACAAAGAAAACTTAATATCAGCAGCCTACCTAATAACTCAGAATACTGAAAGGTATCTATTTGTTATTTCCCTTTACACAAAGTCCCTGGAGTTCTCTTCTGTGAAATCCATTAGGGAAATGAGATGATTAGGGAAAGGTTTTATACCATCTGACTGCTTTCCACCTTACCATTTGTTTTAATTGATTCTTTGTA
Organism: Numenius arquata; assembly: GCF_964106895.1. Taxonomy (NCBI): domain Eukaryota; kingdom Metazoa; phylum Chordata; class Aves; order Charadriiformes; family Scolopacidae; genus Numenius; species Numenius arquata. The sequence goes on along the minus strand of NC_133616.1, from coordinate 14,278,352 downwards.
TTGAAGTCACCCATATACAGTACACAATCACATTATATTTGAATTCTTGTGATCCCCCATTATTTCATCAGCTAGGTATCTAAGATCATCAAAAGCAAATGGGAGCACAGAATATTTTCCCCTCATGCACCAGACGTAACACAGGATCTATAAGGTTGTATATTGTGTGAACAGTTATTTCAGTAAGAGCGCAGAGCTTATTTGATTTTTCCATAGCGCAACAGGAGAAAAGTAAACTTTGTAACAAAAATTTGTTCACAGTAGGAAATCCTAGAGGTTTGTTTGTAATAACCTACTACATATATACTCTATCAGCCCATGAAATACATATGTCTACTAGCATCTGGTATGAGTTATTAGACATCCATAGGTAAAAAAACCTAAAAATTTACAGCGCACTGATCTCCCTGCCATGCAACGGAGCTGTGTGGCCCCCAATACCTTCAGCTACTTTTGATTTCCCAGCATTTCAAAATTCAAACTGTCAAAGCAGTAGTATTTATTGTTTGTCAATAACAAACAAATGTCAAGTTTAAGAGTAAATTTCAGACTGAAGTAAAAACAAACTACTTTCTCAACCCCATTACTAACCTATACAATGTGCATACAGAGGTTTTTCACCCACTTTGCTCTCTTAAGTATATTCCATCTACAGGTGGGAGCAATAGCTGCTCACTAAGTCAGCACATGTAGTCATGGTATTTGCCCTAATACTTTAAAAATACCCACTGATAACAACATTGTTGGGATTTTTACAAAAAGTATGCCAAACAGGCTTAGGGAGGAGACTGCAAAATTAGCTATTAAATATACATAATGTCATTATTTACAAATATTGATGCATCTTGAAGAAATCATAGGTTAAAAAAAATCAAAAATTAGTATTTCCACTGAAATACTTCAGATAACATAGACATGTTCACACAAGTTAAATGACACTCATGCTTGCTCTCAAAGAAAAAAAAAAAAAACCTCACCACAAAAACCCACTTCATAAGAAAGCTGTTACATTGAATCTCCCATCACATCTTAAGTACCTTCGGGGTAATGAAGACGCAGCTCCTGTTGCACTGGATGCTGAAGCTGATGGACCGATGCCTCGACTTCTAAACTCTCTCTCAGCTTGTTCTTCCTTCTCTCTTTCACGAGCCTCTGAATACAGAGAGCACATAAATGACAAAAAAGCAAGACTTTTAGAAAATAATAAAATTAGAGGCTTGCTGAGGGCAGTAAATTGTCTCATTTTCTTCATTTTCAGACCTACATAAGATATTTGAACAGCTAACAGCAAAAGAGATTACTTCTCCATATAAATTAAATTTCCATTGCTACTCCAATGATCAGAGAAATAAAATGTCACAAGGAAAATGCAAACCCCTTCCAGTTTTTAGTTTGTACACATGATCAAACATAAGTTGATCATACAAGGATGCTGATATTTCAAGATTTTCAACACTTCTGATTGCTTCAGGGAGTTTTTGAAGTTTTCATAGTGCAGGGAACTAAATTAGTACATGAATACACACAGTTGTATAAATGAGTGAACTCTAAATATGATTTCTGGAAAATAAATACAAAGGGTTGTTTGTATTACGTGTTTATTCCTACTTCACTTCCTGAAAAAGAATCCCTGTGGAACAGTATGGGGGGAAGCAGGTGGGAGGGAAGGGACACATTCAAGATGCAGTTCAAGATGTTTTGACTTAAAAACATTATGTATTTCTAATCACAGAATCACACAGAATCTTCTTGGTTGGAAGGGACCTTTGAGATCATTGAGTCCAACCAACAAAAAAAACAAAACCAAAACCACCAAAAACAAAATAAAACAAAAAAGCCAAAAAAACCCAAAACAAAACCAAAAAAAAAACCCAAACACCAAGCACCAAAACCAAACCAAACCAAAACAAACACCCACAACCCCACACCACACCCACCCACAAACAGACGCAACCAACAATGTCAGGCACTAGAGCATGCCCTGAAGTGCCATGTCTACCTACACGTTTCTTAAATACCTCCAGGGATGGCGACTCCACCACCTCCCTGGGCAGGCTGTTTCAGTGCCTGACCACTCTTTCGGTAATGTAATTCTTCCTAATATCTAATCTAAACCTCCCCTGCCACAACTTTACACCATTTCCTCTGGTCCTGTCACTATTCACTTGGGAGAAGAGGCCAACACCCACCTCTCTACAACCTCCTTGCAGGTAGCTGTAGAGGGCAATGAGGTCCCCCCTCAGCCTCCTCTTCTCAAACTAAACGTGCCCAGTTCCCTCAGCCTCTCCTCATATGACTTGTTCTCCAGACCCCTCACCAGCTTGGTGGCTCTCCTCTGGACACGTTCCAGCACTTCAATGTCCTTCCTGTAGTGAGAGGCCCGGAACTGAACACAGCACTCGAGGTGAGGCCTCACCAGCACTGAGTACAGAGGCACCATCACTTCCCTACTCCTGCTGGCCACGCTATTCCTGATACAGGCCAGGATGCTGTTGGCCTTCTTGGCCACCTGGGCACACTGCTGGCATCTCTTACTGGATTTCCCTCCTAGACTAAAACATGGTGTAAGCAAATGATCTCTCATAAGGAACAATAGCTCAAACTGAACCAGTATCAAATATGAAAAGGTTTCCCACATGGAAACACATTGCTGTGTTTAGATTCAGCCAACACAAAAAATGGTCCAAATCAAGTTTTGGAATCCCTTGCATATTTGAATTTCACAGTGTCTTAAAGTCCACAAAATCAATGAACCTCCAACAGAGCTCTATTCTTATGGTTCTGTGTAAAATCAACACAGTACATCAGCATCGTAATTATCTCATCCTTTTATACATAATTGCCTTCTTCATGATAAGGTGCTTCAAGTCTAATAACTTCATAAACTGCAACGCTTTAGAGAGCGGGTTAAGTGTAATCTCGTAGGATACAAAATGCTCAACCATGATGGCATCACATGAGAAAAAAAAAAAACAAGAACAAAAGCCACACATTCTACACAAACTGCCCAAGCAGAGGGAGAAAACATAGACATTTGTATGGGCAAAGAGGTTTCTAAAACATGCAAGTGTGTCCCAAGAACCTTCTTTGGGATGGTATTTGCTTGGATACAGGCCACGAGAGATAATTTTCTCCCACTCTCAAACCACCACCTTGAAAACTTACCCACTCCAGCACATCAGGAAACAGAAACAAATTTGTGGGCTGCTATGTAACCTGCTATTCAGTGTAAGACAAACATTTCTTCTTTGTTATTCTGTTCTCTCTAGATTAAAACTGTCTGTACCAACTTCCCTTCCAAAATGAATACACAGCTTCACCTTTCTCCTGTGTCTGTAAGCTATGCCCCACAACAGGAACCTTGCACAAGCACACTACTCTTACATATTCAGACAACATATATAAATTAACAACTTTACAGTTTACCAAGCCCAAAACTGTTTAGGACTGTCTCCCTTGAACAAAATTGTAATTGTTTTTTGTACTGTAGAGAACCAGCTTGAGACGCTTCAAATGTCACCTCACGTCAGAAAACCAAAACACAGTGTAAGATGCATTAACTGACTACGCTCCCGTATCTTACCCAAGACCTTCTTGCTCCTCTCCACTGCAGTTCTTCTCGTCTGCTCGAACATGGCTTCGAGGTCAAAAGTCCGGGCTTTCTTCCCTGAAAATGAAGGAAAAGGAGGCTGGAACACAGACCCAGCCTGGCCACAGGCACTCCAGCGGCTCCAGTGCGGGGATGAGGAGGGTGGAAAGGGTGGGGGGGGGATGAGGAGGGTGGAAAGGGGGGGGGGGGGGATGAGGAGGGTGGAAGGGGGCGGGGGGGGATGAGGAGGGTGGAAGGGGGGAGGGGGATGAGGAGGGTGGAAGGGGGGGGGGGGGGGGATGAGGAGGGTGGAAGGGGGGGATGAGGAGGGTGGAAAGGGGGGGAGGAGGAGGTTGACAGCCACGACCGTTTCTTTCCCACCTCCAACCGCCAGCCTTCCCCGCCTCCCCTCACCGAGTGCCGCCGCCGCCGCCCCGCGCCCCTCAGCCCCCCGGCCCGCACCGCAACGCACCGAAGCCGGAGAAACCCATGGTGGCCGCCAGCTCCGGGTCGGGTGCCCCCACCATCTCAGCGTCTGCAAGGAGAAAGAAAACCAGCGGGGGGTCAGCCGGGAGCGCCAGGTCAGCTCGGCCGGGCCTCCAACCCCCCGCCGCTCACCGCCCTCCGCCGCCGGCTCCATGCTGCGGCTGCCCCGGAACCACAACAGGCGCCGGCAGGAAGCGGCCGGGACGCCGGCCCGCCAGCGCCGCCCCCCGGCCGGGACGGGGCCCCGGTGTGTGTCCGCCGCCGGCTTGGGGTGGTAGGCGGCCGACGCCCATCTCCCCTCGCCGCTCGGAAAGCCTCGACTAGATCTTCGTGGAGTCATAGCATATTGCGAGTCGGAAGGGACCCATCAGGATCATCGAGTCCAACTGCCTGCTCCTCGCAGGTCCACCTGAAACTAAACGACATCACTTAAGAGCACTGCCCCGGTGCTCCTTGACGTCTATCTGACAGGCTTGGGACCGTGACTGCTTCCCTGGGGAGCCTGTTCCAGGGGCTGACTACCCTCCCAGTGAAGAACCTTTTCCTGATGTCCAACCTGCACTTCCTCTGGCATGTCCTGTCCCTCATGTCCTGTCACAGGTCACCAGAGAGAGAAGATCAGTGCTCCCTTGCTCCACTACCCCCCATAAGGAAGGTGCAGATGGCCATCAGGGCATGCCCTAGCCTTCTCTTCTCCAAGCTGAACAAGTCAAGTGGCCTCAACTGCTCCTCGTAAGTCTTGCCCTCAAGGCCTTTCATCACGGTGGTCACCCTGCCCTGGCCACACTCAAATAGTTTGATGTCCTTCTTACATTGAGGTGCCCAAAACTGCACACAGAACTCGAGGTGGGGCCACTGCAGCGTGTGACAGTCACCCAGCCAGCTGTGCTGTGCTGGATGCTCCCCAGGACACGGTTGGCCCTTTGGGCACACAGGGCACACTGTTGACTCGTTTGACTTGCCCCAGCAGGGCTGCTTTCCAGGCCCTCATACCCCAATTTGTATATACAACCAGGACCACCCCATCCCAGATGCAGAATCCTGCACTCGTTCTTGTCAAATTTCAGCTAGTGGCTGCCCAGCTCTCTATCCAGAGCTCTCCGTAAGGCCTCTCTAACCTGGAGGGAGTCCACAGCTCCTCCTAGTTTAGTACCATTGGCAAATTTACTTATTGTACATTTGATTCCTGCATTTAGATCACCTACAAAACTACTGAAGAGTACTGGCCCTAAAATCGAGCCCTGGCAACCCCACTGGCGACCAGCCACCGGCTTCTCAATCTTGAGAAGACACAGGTGGAATTTCCTGCTTTGTCATGTAATCCCCGGGGGGTTTGGGGTGTAACTTCAGGTTCTCCATCAGGAAAGCAGAGCGGGGGACAGAGGGTGGGGGGGAGGGCTGTGGGGGTGGAATTTTCTTTATCGTGCCAGGTGCTTCTCCCATAGACGAAGCTCTCCAGAACGGGCGCTGGACCCTCCCAGGCGCACAGTGTCGGCGCAGTCAGGGCAGCAATCACGAGTTACAAAACAGCTCCATTCCCAGCCCCAGGCTTCACCCAGCCCCCGGGCTCCCGACGGCAGTTTGTGCCTTTGAGGCCCGTGACAACAGATCACGCCAGGCCCTCGGGCGGTGCACAGGGGTGGCGTGGCGGCCCACGGGGCCCCTCGCTGAGGCCGTCACAATCCGGCCGGCTTCGGCAGCTGCTCTCCAGCCACGGGACCCGGCGCCGGACGGAGCCACCGCCGGAAGGGCCAACTGGCGCGGCGGAACTGCGTCACACACGCAAGGCCTGCCGGGATTTGGCGGGTGGCGGCGCGGCGGGCCGCGAGCTCGCGCCTTCTGGCCCTACGCGGAGCCGCCCACCGGCCCGGGACCCGGACCCGCCGTTCTTGTCGCCATCACCGCCATCATCCCATCCGCAGCCCATCGCTATGCCCACCGCCATGAGCCCTGCGGCGCCCACCGCGCAGGAGGCGCTGGAGGTCGCGGGCCGCCTCATCGACCAGCAGATCCAGGATGATCGCTGCTACCCGGACCTGTCCGAGCTGCTGGCGGTGCCGGCGCCTGGTAAGGAGCGCTCGGTGGCCCTCTGCCTCCCGTCGTCTCAACCGCCCCCGTGCCCCCACCGCACCGCCACCCCCTGAGGGACGGCCACGCGTGAGGCCTTCCGCGGGGGTACGACCCCCTCCCCTTGGTGGCTACCGCCCCAGGCAGGCCCTGGAGACAGCGGTTGCTGGCCCTGCCTTCCCAGGGAAGGCGACAGGGCTGAGCCTGACGAATTCTCAGGCCTCGCAGGGGGGTGAGGAGGTGGGCAGGGGTCATGTAGTGGATGCTGTGTGAAAGCTGTGGATGAGGGATTTCTCCTTCTCCAAGCAGGAGGAATGGGCTTGGGTTGGCTCCTCGGCGCCATCGCTCTCCAGAAGGTGAAGAAAATGGCATTTGTTTTCCGTTCTGCCTTTTGGAAGTTCTGGCAGAATGGTCTTGGGGTCACTTAAGTGCCCAGCACCATCCCTAAGTTACAAGCAGCCTGAAAATCTCTTTTAAGCCTCTTTCAGTGACTTTCATTTGTCTATAACTGTGTATCACATGTAGTTACAGTTTAAGGTATACATCTCAAACTTTTGTTTTGTTCTCTTTAAAACATGAAGAGAGAGTTTCCTACTTCACTGGTGCCAACTGTCTGGCAAAGGGCACTGTGAAGAGACACTGTAGAGCTGTAGGTGACTAGACTAATATATATGCAGCAGGTGTCAAGGTACAAGCAAAGAGTATCTGTTTTCTGTTAACGTCATGATGTGATGTGCATGGCTGAAGTGTAACTGCAACTGCCTTAGCAGTGTCATGGATATGCATCACATAAAGTAATCAGTTCATATTGGTATTTTAACTTGATATTGGGAGCACGGATCAGTTTTTCTAGGTGAAGGAATACGCTCCTGGCTTTTTCACATGGCATATTTAATGTCTGGCCATACAATGAAAGGGTTGGAGAGTACCACAGTAAAAGTGCAGTAAAGTGGGGTCCAAATGAGTTATTGTTAGAGTTTGTTTGCAAATCTGTTTGCTCATATCTGATTTGAGGTTTAGATTTATTGTTTATGGTTCAGCTCCTACAGAAACATCTGTTCACCCATATCTTGTGACTAGTGGTATTTATATGCTTAAAGTCTCTGCAGTATCAAGGCTTTTTTTCTGCATAGTCTGAAGGCCTGTATTCATCTAAAATAGAGTAATAGTTTAATTTGGATTTCATGGATTAGGAAACAATCCGGTAAAGTTAAAGAAAGGGAATATAAACCTTTTTGTAAATCTCTTATTCTTTATAAGAAGTCTAATCTTTTTTGTTTTTCTTAATTGCAGGTAACCCTACTGTTTCTGGTATGTCAGATATGGATTATCCTTTGCAAGGACCAGGTTTGCTGTCGATACCTAATCTTCCAGAGATCAGCTCTGTCCGCAGAGTACCACTTCCCCCAGAGCTAGTGGAACAATTTGGACGTATCCTTATGACAACTAATGTGTTACGTTGTATAAGTCATAATATTAGAAACAAACTTTTTTCTTTCATAGTGTTCTTCCCCAATCTTTCTGTCAGATTACCAGTAATGAGCTAAAATATTGTGCATTTTCCCTTCATAAGGGTCCAAGTGGTAACAAGTTCCATTTGTGTGGAGTTGCTGGTGGAATTAGTTTCTGTATGAAGAACTTTGAATGTTTATGGTACATAGTTTGTTTACTGCTGTATAAAAAGTAATACTAATTTTTAAAAAATTCTTCAAAGGAGATTTTGCCTTTGCTAGCCGAAATGCATTTAGTCCTTACATCAGCAGTGCTTCAGATATGCAGTGCAATTGTATGATGGGAGTATTCCCAGAAATCAGCAGAGCGTGGCTGACCATTGACAGTGACATTTTTATATGGAACTATGAAGATGGGTATGTAGAGAACACATTCCTGATATGCCTTGTTGGTATTATACTGGAATTAAGCTGTTGCAGTAGTGGCAGATTATTTACTGGTGGCACAGAGGTGTGCTATTCAGTTTAACTTATCTTGATTCGGTTTAGGTTTTACTAAAACTTTTGAATAAGTGCTTAAGGATTTTTAAGAGTTAGTAGTATTGCTGCCAAATCTAGAGATGAAAGAAAGGGAAATGCTTTTGCTTGGGGTTGGATATATCCTACATTTTTGCTGAATTTATGCTAGAGCTTTGCTTATGCCAAAAAAACTAGAAAAAATTATTCCTATTGCCTAACTTTTTAAAGTAAATGTAGTAAGTACTCTGATGTGTGTACAGTGTCTGGTCATTCCCATAATGGTAAGTAATCAGCATTAGTACTGTGAAGTATTGTGACTGAAGCTCTCCTGCCTACTTTATTTTAAGAATGCATAAAACTGAAAATAATTTGATTATATTTTGAAAAGGCAGTGATGTGTTTCTCATTTGCAGGTTTGCTTCTTTGTTTGCCTATATATTAAGAATTCGTTCAGTAAGAATTGCTTTGTATATTTGTTGCATTTCCTAAAAAGGTTAAAGTTGAGATTGTGGCTCACATAGCTTCTATCCATACATTTACATTGTATCACATTGTATTAAAAACATTTCCCAAATAAAACAACAGTACATGTTGTTAATCATAAGGTGCTGGAGAGAAGGTTGGGAATTCTTGATTTAGATAATTTTCATGGGGAAAAAAAAAATCATACAAATTTCTCCCTCTTGATTTTAACCAGCGTTACAGATGGTACATTGTGTAATTCAGAATAGACTGTATGAATTAACAAAATCCAAAAATATAAAATACTGCAGTTGACTATTGGGGCACCAAGCAGCTCAATTGTACAGTTTTGCTGTGAAACTTCTCTGTCATTCCATTCTGCTGGACCTACTTTCACCAAAAGCAAAAGATGTAGATGGTCTCAGAATATTACAATAAGTATTAATAATTTTTAAATACACAGAATCTGATTTTATTTACTTTGGTATTAGGTGATACTTTGTATTATATGATACTTTGTGACCAGGTTTATGCAGAGTGGTCTTTTTGGTTTTTTTTTCCTTGTTTTTTGACAGGGGAGATCTGGCTTATTTTGATGGCCTTAGTGAAACTATTCTTGCAGTGGGTCTTGTAAAACCAAAGCCAGGTAAGGAATATGTGACAGTGACTAGAATTAGGCAGTTAATGAACCTTCTGAGTATTTTTTTTTTACATACATGTATGTGCAGATCTGTGTGTTTTGTGTGCATATATATGCATACGCAAGATGCATGGGTTTGTTTCATTTTTAGAAACATTATGAAATTAAATACAAGCCAAAAGTAACATTTAGTTTAACAATCATTTACACTGATAAGCTTGCATTTTTTTTGCCACACCGTACTCTAGCATTTGTACTTTTTAGAAATTTACACTTTCAAGTGATAACTTCCATGAGATCCTGGTTTCTAGCCTTCCCAGTTCTTTTCATAGCTACTGCTTAGATAACATTGAAGTCAAACTTGAATTGGCAATAGAGTTGAATTTAAAAGAAGTATGTTTATAAGAAAAATGTAATTTTAAAGATCTTGTATTTCATGAACTGGAAGCTGAACTTCTGAGTGGTACTCCTTTCTAATTCTAGAGTTAGACAGGTCTTAAATGTGACTATTCTCTCTAATCAGTTCGTATGTCTTTCCAATGGATACATTGGATACATTGTTGTGATTGGAGAGGTTGGCTGCAAACCAAAATTTTATTTTCTCCCTTTCTTCAGGTATCTTCCAGCCTCATGTACGACACTTGCTTGTTCTGGCAACTCCTGTGGATATTGTGATTTTAGGACTCAGTTGTTCTAATATACAAGCAGGTAATTCTCTCCTCTCCCCTCATTCTCAGTTGTGCATTAACAAGCATACATGGCTATTTTAGTAGTAACCATTTTAAAATAAAAATTAAATAAAAAAAGAAAAGCAAGACCATGTGCTAAGCCCCTTGCTAATTTTTAAATCATGTCACAGCCAGGGGGAAAATAATTTTTATGTGGTGTGCACTTGTTGGATCCTGGACTCCTATAGGAGCATTGAGTTGTATTATTCACCTGTTTAACATAAAAATAGCTATTGAAAGAGGTGCTCATGTCAACTAAACAGCATATTGGAGAGGAAGGAAAGAGTGGGCACGGATCTTGGAAGTGGTGAATACATTAACCTGTTTGGCGTACGTATTCCAACCATAGAAATTGAGAACCTGATACTATTTTTTTATTATGGTATATATTAATAGAGAAAATACAAAATTGTTTGGAGAAAGTGAGAGGACTGCAATCTTTTGGTCTATTTCTATGCAATCTTGATGTGAAAGAGAAAAAAAGTAGAAATCTTGTGTTTTAGACTTTTTGCAATTTAGAGGAGATGACAATGTATAGAAATGAAAAACATTGCATTTCCTTACTTGGAAACTTTTACAGAGAATTTACTGTAATTTTGTAAAAAACAGAAGATTTGTTACTTTGCGGTTCACTTTGGAGAGTAGTTTAGTAACTGAGAGTCATTAGTAATTATGAAATCTGCTATAGTTTTCCCTGTTTTCCAAAATGCTTCTTATCGCAGACCTGTAATATTTATTAGAACAAATTAATAACTAAAAGTGATTTATTTATTTATTTAAGGTACCGGATCACTCAATGACAGTATGTCTGGCGGAATGCAGCTGCTACCAGACCCTCTCTATTCACTCCCTACTGACAACACTTACATTCTGGCAATAACATCCACCGATAACGGGCGTATCTTTTTGGCTGGAAAAGATGGCTGCTTATATGAAGTAGCATACCAGGTGACTATAGGTTTTACAAACAGGCATTTTTCGTTGTTTTACAGTTGTGGGATCTAGAGTTCTAAAACATGTCAGGGTTGCTGTCTTTTTTTTTCTGTAATTATGTTGCATGCAACTCTGATGTATTAGTGTAGATACATTTTCTTTGAAGAAGTAGTAATTATATGATGAATAGCAACACAGCTTTTGTCAGCTTCAAAAATAAAATTGTGACATCCAGCACCCTTTTTTATGAAAAGTTTTCCTTTTAATGGCCATCTATTTCTTTCAGTTGAATAGTACATACTTTTCAACTAAATCAATGGTGTGTAGTTAGATTTTCACTCGTTTTCATACTTGTCCTATTAACTAATTTTTTAATGTAACTCTTTGTTTGGTTTTTGTTTTGTTTTGTTTTTTCTTTCAATGCTGTATTTTATTTGTTTTCAATTGTAGGCTGAAGCAGGCTGGTTTAGCCAGCGCTGTAGAAAAATTAATCATTCGAAGAGCGCACTATCTTTCCTTATTCCCTCATTGCTGCAGTTCACATTCTCAGAGGATGGTAAGTACTGATGCTAAACACTTAACCAATAATTTAATGAAATCTTTTAATAATACTGCCAAGAAGTTAGTTTCCTGAATAGTTTTCTCATTCAGAACACTTAGTTATTGTCAATGAAACTTGCAGTGGTTGATGATTATAAAAATCAGGTCACTTGTTTGTGTGTCTAGCTCAGGATATATATATACAAACACGTGGAAAGTTTGATATTTATGACTGAAGTTAATGTTCTGTAGTACAAAACTAGTATGTGCTTAGTGAAATAACTGCAAACAGTAGAATCTTTAAGTGAATAATTTTACCTTGTTTCACTGTTCAGTGAAAAATTAATTTGAAGTTATTAAACAATTCCCTTCATTCTGGTAGGAGTCCTGTGTGGGACTCCTGCAGTTTTTGTTAATTTACAATTAATTGTTTTATAGATATTCTGTCTTAAACTTGTTTTCACCAAATCTGGTGTTGATTAGCTGGTTCTCACTTTTTTGCCCCCCTCCCCAGATCCTGTAGTACAAATCGCCATTGACAACTCACGAAATATCTTACACACCCGCTCAGAAAAAGGAGTGCTGCAAGTATGTGACTTCTTCTAATGACTGTTGGCTATGGTACTAATGTGTTTGTAACTCTAAGTTTTCCTTAGTACTTGGGGATTCTCTGTAGGTATGTCAGGATGTTATTCCATACATCTTTTTGTAAGAAAAGTGTGTGCTGAAGATCTAAAAAACTTCTTTCTGAGGAAAGAGTAGCCTTTTGATCTTCTCCTTAATTATGTGGAAACATGAGGATGTAATAAAAGCAGTTTGAGTTGCTGCTTGGTAGGTGAGGCTGTGTTAATTGAACCGCAAATCACTAACCTGTGTTATTGAATTGCAGGTTTACGATTTGGGACAAGATGGTCAAGGAATGACCAGGGTTACTTCTCTTTCACAAAATGCTATAGTTTCTGCTGCTGGGAGCATTGCCAGGTACATTATAATTGTCATAAGTATAAGAAGCTTCCTTTAAGGCAAATAGTTTCGTGCTATATTTTTTGAAAAGTGTTGTTTGCTTATTTATCTGGATTGAGAGTGTATGGGGTTTTTTTATTTTGTTTTTTAGAACAATAGATCGTTCTGTATTTAAGCCTATTGTTCAAATAGCAGTGATTGAAAATTCTGAATCCATAGACTGTCAACTACTAGCAATCACACATGCAGGTAAGAAAGCAAGGCTATTCCCACCCCTTGTAAACTGATAAATGGAATCTGCACAGTTTAGCAAAATTGTGACTTTTTTTGGTCTTTTGTTCAGGTGTCAGACTGTATTTTAGTACTTCACCATTTAAGCAACCAACAGCTCGTCCCTCCATGTTAACCTTGGTTCATGTCCGTTTGCCACCTGGATTTTCAGCTTCTTCTAATGTGGAGAAGCCCTCAAAGGTTCACAGAGCTCTTTATAGCAAAGGTAAGCAATGGAAAACAGCTCAGGTGAGATTGATTTATTATTTTTTTGTGGCAGTCACTGTCATGCTTTGGGGTTTTTACATTGGGGAGTTAGAAGCAGTAGGAATAACTGCCAACTAAGCATGGCTTCTGTGTGTTAATGGGAGAGGTAAAAATATGACAACCTTCCACTTCCAAAACCTCTTTTGGAAGTGGAAGGTTGTCATATTTTTCAGAATTTAGTTCTTATACAAGGTGCTGTGTTTGAACGGAGAACTCTGTTCATGTGTTGATCAAAATTTTTTTCTTCTAAGCTCCCCGTAAAATAGATTTAATGTGTTTATAGTTGCCTACATATCTCTAGGCATGTGTGATTAGTTCTTGAAAGCAGGGTATAGAATAGGCTTTGTAGCTACTTAGTGCCTCTCATGCTGAGTTTAATGTATGCTTACTGTTGTTTATTTTTTAATTCATTTAGCTACTGATACCGTGTAAGATACCAAACAGCCGCCACGTGGTTCCAGCATTACGTCACTTCTGATTGTAGACTGAGTTTTTAGAAGTGCTGCAGAAATGCAGGGCTGGGGTCGAGTGGGGAAATGTCTCTATGTTGCTGACCGTTCTGGTCATACATAATGATTTTTATCCTTGAAGTAATTTCTGGATATTTTTTCATGCATAATCTGTTTAAACATCTCACTTTTGAGGCATGTTCTACCTATTTTAGGCTTATTTTTGTTTGTACCTTTTAGAGTAGATGACAAGTGATGTTAAAAGTGACCACTTGAAGACCCCCGTGGCATACAAACTCAGGAGATAACTATTTGCTGTTCAAATTGTTCAATTGATTAGGACTTAAAGATTGATTTTTACTAAATAAGGAACGAATTAATGAATTTGCATCTAATGTTTGATTATGGCTTCTAATACAAACAATAATGGTGTTCTTCCTAGGGGTCTTGCTGATGACAGCTTCAGAAAATGAGGATAATGACATCCTGTGGTGTATCAATCACGATTCTTTCCCTTTTCAAAAGCCAATGATGGAAACACAGGTACTAAAGCAAACTTTTAGACAATTTTGATGGAAGTTATGTATTATTTTTTCCTTTCTGATAACAGATACTTGAATAATACTACCTTCATGAGGAGTTTGGAAACGCTTACAAAACTACTAATCAATATGCTTCAAAGAAAAAAAAAATCATTAGTCAGTTTCATCAGTGAATGGGAACTGATGTCTTACTAGGAAGTCCTAATTAAACCATACTTTCTACCTTGATGCAAGCTATGTATCAAAAGGAATTGCCTTGACTCCTAAGACTTGACTTCTAATTAACCTATTTGAAAACACAGTTGTTTTTAGCATGCTGCATATTGTGCACAAGCACAGGAAGATGTGGCCCACAGTACATAGTGGTGTTTGTTGATGAGGATAAAATTTGGCAAAGATTGTTTAAAATGTAGGTGCTAGAGACTTTGCGTTTCTTTATTTAAACTGGTATGCCACATCTTCATTAAATTTCAGACATGATTAATCTCTTCATTGTTTTACCTGTGTTTTTCTGATTTTCTTAATTGTTACGTAAGTGGGTTTGTGAGAGGGGTTTGGAGGGAGTTACTTGCCTTACGCAACATTTCGTGTAGTCTAGCTCTGAAAGAAGTCTGAAGTAGAGGAGTGACATGTCAAAAATAGAATTGTTGGAGGAACAGCAGTAGAGTTGGAGTGAATGGAGAGACTGCATAAAAGTTTTGAAGTCAGGTTTTGATTTATCTGCTGCTTCATTAACTTACAGGGGAGCTTTATAATTATTCAGGATCCATTCCCTGCAAAAACTTACACATAAATATCCTGAGTGCTGACCTCCTTTTTTTCCCCAAGGCATTTGACAGTAACAGACACATAGCTTTCCTAACCAAAACGGTACCCTGTTCTTGAGCAGCAGTCCTTCCTTGTGAGCATACATGGTCATCTGAAATGTCTCTACTACCATATGTCTTCTTGAGTTATATTTGAAGTACTGCTGCCAACCATGAAAGTCTTGTAAACTTCTATGATTCAGTTGCAGCATTTTCTGATTCTTTAAGAAATAACTTAAATTCATGATACCTTTTGTACTTCATTCTGATATAGTTAGCAAATGGTTGCTGTTCATATTTTAGCAGCATTAAAAGATCCCATTTTGCAAGTTGTTAAAATACAAAACTCTATCCCTGTCCCCCAAAAGAAGCAATATATTATTTCCCTGTCTCTCAAAAGGAGCAGTGTATATATAGCTGTAAATTTGATGGTAACCTTCTGTTAGACAATACAAGAACTTGCGTGTTTTCTTTGGGTTTTCTCGTGTCAAGAGCAGATTCTATTCTGTGTAATTTTAAATGGTAAATAGTAAAATATCACCATGGATGTTCAAAATCCATGTCTGTTACCAGACTTATGATAATATCTGTCTGTTGTTCAGATGACCACCCGTGTTGATGGACATTCCTGGGCTCTTTCTGCTATTGATGAATTTAAAGTTCAGAAGATTGTAACACCGCTAAATAAAGACATTATTCCAATAACTGATTCACCTGTTGTTGTGCAGCAACACATGCTGCCACCTAAGAAGTTTGTTCTGCTTTCAGCCCAGGTGAGTATTATTTTTCTTAATATAGGAAATCAGAAGAGCAAGTATAAAGTTGGAAGACTGATCTAAACCTGTAAATGTTTATTCGTTATTTGATATTTCTGTTATGTTTTAAGAACTATATTTTTAACATTAAAAGGAATAAGGAAGGAGATTGCTGAAACCATCTGTACCTACTTTAAATTTACTCAAAGCTATTGGGCCAGCTTCTTTTGTACAGTGTATTAATAGTTTTTGTTGGTCTCTGGAGACCCTTGTAGATACAGATCATCTGAGAAGCTCTTTTAACATTGATTGTACTCATGATTATATGAAATTGAAACAGACACTGGCTGCCCAGAAATTTACTTTGAGTAAATATTGTTGGCAATTGAAATTTGAATATATAGTTTCTTCTTTGTCATAGAAGAAGTCCCAGAGGGTTTTTTTGAAAGGCTTTTAAAAAACAAAATCCACAAAAGGAAAAAAGAAATTAAATTCCCTACTTGTCTTTTTTGATTACATTTAGCAATATTTTAGGGCACTTGATATCTTAACCAATAGGCAATTTTAAAAAAAGATTAATCATTAATGTGTTGCAACCTCTAAACTCAAGCTGCCTTTGTTTAATCACATCTGCTTTGTTAAAGACACTAATTGGACCCTCTCCAGTAGTTAGTATGGATGCAGGCAAGGTGATTGAGTGAAGAGTCTTACTATGGCTTTGATCTTGAATTCTTCATGCATTTTTTTTTCAAGGCAGTTTTGAGGATTTGTAAGACACATAAAGCCTTTCTTTTCTGTATATACTTGCTATACATTTGTATTATATGCTTCATGTTAGGCTAAGAACAGCAAAATTAACTTAGTTTATGGAGAGTTTATAGTCATTGCAGTATTTTTTATGCCTTTCCTAAACTCGCTAGAGAATTTTCTACATGTGAATGAAAATTGAGTTTTTGGCATTGTTCACATTATAATTTGATCCAATAATGCAACAAAGGAAAGTTCAGAATGCTAAAGATAAGCATTTTGGGGAGGGTGTGTTGGGACGGCGAGAGTAAAGACATCTTTATTCTAACTTATTTTGGGTTACTTCTAGGGGAGCTTTATGTTTCATAAACTCAGACCTGTTGATCAGCTGCGGCATCTGCTTGTTAGCAATATAGGTGGAGATGGAGAAGAGATTGAAAGGTTTTTCAAGTTGCATCAGGTAAGAGCTTTTGACCTGTTGTGAAAAATGGAAGATTTATAATATTTATGTAAATCTAAAAACTTTCTTTAACTTCTAGTTAGCTTTTCATTTATTGATTAAAGTATTATCTTTTTGTCCTGTATTGTCTACATAAAGCAAAATTGTATAATGAGAAATAACTTCTCATTTTATGATACTTCAAAATGGAAGTGTAATTCACTTTCTCTGAAATTCTTAGATTCTTGTAGATGGAAATATAATGCAGTTCTTAGCAGGGGAAGAAGAGTTTCTAAAAAAGTGAAATTCCTACCACTACAAGAAGTTTTTACATTTTGAAGGCTAGTAGAAATGTGTGTAATTGGTCTATGTTTTTGTTTAAGGTAAACAAGCAGGAAGAAAACTATCATGGATTACAATTTTAAGTAGCACTGGTTATTATCTGTAGTGAATGTTCACTGTAATCAGTACACTTGTGCTTTGATAGGACATACTAAGTGATACTTTAACATGTCATTAGAATATGCAAACCATTATTTGTATAGATTTTTTTTCTTCAAGCACAATCTTAATTTACGTTTCTGTAGAAAATGCATGATTCTTAGTCATAATTAGGTGACAGACATAGAGATTGTTTCCTACCCGTAATCATACTGAGTTTGCAAAAACTGTAGAGCAAAAACCTACCTGCTGTAGTGGGATGCATCCCTATGATTCACTTCCTGTCTATAATTGGGAAGAGCTGATTTCCTTGCCTTTCTAAATAAAATGATGCAAAAATATTTACTGTTGAGTTATTGAGCAATTTAACTTCTATACATTTCTTATCACCTTGATATAAGCTGCCACACTAACAGTGTAATATGCTCTAGGAGGATCAGGCCTGTGCCACTTGCCTTATCTTGGCCTGTTCTAATGCTGCATGTGATAGAGAAGTATCAGCCTGGGCTACTCGAGCATTCTTCAGGTAAGTTTCAATTCTGCAGGTTGTTTTGAATATTATGCAGGATCACTACAGCCACTAAATAATTGTACAGGTTCTTTAACCTGCTGCCTGAGTGAGCATTGTTTTAAAATAAGCATAGGCTACTAAACCTGGTAGAGAATGCTTCTGCACTAGTTTAGGGCTTTTCAACAAAGGAAACTTCCTGTAATGGTGATTTCTTGTTATTTCTCCTCTTAGATGCTTGTATTCCACATTTAGAGGGCGATATTGAAAATGCAGTTTAATCTGCTTGAAATGCACTTGTCTATCCTTCACAGTACTCCAGTTCATTGAAGTGCAATGTGTAGTATTATCTTTAATGAGGCCAACTCAGGCAGCTGGAAAAAGGACAGATTTATATTTTTTTTAATTTTTTGGGGGTGATGGGGGACGGTGAGGGGTGTGTGGTTTTTGGTTGTTGTTTTTTTTTTTTCTTAGTGTTGTAGTTAGTCGTGCTGTTCACCTTTGCTCCAAGGAAATTTATATTCAAATGGACTTACGCTGTTCAGGGCCTGATGGCTCTTGATCAAAGATGTTGATTTTTTTTTTTTTTTTTTTTTTTTTTTTGTTTGGTTGGTTTGGTTTTTTCCACTCCAAATTGAGTGAAGAAGTATGGGCTTCCACTCTGGAGAATTAATTTGTCATCTGTATATCTTAAATACTGTATATTCTTGGTATGGTGCAGATATGTGTATTCTAATTAGCTGCCTTATACAAGTTGGTGTGTCATGGCACTCTTGGCTGTCCTTACAAGGCACGTAGACTGAAGGAAAAATGGGGTTTTGGTAAGATTTGTACATTTCAGTTAGCTGCCTTATACAAATTATGGGTCTCTCGGCTGTCCTAACAGGGCATGTAGTCTGGAGGAAAAAAGGGATTTGGTAAAATACAGCTGTTAAAAGCAATGATAAAATGTGCGGCTGTCACTGTATGTTTGCGCTAGAGTTCAAGTGTTATATTCCCTAAAGCTTGCTTGTTCTTTTCCAAAACTTGTGCAGGTGTTAGATCAAGTCAGCTACTCTCAGTAGGCTGTAAATAGTTGCTGTTTATAAACTCAATTACATTACAAGATCTGAGAGAAAATGTGGATGATAAGTCTGGAGAGATGCGTATTAAACAAGGGAAGACATAACAAAGTGCTCATGTAGCACTATAGGAGAGAGATGGATATAAATTGCTTGTGGGTGATAGAAGGATAAGCATAGGTCATCTCAGCTGTGTCCTTCCTTCCACTTTCCTGTAAAGGCAAACCTTAAAAAGATAGTAAAGCATAAGCCTGATTTTGATATTCGGTAAATTTCTCCCTAAGCCTGATCATATCAAATCACGACAGAACTTAAAACATCCACAAAAAAAATACTTAGTTGTTTATCTAAATTATCTTTGTGATTGCATATGTTAATGCTTTTAATATAAAATGAAAAGCATTTATGAAAGCATTATGAAAAGCAAAATGAAAGATCCATTTAGTTTTCTTCTGTCAGAAGTCAAAGATATTTCTGAAAAGTTATGCTGGGTTTTTTTCCTCATTTTAAAAGAACCCCAAAATTGCTGTTAATTCTCGAAGACATGAAAGTTAAATGGACTGTGTATGGAGCCTGAGGAATTTTTTTTCTTTGCATGTAAACTGTAGGTATGGTGGAGAAGCACAAATGAGATTTCCATCAGCTCTGCCTCCTCCAAGCAATGTTGGACCTATCTTGGGTTCTCCTGTTCCTGCCAGTAAGTAGTAAACATTTGTTTTGTACAGGTTATTTTTTTTTTTCCCTTAAATACAGTGTGTTTTGTTTTTCTCCCAAGTACCTGTGTTCTTTTTGCCTGAAATAGTTCTTGATTTCCACTCACTGGCTAATTAATTACAGGAGTTTTTCGGTTTCTCTCGAGTGATTTTTGGATTTAGTGGGAGGTTGATATGAACTCTATGTCTGGATGTTGCAGATCATCTGTTAAGATTATCTGAAGGTATATGTTTCACTTCAGCAGCCAGAGAACAATTTATGAATACCATAGTACAAACTTTACAAAGGTTAGTTGGTTGTTGTGTGCCCGTAGCAGATTATCTTCTTACGGTGATGTTGTCACATTTCATTAGATATTGCTTATGAGAAGAAAACTTTTGATAAAGAAATGGATTAGTTGTTTGGAGTGATTTCTCCCTGTAAAAAGTCTAGCTTCAGCACTTGGTTACTGCTTAGGTTGTCAGTGCCACCTACAATGAGAATAGTGCCTGTTCTTTCTCCTCAGAATTTGATGCTTATTGGAACCTTTCTGTGTTGCTTGGATTCACTTAACGTTTCTACAGTTGCTTCAGGAGTTTGTCCCTTAACATATGTTACTCAGTTCCAGGTCTTAAGGGTTTTTAAAAAAGAAATTCATAATGATGTAGGAGGTTGTAGCGAGGTTGTTGTTGTTCTCTTTGATGTAACAAACAATAGGACAAGAGGAAGTGGGCTCAAGTTGTGCCAGGGGAGGTTTAGATTGGATATTAGGAAAAAATTCTTCATCAGAAGGGTTGTCAAGTATTGGAACAGGCTGCCCATAGAAGTGGTGGAATCACCATCCCTGGAGATATTTAGAAGGTTTGTAGATGTGGTGGCTGGGGATGTGGTTTAGTGGTGGACTTGGCAGTGCTAGGCTAACAGTTGGACTCAATGGTCTTAAGGGTCTTTTCCAACCTAAATGATTCTATGAATTTGGAACTCACTAAATTAAATGAATTCTATTTTTTTAATCAGGAACTCCTTAATTTCCAAGATCCTTTACCCTTATCTGACATGTGGCATTCAATTTTACACATCAGACTTGGGGAAAAAACTTGATTGTCTGGAATGCAAAGAAATTCCATTTCATTACTGTCTTTGACATATATCCAAATACATAAGTATTGGAGAAAGGTGTACTGAACTGGGAGGAAGTTTTGTCCCGCTTTTTCAGAGTTCTTAACTAGTATTAAAATACTAAGAAGAATGGCTATTTTTAATGCATCAATGGCATCGCTTTCCAGGCCTGATGATGTGGAACAATAGCAATGTGGGCAGGAGCTGAGGCAAGGAGTGAGGATGTAAAATTAAATCCAAGTTAGAGGGGACAGCACCTATGGGGAGAAGAAGTGCTAGGAGCAGACTGAGAATGAAAGTAAGGTGTGGGGAAAATGACAGGAATCTCTGTAATCAATAAGGTGACTCCTTGTAGAAGTAAATCTAATTTTCCCAAGTCTAAATGTTTGAACATTTTTATCATTTGCTCTCATATCTGCCTCTTTGAAACCTATTATCAAAGCATGTGTTTCCATTTTGCTTCAGTGACAGGTCCAGGTAGAAGATGGCACCATTCTTCCGCTACTCCTTACTCCGTTTGCTCTAAGGGTAGAGAACTGCCACTGAAATTAAGATTCTGATATTGTGGATGTCCCATGTGGTGGGTCAGGCAGTGCTGACAGAAATTGATTAAAACACCATGACATTTTGCATGCGAAGCTACATTACAATAATGTTAGCACTAAAAGGCCAGGCACCTGTCATGGTCTAACCCCAGCTGGCAAGTAGGACCACACAGCCATTCACTCACTCCCCTCTGCGCCCAGTAGGGTAGGGAGAAAAAAACCCAATAACCTCATGGATTGAGATAAAGGCAGTTTATAGAACAGTAATGGAAGAGAAAATAATAATAATGGTAAAATAATATACAAAATAAGTGATGCAATACAATTGCCCTCACCACCCCGATGATCAATTGCCCATCCCATCCCGAGCAGTGATCGTGGATTCCTGTGCCCTGTCCAACACCCACTTATATGTACACTGAGCACGACATGTATGGTATGGAATATTCCTTCGACCACCTTGTCCTGTCTGTGCTCCCTTTGAGCTTCTATGGGAAGCTGAAAAAGTCCTTTACTAAATATAAACATTACTTAGCAACAACTAAATGAGTATGTTACCAGCATTAACCTCATACTAAATCCAAAATGCAATAGCTACTAGGAAGAAAATAAACTTTATCCCAGCTGAAACTAGGACAGCACCTTTAACTTAGTTCCTTCTTTTTCTGTTGAAGGTCTAGTTGTGCATTTCTGTGCTGCTTTTCTGCAAGCTTGTGCTTTGCTTGGCACGCAGGAGAATGTGCTCTGAGAATGGATTGGCACTGTTTAGTGAAGGACTTTTATCCTTTGCACTGTTGTGTGTTTCCAAGTTGAGAGAACTGTAGTGAATAAGGCAAGAAGGACTGATTCTTTGATAAAAGCCAGATTTCCAGAGTTCCAGTTTTCTTGCCCTTTCTGTGATATATCATCATATATGCTGATGGTACATGGACATTTTTGTAGATGACCAGATGTGTTCCTCATATTTTGGGGTCTTAAGTCAGCTATTCAGACTTAATTTGCAAGGGTTGAGTATTCACAGTTGAATCTGAGGCCGTGGACAGTCTCAAACGGAATGTTCCAAGTTAACAGTGTTGCTGTGGTGTTTGTCCAACTGACCTATGTAAAAATTGAGAGTAACGGAATACCAGTTTCTTCCAGTTGAGTGCTTTAAGGTAAAACTGAAATTTTTAAAAAAGATCTAAATGACTGAAAGTGAGTGCTTTGAGAATAGGTGCTCATATCAGGAGTGGGAGCAGTCAGAAGGTGAACAACAAGAAAAAGTACATGGGCAGTATTATATTCAAGGCAGGGAATAGATCGTGTGCAATAAAAATCAATGAATGCTGGATTAAAAAATGCTTAATAACTTCTCTTGAAAAAAGCATATCTGTTTGGTTCACTTAAGGAGTGTTGGGCTGTTAAGAAATGAGTGCAATTCGTTATTTAACTGTAAATAAAAGCTGTTGGAATGGTTCTAACTTTAAAGTACCTGATATAACAACAATGTTGCTTTTGCATGGGGATTTTGTGGGTTGTATTTTGGGTTCGGGTTTTTTTATTTGTTTGTTTTAAACAAACTTACCTTTATTTCTTTTCCCTTTTAGGTCCCCCCTTGACTGTTGATAGTCCATATCCTGTTAGCTTTTTGACAACACCTGCTCAAGGTAATGCAGCCTTTTCCTTTGCTGGAGAATTTTATTTTTTTTCAGCTAGGCTTTTTTATTTACATTCAAGTGAGTAATATTTACCTACTTTTACACTAGGTATACAGCCTCCTAGTATGTCAACTCCCATGTTTCCTTCTGGGAATTCCATGTCTCACCCTGGTACTTCCATCAGTGGAATGATGGGTCCCGAGATAGTATTTTCTGGAAGACACAATGGCATCTGCATATACTTTGCTCGGATTATTGGGTGAGGTGTTTGTGTTAAAAGAGATTCTGTCACTCAATTTGTTTCATAGTTTTTCTTTCCCCTAGTGCTTGTAGATGGTGAATTCTATCTTTAAAGCATTTCAATTTGAAATCAGTAAAGTGCTTTTTTATGTTGTTTATGAAGTACTCATTGACATAATACATTCTCTTTAGAGCTCTATTAATAATAATACATTTAGTGAACAGCTTGGACAAGAAAGTTGCTTAGACATTGATTCTGCAATCGAGTAGATTATATTTGCACAACTGAAAACCACGGTTTTATTTGTCAAACCTATGAGCTGTATGCTTCAAACTCCTACTAAAGGATGAAACAGAAATGCAGAAAGATTTTATGGGATCAAAGTCCTGGCTTGAAGTCCTTTCTGTTTAGAAGCTTTAAATAGAATGCTCAAAACAGAGCAATGAAGCAAGACTAAAGAGGATTCTGTTACTTGGAAGTTGAGTCCTGTGTTAATAAACACCCCAAGCAAGAACAGACCTCTTCATATCTTGGTAGTCTCTCTGCATGCTGGTTGGGAAAGAAATTTTTGTTAAGAGATCTGTTTGCCTACGCTGTATTTCCAGAGAGTAACATTGGCCTATATTTAAAGTATTTGAGACCATCGAATGTCATTTGATTAAAGTTTTAGAATTTGATATTTTGTTAATTATCTACATCTGTAGCATTCAGAAATGTGTAATGGTAACTTTTTTTGAATGTTTAATTTTCATCCAAATTAAATCCTTATTTTAGATCTTGAAGTAAAAAGCATTACCTTTTCTTTCTTGCAAAATTATAAATGGAAGACTTGCAAAAATACTTGCTTAAATTACTTGGCTTTTAACGCAGTACTGTTTTGTGTTGCAGAAACATTTGGGATGGCAGTATAGTTGTGGAGAGAGTTTTCAAAAGTGGCAATCGAGAAGTTGTTGCAGTATGTAAAAGATTATTCTGTACTTTTAAAAGTTCCTTATAGTACATGTCTTAAGCCCTGTTATACTTCTCTTCCCAATTATAAACTCATAAGGAAAAAAATTATCATTGTCATTTGAATGCTTTCTTTAATGTTGTTCTCTTAACTGAGGAGTCTTTGTAGGTTTTAAATCTTTTTAAGCTACTATTTTGAATGTTACTTTTTAACAAACCTAACTCTAATTTTATCTCTGTTATTAATTGGCAATGGCTAGATAGCACTTCCTTAATTTCTGCATACCCCTTCCAGACAAAGCCTAGAAATAAAATGCTTGAGTGGGTTAGGATAAACATTGCAGTTATGTAAGAACGTAAAAAAAATTTCCACCATCTTCCTCACTAATATCTTGGTGTTTCACTTTTTGTCCATGATCAAAATAGCCAAATCTTTTCTGACTATGGATGTTAATAGAATCCTGAACTGAGTAATTTCAACAGTGCAAATTAACTGCCACATGAGCTTTCCTCCTCCAGTTATAGGTAACTGGGAGACTGTGGAAGACTTTGGCTAAGACTCTGTGTCTTAGCAATGCCCAATCGTTTTAGTTCAGAGTTGGAAATAGTAAAACACAGCTGATCTGGTTATCAGAGGGGCAAGTAAAGTAACATTTTAAATACTGTTTATCTTCACATATGTCCCCTCCTCAGTGACTGTGTTGGGTTCTAGCGATAGCATTACTATTATGTATTTATTTGTGTTTGTCTTTTTAGTGGCTTTACTTAAAACTAAATTTTTGGATAAAAGTTTGGAAACTAAGCTTTCTGTAAGGAAGTCTGTTTTCTTTTGCAGGTAGAAAGCAGTGTTCCATCCCATGTACTGGAATGTGTACTACAAGAACTAAAAGGTTTACAAGAATTTCTGGATAGAAATTCACAGTTTGCTACAGTAGGAGCCCTTGGAAACCCAAGGTATTATTCATTGTGTTTTAAATTTACTAGTGGTATTTCATGTCCAGTTCTTGAAATACTATACCATGTGTATCTGTGTTGAGTTGAAATGTATGTGTGGTCTCCAGGTTCAGCTGTTCAGATGCTAAAATGAGTTGTTAATTCATCTTTAAAAGATTCAGTAAATCATACTAGTATCTCCTTTTATTTTGGAATTGCAGTTTCAGCACACCAGCTAATCTGCAACAGAGGCTTCTGGGTTTCATGCGGCCTGATGGTGGAAGTTCTCAGCAAGTCCAGCAAGAGCTCCAGAGGAAATATCATGGTATGTAATTACTTTTGAACAAGAGGTATCAGGGAGTGGTGCATTTGGATGTTGCATTTCTCGCTTTTCTTGTTAAAACCTCTGAATGCCATTTTTCCATAAAAATTTGTCATTAATCACTATGCCATACTCAGTAACAAGTTCTTCAGAAAAAACATTGTAGTTTGGAAACTAACTTTGCTAGCACTTTTCTTTTGCTTCCATACTATATCATACTGTTCCATCAGAAGCAGTCCTTCTGCAGTGAAATTGACGTGAAAAAAGCCTTTATGTATGACTGTAGTAGAGATGAAGTATATACCCAGAAACACTACTCAAATCTAGACAGAGAAACATTCTAGCCTTCAGGTTGGCTGTGGCAAGAGACTTTGTTACACACTACGGATGTTACCTTTCAGTTTGATACTGAAAGCTTTAATACTGCAACTATTTAATGCAGTCCACAAAGGAGAATATCTCTATAAAGTGAACCTGGGCTTCAGCACAGTAACGTCTAGTGGTTTTGAGCCACTGCAAAACACATGTTGTATATTTTATTAAATTAAATTAAACTAAAATATTAGTTTATTAAACTAAAATAAAAGTGCTTGAACTTAAAAGCACTTCTAAACTTCTCTTTCGTACAAAGAATTAAATTTCAATTTTGTGTAGATACACGCTGTCTTTATATTGTTTTCACCATTCAGACAATATTGAAATACAAAATGAGAGGTTTCTTTGTACGCTTACCTGTCTCTTTTTTTCCTCCTAATGTTCTCGATATTTCATAATATTGTTCCATCTCCTCATTACATTACTTAATAGCAGGATAGAAATTGTTAAGCAATTCATTCGTGAGACAAGTGAGTATGTTGTCCTATTAAAAAGAAATACTGCAATGCAAGTTGCCAAAGTTACAGTCACTGAAATGTCTACAAAACTTTGTTTAGAAGTAAGAGGCCTGTCACACGGCCCACTTGAACTCATTTTATCCTATAGTGTTACTTGTGCCCAGCACTTGCAAGGCAAGTTGGGAGGTGTTGCTGATGTGTACACAGAATTGAAGATGGTAGTGGTCCATGTGGGTATAATCCCAGGTTTTAATTTCTACTTCTTTTTCTGTGCTGCTCACTTTCGAGAGTGTGAATGCAAATATTTTTTTAAGTCATTATGTAGAACTGGTAGATATTTAATACTTTTTACATTTTTATGCATTCCAGAGCCCATAAGCTCTTTTCGATTGCTAAATGACACAATATAATTATTGCTGCCTCATATCTGAACTGTAAGCACTCAAAAGTAAAGACATAAACTCTTGCAATTGTGTTCCACCAAGGTAATAAGTGTGTCCATATTTTTCTTTCAGTGAATATAATACATCTTACCAGATTTAAATGCTACTAGTTTTTGGAGTTGTTGTTGTTGTTCCTTTAAAAATAGTGTAGACGCTGTTGACCCAAGTTGTAATTGTAATTGTTCTTTCTAAAAGCAAATACATGTCATCAAACAAAAAGGGATTATATATGGAATATGTATAAGCAAAAATTGAAGTCTGGTATGTAAAACCAGTGCACTCGCATGAAGCCATACTTCTTTTTCAGAAAGTATTCCTCCTCTGTTGCAGTTTTGAAGCAAATGTTAACAGATGTTATTTGTTTGCGGGAAATGTTAACATGGCACTTTCTTCTAAACGAAGCTAGAAAGCATTAGTCAAGAATGGAAGAGAAAAAAAGAGTTAAAAATTTAAGGAGGTTGTTGTTTTAAAACCTCAAAAATTTACATGCTAATTTGAAATGTAGAACAGTTACTTATTGACAATCTCTTTGCTTTTTCAGCTGAGGCACAGCTAACTGAGAAGACCTCACTTCAAGGCATCCAGCAGCTTGTACGCAAAACCTGCCAGGCACTGGCTTTATGGAAGCTGCTTTGTGAGCACCAATTCAGTGTTGTGGTAGGCGAGCTTCAGAAGGTACGGGCTGAATCATGTAATCTTAATTTGTTTGTATTTAACATCTGAATTTCTTTTGCTACCTAAGTATTCCCGAGGAAGTATTACTTTAATTCATTGAGAAACATGAATTTTAAACCGCATACAGATTTTTAATCAGGTTGTAAGTGTTTATATTTAAGAGATTCACAGGCAGTATTGACCTCATCATCCAACGTTAGCAAATTGGAAGTGTTACTAACAATAGATTTTATTTTACTTTTGACAGTTAATGATGAGTCTGGTTTTATAAATTACTGTGTTCTCATCTTAAGCACATTCTGCAAAATGTGCTGGAAAGAATAGACTAATGGTGTCCAGCTGAGAGGAATTCACTCTTTGCCTTAAACAGTGGAGGGTGCTAGGGTTGCAGAGTCTTAGACTCTTGCACTCAGAACAGCTGAGGTTGGAAGAGACTTGTGGAGGTTATCTGCCCCCTCTGCTCAAAGCAAGGTCAACTAGAGCAGGTTGCCTAGGACCGTGTCCAGTAAGATTTTTAACATCTCCAAAGATGGGAGTCTCCACAGCCCCTCTGGGCAACCTGTTCCATTGTTCAACCACCTTTAGAGTAAAAATGATTTTTCTTATGTTCAGGTGTAATTTTCTTTGCTTCAGCTTTTTTGGTCTCTGGGCAACCTGTTCCAGTGTTCAACCACCTTTAGATTAAAAAAGATTTGTCTTATGTTCAGGTATAATTTCCTTTGCTTCAGCCTTTGGTCATTGTGTCATGTTCTGTCATTGGGCACCACTGAGAAAAGTCTCTCTCTGCCTTCTTTACTCTTTCTCATAAATATTATTAAGATCCCACACACTGGTCCCTGAGCCTTCTCTTCTCTAGGCTAAACAATTCCAGTTCTTTCAGCCTCTCCTTGTTTGTAAAGAAGGAACGTTACAGAACTATGGGTGCTACTGCTATGTACCCTTTGCTGGTGTTGTATTTGCATCCAGCTGTGAAAGAAGCAATTAATTTGAATACTAGGCATTCTGTCCTAGCACTTGATAGGAAAAGAGATTATTTGAGAAGTTATATTCTTTGACACTAAAAAGAACAATTTTCAAACCTTCCAAATAGAGCTCTTCCCACTGTTGTTTTGGGGAGTTAGCACAATTTCTAACACAGGCAGCTTTTCTCTTGTATTGGTAAAGGAGTTAACTAATTGTTTAACAAATAGAGCCTTTTCCTCTGTCTTCAGTAGTTTTAGAATTTTTGTAATAGTATTTTCATGCTGTTAGTGATCATCCATAGACCACACATAGACACTACTGGCAACTCTATGTGAGAAAATATTCCTAATAGTTAAAAAAATGTAATAGCCTTCAATGTAATTTAATATAAAAAACATAAAGAGTACAGACCTCAAACTTTTAAAATTCCTCCTTTTTATGCATCTGTCATTTTTTTTCATCTATGACAGTACTCAGATGGTTCCCATTATTAAGAACTGTGACATACTCAATTTATAGGGTGTGCATTCTGACAGTGCCCTGTGAAGTAAGGGAAACTGCTAATTCTGTTCTTACTCATGGAGATCTGAAACAAAAGTGACGGATAGTGAAGATGGCAGAGGAAGTCTGCTAAGAGGAGGTCGCACTGTCCTTTGACATCCAAGGGTCTAGTGCCTTCATTGATAGACCTTTCTTTATTATTTCCGTTTTGCTATTCAGTATGTATTGTAAATAACGTATTTCTATGCTGTGCACTTCAGTCCTTGGAGTTTTGTGTGTTTTTATTTACTAGAAACTGTTAATTTTACTGCTATAATGTTGTGGTGTTCCTAAAGAGAATAAACAAAACACTAATGAAATTCTTTCTAACTTCAGGAACTTCAAGAACATCTAAAGGTTACTGCTTTCAAAGATTTGGTGATTAGAGACAGAGAGTTGACTGGAGCACTCATTGCTTCTCTCATAAACTGTTATATCAGAGATAACGCTGCTGTGGATGGCATCATCGCCCATTTGCAAGATATCTGTCCTCTTCTGTATAGCACTGATGATGCTGTGTGCTCCAAGGTAAGTGCACTTCCAAATTTTACAGCACCAAAACACAACTTCAGAACGTGTTCAAATGAGGTAAATTGGGCAACTTGTAAATCATTATGTTCAAGTAGTTTCAGGAGCACAAGAACTAACAAAGGCAGGTCACGTGCATATTTATGTATTGTAGGTGATTAATGCTGAAAATTACATGAGCTCTGGTTTGAAGCATTTGCAGTTATTTGTAGTGTTTATAGGGTCTCTACCTCCAATGCTATGTCTAATAAAACTTTCTTCTTGATGTTAATGTGTTCTTACTCCAGTCTTTCCTCAGCATAGTCTTGTTTTCTGTCTGTTGCCTGATTTCATGGAATTTGTGGAAAGATAATTTTAAGAACTTCACTCTTTGAAGCTCTTCAAATAAATTTTGAGAAAAGTGACTGGTGAGGGGAGAATAGGGACCCAGTTCGTTGTTGAAGTCTTAAGCCCTTCTCTCTATTGCCATTGTACAGTCTTTCTGCTGGAAACCTGTGTTGTCAAGTGATGAGAGTGCTTTTGAGAGGGTAATATTTTTCCTGTTTCAGCTTTGAAGTTTGGAATAGTAGCTTATTAACTTACAACGATGTCCAGGATCTGTTCATGATGTGTTCATGTGAATAATTTCACATCATTTGTCTTTAGGCAAATGAACTGCTTCAGCGGTCTCGACAGGCTCAAAGCAAACTGGAAAAAGAGAAGATGTTAAGAGAGTCACTGAAAGAGTACCAGAAGATCAGCAATCAAGTAGACCTTGCTAATGTTTGTGCTCAATATAGGCAAGGTAAGAGGCAATCACTGATCATGTTCTGGGAAATAGTTTCTGTAGTATCCTTTTGTGCCCATCATCTTTTTTCTTTGTTTTGTTTACTACCTTTCAAGCCATTTTATAGTGTTTACCATAAGCAGTTTCTTAATAACTCTTACAATTACTATATATCTACCTGTTCTTGTTTAAAGCCTCTCTAGATTTCACCAACCCATCAAAAAACTGGCTTCTGTATAAAAATATTCCCATCCACTTTTTTCATATTGTAGTGTTTATTTGTTTTATACATGTGGTAAAAATGTTTTTAGGAAAATTGTTGGGCTTTATGTAAGCAGAGGGTAAATGACTGTACTTCTGCAGGTAAAGTGTTATGCCAAATAAGCTGTTTGAGGATGTTTCTGAATCCCGGTTTGTGCTGTAGAAGCTAGTACATAATTTATATGTAGATGTAACTGTTGTAACAGTCAAGATTTCAGCCTCTGTACAAATATGTGACTTCAAACTTGCATAAAATCCCACAGGTTAGGTAGAGGCATAAACTTTTATGTGACACAGACTAGAGTGAATAGGTTTATTTTTACTTGCTTGCTAAAATGGGAAGTGTTTGATGTCATTTACATTTTGTCATAGATTTAATACAATAATGAATGATGATATTTGCTGTTGTTTTTTTTCTAGTGCGTTTCTATGAGGGAGTAGTAGAACTCTCTCTTACAGCTGCTGAGAAGAAAGATCCCCAAGGCCTTGGCCTTCATTTCTATAAAAATGGAGAACCAGAAGAGGATGTTGTTGGACTCCAAGCTTTTCAAGAGAGGCAAGTTTTCAGGATACCTTTTATGAGGTGCTTTATTTCAAGTGACTGGAAAAGTAACTCTTTTGGGGTTTACAGGTATACAGGGTAATGACAAACAAGCATTTTATAATAAGGGACATAATATAAGTGGTTTTGCCATGCATGGTGTCCTTGATAATCATTAATATGGCACCAAATTAATCTGGAACAGAAAGTAAACTGATAGATGCAGAAAACGTGAGAACATTACAGAAATACTCCTTAGAAAGATGATTGAGAACAAAGTAGATTGTGGCAACCACCTGAAAAACTGTGTCCTTTTTTAAATTTTAATGATGGTGTTTACAAAGGCATACAATAACAACATCTGAGAAGAGTGTTTCCTAGTTAGTTGCAATGAAAATTGTGAGGCTTTTATTTTCTTTTGCTGTGTTTACAGATTGAACAGCTACAAGTGTATCACTGACACCCTTCAGGAGTTAGTGAATCAAAGTAAAGCTGCTCCTCAGTCTCCCAGTGTACCCAAAAAGCCAGGTCCTCCGGTGCTGTCGTCTGACCCCAACATGCTAAGCAATGAAGAAGCAGGGCATCATGTAAGAAGCTTACAAAAAAATCATGACTGCACTCCAGAAAATAGTGTGATTTGAAGGGGTGTAGAATTTATTATTTTTTAAAAATTATGGAATACTTCAGAAAACTAGATAAAAGTCAAGATTTGTCATCAATTGGCTTCTTTATGTACAGTGTTCAAAGAAATGATGACATGCAAATAACATGAAGCTAAGTATTATCACATACGTATTCAATGCTTGATGTAATGTAACGACTTCTGGAATGACAGTTTTGGCCTTTTCTTCCCTTAGTTTGAACAAATGCTAAAGCTGGCTCAGCGTTCAACAGATGAACTCTTCAGTATTGCACTTTACAACTGGTTGATACAGGTTGACTTGGCGGACAAACTGTTACAGGTGAGCTCATCTCTACACAACGAAATAATTTGTTGGAGGGATCCACTGAACTGGAAGCATTAATAGTAATAATGCTGATGCTTTAGAAAGAGGAAAGGGCAAGAGTGTAACTGTTATCTTTATGCCTTTGCAGGTTACTGCCCCCTTTTTGGAACCTTACCTTGTGCGGATGACCAAGATTGACCAAAACAAAGTCCGTTATATGGATTTACTGTGGAGATACTTTGAAAAGAACAGAAATTTTAGTAATGCAGCCAGAGTCTTGGCTAAGTTGGCTGACCTGCATAGGTATGGAGTATGTATGATCTATTGCATATATTGAGGTAATTGGGGAAAAGTCAAACAAATTAAAATCAAAACCTTATGATCTAGGTATTTTAAGAAAAGGCCAGTGCCCAAGGACGTGTTCTAAAAAAATTTTAAAAGAATGGAATATATTAGCTTTTAATCTAAGTCATTATTGGAATGAAATAATATGTTTATTTTATGTATTATACATTAGCTTGCAATCTATTTCCTGTTGCAAGTATTAAGTGGTTATTTCTTACACAGAATTTTATAATGTCATAGTGTAACTGTGAAGCAGTGGATTGAGAAGTACACTAGAATGGAGCGTGCAACAAAGATGGGATTACATGGTTGGATAATGTCCTGTGTGATTTAGTAAAACCAGAAGTCACATACTAATTCCTAGAGTCTTGTAAGAATATAACTAACCCTAAAATATTAAATACTCGTTTTCTTTTGAATATTTGTTTTGCAGCACAGAAATTTCTCTTCAGCAGCGTCTTGAGTACATTGCTCGTGCCATTTTGAGTGCCAAAAGTTCTACTGCCATATCCTCTATAGCTGCAGATGGTGAATTCCTACATGAACTTGAAGAGAAAATGGAAGTAAGAAAAATATTAATCTAAGCTACTGTAAATGCATTATTTCACTTGCCTCATTGGCACGTGATATTTTAATTACCAATTCTGTAGAAACAGTTTTCTGTTTTCTTCCTGACATAGCAGTTATGCAGTTGGTAGAAGACTCTGAGGTGTAAGATAGTAACATTTCTACATTTAAATAAGTTTGTTAATTCTGGGTGTATTCTTAAACTTTAATTAAATTAAGCCAATCTTGAAATAATTTATTTTTCTTTTTAATCAAGGTTGCAAGGATCCAGCTTCAAATACAAGAAACATTACAAAGACAGTATTCCCATCATTCTTCAGTGCAAGACGCAATCTCCCAACTTGATGCTGAGTTGATGGATATAACCAAGGTGATTAAAATTTCTCTGTATTAAAAGTCAATTTATCACATTCAGGGGGGGAAAAAGCTGACTAGGAAAAGTAATAGAAGGACAGTTTTGCATTCCTGGTCTCAGAATGTCTATTACTCTTGACTGTCTTTTTTCTGTACTTTGATATTCCTTCAATCTTGAGTGCTTTAATTTCTTCCCTGTCTCTTAGACTTCTTAATTTATTGGGAAAATTATTAGAAAATTAACGGTATTAATTATAACTTCATATAAAACTGGGGGTTGTATTTAAGAAGTGAAA
This sequence comes from Numenius arquata, assembly GCF_964106895.1. NCBI lineage: Eukaryota > Metazoa > Chordata > Aves > Charadriiformes > Scolopacidae > Numenius > Numenius arquata. The sequence continues at coordinate 14,245,192 of NC_133616.1, read as the reverse complement.
CTAAAGGTAGTAAAAAAAAATAAATAATCATTTAGTGTTTGGCAATAGTTCCTTAAGTTGCATGTTTACTAGTCTGATGTCTACCATACAAAATAACAAAAAGCTGAATTTAAAAATTTCCTTTTTATCCTACTTAAATGTAAAGCCTGGTAATTTTTCTTTCAGCTGTATGGAGAATTTGCTGACCCTTTTAAGCTCTCAGAGTGTAAGCTTGCAATTATACATTGTGCGGGTCATTCTGATCCTATCTTGGTGCAAACTCTCTGGCAAGAAATCATTGAGAAAGGTAGGTCTTAATTGAGTAGGAGTGGAACAAACTAGAACTATAGGAAAACGGTACAATTAAAGCTTTTAAGACTACTGTGTGCTGCTACTGATATGCTGTCCAAGTGAGATGCATGTTTTCTGGACTACTCTGTAATTGGTAAGCATAGTTAACAAGTAATTCATTAATGTTATTACCTTTAGCTTGTGTGACTAAAGGATGGAAAAGTTATATTTTTAAGTATATGTTGGAGCATATTGCATGTATTGCTTGAATAATCACATTCCAGATAACATTGAAGAAGTCATTTCATTCCTTCTTGTTCGTAGATGCCATTATATGTGGACTTCAGAATACCTGTGAAATTTTATCTGAAGGTTTCACTATTAGCAAATTATAATAAAAATGTTAAATTTATCGTGACAAAGATTAAAGAATCTTCAGGGAGTTCAGTGGGTTTATCATGTTGATGGAGTGGAAGTGTAAGGGTTTTGTCCATTCATAGAGAAGCAGAGCAGTGGGCACAGCTCTGCAAGCCTGTGTGATACACTCAGCTGTGATAATCTGCCTCACCCTTTTCCATGAGTGGGTTATTCACTCTCTCTTACTCTTGTTTTATTTTTCTTGGATTCCGTGCTCAAGGTTGTCATTGTGGAAACAACATTGACAGTGATTTGAGGGAAGAGCTATGTGGTAGTGTGGTTTTTGTGGGTTTGTTGTTTTTGGGGTTGGTGGTGGGATTTGGGGGGGATTTTTTGTTTGTTTGAAGTAGATTTGCATGGAACTTCAAGGAAACATAAAAACCTGTGAATATCTATGCCTACACCCCAGAAAAAGTTGTATTTTCTCTTCCATGCGCTAGTCTTGCACTGGCAATAGTGTATGTTTTTGATGTGTTAGTAGTGAATTTAAGTACCTCAGGGCAGTTGTGTATAAATGTGGAATTTTTTTTCTGAAGTTCTCCCGAAATTATTTCTTTTCACTTTCAGAGTTGAGCGATAGCGTGTCTCTGAGCCCCGCTGACAGAATGCAAGCACTTAGTCTGAAGATGGTGTTGCTTGGAAAGATATACGCTGGCACACCTCGTTACTTTCCTTTAGGCAAGTTGTTTAGCCTGCATAGTAAATAAACATACGGATTACATGAATGGGTCTCAGCTTTCTTTTTAGCCTCTTAAAAAATGTTTTAACCTAAGAAATGTCTTTTTTTTTAAAATCTAAAAGGAAAGAATATTGATAATTTTTTAATACATATTTACATGCTTGTGATCCGTAACTACTGTAGTTATTTGTGAAATTTTTCGCTGTAACTAAAGCAACAAATTATTTCAGCTGCCCGTAGCGATGGAGTTGATCTTGAGGATAGCTGGGTAGTACTTTTCAGTTTTGTCCAGGAAATCAGGAACAAAAGCATTGTGATACTTGCTCATTATTACAGTGACTTTGACAAGGGATTGAGGAGAAGGAGATTAGGCAAAAAGTAGAAACAGACTTCCTATTGGCCTCTAATTTTGTAAGGACAGTATACTTGTATGATTACAAAATTATTACAGTTTTTACAGGTACTGTTTTTCCTAGAATTTTTCTAGGGATTTAACCAGAAGTTACAACTTTTCGCCCTGACTGGGAAGTAAATGAAGCTTATAAGGTAGCAGCAGTTGTTTTTGGATGGCTGTGTGTATCCCATTTTAGAAAATAGTAATTTTTGTTTGTATCGAAGTACAAATTAAAGATGTTTGTTTATACGTATGATAAGGTCTTAGGCAGCCAAATTTATCTGCTGTCTTTTGAAGTATATACTGCTATCTGCAGGGTCAGAGTCTAAAAAAAGAATTCAGGAGATTTCAGGATCCTTTTGGGGGCTTTTTTCTGCTTTTGAGATGCTCCCATGTTTTGACAACTTGGTATTACATTGTTATTTATTACTGACACTTAACATGATAAAAGATGCAGTGGTGTTGCTGGCTCTTCTAGTAGATGAAATGATACTGTGTTCTTTTGTGCTGAAACAAATGTTAATGAACTTTTCTTAAGAGAATAGTTTTGTGGCAGAGCTTTATTAAAGTACTTAGTGTGAGTATACCATCTTTGGAAGTAGTTAGATTTTGCATATGCTTCCCTCAGTGCAGACTGGAGGAAACTGTTACATGTTCTTCACAGGAGATACCTGTGAAGGTTGGTACCAACTGTGTGGCAGACAGAAATTTGGAGTAGATTACTTTCAAATGCCTTTCTTTGCTGGACTCCCATTAACAAGGTGGAATCTAAACATTTCATTATTTTTGTCCTCTAGATTTTTTAGTGCAGTTTCTGGAGCAACAGGTCTGCACCTTGAACTGGGATGTAGGTTTTGTAACATACACCATGCAAGAAATTGGAGTGCCACTGCCAAGGCTGCTTGAAGTGTATGACCAGCTGTTTAAAGCACGGGTAAGGAAAATAGCCACAAATTGAAAATTTTGTTGTCAACTACTATCAAGGTCTATTAGTGGGTAACATAAAATAATGTAAGGTGTGATATATCAAAATACAAATTTTGTAGCTTTTGTTGTATTTTTTTACTCAAAAGGGCTTAATGCTGCTTTTTTGCCCCCTGTTGATTTTATTCTCTTCAATTCTAAAGTAAGAGGAAAACTCTTAATCCTTTTACTTCACATAAAGCTGATTTAGGATTAAGTAAGATTAGAATTGTTATGTTGCAGAAGGAACAGCATATCTTGAATATATTAATTTTGTTTCTTATTAATGATTAAAATTTGCTATATTACTGCATCTTGTCTAATCTATTGATGCAATAGGCATAAAGAATAAGAAGTCTTATTTTTAACTTTTGGTTTGTAGAAAAGGCTTAAAAGAATGAAAACAAAAAGAATTTACTTGCTTTTTTTCCCCCAGATTCCTTACAGTGTAAGGTATTCAGAATTTCCTAATCTATTAGTTTACAGACTGTAGGTAATGGAAAACTGAGTTAAATTCATGTATGTTTTAGTACTCAAAAGTCAAAACAGTACTTAAATGTAAACTTAATATAGATTGATTTCCCATTTCTTTTACATTTTTGTTACGATGAATAAATAATTACCACAGCTGGCAATTTCTGTGTACACACACATTTTTTTTCCTTGTCTCCTTAATATTTTGGCATCTTTTTTTAGGACCCCTATTGGAATAGAATGAAAAAGCCTTTACACCTTTTGGAGTGTATTCATGTATTATTATCAGGATATGTACAGGATCCAAGCAGAGTACTTCTGAGGTAAGAAAGGCAACTATATCCTAATAAATAGTGAAATATTTAAAATGTCCTAAAGCACTGCACTTCAGCAATTCCTAAAGCTTTTCTTCTTTATTTTTCAATATTTCTTTCCTAGCTGTGGTTACTGAGATTTCTTCTTCAAAACCAGTTGGTAGAAACTTGTAGGGTCCTCTGTATAAGCTACTTCAATAAAGATAGTTTTCTTCACTTCACTGAAGATTCATGAGGAACTGAGAGGATTATTTTGTAAATTTTGTCAACATTAAGCATTAGTACAGACAAATTTAAGGGAATTTGGGAAAAGTGGGGGAAAATGAGAATCAGGCACCTCATGAATGAAACAGTGAACTGTTTCATGAAGAAAGGCTAGAAAGCACTGAGTTCTTATTTCTGGAAAAGAGAAGTCTAAACATGGGGATAGATTGATAGATCTTCCCAAATTGTTTTTAAGGGGTTGGTGGTGAATCACTCTCCCAGACTAAAATTCAGCTTAGTCTGCAAGGAAAGAATTTAGGTTTAATATTAGAAAAAGTTTCTAGCTGAAAGAATAGCTATGTATTTGAATAAGTTGCCTGCATAGTTTGGAATCTAGCTTTGGCAGCTTTTGTGAATAGACTCTACAAACATCAGTCAGAACTGTCTTGTCTCAGAAACAATGAGCAGAACTAGGCAAAGTCTTGACAACTCTTCTAACCATAAATTTTTCTGATTCTCTTAAAAATATACATGTAAATATTCACTGTTCATATATGGAGTTTACATCTATCTTTTCTTACTTTTTTGGTCTTTTATGGTTAGCTGATTTAGATACTCTAACTTATTAGAACTTCAGTGAATGTTGCCTAATTTTAATATCTACTTAGATATTAATACCTAAACTGTTGTGATTTAATAGTATTTTTAGATATTTAAATTGGTATATAAACTAATAATTTATAAATTGATTGTATTAATATCTAAAGTAATATCTAAATATGAAAATAAATATTTCACATTGCTGTTAACTGTATCATGTTTTATTGTTTATATTTAATCAAATAGTAATGATTCATTTATTTTCCCATTATGCCTTAGTCGCAAGCATTAGATTTTAAAAATCAATTTTTCTAATAAATAGTTAAATACTTAAAAGTAGCTGACAGATGTCTTGCTGATATGCTATTCCATTAAAACTCAAAAGAATGCTCGCTTTCTATTTCAGATGACTTCCAATATACAGAAATAAAAAGGAACTTGTTATTATTCTGTTTTCTTTACAGGCGACGATTCACAAATGTTTGCTTGGATGCTGTTAGTTGCTACCTGGTTGAACTTCAGTCTATGAACCCAACATTGATGGTGCAGACTACTGTTGGGAATTTTAAATCACTACAGGCTAAATTAGAACGGCTTCACTGATTTGCTAATAAAATAACGTGATCATTAGCTCAGATAAAATGAACAATTAAATAAAAGTTCAGATGTCTGCACTGAATCTCTGGAAGAACAAATCCTCAGAAAGAACTTTTGAGACAGTTTTATCTCCTGCTGCAGTTATCGATTGCGTGGCCTGTATTCGTGCTATTCTAAAGGTATCTACAAATTGTAGAATGTAAATGTGACAAATGGAGTTTCTTTTACTACTACCAAATTTTTTAACAATTGCAAGCTTTTTTTTTATACTGTTGAAATAAAATACGTTGCGTGATCTTTCCCTTAAGGATTAAAAATATTTGGAAAACTTTTTTTTTCGTTTTCTTTACTTAAAGTAATGGAGAAAAGTGGGATGTAAAATCTACTTAATAGCAGTTTTACAACTATCAAAACGAGAAATGACAACTGCAGAAGGCACGGTGATGATACAAGCGCATGTAGATGAGTCAGGTTGTAAATGCTGTCATACCAGGGAGTAGTGATGCAACCATAACTTTCTGCATGAGTTCATTGGCAGGTCTTTCAATAACATAGATAGTCATTATTTCATAACTGTGACTTTAAATGCAGCCTGCCTCTGTAAACAGAATGTTTGAGGTTGAATTAGTAGTAGAACTCTAGTTCATATTGCAAGTGAAAGAATAGTATTAAAAGCCCATCAGGTTATTTTCCCTATTCCATTTTAGTAAGTATGTTGTATCTGTTTAAAATCAAATAAAGAAGTCAAGAAGTGACTTCTGTCTACTTTCATTACATAACACACAAGCACCAAATTGTGTATATTCCTTTAATGGAGCAAAGCCTATTCATCATCCTGCATACATGCTTCCCAAGATGTTAAAATCTCATCCTACAAGGAAATTTGTCTGTTTTACTGGTATGTATTGTATACATATTCAACAACGTAAGCACTGTATAACGTGCACAAGAAATTACCAGTTCATGCTGGTCTTCAGTCTTTCTCAAATAATTTCATGTAAGTAAATAATCGAGGAGTTTGGAGAGATTTTTGGTGGGGGAAAGAAGCAAATAGCTTTACGCCTACAGAGTAGATTAATGTATTTCTTTTCCAGGAGAATAAGTAGTTGATACATCTATCACAGGTGTTTAAAAAAAAAAGAAAAAAAAGAAGTATAGATAAAGACATTTATTTACACGCAAGTTATCTACTTACAGCCTTTACTACCCGATCTAGTTGCTATGCTCTAAAGTTTTGTTTAAAGTACAGCCATTAAATTTCTTTCCCTTTGAACTGCCATGTACATTCTGATGATTTTCAGCCAGACAATGCACCCAGTAAAGTAATACGTAAATTAAAATACATCTCCTTTTTACCTCTTATTAGATCAAAATAGAGCTGAAATCTTAATAATGGCTTTTGTCAGTGTTGAAATTCCCTCACAAAGTATTTAAATAGAGGAATTTCTCTCTGTCCTGGGAAAAAGATTTGTACCATTTCCATAGAAAGTATACTATCTTTACATATTACGAGTTATTTTCTGCTGATAGCTGTGTTTTATACCAAGGAAGTCATGTACATTTCACGGAATCACAGAATTGTCAGAGTTGGAAGGGACCTCTAGAGATCATCTAGTCCAACTCCCCTGCTAAAGCAGGATTGCCTAGAGCACATTACTCAGGACTGCATCCAGTTGGGTCTTGAAGATCTCCAGAAAAGGGGACTCCACGACCTCCCTGGGCAGCCTGTTCCAGTGCTCTGTCACCCTCAAGTTTCTCCTCATATATGAATGGAACTTCCTATGTTCCAGCTTACCCCTGTCTTGTTACTGCAGTTCTGTTCATACTCCATACAAGTGATGTCCCGAGACTTACCTAGTATTTAACTTTTATTTCTGAATTTTAATATTTGCACGAAAGTATGTTCTGCTGAGCCTATTCCATAATACAGGTTAGTAGTCTTTTCAGATGTGGAGAAATGACCAAAGAGCTGGGGACAGGCACAAGTCACAGACTTAAGTTTCAGCTGTTTGTTTTTTTCCCGGTTAATAGAATAAGAATGCCTCTGGCAACATTACAAGTTTTTCAAAGTAAGAGTACTTCAAAGTTATCTTTGATATTTTTCAGATGATTGCAGGTAATTTCAGTGTAGACGTTGCCTTTTGTTTTCACAGCCCTTGCTCGGCTCTCAGGTGGAGAAAAGGTGGGTTCTGTTTCCCAATTTAAATTTGGTGGGGTGTGGAAACCTGGGATCAGAGAGAGGTGGGTGGATTAATGCAGCAGGTGAAACAAAGGGTGACAAGTACAGGGCAGTAACTGACCGACATGAATGTGACCCACGTCATTAAAAAAACTATCGACAACTGGATGATTACTTTTGTTGGGTTTGGGTTTGTTGTTGTTTTTTTTTTTCCCCTTCTCTCCCAATGTTACTCATTCACGATCAAGATTGTGGTTAAAGGAAGGTAGAAAGGGACGTGGTCTAAAGTGGATTGAGGAACGAGAGCCTGTTTGATGGAATAGCTGATTTAAAGGAATCAAAGGCGATAAAATAAAATGCTTGTATTTCACCTCAAGTCCCGTATTCCACGGACAGGGTTGGTCTCTCACAGCTGTGTCTCTTGCTGTCACTCACCCCCTATCTCCGAATGCTGGTGACCGCGCACGTTCTCCCTCAGCAGCCCGCCTGCCCTGCTGCCGCGGGCCCTGCGCGGTGCCCGGCTTTCCCCGCCGAGGGCCAGGTACTCGTCAGGTCTCTGTGACCGCTTTTCTCGAAACGCATGAGGCTTCTACCACAGCCTGCCAAGCCGGCAAGCTCCGCGGCGAAGGGGCAGAGGGAACCCGCATGCCGAGCCCTGCCAGGGAACCCAGGGAGACAGACAAAAGCCAGCCCCTGCGCTGAGACACTCCCCCGTCAGTGAGGCGTCGCGGGCGGCACCAGCCCGTCGGGCGGGGCCGGCGCCTGCGCACTGCGCTGCCCCCGCCCCGCCGCCGGCCGTTGACTCGTAGCCGTTAGCGGCGGTTGGGCCAGCAGGGCGGTGAGTGCGGCCTGGGCTGCAGCAGCGACAGCGGGCTTTGGCCCGGCGGGGGCTGTAGCGGCGCGCTTGGTGCTCCCGGGTGATGCGGCGGCGGGCTTCGGCCCGGTGGGGCTATTTCGGCGGGCTCGGAGCTCCCGGGTGATGCCGCGGCCCGTCAGCGCCCTGGTTGTGGTGAGGGGGTATATCCCGCCTCCCGTCAGCCCGCGGCGTGAGGTGGCTGCGCGGCGGGGACGCCCTCCTCCTGCTCACTTAGTCAGCTCTGGCTCGGGTGGGAGGCGCTGTGCCCACGGAGCCCCGCGGGTGTTTTGCTTCGAGTTTCTTACCTTTTGCGCTAGGGAGGCTGTGAGTGGGGTTTTTTTACTTGCTTTCTGCGTTCTTATGAGAGCTTTTAGCAAAGTCCTTGTGGTTTGTGGCTCCTTTTTCTCAGCTCCTTCTGGAACAAGCGTGTAATCTGCACGGCTAAACTGCAAATAGCCTGTGGGCTATGTGAATGAAAATAGCTGTTTTGGTTTGGAAATACAGGTAAGCATCAGTTCCGTTTGCTTTTAGCAGAAGCTGCTGTAGTTAAGAGCTTGTATCTTGATTCCCATTTTCTATTCCCACCCCCCAAATCATAATAACTTCTTGTCTTTTTTTTTTCTTTCTTCAAATTTTCTATAGATATGTGAAAAAGCCACTGTTTGCCTTTTTTCTTTTTTTTTTTTTTGTATTGATTACATAGAGGTTTAATAAGAATGGAGATTAAACTAGATGTTCTCATCTCTACGTGTATCAAGCAAAGGAAACCATGGCCTCGCATCTCATGGATTGGACAGGTAAGTGCAATGAACTCTTATTTAAATAAAATTCTGTAAAGAGTAAGTTTCTTAATTTTATAATACTTTCCAATTCCATTTTGGGGGGGGGGGGGGTGTAAAAAAAGAAAAAGCCTCAGGGAGTGATTTGAATGTACCTCACTTAAGAGTTCTTGAAATAAATGATATATTTTTTTTTTGTTATATATCTTACTGACTTGTGGCTGGACTTCTAATACTTTTCTGATAAACAGTAGGGAGGTGGGGTTTTTTTCTTTTCTTTTTTTACTTAAAAGACCTATGTCTTATATGCCTTGTTGTTTTGATGGTTCTAGTTTTTCATAACCTTTTTTACAGTACACTGTTGGAAATTGTGAAGAAAACTTTTTCCTATTCCATCCTGTGTTTTTTGAAAGACATGCTTTCTTAAGCTTTTTGATAAAATGAGACTAAATTTTTTTTCCTTCTCTTCTAATATGTGTTCTGAGTTTAAGTAGGTAACCATTTAAGGCCAATTCCCTCTTCTATTGAACTCACTGGCAAAAATCTCACTGAATTAAACACTGCAATACGAAATAACCAGTGTCTAATTTGTTGTTGTGTTGTCATTTGTTGGTAGGTAGTTCAGTTGAGGTACTTTGAAGAACTTTTTAATAACGATTGTAAAATGAGTTTGATAGATTGAAACTTGTGCACCAGATTCATTATGACTGTAGGTTGATGCTAGATACAATGTTGTCCTATAAAGCAAATCGGCCAAAGAATGAAGTTAATATGGTAATTGCAGCTGTAATATCTTTTTTTTTAATTATATTTCTCTAACATGTATTAATCTGTGCATTAATTTGCAGGCTTATGTAGAAAACAATATTTTTAAAAATGAAATGCTCTTTTTTCTTTCAACAGGAAAAAGAGGCTGTTTTTCTTCTAGATGATAAACATATAAATGAAATTAACCTGACATCAGGGAAGACAAAGAAGAAGATCCCTCGGCTGCAGTCATTGTTGAAAAATGTGGTTGTTCTAACAACATCAAGAAATGGTTAAGTATAGTATTTTATTTCTTATAAACTCGTGTTATTTTATTAGTAGTTGTAACAGTTTAGAAAGGTGTAGTATCTAAAGGATCTGCTGGTTCACTGTCAGCTTTAGAACTGTGGCAAGGATGGCAGGGAAGAAAGTTTAAGTACTTCACAATAATATCCTTTGAAACATCTCTCCCCTGGTGAATGCAGGTGCTTGGTTGGCAGGAATACTCACAACAGGAGAGCTGTTTCTTTGGAATAAAGACCAGGACTGCTTGAAAATTGTGCCAGCAATTGAAGAGTCTAGGAAAGTAGTCGCAGCAGCACAAGGTGGGTTTTTTTCAATTAGTCTTTTGAAAAATGGTATAGCGCAAAAGTGATTTTCCTTTTGTTAAGTGTTATTGCACAAGTAAAAGCTGTATTCTCACACAGTTTTGTATTTGTATAATTTGTATGCTAGTTAAGCTCTGACAAATGTTCTCTTGGTCACTTGAATGGTACCATTTTTTGGTACAATCTGAAAAAGTAATTTTTAAATACAGGAAATATTTTATTTTTTAATGGTTACTCTTTAACTAGAAAAACATTCCTTACTAGGTTATCAGTACCTTAGAGCAGACATACATCTGGTTTTAACCCTATACGCATAAATCGAAGTTTATTCTGTAGGTAGGTTTTTATGACAAATGCTAAGTGGAGACAATAATGTAAAGGCACGTATTTGAAAACTTCCATGTCACATATTGTCATGTATAGAATAATCTCACTGATACTGGGTTCTAAAGTGAAGTATTGTACAGGCAATTCTGGCATTTTGGGGAAGATCAGTAGTGCATTTGGAGCTGAAGGTAATGGATAGTAGATCACTTACGCATTTATGAATAGTTTTCATGAAAGATGGATTTCAGAAAAGGCGATCTCAGCAAGCAGTTCTAGTGGTTGAGTCTTGTGGGAATGATAATTCATAAAATGCATTAAAAAGGGCATCCCACCTGACACTATTGCTGCCCAAGGTCTACTGATGAAGCTGGGAATGAAAGATACTTAAGGTGGAGCTTGGATTTCATGTGATAGAGGAAAAGAAAAAGAGATTTCCTTTTTCTTTCTTAAAAAAAAAATAACAGAGGAGCAGAAACTAGTCTAGCACTTTGTTGTGTTTGTTGTTTTGTTGTCTTTCCCCAGACTGTTTAATGAGATTGTACTTGTATGTATCTGGAGATGGTAGAAAGGCACTGTTAACTACTCCTACAGCATGTGTCTTTTTGTGGGAGAGCACAGAACATGAAAATACATCCTCTTATAAAAATTCTTCTGGGCGTTGGACACAAATTTTGCCTGATGAATCAGTCATGTTGCCTTCTACTGAAGAAAAAGAACTTGGAGTGCATGCTGCTTTTATACAAAATGAGGTAAAAATACGTCCTGAAACAATCACTTAGTCTCTTAAGTAGAGCCACAGAAGCTACAGTGACTTTTGAGAGTGATGTTTGCTGCTTTGGTGTTGTGTTCAGGCTTAATTGTTCAATTCATGTTAGACTTAATCACAACATAATAACAGCCATACTGGATCAGATCAAAGTCTATCTGGCCCAGTAATATTCTTGCCAGCCTTTATGTTTCTGAATGACAACATTATGTTATTCAGTCTGAATTGTAATAGCTATTGATCTAAATATTTAAAGAGAAAATTGTGTGTAACCAGGTTCTTGGGTTTGTTTTGTTTTAGCTTCTGATTGTTGTTTGTGTTTTTTTTCCACAGATACTGGGTGATTGCTGTTTGTGCTCTTTTGTGTTTTACTCTGGAGAATGTTTGGTGCTCACATTTTTGATTCTTCGATGGCAAGAAAATAGCTTTAAATATGTTAGGTAAATTTAAAGATAATTAGAAGTTACATTAGCTGAAGAGGAACATTTTTGTTAAGTACTCTAGAGCAGGGATTCAGGGCTGCAGTTGAACACGCTTGCACTCATGTCCAGTTAGCCTATGGTTACAGACACTTACTTAGATTTGCATATGTACATTCTTAGCATGCCACATATATGCATATGTGGACAATGTATACATATATATGATCCATATATGGATAAGCATTTAAATATGGTTAATGTAACAGCCTTTATGTATGTATGCCATACTTCGTTTCTTTATCTGGGCTGGGACTGTGCACTGTAATAGTTATACTGATGCAACGACTTAAAAAAAACAATTGAAAAATAATCCTGAGTACATGTGTAGTCCATTCATCTTCCTAAGTGAGATGTGTGAGTTAAAATGGATATATCCTTTGCAGGATTTGAGCTTGAGTAACTTGCTAATATTTTGCCCTATGCTTGATGGGGTACGACTGCTTTTGTTAAATGATGCTCTTTTGATACTAACTTTAGTAATGATTTCTGCCTTGCCCAGGTAAGCAGTATCACTCTTCACTCAGTTTGTCAGTAGCATGGTAATGCCTTTGTGGTAGTACAAAAAATGAAATGGAGTGTAACATTCCCAGTGTAGAACTGCAAATATATATATACTGTAGTACTTGCAACCTGAAATTGTAATCACGCTTCACAGCCATGTTACTCATAATTTCTTTATGCCAACTATCGCTCAGTTTTGTTGCTTAATATTGTTTAATTAATTTTTTCATGTTAATGCTTTGGCTTTTGTCTGTTAGGTGGTATGCTTCCAAATGGAATCTTTCTCGTGCTTTCTATCATGTTTTGAATCTTTTTAGGATCATAGAATAGTTTGGGTTGGAAGAAACCTTAAAAGATTGGCTGGTCCAACCTCCCCCCTGCCATGGATAGGAACAACTTTCACTAGATCTTGCTGGTGGAAGACCAATCAAACCTGACTTTGACCATTTCCAGTGATGGGGCATCCAGAACTGCTTTGTTCAGAGCAGTATACTGTTGATTTTCATTTTTGAATCCTGAGTGTTGCTGTGTTGGATCACATTACACTGTCTGAAGATGCCACTCCTGGCTAGAATGCAAGTGCCTTAATTATATGGCGTGAATATGTATTTATTTGCATGTTCTACACATATAGTCCAAATTCCTGGCCCATAAAAGTAATTCTCAGTTCTCTGACATAATTTTTAAACTCATGCAAATACAAAGTAATTTTCATTTGTAAGATTTTTGAAGAAAAATAGACTGTATTTTTTTTATTGTTCATGCTTTATGTGTCTTTAGGATGGTTTTCTAATACACATGAATCATTCCATTCAGTTTAATCTCTTGGGTTTGTTGTCTTTTTTTTTTTTTTTTTTCTCTTTTGGTGTTCAGTTCTTTGCCATACCAGATCCACTGGGTACAGCAGACTTGTTCTCTTGTTAATTTGATTCCTCAGTGTGCGTCTGTAAAGTCAAGAGGAGCTTTGTTATGTGCATTTGCAAGGGATGGACTTCTGCTTGCAGTCGCTGTTAATCAAACTGATCCTAAGGTATGAATGATAGACAGGATGCCATTTAAGCTAATATTTCAGTTTGAATGAAGTAGTAACAGGCCTTTAATAACACATTTTTATGAGTGATTTTTCAACATTCTTATTGACGCGTGATTATGTTCGCATTGATATCCATAGCTAAAAAATTCTGCCACAACTTGTAATTTTCTGAATGCCGGTATTCAGTTAAGAAATCTATGTGAGAGCCTCTGTCGCTTCTAATCTCCAAGAAATACAATAATAAAGAAATTCATTTCAGTTACTGCATCTTTTCTGCAAAGGTTCTGAATGATTCTCAGGCTAATGTGTGGAGGTTATGTTCCCACTTCATAATGTTATTCCTTCTAACATCTCAGAGGCCAAATCTTAATGTAGATTTTAGTTGACAGGGACCAGTTTATTTCGTGTACCAGGATGGGATGATGCAGTCCTTCAAAGCTCCACTTGTTATTCACCAACAATGTTGGAGAAGAGGGATGTTATATTATTTTGAGGGTTTGAGAAAAAGTTATGTATACAGTAATTTTAATTATTTTTCAAATGTAGATATAGGTATAGAAATTAATAAATAGTAATAAATATTGAAGTACAATGTCACTTCTTTCATGTATAATAATGTTTCCAGTATATCAAATGTAATGCATAATTCCTAATAGAAATTGTTTTTTACTATAATGACACTTTGATACAAACATTTATGTTTTATTTACTTTTTCTTTCTAGGCAACTCAGATTTTGTTTTTAAACACTTTGAATTTTGTAACTGTTTCCGGTAGCCTTAAAGGTTGTAGTAGCAAGAATAGTACAGTCCCATCCAAGTTTATTAGGTCAGTAATTTACATTGTCTCTGCTGCTGTTGTGGATTTTTTGGGTTTGTGTTGGGTGGGGGAAGGGGTAGTTGTTTTTTTTAACTATCTTTTTTTACTGTCCTGACCTTTTGATACAGAAATTTGACAGAAAAATCTTTTTTTCCTGCCCAATTTAGATCTTACTGGGTTGGCGATATGAGTTGGACTCCTGATAGCCTTTTCTTGGCTTGCATGTTAAAACGTGGATCTTTGATTTTATTGACATGTATGGGTGAATTGCTGACCTTGATTACTTCTGGCTGCTCTGTAGAATTTGGACCAGCAGAGTTTATTCCATTTCATCCACTAATAATGTACAGGTAAAAGGGTTTGAAAATATTTTTTTTTTTCATATTATTATATCTTGCTTTCTAATGTATTTTTTTACAATTTTACTTAAACTTCATCTTTCAAATTCACTCCTTTGCTTTTCATGTGTCTTCTCAATATGTTTCTCATTCGTAGTTCTCTTCTATTTCTTATTATGGGTTTGTCGTGATGAAAATTGGCATTATGAAAATGTAAGTATACAAAAGTGATTTGGGTTTTTTATGTATTTGAATTTAGTAGTAATTAAAAATACCATGTTTTTGTGATGTAAGAAGAAATTAAACTTACAGAAGTACTAAAAGTGCGGTTTTATTTTAATCCAGTGGTATCTCTCTGCTCACTATTTAATTTTACCTATAGAACTTTGCATCACGTTTCCATATCAAATCTTATAAATAACATATTTGTGCGGACAAAAAGTAGTTAGCTTTTTAAATGTTTTTTGGCGTTACTCCAGATCAAAATTTTGAAATTATGTTGCTGGGTGCATGAGGGAATAGAAGGATCTCTGATAATGCTTTTTAGCGTAAATTTAAAGTTACAAAAAGTAACAGTCTGAGTAACTAGAAGAAACAGAATTTAAACTTTAATTCCTCAGAATTAATGTGATTTTTTTAAAAAAATATTAAAGTCAGATAGTGTGTAAGTGTGACACTTCATGAAAATATTCAAAGCTTTGTAATGCCTTCTTACACTGGTTGAAGAAACAGATACCAAAATATATTAAAATACCTTAATTATGGTTATTTATTGAATGCATGCAGCTACTTTGTTTTCAGATAACGTACTAACTTTTGGACTATGAAGAAATAAAAAACCCAGTAATTTTACACCTTATTTCAAAGTATTAGAATACATGTGCAACACAGCTTTCTGGAACTCAGTGTGTGATTTGACAAGACAAGGGTTTCTCAGGCTTCATTTGTAAGAGAAGACTTGTGTGTTCACTTAAAATTTTCTGTTCTGAAGTAGTAAGATTCAGTAGTAAGATTCAGATCTTGAGGGATTTTTTATTTTTCATACATGAATATAGTAGAAGCTACTTAGAATTTCATCTTCAAACACTCATCATAAACAATAAGAGCTAGATAAGAAAGTGTTATATTTAAAATTAAATATATAAATATAATTATAGAAAAATATTACTATAAATATATATTTATATTAAATCTAAAATTTCACAGTAAAAAAAGTGTGAGAAAAGTCAAATTGTGAAAAAATGCATATAGTACTTATTAATGAAATAATAAGAGAATAACTGAAAGCTTTTTTAATTGTTCTTTAAATTGAAAAAGTTGCAACTGCAGCAAAATACTGGCATCTTGCAAGCATAAATAATGTTATTGAATGGGACACTTCCTTATAATTCTGAATAGACGTATTGGGACACTAGTGTGAGTGGTGTTAAATGTTCATAAGTTATTACTTCTCTATTCTTTTTGTGCTTATTGTATCAAAAAATAAGAAGCAACTATCATATGTATCTTTATTTTAGACAGCAGTACTCTTTTTGTCAAGACTCTAGTCAGTCTCTTGGGTCTTCAGCTTCTGAAAGTGATGTTATGAGACAGAGATTCTCTGTTGCTTCACATTCAAGATTACCCTACCTCATTGTCTCTGATGGGTACATGATAACAGTGCTTAGATGTCCTAGCAACCTTTCACCATCAGGATTTGTAAGATCCCGTTTGCTTGATTCAACCCAACGACTTGAAAACATCTGTCAGAATTTGCTGAACTCCAAGGTAGGGTTACGAATTATTTTGTAGGCTTTAAGTGAAAAACTTCATGTGTGTAAAAATGTGTAATTTTTAAACTGAGTACCTCAACTGTGTTTACTGTGATATTTCTATAAATTCCTTTCAATTTTAAAGTTGTTTTGAAATAGTGTTAATCTGGAAAACAATGAATACACAGCTTTCTCTAAAATTTTATTGCTTTGATGTCTGGGTGACGTTTCAGTGTAGTAAAGACAACAATCTTAACTGTCACAATATATTCTTTCTTGAACTGTAAAAGAAATTGGGATTTCTATATCTACAGAGTTGGTTCAGGGCATTGACAGGTATTATGCTGCTCTGACCAACTCATCCTTTCAGAATGATGCAAAAAGAATTCTGTAAAACCTCTCTTAGTCTACTGCTGTTTTAGAGCAGTCAGCAACAATCCCAGTGGTGCTGTGTGCGTGTGTCCGGTAGGTTCTCAATCGAGGTTGTCAGACAATTCTAAATCAAGCTAAGTCTGCTAGAAGGGAAGCCTTTGAAGGAAGAGGTCCTGCAACTGTTGCCAACTGTGTAAGATACAAGAGAGATTAAGTTCAGAATTTCTGCATTTGGTGATGATACACAACTTCTCTTCCAATTCAGTTTGTATTTTGGATTTTTGGAGAAGTGAGCTATGATGGTGTTCATGCATAAGCTAGAAGAGTGGGCAAGGATTTGAGCATTTAAACAGATACCTAACTAGTAAGAGTGTAAGAAAGCCCTACAAACTGGCAAACTTGTAGCATCACTTCAGGGATCAAGAAAACAGATTCTTTTAGTATGAAGCAGTTAAATTGTATGGTGCTGAGGAAATTCTGCATTCCTGAAGCATGGTCAAATGATAGTTTGTTTCTCTGCAACATATGCCTGCTGACCTGTTGTCCTTTTCTGTCTGGGACTTTTAAACTGAAGCTTTTACAGAAGGGACAGATTTCCTTGTTTTGTTTAGAAAGTTTTTGGTTTGATCTTGCTAATGAGAGATACTATGTTTTGTGTCGCTGTTATTTCCTTTTAGTCTAAAGGGAGACATCTGTGTCTACGATCACTGTTGTCTTTAAAAGCTAGTCTTCTAAAACATGCTCAAAACCAAAGTTCCATCTTTTCCACCGTTCCAAAATTTCTGGAAGAGGACACAACAGAAATGAGTGAGAAAACCATGGATTTACTGGTACTTAATAGGTTTTTTTTTTCCACTTATAGTTATGCAAATGATTTAACTTTAAGGTATTCTAAATGTAAAGAATAACTTTCTTCAAACAATATAGGTATATTTGCTCTTACTAAGTATATTTAAAGTAAATCAATATTGGTTAAATTCTTATTTTCTTTATAGGTGCACAGCATATGGTTCTTTTTCTCAACTGAAACTTGATTTTTATCTTCAAACATCTTATTTCTTTCTGTGATCAAAGTTGCTGTGCAGCCTTTCCCAACTCTGTTTCATGCTTTTGGTTTTTGATTTGTTCGTTGAAGTTTTTGAGCTTTTGTTGTATGGCTCTTATATTTTACGGATACCTGGCAAAAGCTCTTACTCATACTCTGTGCTTAGTGAAGGATGAGGTTTCACTTTCTGGTATAAAAACTACTGCTGTGTTTACAATGTTTTGTGGGTTTTTTTTATTTTTAGATAATTTCATTTCCATCTGCCCAACTATTTCAAATATACACATTTAGTCTGAGAGCTAGATGAAATTGCTGTGGATTAAACTTACTCGCAATTAAGCAAGTTATAATTAAGCTTAAAGATTTCAATTGTGAGACTGATTAAATGGTGATTGCTTGCATACTATGCTCTCTCTCAATAGGCTTGGATTTGACTATTGATTACTTTTTATTTTCTTTTTAAAATTTAATTATTTTTTTTTGTCTGGTTTAGGATTATGAAGAAGAATCAGATGATGAAAAGCAGTTTTGCAATAGCCCTTCCAGCTTCTTTAGCCAAAGAATCCATTCATTTGTTGGTAAAGCTGATCAAGGCCACTTAGAATTTGCATCTATGTCTGATACTATCCATGCAAAAGACAATACTGAAGAGAAAGATAAAATGTCAGTGGAACTATATTCCATTCAGAAAAACCTCCTTGCTGCATGGCAGATAGGGATTTCAAAAAATATGGAAGAGAAAGATATGTTGCTGAATTACACAGTGAACTGCATTATCCATTTTTTCAACATTCTTCAATTTGTGAAATGTTCTTTGCTAAACCAGGATGCATCTTTAAACAAGTCTGTGAAGAATATTCACTGGATGCATTGTGTCCTAAAATACTTGAAGCACTGTTTTACTGTCTTGTACTGGCATTCAAGAGCCAGTCTGACTGGGCATGTGGCAAAGCTGACATTACACTCTTTAAAACTGATGCTTAGAGAGCAACAAGATCAGTTGTTCTCAAAAAACCTTTTGGCATGCTTCTGTCTATTGAAAATGGTTTCTCATGTTCTGAGTAGGATATGCATACTAGAATATGAGAATTTTGTTGCGTCTCCTCATGGTAATAGCCTTGTGGAACTTGACTCTCTGACGGTGCCTATTTTCCTAGTTCTTGATGAGAGTAGTACTCAGCAGTTCAGCTCACTGAAATCTCTGCTTCAAGAGCCTCCTCAAGCAGTAAAGCATGATGCAAAAACAGAAAAAAGGTACGGATGATCTTTGCATGGGAAAAAAAATACACAGGAAAACCAGGTGATCAGGCCCAGTCAGCATAGGTTTACAAAATGCAGGTCCTGCTTGACTAACCTGATCTCCTTCCATGACATGTTGACTTGCTCAGTGGATGAGGGAAAGGCTGTGGACGTAGTCTACCTGGATTTCAGTAAAGCCTTTGACACCATTTCCCACAGCATTTTCCTTCAGAAGCTGGCTGCCCAAGGCTTGGATGGGTGTACTCTTCTCCAGGTAAAAATTCGGCTGGATGGTCAGGCCCAAAGAGTGGTGGTGAATGGAGTTAAACCCACAAGATGTGTTTCTCAGGGCTCAGCACTGAGGCCTGTTTTCTTTTAGTATCTTTATCAATGATCTGGACAAGGGACTTGAGTGCAGCCTTAGTAAGTTTGCAGGTGACACCAAGTCGGGCGGGAATGCTGATCTGCCGGAGGGTAGGTTGGCTCTACAGAGGGACCTGGACAGGCTGGATCCATGGGCCACGGCCAGTGATGTATGAGGTTCACCAGGGCCAAGTGCCAGGTTCTGCACTAGGGTCACAACATCTCCACACAGCGCTACAGGCTTGGGGAAGAGTGGCTGGAATGTTGCCTGGTGAAAAAGGACCTCAGGGTGTTGGTCAAAAACCCAGGTGGCCAAGGCGGCTAACAGCATCCTGGCTTGTATCAGAAATAATGTGGCCAGCAGGACAAGGGAAGTGATCGTTCCCCTGTACTCAGCACTGGTACAGTGCTGATGCCTCACCTCAAATACTGTGTTCAGTTTTTGGCCCCTCACTACAAGAAAGGCACTAAGTTCTGGTGCCAGTCCAGAGAAGGGCAGTGAAGCTGGTGAGGGGTCCAGAGTACAAGCCTTATGAGGAGCGGCTGAGGGACCTGGGATTGTTTAGTCTGGAGAAAAGGAGGCTGAGGGGAGACCTTGTTGTTCGCTACAACTAGCTGAAAGGAGGTTGTAGCAGGGTGGGGGTTGGTCTTCTCTCCCAAGTGCAAGTGATAGGACAAGAGGAAAGAGCCTCAAGTTGTGCCGGGGGAGGTTTAGATTGGATATTCGAAACAAAAGGGTTGTCAAGCTTTGGAACAGGCTGCCCAGGAAAGTCACGTCCTTGGAAGTATTTAAAAGACAGGTAGACACGGTGCTTTGGGACAAGGTTTAGTGGTGGACTTGGCAGTGTTAGGTTAACCATTGGACTTGATGATCTTAAAGGTCTTTTCCAAGCAAAGAAATTCTGTAATTCTATATTTTGGAACAACAATTTTATTTTTCAGTGTTATACTAATTACAACACCCTTTAGTTTCTGTGTCATAATCTATGGAAAACCATGATAATCTGTTAAAGCACACACTTAAGGCTCAGACCTATAGTTGAATATTGTTTAGTTACGGTGCCTAAAGTAATTACTGCCAGTCAGTTCAGAGATAATTGGTGGGTTAACAGCTCACACTATATGTGGTAGTGCCGAATCAATCCAGGTATTGCAACTTAAGAAGCGTTTTGTGCCTCTTGCCTAGTCCACTCCTTCCCATGCGGAAGTTCCAAATGCTGTGGAGCCATGATGCTCCTCATATGTAAGTTTTTTACAATGTCAATTTAGTCAGCAAAGTTTGCACTTGATTATGGATATGGTGTCCCAGAGCAATAAGAAAACCCCCAGTGTATGGAAACTTACGGAAGTATCAGAGCTCTTTGTCCTTTGAAAATATAAACTTGAAAGAAGCTTAAACTGAAGAGTGCTATCCAACTATTGAGAAAGTATGTTATTATCACTGGAGTATTTCTCTACTGCAGAATTCAAATCCAAGTGTATTAATCACATGAGCAAGCTGTTCTTTTCAAGAGATTTAGAACCTAAGGAGTGTTGTAACTCACTAATCTTACGACAGTAATGTATTTCTTTAGTAAGCTTAAAATGTAATACTGTGTTCATTGCGAATTTGATAGGCAAGTTTCTGTTTTCTCTCAGAAAATAGTCTGCATTTTTGACTAATTGTGTTCCAGGTACTGAGCACTGTACATGTGACTGACTGTGTTAATAATGGAAGCAGTAGTGATAGAGGAGATGATGCAGATGTGTTGCAGTTCTCTGAGTTTTTTCAAGTCCCTGGCCATGTATCAACAGGCTTATTACATATGTGAGCTGGTACATCTAATAATGTACCAGGGCAGCAGAGACTTGCCAGGCCTAAACCCATACTCTGCAGTCTGTTGTTTCCCTGTCTTTGCTGTTCTGTGTTACGCTTTCATTGTATTTTTAATCAGTCTTGTTTATAAAGACACTGATACATGTTTTGAGGTTTATCTTAGGTTATTTCATTTCACCATTGTTTAGATAGCAAGGGATTCATTTTGGGTGCATTTGGATGCTTAAAGTAGATTGATTCTTCCAGATTTGCATAAATGCAGCCGTGTTTGTTGGTCAAAAAGCAAAAACCAAGGCAAAAAGTGTTTTATTTTTTTCCTGTCATTGAAGTCAAGAAAGTAGTTGTTAACAAAATACAATTTAGTTTTTGGATACGTAATGCAAAACGTAGACATAAGAAATAGATGTAAGTAACTGTTGACTTTTGATGATTTTCATACTATTATATTTCTTGAACTACAGGTTGATGGTACTGTGGCGATTATTGTATAAGAAAGTGGTTTGGTATCAGATGCAACTGAACAAAAAAGTGAACAAGAATGCAGAAGAAGAGTCTGTTGTCTCATCGCTTTTAAGTCACATACAAGCGACCCTCCAGTCTTCAGGAGTGACCTTAGAACAACATTTGAAGATTAATTCTGTGTCTGGTTAGTACCTTGGAAAGAATGTTAGGTAGTTGCATGGATAAGTGAATACTAGAAAAATTAGATCCAACTTAGTGACAATCCATAACTGACCACCAGATTTAAGAAAAGTTAATAGTGGAACTTGTCTTAAAATTCTGATCAGAACTCTTTCTTAAATACTTCATGTCCTGGTATACCTGTGGATTGTACTATAATCTTTAGAGCTTGTTGAGCTAAATAAAAAGACTTTATTGTCCAGTTTGCTTTGAATCATATCTTAGAGAATCTGAATGCAGGATCTGAATTCTTATCTCATTTGTATTGTGTTATTTCCTCTGAAGTAGACGGGCATTGCAATGTGTCTTTTGCTGGATTTCTTTGTAGAAATCCTGTTCATTCCATGTGATCACTGAGGACATGAGCATGTCATGAATATAGGCAGCCTCAACTAAGCATCTAATTTAGTATAACCTAATGTAATAGACTTAAGCTAGCACACTTATTTTGCAAACAGTATATGTTGTAGCTTAATTTCCTATACGTTACTGTCCTATGCTCTATTTTCCTTTCCTCTCCCACACTAATAAGCCCAGCTTCCCATTTATATGTGCTTCATACGACACATTAGCTCCTTCATGTCTCTTTCACTCATCCTAACAGTACATACAACTTACCCTTCCTTTCCACGCATTCCTTATGTTCTTTATTTACATTCAGTTTGCCTAATAGACATGGCACCGTTTATAGATGAGCTAGAGTAATATTTATGCTGATGGGCCAGGCAATACCTGAACTGGCTAGCTGCTGATTAGCAGGGCAGAATGGCAAATTTGTCCTTGTTTTTTCTTCTATGGTAGCAGTTTATTATTTCCCTCCTCCTCCTTTGCCCAGGAGATCTGCTCTTTTGCAGTTACCTTTGTGTCAAAGTATTTAGGAATTGATCAATGGATTAAAAATTGGAATAGGAATAGAGGTGGAGAGGTGACATTTAGGGAGATGAAATGTATAACAGTCCGTAAACCTGTTGTTTGAAAGGGCCTTTACAGTGAAAAAGAACATTTATGTTCAACTTTCTAAGTAATTTAAAACTACTTTTTTCAATGAAAAACGTCTTCCACGTCATAGGAAATATGAAAACAGATAAGAGAAAATGCGTTTCCCCATTAAACTCTTGTGGGGTTTGAATACTGAAGTTTCTGACTATATAGTTAATGTTTATAACCTTGTGTAATCTAAAAAAAAAATCTAATTACTAAAAAGCTTGTAGGAGGAATTATAACCTGGATTGATTTTTTTTCATTTAATAGTGATTTAGCATTTTTAAAAAATGCCAGGAGGGTTATTCAAAGTCATCAGATGCTGAAAACTTAGATTTAACTCTGAGAATAGAAATTTGCTGGAGACTCGCAAATTTTATTATGTAAAATAATAATAAATAAAATTTATTTAATAAATAAATTATAATAAATCTGTAATACTGAAGTAAGTGCGTGTGTGTTTGCACATGTAAAACTAACTATATAGAGCTTTTAATATGTTACATATGTGACTTTGATAGGTGAGGAGAAGTTCCTTTTAGGCTCATATGGAGAATCTGTGGACATTTGGAAAAGATCCCTTTGTGAAATCAAGGCAAAAGGTAAGGGATAAAGTCTTTCTTGCGGTATAGGGGTAGGTTGTATAATCACTTTATGTAGTTATTTGTGACCCTCTGCCCTTAAAAAAAAAAAAAAAAGAGGGCAAGACACATAAAGGGTGCATATTTGAAATTAAGCTGGGATTTGAATAGAAACCCGTCAAAACTTAAGTCTGCTTCTTGAGAAAATTGCATGGATTTCGATTTTAATATCAGTGTTTTCTTGTGATTATGAAGTACTTGGTGCAGAAAAGCTCTTGGTATATCTCTGGGCAAGAAAGAGACAATGAAAAACAGATGAACAAAAATCCATTCCTTTTAGTATAAAGGATTCTTTTGTGAAATGAAAAGACTTAGTGTTTGGGGAGTAACAAACCAAAATACTTTATGGCAGGAATTTGTTTAGGAGTTGATTTAAAACAGATATTCCAGAGTCTCTTCCCAGGCATCATGAGAAAAAATCTTTGCTAGTTACTATGAGGAGGAATACCTTACGCAGAAAGAATTGACAGGATATTGGAAGCTTGGTGGATGTCTAAGCAGTTTCTTTGTGGCTTAGGCATCCCTTCTTTGAAGGCTATGCTACCTAAGCTCTTCTGTCTTTGTACATGTCTTAACAGTTACACACTATATTGTTTTTAAAACTTTTGGATCTCTAGAAGTGAAATTGTTATGGATGAGCATTAACTCGCTAGTAACTGAAAGGCTGTAAAATGATCATATTTTCTAAAATAGATCCTCTTGGTTCTACTCATTCTCAGAGTATATCTTTACATAGGTATGTTTCTGGAGAGGGAGGAAGAAGTAGTACTTTCAACCCTGTTGTGTCTGGTTTTGTGTCTATTGTTTCTTTTCCAACTGGACTTCTGTCCTTTTTTTCTCTTTTAATGCAGGAGGAAAAAGAACATGTTTTCTTCAAATTAGATATTATCTTGCAATATTATTTTGCCACTTGTATCAATACAACTTGTGTGAGGCTCAGGGACTCTGTGATCATCTGGTAGGAGAGATTCTAAGACGATTGCAGCTCTCAATGAGTCAGATGGAAAAATTTTCTGGTATGTTTATATTATTGCATAAAAGTGTGGTAAGGTATGATGATAGTTTGAATAACCTAGTATCTAATTTCTGTGCCATAATACACACACTTGAGAGCATGCTTTTCTCTTCACACTGGGCTGAATTCTGGTTTTGGTGACTTTGAAGATCTTGATCCTCAGATTTTCTTTCAGCTGCACTTGTTGGAGTAAGTGTTTGGCTAACTTTCGTTTTATTATTAATAGTGAAAGCATAGACTCTTAAACATTCTTAAATTAAAATCACTCAAGGAAAGACTTTAGATAAGAAAAATAAGGGGGAAATGATGTGATTTCTTTTTATATCGGTTTAACGTTTTTTTATGATACAACAAAATGAAATAGTGGGGTTTAGATTGGTTACCAGTCCTAAATTGACAGACAGTGGGATTTTTTTGCAGATGCCAATAATTTTTTTCTATTAAGTCAGAGTAGTAAATCTAAATTTCCAAACTTAAACAATTTTTTTGACTCAGTGCTCATCTAAATTTAGATACTAGAGATCAATCTCTAGTCATTAAAAATATAAAAGTCTTTTAATATTGATATAATGTGCAATTAGTGTAAAAGATTAAGCTCTGTAAGTCCTGAAATCTTGTCAAGAAATTAAGTAATACCATAGTTTGCTTGTTTCTTGAGAATGTTACATAAGCTGTGATTAAACAACTTCAGAATTTAAATTATTTTAAATTTTCATCATAATTTTTTTAATTTAATACCTGGTTTTTTTAGATACCAAGTATTTTCAGCATGAACTATGGATGGTAACAGATATTCATACTGAAACTGCTATGGCTGTGATTCGATCCATGGCACGATTCATGGCCGCTTATTTCACAAATCAGCTGCTCTATATCTTTCCCCCGCACAATATTGACATCCTGCATCCACTTCACATCAAACAAGGTATTTTCTTTAAAAGCAGTTTAATTTGCTGTGCTTAACTCTTACCATTTTTCACATGTATATCAATGCTGCCTGTAATGCAGTAACGTGGTGATTCATAGTTTAGCACCATTAATTGTAAAGATTAAGTAACTTGTTTTTTTTCGGATACCTTTGTTGAGGGAGCCATGTGTCTGTTTGTGGGATTCACGTTTTGCATCTCTTGATTATTAAAAGTAATTAAAGTTAATAGTTGTGCAATTGAACTATTTCATACATAGAATAGAAGCATAGAGTCATTTAGATTGGAAAAGACCTTTAAGATCATCAAGTCCAATGGTTAACCTAACACTGCCAAGTCCACCACTAAACCTTGTCCCAAAGCACCATGTCTACCTGTCTTATAGGTAAATAAGCTGTTTGTTGTTTTGGTTTTTGGGTTTTTGTTTCTGGTTTTTTTTTTTTTTTTTCATGAGTTCTAGCCAGGTCTCTCTGTTCAGGCAGGCTGGTCTTTTTTCCTACTGGCTTGTCTTTTGGCACATAGGGACAGCCTGCTTCTGTGCCTTCTAGATTTCCTTCTTGAAGAATGTCCAGCCTTTGGGACTGCGTCTCAGTACATCAATAATTTTTTTCTCCTTTTTTTCTTAATTTTTCCCCCTGCTTTGAGGTTTGTGATCAAAATCTGATATTCAGGTAAAAGGATGCTGTGTTGTTTTCACCTAAATTAGGCAATATTAGAATTTCATGGTTCTTGCATTACTTTTTCCTAAAGATTTATCTCTGACTGACTTCAATCCTCCAACAAGTGATACTAAAGCAGTGCTTAACAAATAGTTGAATTGAATCTGTGATATGGTGTGATCCAAACTGAAAAGCCAGAGGAAAGCATTTTTTGCTTATTTGACAGTTGGGCTCTTGGAAGCCAAAGCGCTTCAGACACCATGTTGTCAGAACAAGTGGGAGTGTCAAGTGGTTTGTTGTTGAACCCAAGTAGTACTTGTTCGCTTAGGTCCTGTATTTCAGCAGAAATGCACTCAGTAGAAATAGTATTTATCACTGTGAGTGATTTATCATATTTCTGCAAGAGATTCTGTTTAAAGATTTTCCTTGTTAGGAAATTTTTGGTTTCAGAGTTAATTTTTCAAAGTGATTAAATGTCCACAGGAATGAAGAGTTGTTTAGCATTATTGTAAGTACTCTACTAGTAAGTTCATATTATAAAGCCAGATATTTCTCTACAATATTAACTTATTTTGATTGATTAGATTTTCTGCAGTGTTTGAGTACATTGACTATATATTTCTGTACTACAACATACAGTGGTATGTATTTTTTCATGGTCTTTTGGATGTTTTAATTGGGCAACTTTCCACGTAAAACCTACAAAATAAGACCTTGATTTTAGTACTTACATTAGTCAAAGATCCATGTACGTGGTGAGACAATCTTGGAAAAATTGTGTTGCACAAGCTGGATTAGTGTGAATATTTCCCTAAATATGTCATTGCCTCAACAGTAAACAGAAACTGTGAGAGAAGCAAATATCTCCTTAGAGTTAATGTTGATCACCTCTGCAGGAAACCCATGAAGTGTAACATTGGAAACCAGATCTAGACCTCAAGAAACAAGGAGATACTAAATTTGCTGTCAGTTTGTCTTGATACGCTCTCTTAAAGTAATGTACTACTCTTTCTAGAGAACACATTGTAGCTGTCTGTCTTCTGCAATAAGCAGCACAGTGAGTACAAAGTACATGGGTACAGTAGGAAAACTCTCAATTTCAATTTATCTCAGGTGTGTCCTCTGGAATATTCTAAGTATATGTAGCATACTTTCAAATGTTCCTTGAATAAATCTTGAAAGGAAGAATAAAACACAAGTTTTGCACGTGCTTGGGTATCCCGCATTATTAAGCAGAAAAATATCCGACACTGACCTCACTATTGTATCATAGCATGATCTGCATCTGCCTCCTGCAGATAAACCCTGCAGGGTGCCTCTAAAAAAATAAACAGCAATTGTACACTGGAATGAATCCAAAAGCAATGTGAACATATGAATTCTAGATTATTCATCTGATAGCATACACATTTAGTTAAACTTTCAGATATGTTTTTTGTGTCACAGACTTATCTCCTCGTATTATTCCACTGCAACACTGTTTGGTTACCAAAGCTGTCAGGGACCAGAACCTTTCATCTGTGTGGACAGCTGAATATGCTCTTGATTTGTTCTTCATTGGTGGACTCATTCCAGAGGCTGTGTGGTTAACACGCAGACTTGGGGACTGGAAACTGTCTGTTTCAATTGGTGTGGCCTACCAGCTGTATTGTCAGAACTCTGATGAATTCTCAAGGTAAATTTGAGCTTGGAATTAGTATATTATATTTTGTTATTAATGTTGTTTCCTTGAAGTATATTGTAGCAAGACATATCCTTTGCCTCAGAAATTCATATTACCAGACTGCTAGTAGATGTAGGACCTAACATGTCAAGATTACTTATTTTGTCTTAAATATTAATTTAACAGAGCTTCATTAGATTATTTGTGGGTTTTACTTTGTTATTTATGAACAGTTTCTCATTATACTTTCAGACTGAAAAACGCAGAGCGTCCCCTGCCATTAAGCTTATCACCAATGCAGACTTTTCAGGAAAAGTTACAATCTTTGTTAGGACAGCCAGTTACTTCTGAAACATCAGGATCTATTAAATACAAGCAGTTTACAGGTACATAAAATTATAAATGATTGCGTTTATTTTTCATGTTTTTTCACTGCATATTCTGTTTTGTTTCTTTGAATACACTGCACAAAAGAGAAACAATTACCTCGTCTTCTCCAATGTTTGCATTAACTTTATAATGTATTCAAATACTTTAATTTTATAGGGGTTTGTGTTTTGACTTTGATAATTCCAAAAAAGGACTGTATTATCAATCATGTCGTCTTTGTGCATATCAGCCAAAATCTTATTTGACTATACTTGATACTAAGTTCAGTTTGGAAGAAAACTGAATATTCATTAAAATAAAAAAATGTCCTGAAACAAAGGTAAATGTGTTAACAACAGGGAAAGTATCATCGTACTTAAAATTAGTTACATGATGGTGTTTAATTTTTGCCTTTCCTTTCTGTTAAAGGGGAGGGGGGTGATATCTCGTACCCTGAGAGCTCCATCCCCACAAGTCCAACAGCTAGCAAGGCTGAGAATGTATTACTAGTAGGCACACACAGAGGTAGCGTATATAGCTGGACACACAGATCAACACCTACAGACATGCTCAGCACTCGCACAAACAGTACCAACAGTCCCACCCGATTTCCCTCTCTTGCTGATGAGGATGAAGGTCTGCCTATATATATACCTGTATGTGTGGCTTAGACCCAGTAGCTGAGCCTCCCAAGTTGCCAGCAACTGCATATATGTGCCACGGAAGCCCCAACCCCACTCTGCTTTTCTGGTGCAGACGCACTCATGGATATCCCCTTTTCCCCAGTGCACATACCATTCATGCATTCCCACAGCACCTGGCATTGAATATACAGTCCATTGACTAGCTAGCTGCTCTGGGAGCCTCAGTCTTTCCAGGTCCCTCAACCTTAGAGACCCACATACCTGTGTGTACACTGTCTTTCTGGGAAGGTGGTCATGACCTGCTTAGTCTCTCCAGTATCCATATCCCCTTGTCTTGCCCTTAGAGACATGCAGGCATACAAGCAGGTCTCCAGCAGTTGGCTAGGTCTTTGCTGGTACTTCCACTCTGCCAATTCTGTGGTCTTACTGTTTCAAGACCAAGATGCGCATGCCCCTAGTGCTCTGGGCGGTTCACTGACTTGTCAGTCTGACTTGATACTTGCTAGCACTCACACATTCACTTACATAGCCTCACTTGCTCCAGTTGCTGGCCATGTGGATACACAGGCACTCGGACCCGTGGTCCTACTCCAGTTGCTGGCACTAGGTTTAACTTACTTCCAGTCTCTGGAGTTGCTGGCGTCCCGACACAGGCTTTCTGACCTGTGGTGCTGCTCCAGTTGCTGGCACTTAAAATCCTATACACGGAATAAAGAGTCCCTCACCTAGGAAAACAGATGTGGTGACAGAGCACAACAGAGGTGAGGCTGCCACAACTCCATGCCATACCTTTGGTTTCTTTCCTAAAGATCCCAAATAAGCCTTGTGCTATCCCAAAAAGCTCTTCCCCTGCATCCTGTAGTATGTCCTATCCTTCTTGACAGTATCCCCTCTTAAGCAAAAAGATACTGAAGAGAGCCACTCTTCTTGGCTTATCTTGATGGATTTCATACCTAAACTCTGTTTCTCTGAGTACATAATTTGCTGTTGTGCATCTCTGGGCTTGTGGAGGTGAGCTTTTCATGAGTTGATTTTTCTACTGTGAGTGGGTGGGTCAAGGTGTTATTTAGCTTCCCCCACCTGTTGTTGTCTCTGTGCTCCATTGTATGTGTGTATACAAGCTTTTTGTCACATTACCTAACTTAATACTTTATGGCTGAAATTCCCCAATTATCTAGATCAACCTGTCCTTGTTTACATTTACAGAAACTTTACCAGCATGATCTCTATTCCTTGCTGTCTTTCTGTGTGTTTGGAAACCACATCTCAAGTTCCCTTCAGCAGGTGGATGTTAATTGATATTTAAGGTGTATCCCAAAGACTGTGTAGATTCTTCTTTGTACTCATTTCCAAGAATTTTATTTCAAATGCACATGCATATACATGCTGTATGTAATAACCTGTAAGTAGGATAGGTAGCAGAAAGATTGGGCAGCGCATATTTCAAAACAAGCAGGAAGAGTAGAAATGGAAGTAAAGCAGTATAATATTACGCGAATTTCAGGAACCAACTAGTGATGTATTTTAAAGGTCCTGCTACTTCTAGATGAATAAAAGATGTAATAATATTTAAAAGAGATCAAACAAATACATTTTGCTTTTCTTGATCATCATACTTGCTGATAAAAGAGTTGTTACGGTCATCATCAATAGTATACCTAGTTTATGCCTGCTCGGTGAGAATGATTTGCCAGAATTTTATGGCAAGTAAATGCATGTCTGAAAAGTTCAGTTCTCTATCTAGAAAGACAATAGGTTTCCCCTTAATGTTGCAAAAACTGAAATTAATAATTAAATACTCTTTTCAAATGTGAGAGACCTTATCTTAAAGCAAGTAGATGCAATGTTTACATTGTAATAGACAAATGCAAATTCTGAGAACATAACCTTGTGATTTCAGAATGAAAGCCATATATTGATTGAGTCAATTAATTTATTAGTTTCTGTGCTTAATATTTTATAGACCCCATTGAAGAGGAAGATGCAAACATTCTTTATAGTTCAATACAGGAATTACTGAAAGCAGCTGTTATGGCAGATGCTGATATTCTCTCAGAAACATTTCAGCTTTTGATGGATTCTGCCAAGGATCTTTGCAGAAAATTGTATGGTTTAGTTCCAGATGGGCTTTATCTTCCAGCACCACCATTATACTGCCCTCAGCCAGCTTCTCTCAGTGAGGTAAGTGTGCATGACAGAAGTTTCTTGTGTTTTTGTCTGAATGCATTCATGAAATAATCATGGGATCTTCATTCTGGTTTCTTTCAGCTCATTTTTCTGTCTTTTTTTTTTCCACGTCCCTTCATTTACTTAAGTAGTGCCATAGTGATAAGAAAGTATGTGTGCCTCTGTTTGTTCCATAGAAGTTCTATTCTCTGAAGAAGAAGGGAAATATTCTTAGGAGCAGAAAAAACATTTAGGTCAGGTTCTGTATCATATTTGTCCTTTCTAATTTGTGGGCTTGTTTTTGTCTTGGAATTTGCATTTTTCAGGAAGACTGCAATGACATTCTTTTGAAAATTGAGAGAGAAAGTCGTCAGAAAGTGTCAGGAGTTCTTCAGCGAATTATCTTGCTCTTCCGGGCTGCTCGTTGTTCCTGCCCTGCAGCACAGTGGTATATTGCACAACTGAAGTGGACAAGAAAAGTTATGCAAAAAGTAAGCATTTAACTTGTGGGTATTTTTGTAATCAGTTGTAAATATTACTGACAAGCTTGAAATTGCATTGCAGAAGCATTAGTCTCATCTGGACTTTTATGTCATGTTTTTTATATGTCTCCTGGCTTTATACTCCATGTGCAGTTCTTTTAGGAAACCAGAGTTTAAAGATGCAGAATACCTACTTCAAAAAATGTTCCCTTCTACGTATGTTTCTCTACTCACTTTGTAACATACAAACTCATTTCTTTCTCCATTTGAAAGAAACAAGGTGATTTTTATTGGGAGTTATAGCTGTTAACTGAAGTGTGTTCCGGATCACTTAGCATTGAATATATAACAGAGAACATGATACTGACTGCAGGTAAGGTGATCATCTTAGTGCACAGAGCACAGGAGTCATAAGATCTCATTCTACCCATGTGCATTTTGTTTGCACAGAACCAAGCTTGGAATATACTGATTAAAAAATTTTGTGAAAACTGAGGCTTTTCTTAGGTCACTGTTACTCAGCCGTTTAAAGAAGGTTGACTTGCTACAAAACAAGGTGCGTGTGACTGCCTTCCCTCAGTGCCCCTGCATCAGCATTCATGCAGTGGTCCAGATCAGGAACTGGTCTGGCTGACAAATATTTCCTCCGTTTTGCTCATTGCATGGTTGCATGCTTAATGCTGGCATGGGGAGATCATCAGAAGTACCAACTCAAACAAGAGGGAAAAGTAGTCTGCTTTGGTAGACAGCAACCTAGACTGTGTTGGATTAAACTGGTTTCCTAATTGTAATCATATCTCTTCTTATACTTTGTTGCACTTGTATTTCATGGTAATAGTACCATGCAAGCAAAAGCATTTTTTATGTGACAGCTCACACTAAACATATTCCTTTAAATGAATTTTCATAATACTGATGTGAAGAAAATGGAAAGCAAGCTTAAGGGAACTTTACTGATCTTGGCAGTATTCTGCTAATAGCTGAAAGGCTGTACATTTAGTAGTGATACATACAAAGCTTTAACTGATTTTTATTTCCATTTTGATATATTGTTTATTTATTTATTTATTTTTACTATCTATAGATTCGAATGAAAGGATCTCTTCCTTCCCTGAGGCCATTCCCAGAGACTTTGCTTCGTTACTCCAATTTCCGCACTGTTTTCTATAGATGTACATCTTCTGGAGACCATCAGTTTGATGATACCACCTGTAAAATTTTAGGTCTGTATGCAATAAAGTAGAATAATATAAAGCTGGAAAAAAGAACACAAGTGAGAATCCACAGGTGCAAAGAAACTCTTATTAGCTTGAAATAGTATACTGCAATGTGTGCAGAAACACATTCCCTTTTCAGCTTTTATGTTGGTTATCAAAACTCTTAACCTAAAAGTTGCTGTTCTGAATTGTTGTTTGTGTTATGGGTCTGACATATCTGAAAGAATGTGAACACTTATAAGTGGGATTGCAGTGGTACTGCAGAGCACTGTTGAAAACACTGTTGAGTAAATTTTTTCTTTAACTACTGTTAAGATAATTTTAATTCCTTTCTTCTAGCTAAAATTTTCAAAATGTTTTATTTCATGTATTTAAATAGAACCTCACCATATTGCATGTTTGTGTCGTAGGTTGGTTCAGAGAGCTATGTGCATTGTGTTGGATGCTTCATGTTCGTGAAAGATTATCTGACAACTGTAGGCGCTACCAAACTGCAAGGGAAAATATTAACAATCATAAGGTAATTATATTATTAATATAGTTAAGATATTTTAATTGCATAAAGCTGTAAGAAAAATTCTAAAGGTCTGCTATATATTTCTGTGAGAACTTTTATTTGCTTAATAGGAAGAAATTAGCACAGTGCCATAATGTGCAGTAAGTTTTTGATACTACAGGATAGTGCTGTCCATGTGAGCTACATCTTTATAATAGTATTTATATTGGGCTTTTGCTTAGTGTTTAACTAAGATAATTGAAGAGATACTGCCAGAAGAGCAATAATTTCTACACTTGTTGTCTACCTAAGTATTTACTACTTTTTTTTCATTAGATTAAGATATTTTGGATGTTTTCTGACCAAGATATACTTAACACACCAAAAAATGTTTTTTCATGCATTAAATATATAGGTGTTTTTCAGAAAGAATAATGAAAAATATTAAAATTTAATCATGTCTTTTCTACTTACACCCTCATCAGTTAGTGTCAGAGGTCAAGGAAGAGAGAGAAAGAAACTCCTAGCATGATATTTGTCATATATTCTGTGGCACTAGAGATGATGATTTTTGCTAGCCTAGCAACTCAGCTGTCCTTATCAAAGGTTGTTTCCTTTTTTTAAAACAAGTCCAAAATTTCTCTTCAGTGGAAAAATCAAGCTTCAAATAAACAGGATGCCTCTCTATCTGACAGTAGAATAGTCTACTTTTTCTGTGCTTTGTGCGATAGTGGCAAATGAGGTAGAAATCACTGATTATTTCAAAATTAACTACTCCATCTTAAAAGCCTGTTGGCTGGCTTAAGTATCATGCACCCAAGAAAGAATTTATGATCACCTTAAGTCACAGTAAAATTACTACTTTGCCTGGTAATTCAGTATATTTAATCAGTTACAGCCACTTTAGTTAAAACCACAGGTTTTAGTTTAAATGACTGCAAACAGACTCTTCAGCAGACTGTTAATGGAATTATTGCCTAAGCCGGTTTAAAAAAAAGCTCCTTTTTTTTTTTTTCCTTTATTTTTAAATATAAGTTGTAGTCCTTTATACCCTTGATCGGTCTCCTAGCATTGTATACTTCTCTGTTTGGCAGTTGTTAGAGATTTTTATTTTCTGTTGGCCAGGGAAGAATCATTACAATTTGCAATATATGAATAATTTAGCTGAAATATATTGTTCATATCAATTAACGTTTCTATAGCAAGGTTGTTTTTTTCAGGATCTGAAGAAGAATGAATATGATGCCTCCATAGTTGAGCATTGTCTGAATGCAGTGGAGTGGGCTTGTCGAATGCTTCCTTTCTGCAGGTTCATGAATA
Organism: Numenius arquata; assembly: GCF_964106895.1. Taxonomy (NCBI): domain Eukaryota; kingdom Metazoa; phylum Chordata; class Aves; order Charadriiformes; family Scolopacidae; genus Numenius; species Numenius arquata. The sequence goes on along the minus strand of NC_133616.1, from coordinate 14,211,000 downwards.
TTGAAGAATTAGTTCAAGATGTAATTTTGAGTCTGCTTGGAGAATTGCCACCGGTGAAAAAGGTAAAAGACACTAAAGCTAGAACATAAGCAATAGAGGTTATCACAAATGTTTCTCCTCCTTCTAAAACTACTTGTTAGACTTTCTAGAGGCGTAGGTTCTGTTGGAAATTATACCTTACTTGTGTCTTAGCTACTTGAAACAATACTTTATTTTGTGCAGGTGGCAGACATTTTTGTAAAAGCATTTCCTAATCCTGAAGATATAAGAGTTCCACTAAGAGATAAGTATAATGGACTTCAGCAGCGACTCAGACACAGTGTTGTTAAAGGTAATGTGCATCCTTCTTCAGGAAATATTAAATTAACTTTCTTTCTACGTATTAATTAACTTGTGACAATACCTTCTTTCATACCCCATGTAAAACAATTATTATAGTATTCAGTCAGACAACTTTGAGAGACTTTTGTGGCAAATTCTGTATTTTCTTTCTGGTATGTTTATACCAATAACAAAATATCATGACTTGAAGGTGATGGTCTTTCTTCACTTTATTGCAGTTTCTGTCTGTATTACTAAATGGCAATAATTATGATGATTCCAAGTTCATTCATGTCTCAATTTGAGAGAATAATTGAAAACTGAGAAGTTTGCATTTAAAATCTCTTGGTTTTCTTTCTTTTGATAGGTTCTGAAAGTGAAGAAATGATGTCTGTTGTTATACAGGCTACTGAAAAAGTGAGAATGAAGGCCTTGAGACGTGTGACAAGGAATATAGGCCCTATAGAAATTAATATTTGGGAGCCAGCAGAGGAGGGAGCAGCAGATGATGAGGAACACTGTTTTGACAGATTCTCGTTAGGCACTAGTCTGAGCAGAAGCACACTTACTGATCTTGAGAATCCTCAGGTATATAGTGATGCTGACACAGCAGATACACTTTCTGATGCTTTGTTTACTGAAGAAACGAGAGCTCAAACACCTTCACTCCAAAGGTATGAAAAAACATGGCAGTAGAAACCTTTCTGTGTAAATTTAAAAAAAAAAAAAGTCTATTAATGTTTAAGTAATTTTTTCACCAAACAGGATAATTGTAACTTTGGGTAACTTATCAAATGAAGAATTACAAATTTACCAAATCTTAGAAATCCTAATGTTGTATCAGTTATTATGTGACTAATATGTTATTGAAGTGTAAATTTATTATCAGGTATGACCACATTCATATGTGTTACTGCTAATGAGTTGCTGTCTATGTAAAAACTATGGATTTTGCATTTTATTAATTTGCCACCTTAACGTTGTATTAATGTAAATTTGGGGTTGTTAGTTTCCTGTTTGTAACAACAGAGAAAGAAAAGGAATTAATGTTGCATTTACTTATTTTTTTCATATAGTTCTTAAGATGGTTTTTGTCCTTATCAATCCTTATGTTTGTTGTCTTACAGGGATAATGAACAGCAGAGACAAGGAGAAAGAGGTAGCAAAAATACCATGTGCAAGATAAAAGCTCTTAACTGGAAAACAAAACATAAAGACAAAGTACATGGAAAAGACACACACAATCAATGTAACTTGCCTATAGTTGGTGCATGGGAATTTGAGCGTGATGATGATGAATATATTAATTTTTTAGAACTCTTTTTGAGTTATATTCTTGAGAGAGACCTGATAAAGTACAGCGACCTTGGAATTCCGTTTCTTACTAGCTTCTCTGGACTTCTTCAAGAGCGTGAATTAAACTCTCTCTTTTTTGATGTTCATACAACACTAAAACGTCGACAAGGCAAAGCTAGAAGCCAAAGTGTGTTTAGGGCAGGGTCTTGCTATACTGTCACCCTGGCATCTTGTGATCCTGAAATAGTGTCTGTCTATAATGAAAACCAAAATATTTTGGAAAATCCAGCCATGTTACAGTCCATTGCGCAGACAACAGGACCTTCTGTGCGTAGCCTAATGAAAGGACATAATGAAGGATTATTTGGTTTAAAGCACAAATCGATTTACAGGGCCCACAGTGACAATCAAGGAGTCACTGTTGCACCAGCAAGCCAGATGTTTCCTAACCAAACATTCTCTAGCCTGCAAACTCAGGCAACTTCTAAATACATTTACAAAACTGTTGATATAGTTGATATTGTACCAGGAGAAGAACTAGCTATAGAATTGATGGGTAAGTTAAGCAATATTGCAAAATTGCTTGAGTGGATGATCAGATGGTCTGATAAAAGACTGCTCTGTGGTTCCAATAAACAAGATTCCTTAGAAGAGATTCTCCCAATGATACATGTGAAAACATCATCAGCTGCTGTCCTTACTTCTTTGTGGCTGTTAGAACAGTTGTACAGAGATGGATCTCAAGCAAAGAGCATAACATTTAAGGTAAGAAAGAGGATGGGGTAAGTGTCAGTGAAATGTGCGAGTTATGTCAGTAAAAAAACCAACACACATCTTTTATCTCATACTTCTCAGTAAAACCTTGAGTAATAGCCTTTCCTTTAAGGGTTACCAGGAGAAGAAATACTGGAATTCTGTCTGTAGGAAGACTTTGGTTGCAATTTGAAGTTCTCTTTGGAAGTCCTGTTTAAAATCTAATTAATTTCTCTAGATACCATGTTATTTGAGCAAATTCCTACAAGTTCAGCCATTGTGTCTAGTTTTAGACATCATCTTTGAAGAAACCTGGTATTGGAGATAGAGTACAGAAAAACAAGACAAGGAATAAAGAAATAGTTTCTCTAGGGAGACCTGAATTTAGATTAACTTGTGTTTGAGGACAGTGCAGATACAGTCTGACTGGAGTACTTAAACTATAAAGATTGGTGAAAAGTGAATTTTGAATTCCAACGGAGTTGGAAAATGTGTGTTAATGTAAAAGAAGAGATTTGCTGGAAGAACCTCATGAGTATTGTTTTATTTTATATTTAGGAACAACTGGATCACTTATCCTCTTTAATTAAGGCTGTGTGAAAAGTTTTGAGGGGAGAGGGTTGTGGAGATTTTTAGAGGTTTTTCTCTCAAATCAAAAGAGATTTTGTCTTGGTTTTGGTTTTTATTTTCTGTTTACTGGGATGTGCCACCTGTATTTTACTTACTACTTATTGCCAAAGTTTTGTGTGTGCATCAAACTTCCTGATTATGTATGACTTTTTGCCTCACATACTTTCTTCAGTGCTAATTTTAGAGTTTTGTATTACGTGTTATGAAGGCCAAATCTGATTGTATATCTTTGTATAGAGTATATTTAATTGTCACATAGTGTCTTTGACAATTGACACTCAATTGACACTGACGAATCTCTCTTCTTTTTATGTTTCCCTTGGATAATTCCGAGGACAACTTAATGCAAAAAGGGGCAAAACTCAGTTTGCACAGGCAACTGTGAATCTAGAATTTCTCAGCTCTATAATACAGAATAGAAGTTAAGCATAAACATACTATATGAAATCGTTGTTTGGTTGGTTTTTTTTAAAGTATCAGGTATCTTTTTTTTTAACTAGTGAATTTTCATTATTAATAGAGTCTGGAAAATCAGTATCTGAAAGAATTTGCATCTCTATCAGAAGCCCAGTCTAGGACAGAGAAAGAAAGTAGTATGGATGAAGGCTCTTGTAGTATGGATGAAGGCTCTTCCATACTGGCCAGTGCTCCTCTTGATGTCCAGAGTGTACAAGCCTATGATGATCTTTGTGAAACTGGTTTTGGGTAATTTTTTTTTTTTAACCTAAGACGTCTAGTTGATTGTAATTCCTCAGCTAAGCAGCATGTCAGTATGAAGACTTCTACTGTTATGTGTTATATGTATGTTTAATTTTTAGTGCAAATTCAAACCATGAACAGTGTTTAAAGCTGCATAAAGAGATTAAATACTCTCCATCAGCAGATGTAACTCTTGGTAGAAAACAATATAGCTGTTGCATATGAAGTGAATTGTACATAGTTGTTTATAAACTTAGTGATGTGGAAATGGAATCTAGATTTCTGATATAATTGATACCATGTTTTTTTTTAAAAATTCAGATAAATTCCACTCTCTTTAGTGAAATTTTCTTTGTGTTGAGGTGGGAGTTCACAATATTAGTTTATTTTTCCCTGGATCTGCAGTCTAGCTATGTTCATTTGTGTGCATGTCAGAAAAATAGATAGAAAAGACAGTAAATATTTTATTTGTTAATATTTTACACAGTTCTGAAGATGGAGATTCCTTAACCTTTGAGAAATGTCCTTTGAGACATTTCTCTTCATCTTTTGGTCCACTAAAGAAACAAAACATCTTTGGTATTCTGAGCCATTATTGTGTGTCTTCTCTGATAAGAATTTTTTTAAGTGAAATTGAGAGAGAAAATGTATATGAACATTAATTATATCACAGCAGTGTTTATTTTACAATTATGCATCAGCCTGCAATCCAAGAGGAACAGCATACTTAAAATATGTCAGATACTTGTATTATTTCTATTTCTAATTACATTTTATAATTCCAATTACTAGAATGTCTACAAAGTCAAAATATTTTGGTAAGAAGAAAATTAATAATGGGAATAATTCTGTACCTCATATGACTGAAGATCTTAATGAAGTGGGATCATTTGTTCAGGAGGAGCTAGATATAACATCAGAAAAAGAAGGTTTGTTTTTATGGTATATCCTTTTAATATGGTCTGACTTATAGAAGAGTAGGAGTTTTGCCTGAATAGGATTATATATGCCTCTGTTTATTTAATTAAAAAATGGAAATAAGTTTTCACTTTTCTATGGAAAATATTATTGTATCTGGTTTATATTATAACTAAATTTTATACAATTGCTTTCTCAAGACTTTATGATGAGTTTTTCATTTATGAACTTCTTTTTGCAATAGAGATAGGACAGTGTATATTAACATATTTAATTCTCTCATTTACTTTCATTCCAAAAATATTCATGCACAACTGTGTAAAATATGATTTGAAAATTGTAAGAGCTGAGTATGCGTATGTTAAGTTTATTATATTCTTACCATGAAAATAGGCTCTTTTTTTTTTCTTCAGTTGCATGCATCATCACCAGTAATAACACAAATTTTTAATTTGTTGAGACATCTCTCAGCTTCTTTGTCCTTGCTAGGGAAAAAGCGGATTGATGTGACCAGTTGACTGAAATCGCATAGCTGTGCTCGATGTCATGTGGTTTCATGATTTAGAGTAATTGTGTTTATTTTGTAGAGCTCTTTGAGGAGCCATATGAAACTCCAAAGACCTCCAGTAGCTCTGTCAAGATCAAGTCTGCAGAATATCAAAGAGGAAAGGCAAGTTACCATCTTGGGTAGAAGCATTTAGGCTTAGTGATTTTTTTTTTTTTTTTCCCCTGCTTAAACCAATAATTAAAGTCACAAGTAATTAATTACACAGCAGTAAAGTGAGATCTGCTGTGAGCAGTTTTGAAAACTGATTCATTGTTTCTAAAACTGAATATGTGTATGGCCATATATATAAAATATATATGATTACATATATAAATTAAATCTATGTAATTTATAACACTGCATATAAATATACAAGATTATGTATGCACACATATATACAAAACATGTAAATTAAAAAAAAACAGATTGTCTTCTGGTTAATAGACCAGATTTTATGTATATTTCATTATACTAGAAAGCTGTGTTAAGAACTTTTTTTTTCTCTAAAAATGTGTGCTGTCTTGGAAGTTGTCACAGGGTGATTAAGTAAAGACTCTACTACTTGTTTGCATGCTTGCTTGTTTTGAAATTAAATATAGAAAGATGTTAATTTTGCTCCTGTCTGAAAACTTAATATTGTTCTACCTTGTTTTTTCATGCATCATCTTTGGTCATAAGTCTTCATTCTTTGAAATTGTCTAAGGGCTGTTATGCTGAAATGTGAATTGCAATGCCATCAGTTTACTTGCCTCTAGTACTCTTGATTTAGTGTTATGAATGGGATTAGAAACAGTAGATGTATTGTGAGCTTCAATTCTACAATGTATTTCTCTAGTGTTCTGTTCTCTAGTATTCTCTACAATGAATCTTCTAGTGAATCTGTGACGTGTAAAATCCTGCATTTGTTTCAATTCCATAGTTTGTAGATAGTTTGAGTGTAATAGGATTGTTTCCACATTTTCATCTTTACCTAAAGGGTGTGAGATTAAGGAGTATATTTCAAGGGTACTATATGGATATGAATTTTAAAATAAAAACTTATAATAATGACTTGAAAAGAAGGATGGTCAAATGAATCATTAGGATATCTCCTTATTTCTGATCTCTAGCAGTCATCTGATAAGTACGTGCTTTCCATTATTTTTCAGCCAGATTTTTTCAAGTGGCTGTTTAATCAAAAGTATGTTTGCATTAGGCTGATAAAATAAGGGCTCTAACCACACCGCCCAAGTCGCATAAGGCAAAAACAGGGGCTATGAGAATAAAGAACCACCCACTGTAGGAGAAGATCAGGTTCAAGACCATCTAAGGAACCTGAAGGTGCATACGTCCATGGAACGTGATGAAATCCATCCATGGGTCCTGAGGGAGCTGACGGACGAAGTTGCTAAGCCACTTTCCACTATATTTGAGAAGTCATGGCAGTCTGGTGAAGTTCCTGCTGACTGGAAAAGGGGAAATATAACCCCATCTTCAAAAAGGGGAAAAAAGGAAGAGCCGGGGAACCACAGGCCAGTCAGTCTCACCTCTGTGCCCAGCAAGATCATGGCGCACATCCTCCTGGAGTCTCTGCTAAGGCACGTGGAAAATAAGAAGGTGATTGCTAAGAGCCAGCATGGCTTCACAAAGGGCAAATCGTGCCTGACAAATTTGGTGGCTTTTTACGATATTGCCACAGCATTGGTAGACAAGGGCAGAGCAACAGAGGTCATCTACCTGGACTTATGCAAAGTGTTAGACACTGTCCCACATGACATCCTGGTCTCAAAACTGCAAAGTCATGGATTTGATGGATGGACCACTCGGTGGATAAGGAACTGGCTGAATGGCCCCACTCAAAGGGTTGCAGTCAACGGCTCAATGTCCAAGTGGAAACCAGTGATGAGTGGTGTTCCTTAGGGGTCAGTACTGGGACCAGTGCTGTTTAACGTCTTTGTTGGAGATATGGACAGTGGGATAGAGTGGACCCTCAGCAAGTTTGCTGGTGACACCAAGCTGTGTGGAGCGGTCGACACGCTGGAGGGAAGGGGTGCCATCTGGAGGGACCTGGACAGGCTTGAGAGGTGGGCCCGTGCAAACCTCATTAAGTTCAACCAAGCCAAGTGCAGGGTCCTGCACCTGGGACATGGCAATCCCAGACACAAATACAGGTTGGGCAGAGAATGACTGGAGAGCAGCCCTGAGGAGAAGGACTTGGGGGTGGTCACGGATGAGAAGCTTGACATGAGCTGGCAGTGCCTGCTGGCAGCCCCGAAAGCCAACCCCATCCTGGGCTGCATCAAAAGAAACATGTCCAGCAGGTCCCGGAAGGTGATTCTGCCCCTCTACTCTGCCCTTGTGAGACACCACCTGGAGTCCTGTGTCCAGCTTTGGAGTCCTCAACACGGGAAGGACATGAAGCTGTTGGAATGGGTCCAGCAGAGGGCCACAAAAATGATCAGAGGGATGGAGCACCTCCCCTGTGAAGACAGACTTGAGAGAGCTGGGGTTGTTCAGCCTGGAGAAAAGAAGGCTCTGGGGAGACCTTATAGCAGCCTTCCAGTATCTGAAGGGAGCCTACAGGAGAGATGGGGAGGGACCCTTTGTCAGGGAATGTAGTGATAGGACAAGGGGTAATGGTTTTAAATTGGAAGAGGGGAGATTTAGATTAGATATTGGGAGGAAATTCTTTACTGTGAGGGTGGTGAGGCACTGGAACAGGTTGCCCAGAGAACCTGTGGATGCCCCATCCCTGGAAGTGTTTAATGGGGCTTTGAGCAACCTGCTCCAGTGGGAGGTGTCCCTGCCCATGGCAGGGGGGTTGGAACTCGATGATCTTTAAGGTCTCTTCCAACTCTAACCATTCTGTGATTCTATGAATGGTGCTTTATTGAAGCGGAAGGGAGATATAAAAATTTGCAAGTTCAGATGCATCTTTTTATATTCCAGCAGGTCATTTCAGATGTTGATAGTCCCCAGGAAGATAAAAAGGCAGAAGTCAGAGGAACAGAGGAAGGAAAGGCTGAACAGAATGTGTGAGAGACTTTTTTTCTCTTGTTCTAATTTCTTTTAACTGTCCTTGAAAATCTAAAGTATTTTGTTAATTATAATATCCAGTGAAGTCTCAAAGGATTCTTGCTGTTGTTTATAGCAACAAACTCATAGTTTGAAACAAACTTTCAGTCATCTGCTATTTCACATGTACAGACATTTCACATATACAAAGTGCTGGGTGGATGAGTGGTCATTTTAGTAATGGTCAAATAAAAAAGGCATGGTTTGTGGGAAGGTATATTTTATTTCTGGGAAAACACTAAATAATTATTGGAAAAGTTTTCAGATACACAATTCCTTCTCCAGACCTGAAATAGGAGCAGTATATTCAGGATAAATACAGGCAGAGAAGTCTTTTTCTAGGAAATTTTAACAGTTGATTTGTTATACAATGTACAAGAAAGAGAGATTGGTGTCTAGGAAGCAGAAGGTGAGATAAAAATGGGTATGGGTGATAAGCTTGTTAGCTTCTGAAAGAGAGAGGAGGTATTTTGCACAACATAAGAAATTTACTTCATTATGATATTTTTAAAATACTATGTTCTAAAATATCTCTACATTTATAATATAATGTATATAAAATTATAGAAACAGTCCAGAAATCTGATTATCACATCATATGTTTTAATACATTGCTGCTCAGTTCGATTTCTCTGAAATTTTTCAAGGGAAGAAGGTATATCCTGTAAATGTAAGATTCATTGTTTGCCATGGGGAATCTTTGTCTTCTGTGATTTTTTTTCATTTGTTTTAATGACAGAAAAATGTCAACCTATTTTTATTATTTCAATTAGCTTTCTTCTTTAATCCACCAAATTTGTTGTAATGAAACTGTTTCCTCTGATACACAGTGCCTTAATATGTCTTAATATTTAGAAAATCTTATTAATTGTGATGGCATATAAATAAATACTCCTGTAGATATATATAACATTTGTGAAAACTTTCAAATAGCTTATTTTTAGAAACACTTAGAATCCTCTACTCTTTTAAACTTATATGTTTTTGTTTTGCAAGACAGAGAAGTAACTGCACAGAAGGTGGCCCTCCAGGATTTCTTATGATACTGGCTTTTCTTTTTTAGGAAAGCAGATTGTAAAGACATTAACAGTATTGCTTAAATTGGATTTTCACTTCTTCCACTAATTCAGATCAACCTGGGTTTTGCTTGCTGTTTATGTTGAACGGCCAGAACCTTTTCAGTGCTTTTGTTTTAGTTGGTTGCCGATTGCTAGGGAGACAAAGCACGAATGTCAATATTTGCCAGCTCAAATAACAGTGTAATGCAGTAGTTGTAGCAATGCAGATCAGTATGGCTCTGATCAGGTGGCTTTTAGGTATTTTATCTCATACTAATTAAAATACTTTTTCAGGAGGTTTTAGATACGTCTATATATACACACATACACACATATATGCATATAAATGTATCTAAAATGAAAATAAACAGTGTAACAAATTATTGTACAATACCTATTTTTTTCTTTCTTTATAGCATGACTGAGGTTGTTGCTAGCAATATTTCTCAGTCGTTCTCTTCAGAACAAGATGCAGAAGTTCCCAGGTAAGATAAACCTGTAATGGTTTATATAATAGAAAATGGACTATATCTATTAAACTTCCAGTCTGGAGTAACATGATGTGTAGATTTCATTACAAACTCTTCTGCAAGTATAGTACATTGTACCTGCAAACTGTAGTACTAAGTAGCCTTTCGTGAAACCTTTTTGTACTGTAATCCTTGAGGATCATATACTCTTGTGTATTGTCCAGAATATCACATGAATCAAACGTGTTAATTCAGAGCTACAAGATTTAAAGAGAAGTGGTACTTTTGTTTTCTAGTTCCAGACAGAATCATTATAATTATGCAATATTACTACAAAATATATATTGTTACATAAAACAAGTAGACAATAACATTATAAACTTATATTAACATTTCTGTAAAAATATTAAAATGTGTATGTCCTACAGCAACTGCTAGATAGATATAAATATATACATAATGTTTCTATAAACAGGAAGATGTTGGAATTGCAAAAGGGGTCAGGGGTCAGTCTCAGGGTTTTACTTTGAGAACAGTCCTCTGAGTTTTTTCAGTTTAGAGCAGGATCTGAACTATGTGTCCCTTTGGATTCCATTTTCACGTGTCTCTAGTCTAATTTCCTTCTTGAGTTTTTCATGCCAGCTTTTTAAAGAAAAAACTTCTTTCAAACTTTTTGGGTTTCAGGCCATGCTTACACATTCTAATTGTCTTCCAAAATATTTCTTGTGCCCCTTCACGCCCATGTCATATCCAAAACCTTTTCAGTATTACTCATTAGCCACTGCTTTATGCTTCTATTTCTTCACATACTTGGGGACCGTCCTGTTCAGTTGTGAAAAATCCTCCAAAGTTTACCTGTACCTGTAGCATGTCAGCGTTTTTCTTAAATAGAGAACTGTCTTTGGGTCAATTTGTGTTGACGTAGCCAAAGTCCTTCAGTTTCTTTATAACTTAATGTAAATCCTAACCCTCTCTTCTTCATTTAAGGACTTTGTCTACTTAATGGTCTTTACCTACTAAAAGATCTAATTGCCTCTTTCAGAAAATTCAATATATTGTAAATTTCATCTCGTAAATGTTATTTTAATTTTAATTGGTTTTGGATCTGAAATCTTGTTGATTTTTAATTCCAAATATATAAAGTCACCTTTAATTATTCAAGTGACAGTGAATCTCACATCTCTCTATTTCAGCTAATAATGACCACCTCCACTTTCCATCAGCTGTTTGGTTTTATGACTTACCAGGCCCTGTTTCTGTCAAATTGTTGGGTTTTGCCTGTATCTCTAGCGAAGATAACATTTCAGATACCCTTGTGACTAAAAAATCAGATAGAACTTGTGTCTTTACTACTGTTTTAACATTCAGTTTCTTAGGAAAAAGATGTCATACATACTCTTCAATAAAGACTGTGCAGTGTTAATTATTAACTTTTTCCTATGAATTAATTATGCTTTAGAAAAATTATGATATCTTTAAAATTTTCTGGATTGGTCTAAGAAAACCTGATATAGTCATTCTGAACTATGAATGTTTTTCATAGTTTTGTTCTTTTTCTTTTTAAGTAATAAAGAGATTTCTTTAAGTGACGGTCAGCCTTCTCAGACCATTGTGTCAACTATGTCAAGTGTTGCCTCCGATGCTTTCATTTGTGCAAAGAAACAAGAAGTCAAGGAAGAAGTCCCTATAGAGGAGAAACTAAACACATCAGAAACTGTCAGGCAGATGCTCCAAGATGAAATGTTTAAGTTAGTTCAGGTGAGAGCATCTCATTGACAGTAGTATTTACACTACAAACTGTACTATTGAAAACAATGGAGATAATTACTGCTTTAAAGGTACTCTGTGTGGTTGTTTTTGAGAGATTACCAGTTCCACATAAACTAAAACTTATTTTAGACTTAAAACTCTTGCTTTTGTGTCAAGAAAATGAGCAATACAATAATAAAAGTTTGACTGTTTTAGTTCATGTAAATCAGTGTGGTCTAATAGTATAGATTAGGAAAAATTCTGAAGCTGTAATAACTTTGCAGCTATAGTACAATTTAACTTTTTTAGTACCTTGAGGCAGTTTTATGTGACCTTACATTTACTCAAGCTGCACCAAAAAAGTGAAGGATTTTGTCTTGCTTTAGCATAACCTGTATGTATCTTAAATGAAAGTTCAGTATAATAAACAATCATACAGATGAATCATTATTGAAACTTCGGGATGTTGTTTATTTTGTCACCTATATTAACAGGATAATGAACAATTATAACATAGCCTAGGTACAGAATTTTTGTTAAGATTCCTGTTACAGTTGTTTACAATGTTAACTTTGTGTGTGTGTATCCAGCTACAGCAAATCAACTTCATGAGTTTAATGCAAATAGTGCAGTCATCCTTTGCCAGCCTGCCAAATCTGCAACAAATTTTGCAACAGCATCAATCTTTTCACATGGAAGGAAGCCAGCCTGCACACACTGCTGGAGGCGATGGCTCTCTGAAAACACAGCTGCCCACTCAAGAAGATAATGGAAAAGGTGGTCAAAAAAGCTCTGATATTCAGCCAAGGAATAGTTCAAGAGTTGAAAGCAACAATGACCACATAAAAGTAGGTATATCGAAGTGTCATTATGAAGACTGTTCTGTATGTCACTGAATTTCACTGAATTTTTTTTTAGAGTTGGAAGGGACCATATAGATCATCTAGTCCAAGTCCCCTGCTGAAGCAGGATTGCTTAGAGAATGTCTGATATGTTGTCTGTGCTGTTAAATTAGGAAATGTTTTTGTAGTGATTGCTGTAGGCAGAAAAGATTTAGACCATTTTTGTGCATATTAATGCATGGGTGCTATTTCAAGGTACTTGTAAATGCTTTTGTTTGCATTTCTGATTTAGAATCATCTGGATGTGAATGTTTCTTTAAGCCTATTAGAAAGCCACAGCAAGGAAACAGGATTTATGCCACAGTCTCAAGATTTGCATTCTTCACCACCTACTGAACCTCTTCATCTCCTAGCTCCTTCTTCAGACATCCAGAAAACACCGAAGTTTATCCCTGTTGAAAAAAACCTGAATTACTCAAATGGATTTCCTTTACTTAAGCTTGAATCAAGTTATCATTTCAAACCATCATTATTACATCCAATAAAAATGTCATCAGCTTTTGCTAGACCACCGCCAGTACCACGAGTAGCTTGGAGTCCATCAGATTCCTTATGTAACCACCAGTCTTCATACACACAAAGAAAGAGTAAGTCAAAAGAAGCCTTGAACATGAGTAGATATGATCCTGAGATCCCAAGGCAAATGCACGAGGAAGAGAAACGATGGGCAGAAACAGTGCATAAGGGACCTCCCAAGCACCTGAATCTAGATCTGTATGAAGGACAGCAAGAAGTTTCACCTCAGCAGCAGTTCTCCGCAAATGGGAATATGGACAAAACACTGATCACGCAGAACCTCGCTGGTATTCCGCTATTGCACTTGCAACTTGACTCAGTATCTAGACTTCCACCAGTTGTAAGGCAGCCAATCACTACTACTTTAATACCTGTTAAACCTGCAACAGAGGAGACTGACTGTAGAGAAACACTACAGCCCACGGGAATACCACTACTCCATGCTAATTTACCTCAAAAAAAGAAGGTACCGGATTTTAATAATGTATTTTTTCTAAGTTGTAGTGGTTTTTTCAGTTTCATGGTTTCTTATTCATCAAAAATAAGTTAATGTTTCCAGACTATAGAGTTTAGTAGTGTTGAGCATAGCTACTGGAAGGGATATGGAACTAAGGTACCTTCTTATTGGCATCTCAATGTGAGGCAGGATGCAAGCTTGAAAATGTTTTTAATTATGTTAGATTGATTCCACATTCCATAGTTCATCAACATTCAGCCCATTTGTAATGAATGTAAAGAATTTAGTCTAAAATACTGGATAATATTTATATGGTGAAAAATAGTTCTGTTCTTTACAGAAATTTAAATAGAATTATTTACAGAAATACAAAGAATGCAGTAAGAAGTCCTCTTTTGTAAGGGCAGAAATGGAATGCTGAAATGCTTGGTAGGAAAATACTATCTTCTGGATGTTGAGAACTTGATGTTTTGAAAAATGTTGTTCAGATTGACTCACATATGCTTGTACATTCCAGTTGAAAAGAATGGAAATGTTTTTCCTTGAAAGGTGCTTCTTCAGTCCTTGTCTACATTGCACGTTTCCTGCTTTCATCCTCAGCTACATACGTTAGCAATGCAAATATTAGTGAGATACATTACACAGAGAAAAATCATATCTTTTAGTTTACTTTCGGAAAATAGTTTACACCTACACAGGAGCTGAGATTCTGGTCTGACACTGTTAATATTACGTTTTCACTTTATTTACAAATTGCTACAGGAGTTGTGTTTGTGTAACTGAGGTCCAAACTGGACATTCTCTTTTAATCCAGTCTGACTGGGGTTCCCCTCTGTGTTTCCTGTATCATTGTTTCCTTTTTGCTTCTCTCTCTGAACACTTCCAGATACCAAAACTCATTCCACTTCAACATCTCATTGCATTTGAGCAACGCCAAAAGCATCATACTATGCCCGGTACTTCCTTTGGACAAGACCAAACCGAACCTATCCAGTTACTAAAAACTGATGTTGAGCCATTTGAACTAAGAAATGTGCAGAATAATAGAAAAAGGCAAGTCAAACTTTTCAAGTGGGTCTTCATTTTGAAACATCTACTGGTAACCTGTACCTTCTAGCTCTGAAATTAGTGGGAGTTTTAACAGCAGTTTCAAAGTGGCATTGGATGTATTTCTCTTGGAGGAGAATAAAATAACAATTATTAGTAAAGACACAGCAGAAGTATAGCCTTAGGGAATGAAGGTGTTGTTGCTGTTACCAAGCTGATAAGAAGATTCAAGAGGAAATGTTTTTCATATCAGTGTCTGTGGTTTAAAGTCTTGTTGTCACCTGGCTGTTTGCTATATATATGAAATGCTTTGCTGCTTACACAAGGAACCTTAATAGGCTACTGTCTGCACCGCATATCATCACTGTTAGTAGTAATATTCAAGAAGGAAGCTCTTTCGATATAATTCAAGATACAGGCTCTGTTTCTGAATCCATACAGTGATTAGCAAAATTCCTGCTGAAGGGATATTTTATCTTGTTTTAATATGTATGTTATTCATTACTTTTGAAATTTGATATATCCTTTGTTAATTGATTGCACAAACAATTAAAACAAATTGCTTAAGCTGCATGCATGTCTTTGTTCAGTTGTCATATAATGTCAACAGATTCCTGATGTTTCACAGATCTGTGTTTTCCATGGAAGAGTTAATGATGTCATTGCATCTAGAACAGAACATTTGCTTCTGATTATGATGCTTTTAACTCCAGCAGTTGGAAACACAGACTTGTTCACTCTTAAGGTGAAAAATTATTGATACATAAGTAACTGTACCTGGAGTTTAGAATTCCTGTTTTTATATTGGCAGCTGAAATGCTTGAAGCTACAAGTGTTGTTTTACAATCTACTTATAGTAAAGAAAAGTCACAACTTTAAGTAAAATAGTTAATGAAGAAATGTCAACAATTTCGGAGGTTTGTTTCTTGCTGGAGTATTTCTTATAGATTCATTACAGGCATTTTGTCTAGTGATGATTATTATACACAAAATACAGATTTGGAATGCTATGCAGTTTATAATGTTTGATATAAATAGCTTATTAGATAATTAACAGATTTTGGTGTGATTGTTAAGTAATTTTATGAGTTCCTACAACAATTTTATGTAGTTTTCTAGTATGTGACAGTTGTGTTTGTCTTTTCCACCTTTATTTCAGTGTATATTTCTTAATAGTAATATTTCATAGAAAACAATGATAGGTACTTTCATTATTTCAGTGCAGTTCTTATTTATTATTTGTAATTAATATGTTGACAGACAAAAGAGGCGTGATAAGCAACAAATGAAAGAGAAGGAGGAAAAGAAGAAACTAAGTGTGTCATTCTGCCCAGACGACTCAATCATCAGTATTAGCGATACTGTAATGGTTGCTGAATCACAGACGGAGGTATAGAAATATGTTTTTTCCTTTGCCTTTTTCCATTCAAGTATTAACAGGAAAGAAGGAAGCAGGAAATTGTAAACCAAAACAATCATGTAAATCTGTTCCAGGCTGCAGCCTAGAAACAGCATGCATCTTTCATTCATATGCTTGCATTTCCTGTAAAGAAGAGATCTATTTTTATAAAGTATTCTAAGGTTGCTCTTGTTTTTTCCTGGGACATGAGCTTGTCTGTTTTGATGAGATATTTGTCTGTATGTACATTTAAAGTAAATATATACACAAACACTAATTTCTTGGGGAAAAAAAGTATTTGGCCTGATGGTAATGCTAGGACAAATGACCCAGGCAGTACTCTTTTCACGTGAGGCCAGATGATGACAATACAAGAGTGAGGATCAGGAGCATGAGGTCTCAGTTCTGTCTCAGCCAAGAAACTGATAAAAGTCTTTGTCAAGCTGGGTTTTGATTTATAGGCTTCTACTGTTTGTTTCTCTGGGCCTTTTTGATATCTTTTAACTTATTTGCGGGTTATCCTTGCAAGTACCAGATTCCAAGGTAGAATACTACCAGATTTAAAGTTAGATCACTACGCAGAGCAGCAGGCTCTATTTCTAACCCATAGCATACCTTCTTTGAGACTTCCCTGTCCAGGACAGCAGCTGGACAGCCTCACCAGACCTGGGAGATGTTAGATGTAATACAGATAATAATACATAGATGTTAATTATGATATGGTACAGATAGCGTATTCTCAAAGAAGAATGTTACTGCAGATCTCTGCAATGTACATATGGGAAAGAATGTTACATAGCCAGTAATTCCACTGAGTTGGAATGGATCAGAAGAACTAAAAAAGGGGTTAAGAAAAGTATGTTACAATGATTTATTTTTTTTTTTTCCCAAATTATTACTCAAATGAGGTATATTGGAAAGTTAGCAGCATCAAAAAAGCCTTTAATTGGCATTGGAACTAATTTTTATGATAATTCTTTTTCTCTTAATATTAGGATCAACAAGCAAAATCTACACCTTACCTTCAGGATGGTTTTTTCATTTCAGTGGGCAAGTACAAGTCTTTTTAATGCTTTGAGTGCTTAAATAAAATAAAACAAGGAATAGAAGTTTGTTGGATTTCAAAGGAAAACTCTATAGTCATCAAGATGTTAAAACCCAATTGTGTAGTCTGTGGGCAGTACAGCATATAATGGCTTATGGGATCTTTCACCAGAAAAACAGAAAAACCTTTCAGGATGTACAACAGATATTCAGTCTGGTTTTGGGGTAGTCAGTTCTTAGGGGGTTGGTGTGCAGAGACATGCAGGCAAATTTAAGATCTCGTATCATTTATCTGTAAATAGAAGTATTTTAAGTTTTCTTAAAAATAAGTGACAATCACGTATATATGTTTATAAACAATGGACTTCACACAATAATAACAACAGTCTATTGAGTGAATTCCAGTAACTGGTTCACAATGATTTCTGTTCACGTGATTCATCAGAAGAATGCTGTAAACAATGCTTTCAAATTCTAAATCAGTTTATTTTTTTTTAAAAGGTACTATTCCAATTTTATTTGCCTGCATATTCTAATTACACAAAATTGAAGGGTCTTTTAAAAGAAACTGAATGTTTACAATATTTCTAGCTTACAAAATGAAGACCATATGTATAGAAAGATTTGCTCCTTTCCAATATTAATTCAGTACAATATTTAGTCCTTTCAGAGGTCAAAATGCAATCCATTGTCTGAAATGGATTCTTAGAGAAATACTGGTTTGCAAATCTCTGTAGAAGCATCAGTAAAGAAATAAAGCTATACATGTCATAAATATTTTGCCCCTTTTCAAATATGAAACAAATTATTGTTGTATAGCGTATTATAATATTTCATTTAAAAATTACATGTACAAACTTCAGCCTTGATTTCACTTCAGTGTAACATTGTAAGTTTCCATACGGATGCATATTCACATAAGGCAGGTACTAAAAGTTTTATTGAAATCATTCCTGAAGTATGCTTAGAGAAAGGTTAAAATTGTATGTCAGAAATGCAAAGAAAAATCTGTTGGAGCCCTTAGTTTTAAGTTAATATCATTGCTTTCAGAGGTTTCTAATTCTTGTATCATTTGTAGACACTTATTGTGTATTACTGCATTTTAGATGCAATGGGGGAAGCAATTGCTACTTCAGCAGATCTATATTACATGGCTTCTGCAGGAAAAAAAACAGCAGAAACTCAAGATGCAAGTACAAATACTCAGCCAGGTAAGTGCTACCTGTGTGATCTACAGCAACAATTTTTGATGTTGCTTCTTGTTAATTGTGATATTTGGTCAGTTTCCAAAATGGAGTAAGTTTTTAAAGAGAAAAACAGGGTCTTGTAAGAGTCTCCATATGCTTTCTGTAAGTCAGTTCTCTGACTTTTTCTGAAAGCTCCTTTTAACTTAGCTTGACTTTATCTAAAGGCATTTTAGACAATGTTTCACATGTGAGTGAAATTGTTTTCCTGTGTCTTCCCCCCAAGCTTTGCTTTGATTGTGAGCAGGGAAATCAGAAATGTACATTCAGATAGTGCCATCAGTGTCTTAACTTTCCTTAAATTAATCTATTTTGGTTTTGTTTTTTTTCCTATCAAGAGCTCAAATCATATCAGGATGTTGGAATCAGTGCTGGAAATGAGGTTTCTGAAGTTCGAAAAAATGAGTCAGTTATGTCTGTTCCTGTGTCAGGTGTGGCTTCAGTCTTTCTCTACTTCATTTGTTGTTTGGGAAGTCTATAAAAATATTACAACTTTAACATGGGTTCTGTACATGAGGTAGCTAAATGCAGGACATAGATAAGAAGTTGCTAACTTACCCACCTTCTTGAAACCAAATGTAAAATAATTATAATACTGTTTATGAAAAGTTTGGCTGGAATTTTTCATGGTGCAATGTACCTATGCTTCTGTATTCCTGTATGAGGAGGTACATTTGTGGATTTTACCTTGATTTTAGTGGCACTTAATCTTGGGGAGTTGGTGTTATGTAGGCCAAATGGATTGACCAGTGGGATATTAAGAGACATGACAGCTCCACATGAAATTGAGCTATAGTAGCTCAGCTAATTATATCATTGTTCCATGCATCTACTAAGTTGTGTCATAGCTACATGCCAATTAATAATGTTCCGCTCTCAAGCAGGAATTTTATTCCAAATCAGTCATCCTTTGTGTCAGTTTGTAGAACAAAAAATAGAAGGTAACTTTGATTTTGGCTAAAGAAGACTTATTTTGGTTTGGGTTTTCTCCACCCATTTTATAAATCCTTGATAAATTGTACTACGTAGAATTCAGTACCTAAGTATTTTCCCTATGGTACCAAGTGGGCATTGTAATTTTTCCTTTCTTTTAAAATGTAACAGTGTTGTTCCATTTGGAAAAATATTTTTCTACATCACGTGATTTCTTTGCAGATAGTTTATTAGAGATCTTTCTAGCCAAGTAGTATAATTTATTTAGATCAACTAAAGATACAGATTTTTATTTTTTTAACCCCTTCAGGAGGGAATTGGAAATTTATAGCAATTTAGATTGCAGCATGTTGGTTTGATTTTAATCTTTCGAGTATCACCAAAATGAAGAATAATTCAGCAATTTATTGTTAAAGATACCTCTTAAGCTACATTGTCTATCTTTGTTTTTTAAAAGAAGTGCTAATCAAAGCTTTTCTTATTTAGAGAATGCAGGCCTATTTACAAACAGTTTGTCTGAAGTTTCTAGGTTTTTACTGTAAATATAATATTGACTATTATTCTTTTCTCATAGAATCATCTATTGCCCCTGAGATACTACCTCCAGATGTGTATTTAAACTCGAAATTCCCCACTGAAGTGAATGAGAGATCCTTGCCATCCTGTCTGTCAGATGCACCTGATTTGGTTAGTGGTCCAATGTACATATAGTTATAATAAATTTTAAATACACCGTTTGTCTTACCTCATGAATTTGGGTTATTTATATCTGGATGAGTCAGTTGTATAATATCATAGGGAAGATTGCAGTTATTTTGTCTCCAAAACAAAAGGCCTTTCAACTCAATGTGGTAAGCGGTAAACACAGTAAATGGTTGACAACATATTGTAAACAATGTATGCAAAACATGTACTTTATAGTTCTTAATAATCTTGTTCTTGTTTAGAGTGAACGTGAATATATCAGTGTGATTGACATTGAAGACAGTGACATCCTTAACAATTTGCCCATGATACCCGAGTCTGAAGAAGAGATAGCTACTGCAGAGCAAAATGAGAAGTTTGAAATTCCATCTACTGCAAAACTTCACCACATGGCAGCTTCAGTTACTAATGCAATTCCACCCGAGGCGCTTCAGAAGAAAGGTAAACCATTTTGTTTTTAAATCAGGAAAAAGAAGCTATACGCCTATGTTATAATACTCTCATCTCTCACAGAAAATCTGCAGCCTTTCCCCAGCTCACCTCCTGCTTTTTTAGACTTATACATCAAAACATTTATACATTTTACTTCTTTTGTGACAATTCCTGCATCCTAAAACATACTATGAGGTATAGCACAGCTATCCCTAATTACTTGTGGTACTGAAATGTTTGCAGTTTATTCAGCGATGTTGGTGCACTCTTTTTTTTTTTTTTTTTTTTTTTATTTCAAGACAATCATCTGAAAAATTTATCAAGCCAAGTGCAAAAGGAAGATAAGAAGTCAGATTCTGCTAGAGACAATGTAACTTGGAACATAGTACATGAAGATGACAGCAGTTTCCCTTCTTCAGGGCTTCCATCCAGAGTAATTGACAAAGAATACTTTTCCACAAAGCAGCAGGAAATGGATATGCAATTACAAGCACTACAGAACATAACAGAAAATATGGAGGAGGATTTCAGAAATACCAAGCTGGTGAGTTCTGACTGCTAACTGTGTCTGAAACAATTTTCTAACTTAGATCAATTACAAACAAAACATGTTTTGGAATGATGTATTTTCAAATCGGCTTAATGTATATTGAGAGAGATCAAGCATAATAATATGCAGTTCTTTCTCATTTAGTGCTTCCTCTATTGGTTGACATGGTTGCTTACAATGGACCAAATGCTGGTCAGAATGGTGATGTTCTTAGTGAATGTACACTGGATGTTCCCTGTGAAAGAATTTAATTTCTCTGTAACTGGGAAAATGGAACAGCACAAAAGTTGAGGCTGAGCAAAACTTTTTGGCAAAGATTTCTGCATTTATGCCTCTACAGAATATTATGTGACTATTTCTGGAAGCTGTTCCTATTTATTTTCATAAAATATTTACATTATAATCACAGAATGATAAGGGGTTGGAGATCATCTAGTCCAACCCCCAACGTCTTTTTTCATGTCTTTACAAATCAAAATATAGAAATAAAATAAAAGCATTTTGGACATAGTGCATTCAGATGATCTTCTATATAGTTCAGGAATTACTATTTTATAGGTCATGACAGAGAGAATGGTTAAAAGCGAAAATTTTTCAACAGACTGACCTCTTAATACTATACCTAGTGTCATTTGCCTAAAACTCAAGGTGTTGCTGACTTTAGATGTATGTGAAATGAGGAATGCTGGCAATTATTTCTTCACATTACTTTGACTTTTTTAGTAGCTTAGAGCAAACTGGGAGTGTCTAATCTAAGAATGAGCTATTATGTTCTCATTTTACTTAGGTGGTAAAAAAAAAATTTTCTTTCTTTGCACATCAAGAAAACTAAGTCTATTTCCAGTTCCTGTAGACCTGGCTTAACACAGAATTAATTCTATAGCCCTGTGTAGTTCCACAGCATCTACTTTTTGTATAATCATTCAAACTACTAGTGTCCATTCCCGGTCCTTCCATGTGCTCACAGAAATTTAGGGACCTCATTGTGTCACCTACACACAGTTATTACACTAAGAAGGATGATTAATCACTTATATTCTTCATCAAGGTGACGATCTAGCCAGATTTTTAAAGTCTGTAGTGAAAAAAATATCTT
This sequence comes from Numenius arquata, assembly GCF_964106895.1. Taxonomy (NCBI): domain Eukaryota; kingdom Metazoa; phylum Chordata; class Aves; order Charadriiformes; family Scolopacidae; genus Numenius; species Numenius arquata. The sequence continues at coordinate 14,189,180 of NC_133616.1, read as the reverse complement.
TACATATCCTTTCTTTGTTTCAGCATTTCACTGCATTTGGGTTTTATTTTATCTAGCCAAATCCCTAAGATAAACCAATTTTCTTTCTTGCCCTTATTTCAGTGCACACCAGTTGGTCATTCCTTTTATAACTATTTTATGTATTAAAAATCAGTTTTGAGGCCTGTTTTTTGTAAGGATAATGTTCAGGAAAATGTCTTAATCTGGGCTAGTCAGTTTTAGTTTTCACTTTCTAGTTTTAAACTTCAGGAAAATCCAGACTTACGTAGAATATGGAAAAATATTTCTGTATTTTTAGGTAAGGTATTAACGTATATTGGAAAACTCCAGCTATTTTTAAAATATGGATAATGTGATCAATAGGAGTAAAACTGCTCACAAGAATAATACAGTTCATATGTATTTTTCTCAGAGTAGGAGTCCAGAAGATTGAACTCTTTAGATGAAATTAATTTATTTGAGCTACTTTGATTCATGAACTGTTTTCTTTGTTTTGAGTAAGGATACTCCATTAAAATGTTTATAAGATTCTGAGGAAAAAATCATATTTAAAGCAAACATTGAATGAGTTATCTGCGGTGTAAGTCTCAGAAATACTTTGAAGAATATATTGTTACTTAGTTTTTTGGTTTATAGCTAGTGAAAATAATAGAAGATTTTGAAATGGCTGCCAATTCAGACCTCGATGCTCGTCCTTCATTCTCTGAAGATACTAGAATCATCGATGGTGGTATGTGTTCAGTTAACAGAAAGATAGTAAACTTGCAGTTGAATATTAAACTTGACTAGCTTTTAATTACTGCTGAAATTTTTTGCAGTCCTAAAAGGTGTTATTGAAATATGCACCAAAAATTAAAAATATGAGAGAGAGAAATAAAATTAAAGGTAGAAAATCTGAGTATTATGGGTACTGCTTCCACAAAAATGAGTTTTAAAATATCTGTATACTTTGATCTTTTCCAAAATCATAATACAGGAACTGGATATAAAAATTTAAAGATGATAGTATGTACTTCTATTGTATCATAAAATCAAAACATGGTGCTTATGAGTGCTTTGCTTGCTGATACAAAATGGTATGAAATTTGTCTTCAGTTTTCTCTGTGTATATAAAGTAACTTTTTTCATACGTCTTTGGTGCCTATTTAGTTGTAATATCTGCTGATATCAATAAAAGCTTAACTATTTGCTAGAGCTGATGTATTGAATAATTTAATGTATAACAATTAATTATATAGTACCTGTTTACTTACAGCTACTATACTGTGCCAATAAGGATAATGCTGGGGGTACATTCCTCAGGTCCATTTTACATTCATACCAAAAGATAGTCTAATCTACTTATGAAGTTAATACAAAGCCAAGTGGTAGAACCAAATCATGGCTATGTCTGTATTTATGCATAAAACAATATTTAAGATGTCCATTAGCCTCACACAGAGTAACTCATATTTTATACTTTTTACTCACCTGTACAAGACTGGTACATACAGCACAGCTCTGGTAGTGTCCTTTCATAGGGAGGCACAACTAGGTTCAGGTTGTTCTAGGCTTGACAGATAAACTAAATATGCCACTAACAAATAGGTATGAGTGATAGTTTTTGCATTGTGGGCTTTTTTTCATTGGTCTACACTAATTACTATATTTATTATTTTTTCATAGAATCAGAACACTATTTGAGGGGCATGATTTTTGAAGATGTTATAGATGATGAAAAGGAGGAATACCCTGTACCCAGTTATACTACACTGGAAGTACACTCTCCTGCCTCTGCAGGCTCTGCTTCTAACTTTCCCAGAGGCACAAAGTCATCTTCTGGTATAATCTTTAATGTTTATTTTCCCCTTTTTTCCTTTTAAAAATAAGTGAACCATTTTTTCCTGGTGTAATGCTTTCTCATTGCTGTTATACAGAATGTTATGTAATGCCAGTGAGCTCATAAAAGTCAGTTATCAGTCTTTCTGGATTGCTTTATTTAGAATGGCTTCATGAATGTGCATTGATAACAAGATGGAACAGTGTCACTAGGCTTTGAAAACAGTTCAGCAGTGAATTATACTTGCAATCAAATTCACCATTATTTGGGTCTATTTCTGAAACCCATCACTGTGTTGGTTTGTTATGATTTAGTTACATGAACATAAATAGGCACAGTGCCACAGAATAGCTTCCTCCCAAAGCTGTCTTTATCATCTCTGTTATCCTCCTGTGTTCTAGAGAGGTGAGATCTTAATTATATCCAATCCACAGCAGCAAAATAAATTGGTTTATATCATTATGCAGCAACTACTGGCTGTGTCCTAAAACATTATTTTATGAGGTCTCATTTCATTTTGCAAACTGATAGTAAATTGATTTTTGCAATTATGAAGACAGCAGTAGCATTAAAAGGAGGAGGAAAAATAACTATGCAAGCAACCTGTTGTCTGTGCTTAAAAAGGCAGAGTGTCTGCATATTGCCTGCATTGCTTGTATTCAAGCTTCTAAAAACGATACATACTTTGTATGGGTGAACATGCATTTGACAGTCACATTTGCAGTAATCTATCTTAAAAGGTGTTAAGATGTGATTCCAGTATCTGCATACAGCAGAAATGAATCTTAAATGGCATGCACATCCAGATAAATTTTATAAACAGTAATACACTTACAGTTTTAAGTATAAACTTGTTACTTGCAAGCTAAGAAAACTGTAGGTGATACTAAATTGCAACTATAATTTCTTGAGAGTACAGTTTAGCTTAGGGAGGGTAATAGTGCTCTTCATTCCAAGACAGCCATACTGCTCTTTAGCCACATTTCCTGAATTCCAGGAGTTCATAGCCTGGCTTCTTCAAGTAAGTGGTAACTGTTAATTTTCCATAAAATGCTGTATAGTTAATTGGAAGAGATAATTTCCAGTTAGTTGGAACTGATAAGCTTAGTCTGATCATGGCAGAAGGCTGACAACCGTGATCTCCTCTTCTTAGCAAAACTATCAATGTCAGTCAAGGACCTGTTAAATAATTTCTCTGAAAATTCTGTATTGACCTGGCAGTCAATGACATGCTCTCTAACAAGTCATTAAGCCTATGTACAACATTGATTTATTTTTAGTGTCAACGTATTCAGGTTTATGTATTTCTGTATTTTATCCCACAGGCTGTTTAACATGTGTAATTTTTAGTTTATGTACAAGTGCAAGGCTTTTATTAACAAAGACTGTTTCTGTTTCAGGCATTCATGTATGTGGAGACCTATGCGATAGGTATGTATTTTGACATTAGTTTTATTGAAAATTTGTTCAGTTTAAATTCATACCAAAAAGGGGACTGTCAAGATGGAACTGTCACTTACATGAAAATCTAGGCATTTGTTTTCAAACTGAATTGAAGCCTTTTTTATTAGTAAATTTCTGGCATTTACTCTGATTTTAGTAGTGCCTGTTAGATTTACTTTATGCAAAAGCTGCAGAAGCATCCAAAGTTGCTTTCTAGTTAAAAGTAACAGAGCTGTTAATGTAGAAGGTGCTGTTGTCTATGTGCATTTGTTATTTCTTCTATTTGCAAAACACTGTTTTCAAACGAGTACTTGTAGTTGCTGCTAGTAGTCATCTACTGATGCCAGCTATGACCAGAAAGATTTTGAAGTGTTACCATATGAACAGTGTAAAACAACAGACTGAAGATTTCAGAGCTGGAATGATCTTATGCACTAAATAAAATGGTCTGACATACATGTTTTTTACTATTAGCTGCTGTTAGTCTTGTGGATCCAGCTGTGCAGTAGAAAAGAGTAGCTGGCTTCCCTTTCTTCCTGGTCATTCTGCTCAGTTACCCACCCTGTATTGTTTCGCTTGAAGCATAACATTAAACTGAATGGTTAAGTTTCTTCTTAACGCGTTTTAAGCGAAACTGCTTTGTGACTGAAGTAGGTTAGGAAGTGATTATATAACCTTGAGGATGGGTGTGAGGCAATAAACTTTAGCAGATGGTGATTTTTACCCAAAGGAATAACTTGAAGCAACTGCAGCTTGTAATCATAAACTACATGAGATTTTTTGAGAGCAACTGATTAAAAGAGAGGAAAGAAATGGGCGGAATTTAGGTAAAACTTTTCTCTCTCTCACACTGATTCTTGCTCAGAAGGTCGTTGAGAGTTGGTGTTCCTGAAACTGGTAGTATCCCACAGCCTTAGCTCTGCATGGGCAGCAGTACAACCCGTGTGGGTGCTCCTGGCCTTCTGGGCTGCCAGGCTCAGCCTCCTCTGGGCCAACCAAATGCACCCCAGTGGAGCTCAGGCACTTCAGCTGGGGATGGGGCTGTATTTCTGGATGGTTTATTCAAGCCCTCTTTGCTGCAATACCCTCAGTGTTTGTCAGTCTCGCTCATTCTGTCCCATTCACACTGGGGACCTACAAAGTTGGGTAAAGTGTATGTGGTGGCAGCAAAGCTAAGGTGATGGCTAGTAGCTTTTTTAAGACAGTGCATCTACGCACATTATCCAGGTATTGCTTGTGTGCACTAGCACACTGAGATGTAGGGGAAAGAAAATTCAGTCCAAAGGCTTTTGGTAAAACAACCTGAATTTTCTTGTTTTAAGCATAAAAGGAAGGATTTAGTTCTTACAGGCATGTTCTGCTTTAAATTAGTAACTTTTTTTTTTCCCCCTGTCTAACTTTAAGCTCTTTAGAAGATCCCCTGCAAATTACTGGTCTGAGTGGTGTTACTGACATCATTAGTGATCTTGTAGCAGGAGGTGATGTCGCTCTGTCGGAGCTGGGCTTAACAAAAATACAAGCTAAGAAAATCTCTAGGTAATACCGTGGATGTTTTTTATTATGTGTTAGCTAAATCGTTTTAACCTGGTTATTCTTCTCATAGTTCACACCCCATAAACAATGGAAGAGAGCATGTCATCTGAGTTGATGTGAATGGGACTAGTATTAGAACTGTTTAATAGCCAATAGTTTACTGGCCATTATTGTCAAATGTGCTAATTGGTTTTTTTATTATTTTGGTTTTAAAATTCTTTCTTTCCTACTTGCTTGTTTCTTCTTGTGCCAGGTATAGGCTGGAGCACAAGTCTATATACACATATTCAGTTCAACCAAGGGGACTGAAACCATCTAAAGGAGTTCTGAAAGGCAACTGAAATTTCCTGTCAGTGACAAAACAGCTTCAGAAGCTTTCAGCCACAGACTCCAGCTTGTCATGCTCTCCTCCCTGCTGGGGCTTTCTACACCTTCATGACTGTCAGTTATAAAATCAGCTGTGCTCTTTCCTGAGATACCTTGAAATTACAGCTGTTTCCTACTTCTGTTTGTAATACCAGTTGATTACAAGGCAAAAATACAGCTGTTCAGGATGTCAGACAATCAGTTGGCTTGGTGAAATGCTTCACACCAATTTAAGATACCTGTTTCAGGATGTTCCAGTGACTCATTAAAGTAGAGTGTAGTGCTCTGGTTTACTTGTTCTAACATTTATTCAAATTGTAAAAGGCACTCAAGAGCTTCAAACATAAATCTGCGCACAGATCATAACATCCTTGTGATCCTTTGAGAATTCCAAACACATTACTAGTGACTACATCAACATATAAATGTCTTTACCTGGTCTGTTTTGTGCAATTATGTGAATATTTTCAAAATTACTGAAAATTTCAGAAATATATTCAAGTAGTATTTAATCCAACTTGACCAAAGACCTCAAAACAACTCAATTTCACATAGTTATTCTCACATATAACTGTGAATACTTCTGATAATAACACTTCCCTTTGCCATAAAGTAAATCACTTTCAAATGTGTCAAAGTTCTTCTAATCCTTTGAAGGCTTTAAAACTTCAGTCAATAAGCTTTCTGTTGAACTGCAGCTACAAGAGATAATCTTACTTTACTACACACGTATCTTCTGTTGATTCTGGAATTATTAGTGCCTGCCAGTCTTGAAAATGAGAGAAGTTTCAAAATGGGCTGTGAAAAACGAGCCATTTAAAATTGAAACACTTCTCTTGGAAAAGCTCACATTTAAATTTTAGGTCAGTGCTTTTAGTTTTACAGTGAAGAAAGTATTTCTTACCCAGATGCTTACTTTAAAGACTATTGCAAGGTGAAATAGTAAATATTTCTGAAGAAATTTGAGGATGAAGTTACATTAGCATTTCTTATTGGCTGTGATTTTCTGTTGTTAGTATTATAAGTTAAGTGTTTTTAAAATTACTTTGTATAGATAGATTTGTGAAGGAGCTCATAGGTTGAGGAGAGGGAACTAAAAGGATGATAGAATCTCATTGGTCTTTTTTTCTTTTCGTAGGTACTTATACCATACACGCTTGAAAATGAAAGATCAAAGCAAAATGCCTTCCAGTTTTTTCTGTGCCAGTTATCCTATAAAGACCATAGCAGATTGCCCACATTTAAAGTTTTGGCCCTATTATCTGAATGTAGTTGACAAATAGAAGAAATATTTTAGGAAACTTCTTGGAAATTACTTGTGTGCCAGGATTTTATGAAGTAAAATTTTGCAGAAGAAGATTTCCCCATTGTTCGTTACTTACACTTTCATCTGAGTCAGAGTTTTAAAGGGATTGCATTATTTTTATTATATCATGTGTAGCTGCCATTGTTTGCATTTTAAAGGATGTGCTAGATTATTCCCCATTTACATCTGCTCTCAGGGCTCATGATTCTGTTGCTGGACATTCTCAAAAAACAGAAAAGGAGAAGAGAGAGATACAAGCATGGATGAAAAGAAAGCAAAAGGAAAGAATGAGAGAATATTTGAAGAAACTGGATGAACAAAGACAGAAAGAGAGAAATCCATTCAATCCAAGAAAGAATGTGGTAAGGGCATCTTGAAGAAGTAGCTGTTATCACAGAATCACAGAATCTTCTTGGTTGGAAGGGACCTTTGAGATCAAGTCCAACCACACAAAAAAAAAAAATATTACTATGTATTGTACAAGTGTTGATTGTCCAGGTTAGATAATGTAAAGGCTATTGGTGATTTTTTTTCCTATTTTAACGTTGGGGTTTTATATATTTTATTTTATCGGAACTGGCCATAATTGTGTCAGGAGTGATCAGTAAGCAAATATACTAGTGTTCTTCACAGGCTGCAGTAATGGCAATTGGCTGCAGGTGGCAATTATGACCTCTCCCTCAGCTCTAGATTCAGGAAGTACAGTCACCTGAGTGTAATGGATACACATCTAACATTCAGAGAGTGATGACTACAGAAGTTGTAAAGTTGTGTTTACATCTTGTTTCATCTTCCCACACACACCTTGAAAACCCCCAATGAGTTTAAAAAGCAGAGTTCAGATGCCAGCATCCTCTACGAACGCAGCAGGATACTGAGGGCAGCCATCCTTGTCATTCACACACAGAGAAGTGTATGCAATTACAGACAGTTGGCAGAGATGTTAGAATATGGCACATATCTCAAGTCTCTGATGAATATTTTTGTTGAAGGCTGGTGTCAATACAGGCTCAGCAAACAATCCCGTCCCTCCCAGCATTTTTTTTAATTTTAAGTTTAATTAGTAAAAACATGTTTATGGCCTGATACATCTGTCTTTTATGATCTGCAGTGTGCTGGAGATAACTGAAGGGAAAAAAAGGTAAAAAAGTAGTTCAGAAATTATTTCCTAACCAGTATTAAGTCTTAAAATATGCATTTGTCACCTGAAAACCTTCAGGACCTGAAAAGACACTGCTGAGTCAGGGGAAGCTCCAGGGTTACAGGAGATGAGACCCAGAAACAGCTAATATATCCCTGTACTTTTTACTGATCAGTTGAAATTTTTTCATGTTCAAGCTCTACTGGTTTTAACTCCCAAGAAGCAAACATATAAAACACAGACGTTTCCTGTTACTAAGTAATTCGATTGTATTCACTTTTAGAACAGGTAACAGATTTCATCCATGAAATACAGTATTTCCTCTGGTTTTAAACAGTCTTTCGGAGTTGAACCCGGCTGCGCTTTTGTGCATGTGTAGAGGGAAGTGATTCAGGAAAAATAGCTGCTGCTTCTCCCTCTCCTGTGTTGCCAACCCATAAATACATACCTGACGCTTTTGTTGTAGGCTTTTCTCCTGAAATCATTAGATGGGGAGGGATTCTCAGCTTTTGGTTTACGGTTTGTTGGTGGGTTTTTTTTCAGAAGAAAGTTTTAAAAAATTCAAATCGTGCCCTAGCAAACACAGGTCAAAGTGCAGCCTTGCCCTGTTTTTTAAATTAGTTATTGTTAGGAATGTCACTGATTTTTAGGAAAGTGAAGGTGAGGCCATTTGAAAATTTGAGCTTAACAGTGAAAACATCTCCTTAAGAATGTTAATATTTTAAGCATATGAGCTATGGAAGGTGTAACTGCAAGCTTTCAGTATATTTTTAGAGCCTGGAAGTTTGTAGAGACGATCTTAACTGAATTTCTTGGTAGGGCCATATGCTTACTTATTGTTTTTCATTCTGGAGAGTGTCTTAAACAGTACCTTTCAAGTCAAATGGGTCTACATATTGTGAGTGAGAAATTGGAATGAGACCACAATACAGAATAAACTAATGATTATTATACTTTCTTGCACAGCATTGTGGTCTTACTTCAAAGGATATTAAATTCTTCCAGAAGACAAAAGAAGAAAAAGACAAGTAAGTTGCTATAAAAAAGTTACTTATAGATGTAACTTGTGGTATTCTTATTTATGTATTAATCTTCCAGTCTTAAGGAAGTGGTAGTTTTAACTGTCTTGTCTATGAAACTTCAGATATGAATGGCATTTCAACCAAAAACATACACAAATCATCTTTGCTTTACCATTTAAAAAAAACTGAACGTGTTTCATTGTTTCACTGTATCTTTCACTTTCCAAATACCATTTTTTTTGGTTTTTTTTTTTTCCCCCCTCTAATATTGACTCATTTGTTCTGTTAAACCTGTTGTTAATAAATGTTTTAGCTTTTTACTAATGATCTTAAAAGGGTTAGTATATCTTCTCTGAAGTTGCAAAACTGTAGTCGTCTGTTCTGGTTATCATGTAGTCTTACAAGGTTCACAAGCCAGCAGCAATCAAATGAGTGATACCATGAGTTAATATGTAATATTATTTCTTCATAGAGCCCTGTTATCTGAACATCACAGTATAAGAATATCACAAGCACTTTCTCTGATGAATGAAATGTTGTCCGAAACAGTGGTTTTACCTGCAGATGAACATAGACCATTGTCCAGGTCAAGATCACCTCAAGAGTACAGAAAAAGGCATATGGCATCTGCTAAAGGGTAACAACTTTAAGCATTAACCCTGCTCTGATATATTGGTGTCTTTACCATGCTTCAAATTTGCCTGCAGTCTGTACCTAGCTGGAATAGGATTAGCTTTATATTCTGGCAGAATCAAATATACACTTTGTCTGGTTCAGAGGACTTGTACCAGTACCAATTCTTGTACTAGTCTTCTTACACCCACAAGCACAAATCTTAGAGGGAGCCTGAAAAATGCCTTTCAGAGCCCAGAATAAGCCAGCTCTAGAGTCAGAGCTGTAATCAATGTCCTAACCCATTCCATTCAACAGCAGTTCTACAGGGCTATAGCCTGCACCATAGTTAATGGTCTGAAGAGCGTCTAGTAACAAGTAAGAAAGAAATAAAAATACTACTGTACATGCATATAGGCTACTTAAATTACAGCTCAGGAAACTCTAGATTTACTCCCTTCCTTTCTAATTTTTTTCATTACCTAAGATTTTACTTTTTCTTTCTTTTGCACTTCAATGCTTATGGCTTTTTGAAGAGATGATGGTATTTGAGTATTATAAATCTGTAAATTTATTCTACTTGATGCCATTAATATCACATGTGTATGTAATCCAGGTGTATATTGCAGAATACTTTTTCTTCTTTTACATAGAATTTTATGTTTTCCACAATAACAGGAGGAACTGTGTACTTCAGACAATCCTGTAACTTCCAGACTTAAGTATTTCTGCATCTCTTTTTAGTAGGTAAAGTTCCAGGATAAAGCATTACCCTGAACGTAGTCAAGTGCTGTACAGAGTCTGCTGGTAGTGTCCAAGGGCAGTTTAAGCATATCAGCCCTGCCAGAATCAGAAGTGCTAAGGAATGTCATGCACAAAGCCACCTTAGGAATGACAGTAACTTCTAACTAATAAAGTTTTTTTGCACCTAAACTGTCTGTTTATAAAGCCAATTTGATATTTATTCACTGTGGTTACCAGCAGTTTTGATTCTGGTGAGGCTTGTTGGCCCCACAAGTAGCGTGTGATGCTGATCCTCAGATAAGTGGGCTGAAGGTGATTTCTGTGGCCTTTTTGTCTTGCCTGAATAAGCCCTGTTATGTTTAAGTTGTGTGGAAGAACGGTACATGGTAAACAGTGGTAAGTATTTGAGCTTTCTTGTGGTTTTTTTTTTTTTTTCTTGTAGAGAGCATCTGAAAAGTCCTGTTCTGTCAGAAAGGAGCAGAATTGCTGCCAAACCCAGCTTTGGACAAAAAGTACACCGTTTCACCCCAACTCTTGGTTTAACACAGTCCAGGGGTAAGAACAGAACTTTCATAATGAAGGCACATACTGAGGATGATCTTCAAGTTACTACCAGATTTTTGGGAGGGAGGAGCTTTAACACCTGTGTCAAAAGTCAGACTTACAGTCCTGGAGGTTTCCTGTCCTGAGGCATTTGCAACTGTGCCTTGTATGTGCATTTGCAATTGGCCTGTTAAATGATGAGAGTTACCTTTCCTTATCATCTCTTTCTAAATCCAAAGTAGCTTAATTTGACATAGCAAGAGTACTGTGTAATCTGGGAAGCAAGCTCATAGATGAAAATTTGAAGCATCTTGTGAGTAGTTTTGATGTGCTGCACCTAACAGGGGAAATGCTTTCTTTGTCCTTCCAGGAAATGCCTGTATGCTCCTACGGAAAAGTATTTCCAGAGGAAGAGTGAGAAATGCTACAAACTGTCCCATTAATTCAAGACCGTGTAAGTTACAAAGAGCAATGACATAGTGCTGTTCAGCCACATAATACAGGGGAAAAATAAGACACAGAGAAACACATTTCAAAATACATGCAGGGCAGAATTTATGCAACACAGGCCTGAGACACATCATTAGCTTAGAAGAATAAAAATATTCATTTTTTTCCCCTGCATAAAACCACTTTTTATTAGAAACTTGTGAAAAATTTCAACCAGTCACCTCTATTTACCTCCTGAATGGTTTTAGCCAGATGGCAGTTCCAAGATTACTGAAGCAAATGGGCTAGATTTCATTGATTTCTTGAAACAGACATTACAAAGTCATGAGAGACAGAGGACTTGAGTCTTTCTTTCACCAGAAACCCACAGAGAGGGTGCTAGTTAGCAGTACAGTACGCAATTACTGTGCCTCTCCCTTACGTTTCTGTGCTGCTTACTTCCTGAGCTCTTAAAGTAGGAATTGTCTTTGTTAACCCTCTGTACTGCACTGTAATTAAGATATTATTTTGTCATTAGGTTAGAGTGGAAGAAGTTTATGAGAGAACTTTTTTTAAAAATAAACTTTGGATTTTAGTGATCATTTTTCCCTGTGACGATCTGTGTAGGTCTAGATCCATAAAAGTTTCCTCCCATAAATGTTTCCTCCTTACCAAATTCTTTGACAGATTCAGGACTTGATTACAGGTGCAGAATTTCTGATCAGACAGAAAAAGAGTGAGGAGAGAATCAGTCTGAAATTTAGAAAATACTATGGGTTGATTCCATTTTCCCTTACACCAAAATTATCTTAGTGGCATAATAGAGATCCTGTGTGGCTAGTCAAACGTCAGTTTATTTGAGTTGGCAGTGCAGGAAAGGGACAGAAGCAATAGTAAGCAGACAGGCGTTTTTCCTGAATCGATCACTCACCTCTGTGCGTGTGGGAAGTCATTCTCCTCCTTTCCATACAAGCTCTTTTTAAACTAAATACAGGTTGATCTTTCTCTGATTTCGCATCACTTTCTTCTATCTGTTCCTACAGTATATCTCATCACTGCTAAGGGTTTCACTAAAGTTCCATGTCTTCTAAGAGGCCAAAAACCAGAATTTATACAGTTTTATTCCTCTGTCAAATAATGTCCCTTTTTGGGACTGCACTACAGTTGGGTCACCGTTCCTGGCAGACAGGTAGACATAATGCTTAGAGATATGGTTTAGTGATGGGTTTTGTCAGTGTTAGGTTGATGGTTGGACTAGATGATCTGAAAGGTCCCTTCCAACCCAGGGAATTCTGTGGTTCTGCAGGACACGGATGCTATAGGCACCATGCATAGCCCTGCTCCCCTTCTTGTTCTGCCCTGGGGAGAGTTCAGAGTGCGATGCTGGAAGGGATGAGCAGCATTTTTTGTGCCATGACCTCACATCAGTTCAAGATAACAGGGCATGCTGCTCTTATATGTGTTTACACGCAGCTTGAGTTCTGAGAACTTAGAGCTTCTGTTCTTGGAGAGGTTTCAAGACGTTCAGAAGAAAACAGCAAGAAATGTTACAGTGCTGTGGTTAACTTGTTTTCTCCTCAGCTGCTGAGCACAGAGTCAGCAGAACATCAAAACAAAAGCCACCACATGTTGCTGCTGCAGTTCAGACAGAAGAGGTTGATCAAGAGGCTGATCGAGACATAGTAAGTCCTTGGACTGTGCCTGATGATATCCAAAGGATACTTCAAGATACTCATGACTCCTTGTTTCAGGTAGGATGTCTGCTTATTCTAGGAATGATTTGCTACCTGCCATTTAACACTTTGTTTACTTCTGCTTTATGTAAAATGTAGTTCTCTATTCAAAACATGTGGGTGGGATAGATGCAGAAAGACAAAAATGATGGTGATTCAACAGAACTACATTTTGCCTTTACAAGCAAAGTCATTCTTGTGAGCCTTGGAAATAAATGGTTTTTATAACAACTCTGTAGGCATGTTGCCTGTCCAGGCAGCAGATGCTAGTGGAAGTGCATAAACAGGAAAATAAATTTAATTTGTTGCAGAATAATCAGATACGTACCTTGATTAGGACATGTTCGAAAAAGGTGAGATCATTTCTACTGGCTGCACAGAGGTCTTTTCCATGAATGATATGTGATGATTCAACTCATCTTCTTTTCTGCCAATAGGCCTCTGCACTGCATCCCGTGAGTTTGTCTCCTCTCGGCATGATTGACACTGATGGTGTTTCTGAGAGCACGGGAAGTATCCTCAGCAAACTGGACTGGAGTGCAATTGAGGCAATGGTAGCAGATGTGGAAGACTTGTGAACAGCATTTCTCATCTGCTGTGCACTTTCAAGCAGTTGCTGGGTTGGTTTCATTTTTTAAAATAATCATTGATGTACTTTAAATGGATTGAGGTTTGCATTGGTTTTCTTCTTAAGCAGCACATAAATCTTCACTGCTTTCAGTCTTGCCTAGATGAAATTCAGTTCCTTAAAGTGCAGTTTGCTTTCCGTATGTCTTCAAGTCAACAAGAACTAAATATTGTTGGTATGTGCAGACCAACAGCCCTAAACAAGAACTTCTGGGTCATCTACTTTGCCCATCTCAAGTGTGCAAAAAATTTTATTCTATTGTAAGAGCATTGCACAACTGTTTTACCTTTGTATTTAATATTTAACATCATTATGGATAAAATTATTTTTGTAACTTAACAATTGTGATAAACTGGTTTAATAAAAGTGAGTTTATTAGTTTCTGCTGTAAAGTGATTCAGACACAGAGCACTGGCACTGCTGTGTGCCACTATGTTCATGTGCATGTGCACTACTCTTGTATTTTAAACCCAGCTTACTTGTACAATAGTTTAGAGAAATGTTAAAAGAGTTTGAATATTTGAAAGAAAGAGATACAAATAGGCACCAATAAATGAAATACAGACTCTTATTAGGAAGATCAGACACCAGTATAAGACATTAAGGACAAGTGCTTAGTGATGTAAAACATTGCTGTTCATCCATCTATATAATGCTGTTGTGTCAGAGCTCTTCTAGCAGTGCCCAGGCGTGTGTAGAAAACATTCCCATGTGGTCAGTGGCCATCAACTAGTTGTGGTAGCCTGAACAGATGCAGCTGTGGTGACTCTTTCCCAATGGCAGTAGTTTTTATGTTTGTAGTGAAGAAATTTGAATTTTTGGTGGAAGTCACAAGTGTGTTCATTTCCAGTGGTTAATTACTGTCACCCAATAGTGTAATAGTTTGGAAAAAGAATTTGCATGTTTCTCAGTGAAGCTGCATCTTGACCAACATCAAGAAATATGGTTCAAAGAAAGCCTGTTACAGGATTACACATATATCAGGATAGAATTGACAGTTTCTGTAGGCTCAGAGAACAAAACTGGCTGTGTGTTTTCAGCAGTCTTCAGCATCTGCATCAGCTTGTCCTGCAGGATTGGCCGGAGTGCAGAACTTGGTACTGGGAGTGATCTTCTCCCGAGGAAAAGGGCAGGTGCCTTAAGAGCCGGGCCAAACCATGAAACTACGACTTCACCCAAAGGTTTAAACTCTCTTTTCTCCACAGGGGCAGCAAAGAAATGATCAATAAGTACCTTCTGTTCCTGGTGGAAAAAAAATCTGAAAATCCTATGTTAGCTAAGTACAGAAGTCTCCTTATGATCACAGCCAGCTGTGGGAAGGAAGAGAAAGCAGGGACAAGATGGTGACTCATAAATCTTGTCCTAAAAGGCTTGTGAAAACTATCAGACTCAGGCTTTGTTTTGGATGGTAGTTACAGCCTCACAGTCAGTAAATGTTGATGGATATGTTGTGATGCACAAACATATTAAAAGTCGTAATTTAAAAAAAAAAAATGCTCTCCAGACAAGATTGGCTATCACAAATGGGGCAATTTGCTAGCAGTTGAGTTGTACAGGTTATCAAGACATTGTACCTGCAAGGGGCTTTGCTTGTTTGCAAACAAAACTTGTTTGTAAAGAATTCAGGCCTTGACAGCAGATGTCTGAAGATGAAAATGTTCACCAGAGTGGAGTCGAGGGCCAGAATAACCTCCCTGGACCTGCTGGCCACACTGCTTTGGATGCAGCACAGGATGCAGTTGGCTTTCCCAGGGGTGCACATTGCCGGCTTTTCATCCACCGACACCCGCAAGTCAAATCAGTTGCTTGTTTCTCTAAGAAAAAACAAGGCAGTAGCCCCTTCCCCATAAACTACTCTGAAGACAAAAACGAAAGTTGCAACGCCCATGAAACAGCAATCTCTCTCTCACAGCAGTTCTCCAGATAACAGAGTATTGGTTTACAGCCCATACCTGAAAAAAGCTGTAGATGAAAGAATCTCATAATTTTTCAGCCTCTTTTTAATCGTAAAGTGCCAGCAAATTAGAGTCTCCCTCCCAGCTGAGGGAGTAAACTGCCCTTCTGCAGCAAAAGGCCCTTTCATGACTGAGATTTGATAAAAAGAGATGTATGAATTGATCTCCTGTGCTACGAGGCACATCTCTCTTACAAAATGTCTTAAGGGCGTAGCCTTGTTGTTGTTATTTTGTTTTCGTAGTAGTGACTGGTCATTTCTCTTTTATTGAATGCAAAGCAATCCAATGTGTTGGTGTGAAGAGAAGCTCTTTTCTGCAAAATGCTGCTCACACCACCTCCCCCGGCCATGAATTTCCACAGGTCACCAAGGGACTTCCAGAGAAGAAAAAAACATGTCCCAGTGATAAGTGGTCAGGGAGGGATGTAAACCACCATCTCTGTTATTCTCTAATTAGACTAGGGCAGGTTTCTGAAAAGTCAAAAACTTGAAAGGCATGGAAAGCTTCCTTCTGTTGTCCAGGCGGTTGACAGAAAAGGTTATTTTAATGCACTATATACTGGGTGACTTTGGCTCCGGCTGTAAAGAAACTGATGTTTATTCTAACAATATTGGCATTCTCAATTTCCAGACATTCAGTGAAGACTCGTCAATGTCTCAAGAACTGCATCAGCAGCAAATAACAGTGTGGTGGAGACGGGCTATTCTTACTTGGAAAAGCAAAATGCAGCCACCTCAGCAGTGCTCTGCTAACAAAAAAAGTTTAGAATTGCCTTGAAATCCTTAACTCAGGGTAGGTGGCTTCTCTGATCCTCCTGGTGATTGAGAGAGATGATTACCTCCGCCTGTCATGAGACAGATCTCAAGTCAACATGGACACGAGGGTGATGCAAGTCCAAGGCATCCTTTCGAGTCCAAGAGGAGCAGTTTTAACAGATACAAAGAGGTTGGATCCTGTATTAGTTGGAGTAGTCCAATGTTGTGTTGATCATTCTACGCCAGGGGATGATTTCACAGGAGGCAGGTCAAAAAAAGAATTCAAAAAAAGATTCTAGTGTCTTAGGAGCAAACAGTGCTCCTCTGTATTAGAAAATCCTTGTCTGTAGAATACTACCTTGGGAACTAGTTAAAGTAATTCCCCTTTAGTTCCCTTTTTTTTTTTTTTTTTTTTTTTTTTTAATATTGGAGCA
The DNA here is from genome assembly GCF_964106895.1 of Numenius arquata. NCBI lineage: Eukaryota > Metazoa > Chordata > Aves > Charadriiformes > Scolopacidae > Numenius > Numenius arquata. The sequence continues at coordinate 14,172,717 of NC_133616.1, read as the reverse complement.
ATGCAGATGTAATTAGATTTCTCTCTGGTATCCCATGAGCAAAGGGAGGTCCAGAGTTAGCAGGAACACAGCGGCACACTGAGGTGAATGGGCACACCTCACCTCTTCCCCTTCTGACTCAGAGCAGGAAGACTAGCAAGGAAACTGTGGAGGATCTCCCAGAGGCTTGCCAGGGGCGGTGAACTGGCTCTGGTGACAAGGTGAAAGCAAAATAGGAAAACTTACTTCTGGCAGAGCCACCAACAGCAACAGTCCAGTCCTCAGTGAGAGCGAATACCTCAGTGTCCTACCAGAAAAAGGAACAGAGACATCGTCCATCTGTGAAAAGAAGAGCAGAGAGCGCCACACGGCAGCTCGCAGTTGGCTGAGCCTTGGACTGAAGGGCTGACTCCAAATTCAGTTTTAGTGGGCTCTGTGAAGGTGGCATCTCTCTGTCTTCCAAGAATCTGCTGCAGCGATAGGTAGAGGAGGGAGGGAAGGAAAAACTAGTAGTATCACACAGTCCCGTTTTCATGAGAGAACTTCTGATTGATCTGTTTTCTTGTTCACCAAAAGGCTCTGCACAGAAGTCAAATAACCTGTGTTACGAAGCAGATCAGCTGCAGAAAGATGGGCTTATCAATTAGTGGGCAACAGAACATACATATATATATAATCATCTCATGCATAGTTAGAATAACCTAATACAAAATGAGACATGGAGGAAAAGTATTTTAAAAAGAAGCATTGAATTTTTAGAACAGCTCAAGCAGAACAGGCTACAGCAATTTCCATTTTCATAAAGCACAGTTAACACTTTTTCGGAGTCCCACCCCAAGAAACCTTCCTTTCCTGTAGCAGTCTAGTAGTGAGACATTTCCATCTGCCTGAAAGTTACTGAAGCTTCACACCTTTAAGCATGATTATTTTATTAGGTGAAATCGTGTGTATAGACTTAGAAAGTTGAATTTAGATATCCTTTTTATAAGAATGAATGTTTGAAACAATTTTTTTCTATGTTTTGTACTTCATTTTCATGCATATTACGTCTTAATATATGTTTCATCCTTGGTTTCTCTTGTAGCTTCAGTCTGAAAGCTTAAAAAAAAAACCCACACAACCAAACTAACTTCCAGGAAAACAAACCTAAAACTTTCTTCCAGGAAAACAAAACCAAAAGCAAAACAACAATAAAAAACCCACGAACAACCACAAACCGAAAACCAAAAGAGATATTGAAAACAACACCCAGCACCAATTAAAAAAGCCCAAGGAAATAAGAATTAAAATAGGAAGAGGAAAAAGACAAAGCTATAAAAGTAAGAAGATAGTACATTGCCAGTCTTTATTCTTTAATAAGAAATCTGGATTATTAAGGGACTCTGAGAGAAAGAAAATGGCACTTACCTTTGGCTGTCATTGGCTGCCTTTAGCTACACATCTTCGGAGGAGTCTGTCCTGTCAGAGCTCTGGCAGAGATATTTAAACTCAGGGACTACTAATGAGATGTTAAATTACGTGAAAAAGCAGCTTGAGATGCACAGGGCTGGCACCTGTAGTTTATTTCCAGCAACTCTGCTTCAGTAAAGAAAGAGAAATAGGGAAATTTCACGGGGAACATACAAGGAAAGGCAGTTGCATTTTGGGCTTCCGGCTCCTCACAGTCACACTCACACCTTCTGAAGGTGGGAGAGACTGCTCAGCTGTGGAGCAACCTACTTAAAGTTCCTACACAGGCTTCAAGAAATTGCATGCGCCAGGGGAACATACACATCAGCTAAGTGCACTACAGTTCATAAAATTTTGTAAGAAAAAGGAACAACTCTTCATTAATACCTACTACCCACACAGTAAATACAACCCTGAAACTTCCTTTTGAAATCACAGCTTTATGCACGGCAGAAGAGGCACCAACAGGCTACTCTGATCCTCAACTGAAATATTTTCAACTAAGCTAAAGTAATGGAAGGGTTTTTTTCTTTACCTGATGTACAAAGACACAACAAATAGAAGGCAGACACCTTCAGAAAGCACTCAAAGTTGACCAGGGCCAGCTGAGAGAAATACACACTTTGAGTTGACTAACTACGTGCACCCTCCTAAAAATATTTAAGGAAGCAGGAACATTGAAGGGAAGGGGAAGGGAAATCTTCTCCCTCCCTCTCTCGAGTAGAGCAATACCCTCTAAAAAAATGGGCGTTCTACTTCAGAACACATTCCTTCCCCTTCCTTGTGGTGTTCTGGATTTAAAATGCCACCGATACTTTGAGAACATAGCAGACAGACCTGCTGGAGGAATAAATTATTTAAGGAATAAGTTTCAGCCTTTCCAGAAGTCTCTGACAACTGGACACAAGTTTAATCAAGACATCAGACATCGCAGATGCTGATTTTGACAAACTGAGTTCCAAAATATTTTTTGTTAAAATTTTACATATTCCAACCTGCTTCTGAGCTGGTCAGGACTGGGAACTGCATACAATGTATAAAAGCTGTTGGATTTTTAGAAAACTCCATTATGTGCATCATCGTTTTTTTCCAGCCAGTACTTTTGGACAGCCAACAAAATGAGTTGATGAGAAATTATCCAAATCACAGAGAACTTGGTATTACATGAATCTGACCCACAGATTTGTGTGCGGAGAGGCAGCAGTACCATTCAGAGCTGCTGGGATGCACCAGACAGGAGATGTTCAAGGCTGATGGAGATATTTGAAAATCCATCTCCACCCAGGACTGTTCAGAATCAGAAAAGTTCTCATGAACCTGAAACCAATGGATTTTCTCAAGGAATCATTACACGTCATTTGCCTGGGCTCTCAGAGGACATTTAGTCTAAGCAGGAAGCACAAAAAACATTGAATTGCTCCTCTACGCCTGTATTTCTGGCTGACAGGAATTTAAGTGCTGTTCAGGTTCCGTATTATTTCTGTACAAGCATAAACCCTAACAAGAGAACTGAACGTGTTAAATTAGACAGAAAGAAGGCTGTTGCCCAAAGAAAGCCTAAGTCTTCAGCCTGCTTGTGAAGTCAAAACAAGAAGCAGATGATCCCCTGTATGGTTTCGCAAAAACAAATTAACTGCAGTGACAGACTTGGGCTGTTTCCAACAAATTTTGTAGCCCTCTATGGCTGGAAGAGAATTGCAAATAAGGGATAAGTAAAACAAATTGAGAAGCTGTTTTGGGAGAAGGGAAAGGAGGAAGTGCTTTGAAAACGAGCTGATGGACAACAAGTGGTGTTGGGTGAGAGAGGTTTACAGCCAGAGCCAGGGAGTGGAGCGGTGCCCCATGGAACATGGTTTGGTGCCCAAAACTACAGCTTCCCAAAGAGAGAGGCCTTGTCAGGAGCACAGAAGTAGTGTCTGTCCTGCTCAGCAGTCAGTCCCCTGTTGGGTGGAAATCAGCTAAATCACCATCCCGGATTTTAGGAAGGAGGATACTTGTTTCCAAAACAGCAGTATGAGCCTTTAGCACAGCCGCACTGAGGGCAGCGTTGGGGGAAAGCTCTTCCAAAGTCAAAACAAATTTGTTTAAATAGTCACTGAAATAATGAGAAATACCACCGTCACAAGCTGTAACTGGGACAGTCGGTTACTCAGTGACATATTTCTGCACCCCCCATGGGGCGGACCCCCTGCCCGCACAGTCGGTTGCCAAGCGCACACCAACACCCCTGTACAGCACCGCACGCCCCAGCTGCTGCTGCTCCGCGTGGGATGAACTCCCCCCTCCCGCCCCTCGGCCCCCCCCCGGAGCAGCCCTCAAGGGGAAGGGCATTTTTGAGGAAGACGTTTGGAGGAGACACTGAACGCAGCGGGCAGCTGCAGGCAGCATAAGCAGTTGCACCCGTGCCAGTGAACTCCCAAAGGAACAAGGAACTCCCAAATTAGGTGGGAAACCAGATCTGAATCATGTAGAAACTAGAAATGATGTAGTTAGATCTGATGGGTTGAACAGAGACTGGCAAGAACTCTCTCAAAATAATAACAAAAAAAAAAAAAAGGACTGGCTGGATGCCTCACAGGTGCCCCCGGCATAATCTGAGCATCGTGAGCACACGGAAAAGGGATGGACGAAGTGTATGCACATTCTAGGATAAAAACTTGCAAGCTTCATTCTGGAAGGGTCCAAATTGAACTCTTAAAACATTTATTTTAAATAAATGAAATATGAAAATACTATGAATTTATTTGTATATAACAATAACACTTTAATATTTAGTCAAGGAACCATGAAATCTAAAAACTCACTACTTACATTAAGCACCCACCCATTACAACTCAGTACTTGCACGGTAAGATGACAGGTTCTCTGAGGGACATGGAAACACGGGTAGGACCACGGTGTGGCTCCTGGGTGAGCAGAAGCCAACTCAGACACAGGACTTGTGCCCCGGGCTCTTGCTGTTTCTGGAGCCTGAGCCCCCAGGAGCGCCGGCCACATGACAGCAGCAGGAGCCGCTGCGTCGGACCCAGCTCCGGCAGCGTCTGTCTGGGGCTCGGGGTTCACGCGCCTTCGCCCCACAGTAAGGACCAGTGGAACAACCCCACTCGTCACCCCAGAACACAATTATCGACACCCGTGTTCCCGCAGAACATCCCGCTGCTCCACCAGCGCCAGGTGAGTCAGACCCCACCACAAACGTGTTTTGCCGAGAGCCACAAACACACTGAAGAACTATTTCAGTGCTGCAAGGTACCTCCTGTCAGAGCTCGTGTTCAGCACAAACCTCCCTGTTCCACAGTGGCAGTATCGTCACTAGCGGCAACACAACAGCAGAACAACGGCTAACGTTTGACTCAACATTTAAAAATTTAAATAGCTCTTTTAATGGCCACACCTCACTACAATACTTACACTGAGTATTGCCCATGCCTACCTCTATACACGTTAAGAGTTGTTAATATAAGCAATAAAGAGCCTCAAAAAAATACAAAAGGGCATTATTGAATCATTTAAAAAAATATTTATAATTAAAGTTTTGTCAAAAACTATTGTGATCTTTTATAGCTGCAGATAATGAAAATATTCAAGAATTCTGCAATTTTACAGTACTGAAGTGGAAGATTAAAAATAATATTTTCATTCTTATTTATTTAGATTGTGGAAGTGTCTGTGTTTTCTTAAAAAGTACAACATGGCTAGTGTTAATTCTAAAAGCTTGACGATATCCCTTTGTAAGGGAAGCTCAGGTAAGCTCCCGCAACAGGTTTCCACGTATAGAACCTGTACCTCAAAGGGAAAAAAAGCAGTAAGAATAAAAAAATTCAATAATCATTACAGTTATGTATGTAAAAATCTATATCCATAGAGTGAAAAAATACTACAAAGCTATGTCGACACAAAGGAGTAAAATTCCATCACTGTATCAGTTACTGCACTGCAGGACTGGTGTTTTTTTTAAAAAAACCAACCAACCAGTAACTTTTGGTTTTTTGGTAGAAAAACCCTTATCTTGGTATGTGCTGTTGCCAATAACGTGGGTAAAAGCGCAAGAGCCGCGCGGAGGCCGAGCCCTGCGCTGATTGCGGCTGCAACCCCGGGCTTCCTGCCGGACGCCACCGAGACGCGCGCCCAGCGGGGACCCGAGTCCCAGAGAGAGACACTGCCGCCTTTCTCTTTCACAGAAAACAAATCTGAATGTTTGTGAGGGGCAAAACAAAACCAGATGTTACTCTGGGTGGCACAGAAGGTGAAAGTGAAACTCTTAACTAGTGAGAATCTTATGCAATTTATTCAATAATCTATAATTAATTTTATCAGCGTATATTATATTACAGCTAGCAGATCTCAGCAAGGGACGTGGATGCCCCTTGGCCGATCACACAACAGAGCAACGGCCCAAATCCTCTCAACTCAAGACAACTTCAGACTTCTATTAATTATAATTTCTTTCTGATAACTTTATTCCAATAAATACCAAGCAAACGGAAATAAAAAAAAAAACTTCTTTGCTATTGGGGAAAGCCACATAATCAGAAAACAATTTGTTTATGAACAAGGAAATATTTGTGTTACCTATTAAAAATAAGATGCTTTAGTATAAATAGCATCAGAAATGGCTAACAGACGACTTCCTTTCAGGCTGTATCTGTATGAAATTCTCGTGTTTTACCATTTGGGAGTTTCCTTGTGAAGTATTTCCAACTCTTTCCAGTAGTAACATGTGACATGTCTACAACCCCTACTACACTTAAAGCATAAATTCCCCACTACAAAAGCTGCTCCTGGCCCTGAGAAGTACTGTATTTCATAATTTTCTAGAAAAACATCCTGTTTCCAGAGCTGCAGAGGAGTAACTTCTGCTTTTTCTACTTCTCCCTACTTTGCCAACACCTGTCTTAGGCCCAGAGGTGGCTTTTTGTACAGTGAAGAAAACACTATTAACAGTGAAAAACAAAAAGGTGCTAAAATATTTCAGTTCAGAAAAATTCCAGTGGTGAAACAGCATTTCCCATAGGAACAATTACTAACTAGATTCTGAGGAGTTATTAATCATTTCAGTTTAATGGGTTTTTTTGTACATGAGGATATTTTGGAATACTGTTACTATTCCTCACAAATCAAGTAACGTATTAGAATTCTGCAAGCTAGTTTCATAAAAACAGCCTCCTACCATAAATTAAGTTTGTAAAAGAAAAGAAACGTAACAGAAGGAAGATTTACTCATCGAGGAACACTCGTTTTACATAAATACATGTGAAAACACAGCAGGGTTTAATAGTCCCTTAAAAAGTTTAGCTGTTTTAGATTTTTCCTGTTTGCGAGTAGGCTGCTTTCTTGCTCTCTATGAAGGCAAACTGCTTCGGAAAGGCTGTGGCGATGCAGTCGAAGCAAACGCTTCCGAAAGCTTTCAATAGCATTTTTTTCAATTTACAAAACGTGAAAACATCTTTCAATTAGTAAAAAAAATAGTCTAATATACAAACATTATTTTTTTTTAAAAATTCATTTGTGAAGGAACGTAGCGTTAATTACCCAGACTCGCAGCCATTCACTCCTCAGATACTGCAGCTCTCTCCTCTCGACACAAACCTCTCTGTATTCGCCCAGAGAAATGCACACGTGGCCAGTTGCCCCCAGCAGAATCGTCACTCAGCTTTTCCCGGGTTTAAACTATCATAAATTACCATTTGGACAGCGTTAGAAAGAAACTGAAGCGTACAAGGAATAAACTATAGTTTCTTTTTATATCAAAATGTACTCTTGAAAATGTGTTTGGCACAGTGCTAAATCATATAGTTAATACTAAATATTGCAGGATACAATAAAACCCTGGAGTTAACTTGTGTTTACACCCTTTCAGGGATAAAAATAAAAAGATACCAATTATTCAGAAGTCAGCCTATACAAACTGTATAAACAATATTTTATGTCTTGCTTTGAAAACCACTAATATAGTAAATTTTACATAAGAGACTGCAAAATAATATAAATGGATTTAAACAAATCTTTACAATAAGAAATTCAAATGGAAACAGACAAGTAACAAAGAGAAGTAAAAAAATTTATTGCAGTATTTGTTCCACCAGATTTGCTGGGGATCCCTTTTCTTGTATTATTTCAGGGTGACCTAATACATCAAAATCTACATTTACAAAAACTCCTCCTGCAGATAGGTCATAGATACTGCATGCTTTTTTTTTTCCTTTTTTTTTTTTTTTTTTTCTTTTTTTCTTCAACAGAATAAATTATATATCCAGGAGATTCTGCCATTTTACAGCCTGGAAAAACAATGCTTCCCTGGAAACTGGGCTAAGCTAAAGAAAGCCATCCGCTGCTAGGTTAAACTCCAAGAACACTTTATTAAGAACATTAACAGACTAATTTCCAACATTCACTTGTTTATTTTTTTTAAACAGAAAGGTTTTTTTCAAGATATAAACAATTTTTTTGTTAAACTATAATACAGTGGGAGTAAAAATGAACTGAGAAGTTTCTGCTGCACAACAGCGAAGGAAGCTCCCACAAAAATGTTTACCAAACATTTCCTTCTTTTTTCCCGCGTCCCAGGTTCCATTCTTACTCTTCATTTAACTGATTTTTTTTTTTGCCAGAAAGTTGATATTTCAAGTTTTTCTCTTATTTCAATTCCTGTAAATTTGGCTGCATGTACAAATTCATTAGCTGGAAGTTCCATCCTTGGCGGCATACAGCGATCGTAAAGTCTGCACAACTTTATTAGTCAGCTTATTAGCACTCGTTAGAGCAATTTTTTTGTAAATAATGTCTGACTCTTTAATAGTGTCTACCCAAGGCACCAGTTTGCGGCCATCACGGCGCTTAGCCTCAGTCCAGGAGCCACTGTAGGAGCCTGCCATCCACTGAACACTGAAGCCATTGCTGGTTTTCTGTACTACTCTTGCAATTTGTGGTCGGTCTTTGTACTTTGGACAGCAAATAGCGATGACATCCATGACATCAACACTTTCATTCATCTGTGCTGCCAACTCCGTAGAGTCTGAATTTCGTTTTGACCTTCTCAATGACTAAAACATTGGGGGGAAAAAAGACCAAGTGTTACACAAAAGAACTTTAGTGAAATTATTGCTTTTATTGCTTTTAATCCCTTGACGCCGGGAGTTGGGATTTCCCGGCACACATTCCATTGCCGGCAATGAGACGCACCGCGACCGCCAGCGCCAAGGGGTTAACATATCCTTGTAAAACCACATACTCTTAATTTGTACCCGTGTCTTTATCTCTTATTGATATATAAAATTATATATACACATGAATCATAAAGCTACATAAAAACTTGGCAACAATAAAAAGGATAACACACAGTACATTCCAAAGGAAAATTAATAACTTTTTATACGGGATAAATCTCATTTTCTAGTTTGTTTTTTTTTTATTGTCTTTTCTGTTAAACTTTCTACAAAAGTTGTATAAACGGTTAAGTAGAGAATCTCTATCTACAAAATGCTTTCTTTCATGTGGATTACATTACTTCGTGTACATTTAATATAATAGACTGACATTTATAAGCACATAAAAATCATTTTACGTAATACGCTGCGAAATACGTTGACTCCTCCTCCGCCTCACCCCTGAAGTGCCTCCTCCTCTATCCTCCCCATCACTTTCATCGTCCTCTGTCTCAGCTGCATTGTTTTTAGGGCTGCCTCCTCCCAGCAGCGAGGTAATTGCTTTGTTCCGAGCATTTGTGCTAGCTGACACCTCTCCATCTTCTTCCTCTTCATCAGGGTCCAAATGTTCCATAAGGAGCTTGAACTACGTAAAAAAAAAAATAAAATATTAGTCCACATTGTAATATTAAACTATACATTTATATCACATTACATTAGATTAAAAAAAAAATGGCACGGTAGAGAAACAGAGTAAAACAAATGGCAGACTTCAAACTTGAACAGCTTATGTTTTGTTCTACAAACTTTTTTCACTTTTCTCTCTTTCTTAGGAGGTATGTAAAAGCTTTCCTTCTGTGTTTCCAAAATTGTAAGTTTTCTCTAATTGATATTTGAAGATTTGGGGCTGTGGGGGTATGTGTGTGGATACCGAAGTAAATACATTAGATATAGTCTCTGATCCTATGACAGAAACAGTCAGGGATAAAGTGAACAACTTATCTGGGAAAGGTATACAATATGGATATCAGAAATTAGAAAATACTCCATAAAGATGAGTATCTTTTAGTTTAAATTAATTTTCATTGTGTTTAAACTTCTTACTATTTGAAAGACAGTCCTGCTAAACAACCTGAAAGGAAGTGGTGAGTTATCAGTATATTGCATAAGATTATCAGTAACGTAACATTTTGAAATGTTCATCCAATACATCAATATCTACTTTCAAGTTCGCACTGACAGGATTTCCTAGTCTGACAGGATTTTGGGGTTTCTACAAAGCAGCTTTACTTACATCTAAGTACTGTTTTACTATACTCCTCTTCACTTCTTCAGTGATCTTGGAATTAGCCATATCACTCCGCAGAAAATCCAGAGTTTGTTTTGGATGGAAATGAACTCCTGTCTTCCTGTTTATCGCTTTATCATAAACTTTTGCAGATTCAGATGGAGAATATTTCTGAATTTTACTGTTTGAAGAAAACAAAAGGGAAGAGCTTTTAAGGAAAGTCCAAAGTAATTTCAAGAAAAAACTTTTAAAATCTTCAACATAAGTAGTTATATTGTATCATTCCATATAAAGGAGACACCCTGGTAAGAAATGAAATCATTGCTTTTTCTAAGCCAAAGTTTCATTGCATTCACCTTACCACAATTACATTTTTTCTCTTACACAAATCTATTGCTTAAACATTTAATTACAATCAACTTTCAAAAAAACCTTCCAAACTTAATCCCTATGAAGAACTCACTAGATAACAAGATGGCCTATTATCTAAATATCCTTACCTATCAGAGAATCCACAGAGGTTCTTTAAATGCTGTTTCAGCATCAAAAGTAATAATATGCCTTGGGAGACATTTGCAAATTCAATTAAAGGAGCCGAATTTTCTGGTAAACATTTCATCACAGCATTTATATCATTTTCTTCATCGGAATCTGAATCAGAGTCTACTCGCTTCCGTAATCTCCGAGGCTTAGAAGCTTCCTCCTCACTTTCACTCTCACTGCCACTGTTACTGTCACTCTCAGTCTCCTCATCTGATGAAGGTTTTCTTTCCTTTTTTTTGTCTTTCACCATAGACTGCAAGACAGAGAAGTTAACACACATTCCAAAATTAGAGCAAGTAGCATCATGTACATTTCTAAAAAAATCCTTCCAAAATCACTACTGGCTTAAATTAGCAAGAATACCCTGAACAATGTTATTAATCTATAACTTGATATTAAAAATTAAAACTATTTATGGCAAAAAGATGCTGAAAAATTGATCCAAAGCCCACATATTTTTTGCAAGGTGGGTACAGAAGGAACTGAGCAACAACTACTCCACTGGCACGTTATTCTTTAAAGACTGCTCAAGTTTGTTAGCAGTGACAGTAAAATACAGTAGAAGGCCAAATACAATAAATCAGGAAGAAAACTCTGCTTTACTTCCAGCCAGGTATCATTTCTGTGTGTCACGTTGATTTACATCCGTACTTTGGTACAGACTAGTCCAAGCTGGTTTTAATCCTTGTCTCTTAAAATTCTATGACGCTAATTACACTGCTGAGCAGAGAAACCCTCAGGTGATCATATACAGTGTTAATAATAATCAGTTCCACTACTTGTAGAGCTACAGAATTTCACACGTGCATTATTACTGCCCACAGTATGATTTTTAACAACACAGAATTTAAAGTGTCCTAAGCAGGATCTCGTCCTTTCTGTGCTGGGTGCTACGGACTGGTCCCCAATCTGAAGAATGTACTGTTTCTTTCTGGCAGATTAAAAATCAGCTTTGATAGGGTGAGAATTCAGAGCAGTGGTGCTCTCCAGGCATCAGCTCTGACTTGTAGTTACTAGTCAGACCAGACGTTCTAGAAACGGGTTTGCTTCCTGACAGTTGCACCTTCTACTGTTGAAGTTGTCTGGGAAATGAAGACACCACAGTCCTTAAGAAACAGAGGCCTTTTTCTCACAGGGTTGCATATTGCAGTAACAACAGATAGTATACCATGATTCAGGTTCTTATATGCTGCCATAAGAAACTATATATTGTGCACTTTTATTTTGCAATAAACAATGTATTAAAGTGTCTTGGGTGACACTCATGCAACTGCCATCAGCGACTTGACAACAAAATAAACAGCCAACTAGATCTCATTATTAAAATTATACAAACAATCACAATAAAGTAGTATTTCATTATTGTTCTGGGTTCATGTGCTTCTGGATGCATGCAATTTATTATTATTCAGCCATATCAGGGAATGAGACAAATTTGATATTAAGATCTCAAAATTCATCATTCTTTTTTAATAATGTAATCAGCAATGCAAGGGAAGTTTTTAATTAGTGTCTACCAGAGGCCAGAACAGAAAGGGTTGCTTGTTTTTAACTAATGGTTACAAAATAATGCTACTGGTCCATATCATAACAAGAGTACTGAATTCCCAGAAAAATCAACCAAATTATAGAGAAACTTATGCTGCCACCATAATAAATATACTAAAATATAAGTGTGCATACCTCTTTAAATGACTGTAGTAGGTTGCTACCAGAAACTGACAGTGTAATGTCTATATGATGCATTATAAACAGTGGCTCTTCCTGTGTTTGATAAGGAAAACAGGCTAGATTGTCTGCTATGTACAAGAGCATATTCACCTCTGTTTTCTGGAAGTGAAAAAAAAAAAGTACATATCAATACGCATACAAATATCTTAGATTTATACACTTATCCCGGGTTCCTAACAGTCTAAAGCAAAAACATGATCAAACATGAACAAAACACTCTAAACAACACGTATATATGCAAAATTTAATCATACCTGAAGATACATTATTTCTGATCAGTCCAAACTGGGTATAGAAAGGTACAGAATGATGCAAAAGTAACAAATGGTTCTATTTATATAGGTGATATTATATACCTTATATTACAAAGCAAAACAAAGTACATTAGGGAAACAAAGTTATCAATAATTACAAATAAAAATACACTGTAAAAGGAGAATTTAAGCTTATAATGCTGTATTTTAATTTCTTTTTAAGTGAAGGAAGTGTGATGCTTACTGCAGTATCATCAAAAAGGTTGAGTAAAGAAATTAGAAACGCTCGTCTGTGTTGACGGTTCCCTCGGATCATGGAGTATAGGTGTGAACACAATGCACTGGATGATTCATCGTGTCTAAAACCTCTTACGGGATCTTTTGGGCAGGTATTAATTGCCTGTTGCACCTGGTAAGACATCTTCATACCAGCCACTGCTTTCATCTGAAATGGAAATGTATTTATTTTTATTTAAACTATGGCTTTCAAAGCAGTAAAACTTACTCCTTTTAAGTGGGTGCTCATCTGAAGTTTAACTTTGAAACATGCACCGAGGTGATACTATCATTTGAATTGGCAAATGGATTACAGCAGAACTTGCAGCAGACACCAGAATGTCTTGTGAACTGCTTTCACAAGAGCGAAATTCTGTTAGAAACATACAGCTAATCTGTTTACCCACTACAGCCAGGTATTCCAATTTAAACAATTTTCAAGAATACTAAAATGAAAGAATATTTTGCCAAATATGTATATTGACATCACTTTTAGTGAAACCAACAACTGAGTCCATATTAGTACAATAGGGCTATCAAAGAGAAAATGAGGGGTTTTTTGCATATACCCTGTAATTTCCAGCTGATTTTACTTACTTCAAGGCTCCTGCTCTAGTTTCAGAACAAACTGAATCTCTAGTTAGGCTGCATATCCTAGTCTCCTCATTCCCTCTATGCTGCTACTGTTCAGCAAAGTTGTCTCTGCAGCGATACACTGCCCTAAATCCCAGCTGCCTACAGAGCAAACTTCCTCTGCTAGCCTTCACCTACTGGATTACATGTGGGTTTGGAGGACATCAACAGTGCAACGCTCAAATTGCAGTGGAACGCAACCAGATGTGAGAAGTCGCACAATGTAGAACACACACTGAACCTAGGCTGGGGTCTTCTGAAACAAGGAGATGCTGCTGCAGCTCATTTTCAGATCTCAAGCAGAGGTATTGGCACTATGCCACAACCCCACAAGTCCTCAGTTAGCCCTCAGGTTTTCCTTTCAGCAAGATTCCTCAGATCTGAACAGCTTCTGCTTGGATTACAATTTATAAAGCCTTGATGCCTTAACATTCTAATATGTATACACTAAGGATTTCTGCTTTTGCAAGGTGTTCTCTTCCCTAGTCCACTGATACAGGAAAATCATTGCTAACCATTATGAAACAGCTGTCCTTAACTCTTACCAAATAAATACTCTGAAGTACTATTCAGTAAGGAAAATAATACTGTAAATTGTAAGTCAAAGGAAATTTTGGGCTGGAAGAGATGCTCCAAATTATTATATCCTTTCCATTTCTAAGAACAGAAATCAAAGAGTCAAGATCTTCTTTACAACTGCTTATAGTTAATGTTTATTTGTTACTTTATTCTCTTTTTCTGCAGCTGGGGCATATTCAGGTGTCAAACCACTAGAGAATATAACACTATTTTGTAAAATGTTAAATTAGAATTACTTACGTGAATGAACCCCGCATATTTTTTGTCTATTTCCACCAACTGCTGGTCAGCTTTATTTCGCATAGAGGGCTCTGGATCTGTGCCCATAGCAATTAAGTATGGCACACACTTGAAAAACAAATGAAATGATTATTCAGAGTCATTGTACCTCCTCTTTCTCAGCCTTTGTTCTTTTACTACACTGTTGTTCTTGTTATATTCTGACTACTGCAGAAACTAGAATAGCTAGCTCTATGCAACTTACTACTTGACTACTTTTTGCTTACAAAAAATACCAAATATACGAGAGACCAACATTACAAATGATTAGTTTTGTGAGGTTTCAGGCAGTATTTCCCTTTCTCTCAAACTCTAAAGTCAATTTACACTACAAAAATTGCCATTAAAGAAACGCACCACTTATGACTGAACATGCAGAATGGCTGCAGTATAAAAAATAATTACAAAAACATCACGTAAGCAAAGAATAATGGGGATGATGGCTGAAGTTATGACAGTGACTCTGAAATTCCATAGCAACCGGAGGATATGGGCATTCAAGGTGGAGGCAAGCTGACACACTTTCCAGGATAAAGAATTAAATGAAAAAAACAACCTGAAATCTGTAACAGAAATACGCTCCAATGTATATTTGCACATGCTCTTTAGGTACTGGCTGGGCTTTTACATCTTGATCCAAAAATAGAAAATACAGCACTTGGAATCTCACTAGCTAAACAACGTAAAACAGACTTCATACCATGCTTTCTGTAAAGGCCCTAGCTACAGTAAGAAACTCCTCGAACACACTTGGAAGAGAAAAACTGGAAATTTATGTAACAAGTGTAAAACCTCTGAAAACCTGAGAAACAAATACCTCCATCATAAAAGCCTACTGTACCTGAACAGGATGGATGAGACCTTGGTTTAACGTCAGTGCAATGACATTTAGAGCAAAGTGGCGTACGCTGGACTGGGTATGAAAGAAAGCCTCAAGGACCTGTTTGAGATATAGCTGCATGATGGAACTGCTCATCCCTGAGGAAATATCACCCATTTCTTTCAGGTCTTCCTGTTTTGCTACTTTTTTCCCTGTAAGAAGGACAAAAGCAATAGCACGCTTACCACAGTATAATCGTTATTTTGCCATTATTTGATGCATGCTGATCTTTAAGCTTTATTATTTCGTCTGTCTTAAAATGGGTTTATGATCTCATAAAATGTAGAACAGTCTGATGGCAAGCATACATTAGTAGAACTGAAGAGACATTACTTAATTAAATCCTTAATAAAGGTTTTTTTATTTAAAAATTTTCTTATGTTATACTTACTATTTTCTACCTGCAAATTAACCTTAGAGGGGATTTGTATAAAAAGTATTACTAGCATCATTACAGCAATTATGCATTCCAGATTGCTTCCAGAATTTATACATCTTGAAAGTAAATAATAGGTCTATTACGTGTACACACCTATGCACAAAATGAGTTTTTGAAAATTATTCTAAGATACTTGAGTACAATATTACTGATCAGATAACAATCTTCAGTGAGCCAGTTTACATATATAGTAATTTTATGCAAGAAGGTTAGGTTTTGCATGCCTGATTAGCACAAAAGAACTCAACACTTACAGTCTCTGTCTGCCTGCTGCATACGTGTATCCTCCTCCTGCAAGTAGGTCTGGAGGTTTTTTAACACCTGTATTTTTAAGTTTACTGAACAGTTCTTATCTGAAAGGATGCTGTTGTACAGAGTCTTCACTTCCTGTTCGAACATTAAACTTGGGTGCTGTATAAATGCAAATCCTAAGGGTGGAAAAAAAGAGGAAATATTCCATGTTCTTATCGTCTGGAAATTGTATTTCTGCTTTTTAAGTCTTTCTTCTTAATAGAGGTATGAAATCTATCTCCTCCCAACAGCATAGCCTTTTCTAGTCCAAACAGTATTGCTTTTCTACATGGACACCATCCATAGCTTATAAGGAGCTCTGTTAGCCACGACAGTTCTATTAGCCGTGGCTCTGTCTGATGGATAAGGATGGGGTGCAAACCCAGGGCAGCTACACCAAGAACAGTTACACAGGTCTGGAAGCAAGTCCAGCGAAGGGCCTTCATCTGAATGACTAGGAGCTCTCAGAAGAACAAGGGAGGAACAGTATTAAATATTACCCATTGTTTTTCTTACACATTTGGAGAAAAATGTTTTGCTGAAAAGTTATTCATATGGAGGCAGAGCAAATGTGGAAAAAAAGATAAATATCACAAGTATTTAAAAAGAAAATACTAAATTAAAAAAAACCAGCAAACAGTAAAATTTACAGCTCTTGCTGTGTCATTATTCATATACTTATTAAGGTCGTCTTCTGAAAACTACTTCAAGCATTCCCAAGACTACATCTGTTGGAAGACATACACTACAGAATAGTTTTTAGCTGCAACCTGACCCTTGTTCAAGGAGAGGTTGTTCTTAGTCTGTATTTCATAGAAACTTTTCTAAATTAGTGACAGTATATATCATTTTAGATCACGTATATATGTTTAGAAGTGCTGCTGACAAACTCTTACAGAGTACCATAAAAAACCAGTAATGGGAACATAACATCCCAATTTAAATTACATTTAGCTATTTGATTTATTTTAAGACACTTCAAGAAAAGCAGACATTATTTTTTATGACTACAGGAAACTAAGATTCTGAATGAACACACAGCAAACATAAGAACGGAAAAGAATGGAGAAAAAATGGAAGCACATAAAATTATACAAAAGCAATGTATAAAAAAAAGCTGTAACACAGGGAAGACTGAGTTAAGTTTTTAAAACTGACTCCATACACAGAGACAAGACAGCGTCGGTAAAGTTTGAGTCCAGGGCAAGACCTCGGCGTGTTTAAGATCTCATTTCAGTCTCAAAACAAGAACAAGAGAGAAGCAAGTGAGGAGGAGGGGAAAGAGGAGAAAAAGGATGATGATGGCCTTTGGCATATGTGGTGCAACTGTGCAGTCTATATAGGTGTATATTGATGTTTATAAATTGACCACCTCTGTGCAAGTCTAATCCATTTCTTAAGGTTAAATTTAAAAATGAAAAGCACGTGCATGATTGTGTAACAAACCATAACACTTTTTTACCTTCATTCACTTAAAGGAGTCTAAAAAACCCAGTAATCTCAGGGTAATTCTTATTTTTCCATCCCTTGTAAGAGGGGAAGAAATCTTACTTGGTGTAAGAATTTGTCATAGGAGATGAAAAAAGACACCTGATGCATTCTTTTAAGGACTGCCCTCACACCACTTCTCTTCCTACCTTTGTTTTCACTCTGTTAAGAGCCTTAAGAGTAAGCACTGAACTTGGCTAAGATACTACCTGTCAGATATTTACAGGTTTAGCTAAATTTACTAACATAACTTTGTATCCTCAACCTGCCTTGCAAGTACACATCTGTAAGAGAAGTGTAACCATAACCTCAACAGCAGTGGCACATCCCAAAGCAAAGGCTAAAACTGTTGAGAGTCCTTACTAAAACGTCACACAAATAATT
This sequence comes from Numenius arquata, assembly GCF_964106895.1. Classification (NCBI taxonomy): domain Eukaryota; kingdom Metazoa; phylum Chordata; class Aves; order Charadriiformes; family Scolopacidae; genus Numenius; species Numenius arquata. The sequence goes on along the minus strand of NC_133616.1, from coordinate 14,155,079 downwards.
GCTGATAGGAAAGTAAAGACTCTTCACATAATGCCTGCATGTAAAAGTTGAATTAGCTTGCTAGTCCTTTTCATCTTATTTCTGCACACAATTGTTGAATGGCTTTGACAACTTTGCTCAATCACCAGCCTGTAAGGTGGAATTTTGCACTGTCTAACTCATGTCCATACATCCAACAGCTACCCTAAAACCGGAACTAGTACTTGGATGAGATCAAGATATCACTGGAAACAGTTCCCTGAGATTTAATTAAAATAAAGACTGATACGCTTACAGGCAGAGAAAAAAAAAATGTGAAAAAGTCCTACTGACAGCCACCCCTGCTTGCCTTCCGTTCCCCCAAACTGATCACAGTTCAGTCTATAATTTAGAAATATTTTTGGCGACTGTAACATTCTCCCATCCATGAGCAAAGCAATCATGTCTGCAGTTAGAAAGACAGCCCTGCAATATTCTGTAGAGGACAATTAAATTGGGCTGGACTACAGTAAGTGTTGTGCACCTTGATGTAATGCCTAGGAAAACTTCACCTACTCCAGAAAACCATAGCATTGCTCCTGCACAGGGGCAACTCTAAAGCCATTAACCCTGCTCAGTTGTCTGAAATAGTTTCTCACAGAATATCAAATCAAGATTTACTCAGAGCCCTCCACATCCTCAGAGCCCTCCCTAGACTGAATTGAAGCAGGGTATCTAAAAGCTACATAAACAGCAGCAAAAAGAGGCAAATTCTTGCCCACAGATAAAGTAGACAATGCAGGCTCACATGCCTGGGAGACAACTTTCTTTAGACTAAGCCATAACCATGAACTGACCTCTTCCAGAAACCACAGCTAAACAAGATTCTCTCACATGTAGTTTTTGTGCTTTAGCAGAGGATGGGCACGATACAAACCACTCAAAGGCAGTTCATGTACTGCAAGTCACTGAAATATCACGCTAATGCTTTCAGATCAGGAATCTATTTAAACATGAAATACATCTAAAATCCTGAAACAAACTCTAATATCTAGACATGACATGATCTCAGTGCCTTGTGAAATCGCACCAAGCATCCTCCCGCCCCACTGGCATAAACTGCCAGAGTTCCCTTGACTCCTGCAGAATATCTGCTCCTATGCTTAAAATGTTCAAAGTTTTTCCAGCACTTTTTCTAGTTGATCTTTAACCATACCTTGCAGACTGAAAAAACAAGAAACAAGATTTAGAGTTACAACCTGCCTGCATGTGGAGAAAAACATAACATGTCCATTGCTTTGGAAATCCGCTGTACCTTAAGACTCGTTCACACATCAAAAGCCATTCACTGTCAAAAGCATTCACCGTGCTGCAGAAGTATGCAACCAGCAATCCTTTCACAACTTTTCTATAGCCAGTTCTCAAATAAAAGATGTAGTAAATTTTGATTTTAAACAAACTCCCTTGCCGCTACACAAACATACGAATTCCTACTGAGAGGCATGGATTTTTATTATAGCAGAATAATAAAAACTATTAATATTTCTTACCAAGGCCAATAATGGCTTTTGTCTGTACTTCTTCATCTGAATGCTTTGTAAAATACATCAGCAGCTCAAGAACTTTATCCTTAATGTTAACCTGAGCAAATTAAAACAAAAATAATAGCTATTTGAAGATGAAACAGATGTTATCAATCTCTTATAAAAAGCATAAATACCAAAAAGAAAAGGAGAAACACAGTTTTACTGCATGTCCTTTGCAAAACCATGTATTTAAAACCCAAAATGCTATATTGTATGCATTATGAAAAAATACATAGCTTTGAGGGACAAGGGATAATGTGCTTTCAAACTGACGTGGAACATTCAATATATCTAAGACATGGAGAGTAAATACAAGTTATTTTACCTTACTGTTCCCCTTAAAATCTTCCTGATCAAAATCAAAATGCCGACACAGTGCTCCAACAGTGAAAAGTGATCTAAGGAGTGCTGGTTTATTGGCAGTAAGTATTGTACTGTTGGGGTCTTCTTGGTGTTGACTTTTTAATTTCGAAAGTGCACCTACAGTAGGAGAAAAGTTTTGATCACAGCATTTAATAATGACATATCCCTAAGATAAGACTTGTAGCCAAAACTGAAAAGTGACAATTACATATTGTGACTTTACTTACCATAGTATCTATTAAAACAGGCCCACACAAATTTATAGTTCTGGGTGACCTTGTTCACAACAGCCCCAAGACAGCTCACACAATGCTGAACAACCTAGGAGCAAGAAAGAACAAACAAATTATATGTTTAGAAGTTAAAACTGAGATTTTTGTGAAGTTATGTAGGAAAAAGCTATGCTGAACTAAAACTAACCATCTAATGGATGTAACATCCATCTCCTACACTGCTCTAAAAACCAAGTACGCTGACTTTTTGTGGCTCAAAAGTTATCTTCATAATGAAGACAGACTTTCTTTAAATCAAAGCCATGTATTTCACAATGTGAAATGGAATCATCTTGAATAGCAGCAATTAAAAGCTTACCGTCATGCCATATTTGATGATGAGTTTCATGAGGTCTTCCTCAATAGTGGCAAGAAAGGTCTCACTTGGGTGCTCCATTAGCGGCACTACAAGCTCTAAGATTTTTGCAACATTGCAGATCACCATGAAATCATTCTGAGTCTGAAAAAACAGTATTCATAGCATTTAACATTTCTGGCCACGTTACCTGTAAGCTAAGTATTATTAATATACATTGACAGTCAAAAATCCCAACTCATGTAAGGTATTTGGTAAAGACCTAAATATATTTATACAGTTTACCTCTACTATTAAATTACATATTACTATGAAAGCTAGTTCTGTTTTCTACAGAACTTCCGGGAAAAATAAAATGTATGAGCAGAACTTCATGCATCATCAAGGCTATGACAGACCTGAAGACTTTTGGTCCTGATAATTTTTTGGAGTCCTACAATAAATCTAGGAACTCTTTCCGACACATGCATGCAAGAGAACACACAGAACCTGGAAACAGGTATCAGCAACAAAATGAACTTGTGCTATGACTTTACATGCCTTAAACAAAATAGGTAATAATGTGCACAAATGTAGCAATTACAATTTAAATTATTACTGGTTTGCATTATCATGACTGTATATGTATTGTTAAGTGAGGAATCTGTGGAAAACATTTATCTATTGATACATCCTGCTAGAAATTGAGTTGTTTGTTTGGGTTTTTTTTTTTTTTTTTTTACGAATCAAGCTCACTAATCAGAATAGGATAATTCCCAAATGCTGCTATCAACTATGTAACACATTCAAGCTGACAGTGGTAATTCTGCAATTCATCTCAACCCAAATACAAGACCAACATAACTCACTGAATGGGTTGCAGCCAGTAAACAACCAGCTAATCCTTTCCTATACTGTTTGATCAGAGGCAGCTCTAACAGTCTGTTGTAAACGTGCCTAGAGAATGCTCCAGGGCTGAAGCAGGAAAACGCTAGACTATACCTACAATCTAAGTTGGTAACAGTCTCAAGCCTGCCCTGGGCAGCTGACCTAATGTAATGGTTTGCTGCCAGCCACCCAGGCTCCTCCTTGAGCCACAGGTGCATGATCCTGCCCTGCTCCTTCTGCCAGATCAGGGGTTCATCACAACCTCCACTGAGCCAACTGTGATCATCAAAATGGCAGAAAGAGCCACAACATTTCAGAGGAGGGGGGACACTCAACCAGAGTGGAATGCTCAGCATTACAGCGCTCTATCTTTTTTGTGAGCTAAACTGTCTTACACAGGAATTCAAAAACACTAGAGCTAGGGAAGTGAGAGATGAAGAATGTAAGAGGATGGAGCAGGATATTTTTCTTCTGATACATTTGCTCTATCTTATGGAACCACAGTTTTAGTCTTAAGATTCATATGTTAAATAGTAACTCCTTTTAAGACTGTGACTATAAAACGAAACAATTTTAAGAGGTTAAAACAGGTTAAAAACTGGGTCTTAGTCCTTAAGACAAAGAAGGAGAACAGGTTTCCATTTCATTTGGCTACAATGAATAGCCTCCATAGCCTCTAATGAATACAGCCTATAACGAATAGCCTCTATATGGAGGGCGAGGAACAGCATCTTAGAAGCTATAGAGATCATCAAAAGGACCTAGTATCTTCAGAAGCCATGATACCCATGAAATAAACCCACAATTTTTTCTTCTCCTACCTTCAATTTCATCAAGTATACAAGACTGCCCTTCATTTCCATATTTAATTATCTGGGGAAAAATAAAGACTGATTTTCTTTACTTACACTACATTTAGTGGTCAGGTATGGCTGCATGGTCATGGCATGTTTGACCATTAGCTGGGGCCTGATTTTGCTGAATAAGAACAAAGTGGTTATGCAAGCAACCAAGCGACCAGAATTCACACCTTTGTTGTCAGAATCTGCAAAAAATAGAAAATACAAAAAGGGTATTAAGTCCAAGTGATGTTTGAGCAATGAAAAAAATATGGCTTAGACATCGTATGAGTATCTCTTTCATTACATGTCTTTCAAGATCAATACAAAATATTCTTATTAGATTAGAGATGAGAAGAGAATGTGTTAATATTTGCATGTGATCACAAACTATGTGAAAGAAGAAGCAAAGACACTTCGACGACATCACTTGTTTTTAAACTACTTACTGGACAGAGAACACTGGCCCAGTCAATGATTCCTATTCTAACTGTAAAACATACTAATACAAATATAACTTGCCATGTTTGTTTTGGTTTTAGTGATCTAAAAGTTTGAACAAGTTATCTTAAAATAAGTAGTTCTGTTACCGTGGTTAGTTAATGAAAATTAAGGAAGCTTTATTATTATTATTATAAAGAGCTCAAAAGTTCATACTGAACTTAAAAGCACTGATACAAAACTGATGGTAATGTAACAGTAATTCTGTAACAGTAACTTTTTGCAATAGTAATTTGAACGACCACTGTTACAGTATCATCTACAATTCAAAGGAGTTTAGCTACTGGGTTGTAAATAATATTACCTGATAAAGATTCCTCATATTTAAGAATGTGCTCAACCAGATTGTCAACAAGTTGAGTACAGGCTTTCTTCACAGGTTTATATGAGGCATCCTCTTCTGATTTCAACAGCTGTAGCAGATGAAATAGAAAAGTTTTTAGTATTAAGAGTGCACTCACTTACATTGGATACACATGGTTTATAACAGTTACCATAGATATGCAAGGATTCTACATTACAAAAGTATTTATCTAACTTCTCCATAAAAGTGGAGAAAAAAAAATTAAGGGAAGTAAAAAATCAAACCAAAATGCAAGAGAAGAAAAATTAACCACAATAAAAAAACAGAAAAGTTCTACTGATTTTTGCATTGGGATGAAAGCTAACTTCATACATCATGCAGAAAACAGTAACGTAATCATACTTGCCAAATTCAAAAGGAACGATGTTTTTGACATTAAGCAAAAAATACCAAATGAAGATGAAACATGGTTTTACGAGCATTTTAGTCAGTTAGCCTTCTTCCATATGATTTCAGCTACTGAAATTGTGTCTATGAAGATTCTTTAATATCTAAGAAGGTTTGAGACCACACTATAGCATTTTCTTCAGTGCAGATATTAAGAGGCTCTGGTTTACTTGGCTACCTGTTTTCATGGCACTCAGGCTACAGAAAAATCAAAAGATTTTTTTGCTTGAAAATTAACCAGTGCATACAAAATGTAGAGGAGAATGATTACACAGGCTAAGAGATATAAACAAAGTAAGCTCAATTCTTAGAAAAATCAGAGTAAAATGTAATGTGTAAGTAACATGCTCTGAAGATTCACTGCTTCTATAAACTGTCTAACAAATATACTGGATGTGAAAATACACTGATCTACCATTTAAAAAAATAATCTATATTGAACTAGATCCCTCATTTCAGAATTAAGTATCTTAGCTGTAAACTTCATGTTATTCATATGACTTCATGTCACTCATTATTGAGGAGACTATGACATTAAAACCAAACAAACTAAACCTCTCCCAAAACCAAGAAGTGAAGTATTTTTAAAACAAATCATATGGAAAGGTAGAAACTAACAAACAAAATTGCACCAACGAAGATTAAAAAAAAGTTCAGATGTTTAAAGGGCATGAATTGTATTTGTCTACCATAAAGGACTGCTCTTGTAGTCCCCCTTCAATGTGTTTCAGTACCAAAAGAAATGTTAAAATTCTAACAATGATTGTACCACACATTCAAAATTCATGACTTACATTTTGAAGAAGCTGTTCAAACCAATCATACCCTGTATCTCTGCAAGCCGCAACCTAGAAGTATTTTTGAAAATACGCAAGTTAATAAAAAAGGCATCTGAAGAAAAATTACTTTGATACAGATGTTCTCTTAAAAGACCAGTAAACATGCATAGCTATATTTTCATATGCATTCAGTACAACGACTTTCTATCTTTGGAGATCAGAAACTGTCTTCTGCATTTGGAAAAGTAGTTCCCACCACTTAAGTGACTCCGTAATTTGTATTTCGTATAACACAAGGCCTACACACTTTACTGTAGATTGCTGGCTCTGTGTAAACCAAATTTTGGGTTTGTAGAACATTTTACACAGATCAAAGCACAATCACAAGCCTGACATATTAAAAATGAACATGCATGTATATATATATGTGTATATACATATTTTTATATAAACAAACCAAGCCTTCGCTGGTATCATATGTTAGGAACAGCTCACAGGCGCTCCGAAGTAGAATTAGCAGGAGAACTGATAGTTAAGCTGAAATCAAATTGACTGACTTCTCAGTCTGGAAAAATGCACACTAGACTACCATTTTGTAAAAATACTGAAAAGTAGGATGAAATTTGAACCCATAACTTTAAGTAGTGAAGTGAGTACTCTTATTTGATATTTATATCTTGGTATAATTGAGATTAAAACACTGTATCAGCATAGCTGTTTTACACAATACATTTTCACTAAAAATTAAAGCATTTTATTTGAAACAGGTTTTGTTTTTTTGGAGACACGCTATTTAATTTGCTGCTTCTAAAAAGTAGATAAAATTCTGCAGGTAGTAGTTCACCCTGCATGAGAACATGACCCTGTATTTGTTAAAAGAGTTTATTAACCTTTCAAAATAAATGTTATCAATTGTTAGAGGAAGATTTTCTTTTAAGAGACAACTTTTTTAGCTAGGCTTAACTATATGCTGCTATTCGCATTTCGGGGAAAATGTTATAAGCATACTAGAAATTTGGTGTGTTTTAACTGAACAAGTATTTTATACAACCTGAATACAGCATGGTCCCAGTTATCATTACCAGCTGATAAGTGAGCATTTAAAGTTTCCTACAGCTTGTTCCATCAGATGAATAATTCTGGCATACACTTAATGCCAGGAGATATAAAAAGAAAACCATCTGACAAACTACTGTATTCTAAAAACTATAGACAGTATTTCAAAGATACTAAAAACATAATAAATTTTTGCACACAACTTAATCCAAATTTGTTTAACATACCACATCAGTGATGTTTAATATTTTCCTTGTCATTGCTTCTTTGTCATGGTGTGGAGTTGGAGTAAACCAGAGCTTCTGGAATGTCTCATTTACTAATTTCTGTAGGAAAAAATAATATTAGCAGAAATAAATAAACTTCTCTTGGCACACAGGTATTATTTTTAATACATTCATACAATACATTTGTTGACGATACATGCCATTTCATAAGGAATTACTCAACTTAAGCGAGGCTGTTGTAGGAAATATTATCTGAGACAGACCCAGATCTACTATTACAGGAGTGATCACTGGGAACTACTACTACTACAGAAAATGCAGTTACCACCTTCCTGCATCAATTTGCATTCCTCAGGAAAACACAGTACCCTGAGAAGCTGACAACTGAACACAAGATTATGATTTCTACAGCAAAATCAGCAGCAATTGTAGGTTTCTTTGGAGTTTGCAAAACAGCTGTGACAAGGTGGGCAAGAGAGAAAAGCCAAGTCTCTCTACCCAAACACAGAAAGTACGTTCCCTTCCAATGTTTTTGTATTGAGGAAAAAAATGGATTAGAATGAAAGTGAACAAAATTATTCCCAAATTATTCATAAGGCATATGATTGTAAGAAGCTCTCCTCATTCACAGAAACATAAAAAAATACATTGAATGTAAAGCTTCCTTTTTTCTGATGTTGTCAGAAAGGCAAAGGAAAGCAGGTGAGAGAACAAGGTCATCCTCCTTTCCCAGCAGCACCTTGGATCCAGCTGTTCATCTACTTCTTGACTAAGTCTTCTCAGAAAGCCACTTGGCATTAACGTATCTCAAGTGGTAAAAATATATGCTGCAGCTTTAAAGTTGCAGATTCCAAATCCCACTGAGAGTGTGACACGAAATTATTACATGTGTGTTCTTAATTATGCAACAATTTTAAAATCATTTTACCAAATCAAACAAAACCATCATTGTCAGGTTTACGATTTAACTCGTAATCTTAGCTCTGTGCCCTTCTGCATACACTTTGCACAAAGAGTAGAGTAACATTTTAGGGGGAATAACTGATTCCCGATTCATTGAACATTCAGAATTAACACAAAATTAGCATGGATGAACAGTATATATGCAAAACTTACAAATCTGTCATATACTAATGTCAAGAACTTAATTTTGACTTAAAAGTTTATTTTGTTTGCAGAAAGAAGTCTTATATGCCAATTTTACTTGTTAGAAAAGAGAAGTATCAGAGACAACATTTGCAAGAAGACAAAAAACTTCTAGAAAATACCTTTTTAAAATATTTTGATTGTCAGCACAAACTTCAAGAAAATAAAAGAAAAGAAAGAAAAACAAGCCAGAGAGCATTTCTGAAAGCTAACATATTTGCTCTCAAAAATTAATACTGAACAAAAGTCATAAATATTACAAAGTAGCAGTACAACACCTTTTTAATTCTTTTTGGTGAAAACATAGAAACACTAAAATAATGATAATTAAAATTCTGAAGGGTATGTTTCATTCTACCTTAATGCCTTCCTCGTCATTGACTCTCCGAATCATTTTCACACACATCTCTGTTATTTTGGGAAATGTTGGTTGTTCAATGCAGATATCCCTAAGTATCTTTATGACTCTCTTTCTGACACTGATACCAGTATCCTATGAAAAGAAAAAAATTATACTCTTGAAAACAAATCAGAAATATGAATTAATTTATGTATTGTATGAGTTAATATTTAACTGCAGTAAATCTGACTTGCAAAATTTATATAGAAAAGGCAGTTAAAATATTCTGGACTGTATTTACACAGAAGGTCAGCATCATTTGTACCACTTTATTTGCAACAATTCTAAAGATTCTGGCTGAATCCTCAAAATGCTGAAACACTCTCCATTTATACCCTCCCATCTAAGAGCTCATGATGTTGCAAATGTGTAATTCCACTTCTTAATTCAAAAGCTCACAAGCTAGATGTGATGATGCTTTAGCTACTTTGCTGGAATCACAAGATTCACTGTAGATCTGGAATGTAGTATGTCAAGCCTTCGGGTAAAGCTTACGGGTAAGATACAGGTAGCAAATCTTATCCATTTTCCTAGGCTTTTCTAAGGAGATGGATAAGGAGCTTCACATCAGATTATCTTATCCAAAACCTGTTGAATCTGAAAGTTCAGGATGAACTGCTTTATGGATGCTCATATGCACATGAAGCTACTTATCTCCAAAACCCTTCATAAAAATGTTTTATCGTGTACCTATAGCAAATGAGTAGTATTTGACTAAAAACCTGACATGGTAGTGTTAAAAGGTAGTGTTAAATTAACAGTTGAATTACAGTTAAATTAACATTGTGTTTTATCTGAATGTGCAGACAAAAGCCACTTTTTGTACAAAAACTGTACTGCCTTATTAATGAAATCAAAAGGAATAAAATCATGCTTCTGATGCAGTACAACTTTCTATATATGTTTACCTTTTGATGCAACAAAGCCTCACTGGAAACAAGTGATGCATTTTACAGGTTTGGTCTAAAAACACGATAAAGTAGACTGAGTAACTGAGGATGGGTATTTACTAGGATTTGCTACATCTGTAATACTGGTCCAAACAGGATTTACGCAGGGTCTGTACGTTCACTTTGAGTCTACTTCCTGTTAAAGTAGTAGGATATAATTTACTCTTGGGATCACCAGTCTGTATTATTAAACATATAAACCCAGCTGAATACAAGTTTTCCAATGCCACTTATTTTATCATAAATACCACGTCACCATACCAATATTCTTTCAATCAGCATGTCATAATACTGCTCAGCAAGTTGAGGACGACAGAGCACAAATCGGCCAAGCAGCTCCACAGCTGCTTCTCGTACACTAGTGGAGTTATCCATTAACCGTCCATGAACACCTCGTTGCATATCCAGCTAAAAAGAACAAATGAAACATAGATTCAAAATAAGAAATGCAGATTTATTTTAAGTGTGACAGAAGAATTTATGTGCATGATGGATACTTCGTTTTTTACCCTGGCTAGAATACTGGGGTCTACAGCAACCACCTCAGACAAACACTTCATGGCTTTTGTTCGAACAGCAATTGCATTTTCACCAAGTACACGCAGAATCTAGTAAAAGAACAAAAACAAAGATTCAACGCTTTGGGAAGGTAGCAAACAGCATTTAACAAGCAGAAATGCAGAAGAACAACATGCAAACAACTTAACTAAAATAAGAACAGCTGTCTATTTAAAATTGAATATATCTTCTCAGACAGCAAAAAGGTACTTCCAAGTGATATTCCATGAGGCTGATAACTGAGGATGGGTATTTACTAGGATTTGCTACATCTGTAATACTGGTCCAAACAGGATTTACGCAGGGTCTGTATGTTCACTTTGAGTCTCTTCATTTTAAACTCTACTTTTGTCATGCAGTTGTGGCTTTCACCACGGTGGTTTTAACAGCAGAGCTGGATTTGGGCACTATAATTTTAAGAATGGCTCTGTATGCAGATCAATATAAGCAACACAACCTAAACTAGTACTGGAGTTCAAACATGTCACCATGCCAATATGTTAGTGCTCTTCTCCCAGAAAAAGCAAAGAAACAACATGGGCCAAAAAACAGCTTCCAAAGTGACACTAACATGCACTGCAAGAAACTGATCAAGTTGCTTTGTATTTTCAAATCAAATTAAGCTCAACTTCATGAGTTACTATTACCAAATGAGCATGCATCTTACAGAAACTGTGAAAATGATTTCAACATTTTGTAATTACCCTATTACAGTGTACATCTAATTATAATGGTTTTTCCATACACATATACGGCCAAATAAAATAATCTACATACAATATAGCATATGAAATGCATGCAAGAAAAAGAAACATAATCGCTTATGTCATCAATACAGAATATCAAAGCAGATGGTGCTATCATGGCCTGTTAAATACCTGTGCTCAACAACGAACAGATATTGCACACTACCGCAAAAGTGTTTGGAATCAGAAACCAACTGTGTTTCACTATACTAAGACTTCCAGCACAGTTTACCTGTGTCAAATAAATATCGAAGCTCTGGGCAAACGGCCTCATAGAGGCCAAGTAGCGAACAATCAAACATGCATCTTCATAGTCCACAGTATCAGAATTCATCCTGCAACAAATTCCACGTGTTAATTAGGACATGTCTATCAAAAATTATTTAAAACATAAAATGCATGGCTAATAAAGAAGTAAGTGATACTGAAACATACTTTAATGTACTGAACTGAGACGGAGCAGTTTTAATGATGCTGCGAAGAAACTTTTTGCGACTTTCAGCTCTATGCATGATTTGTCCTGTGGTCTCAACATCTTTAGCATGATGAGCTCCTTCAGATGAATCCTCATCCTTCTGAGATTTAATTGCTTTCTCTGTCTCCATAGTTGTATCACGGAACCATTGAGCAATATAAAACTTCCGAGAAAACTGGAGAAATATAGCAGGATGCACAGGAGAAAAAGAAGCAACAGATACAGAAACGGAAAATTAACAGATTTATAATGAGATTAAGCGAATCTAATGCATCAACATTATTTTGGCAAACACAATCAACAGTATTTGTTGGGGCGACAATTTAATTGAAGCACTACTCTGCATAACTGAAAATAATCTTCCTCAGTACATGTCTATATAACACTTGACATTAGAAAGTTGAAATTTACCACTAATGATGCATCGGTTTCTGTGTTCTCATCCAGATAATCCAGCAAAGCCTTTTGCAGCTGTTGAATTTCATCTTCTCCTCCTGAAGCCTGCCAGAAGTAGAAAGACAGCTATAAAACAGAATACTGCACAGTGGTAATTATCACCTGAAAATCTGCAAGTCCACATATCAAATACACTGAAATAAGTTGTTTTGATAATTGGAAAATATTACTTGTTTTTTAACCAATTGCTTATAAAATGCATAGAGATTGAAACAAGCATCCCTACAGAGAAAGTGCAGCAAGTGTTCCCAACCTAGGAAAGAACTAACAAAGGTTGTTCCCAAAGACCCCTGAACTCCAGCACTGAAGAAACATGCTCTCTGAGATTCAACTAAGTTTCTGTCAAACAAAAAACTTGAGAATAAACACACGTTTTATAAAAAATGTCACCTACTGCATAAAGTCTATCTACAAAATATGTGAATATTCATTTTCCTGTGAAGCACTTTTAAGATGCACAAAAACAATTACATTTGAAATATTAATCTGAAAACTAGTGCTGGAGACTATGTATCACATTTGTAGTATTTAAACTGTATGAACGTTACAAACAGAATGTATTAAGCTCTTCAGGAAGGACAGGCTGGGCAGAAGGGGAGGGGGTGTTGCCCTCTATGTCAAGGACCAGCTGGAATGTATGGAGCTTCACCTGGGGATGGATGAAGACAAGACAGAGAGCTTATGGGTCAGGATTAAAGGGAGCACGGGGGCAGGTGATGTTACAGTAGGAGTCTGCTACAGGCCACCAGACCAAAGTGACAGCGAGGATGTGGCCCTCTACAAACAGATAGGGGCAGCATCGCGCTCACACGCTCTGGTCCTCATGGGGGACTTCAACCACCCCGACATCTGTTGGAAGGACAACACAGCAGAGCACAGGAAATCCAGGAAGTTCTTAGAATGTGTCGACGACAACTTTCTTCTGCAAATAATAGAGGAACCAACGAGGAAAGGAGCAGCGCTGGACCTTGTCCTCACCAACAAGGAGGGGCTGGTCGGGAATGTCAAATTCAAGGGTAGCCTCGGCTGCAGTGACCATGAGATGATAGAATTCAAGATTCATAAGGCAGCAAGGAGGGTGCGCAGCAAGCTGGCTACCCTGGACTTCAAAAGAGCAGACTTTGATCTCCTGAGAGATCTGATTGGTAAGGTAGCGTGGGAAAAAGAACTGGAAGGGAGAGGGGCCCAAAAAAGCTGGGTGGTATTTAAGGATTGCCTCCTCCAAGCTCAGGAGAGGTGCATCCCAAAAAAGAAGAAATCGGGCAAAATAGCCAGTAGGCCGGCGTGGATGAACAAGGAACTGCTGGACAAACTCAGGACCAAAAAGGAGGCCTATAGAGGGTGGAAGCAGGGAAAGGTAGACTGGGAAGAATACAGAGAAGCTGTCCGAGTCACCAGAAACCTGATCAGGCAAGCGAAAGCCCAGGCAGAACTAAATCTAGCCAGGGATGTGAAAAATAACAAGAAGAACTTCTATAGATATATCAGGGATAAAAATAAGACGAGGGAAGCTGTGGGTCCCCTCCGGAAGGAAACGGGAGACCTGGTCACCCAGGATATGGATAAGGCTGAGCTACTGAATGACTTCTTTGCCTCAGTCTTCACTGGCAAGGGCCCTAACCACACTGCCCAAGTCACGGAGGGCAAGAACAGGGGCTCTGGGAATGAAGAACCACCCACAGTACAAGAAGACGAGGTTCGAGACCTCTTAAAGAACCTGAAGGTGCATAAGTCCATGGGACCTGATGAAATCCATCCACGGGTCCTGAGAGAACTGGCAGACGAAGTTGCTAAGCCCCTCTCCATCATATTTGAGAAATCGTGGCAGTCTGGTGAAGTTCCCACTGACTGGAAAAAAGGGAACATAACTCCAATATTCAAAAAAGGAAACAAAGAAGACCCGGGAAACTACAGGCCGGTCAGTCTCACCTCTGTGCCTGGCAAGATCATGGAGCAGATCCTCCTGAAATCCTTGCTAAGGCACATGGAGAATAAAGAAGTGATTTGAAACAGCCAACATGGCTTCACCAAGGGCAAATCGTGCCTGACAAATTTGGTGGCCTTTTACAATACTGCCACAGACTTGGTAGACAAGGGCAGAGCGACTGACGTCATTTACCTGGACTTATGCAAAGCATTTGACACTGTCCCGCACGACATCCTGGTCTCAAAATTGGAAACTCATGGATTCGATGGATGGACCACTCGGTGGATAGGGAACTGGCTGGATGGCCGCATCCAAAGGGTTACAATCAATGGCTCAATGTCCAGGTGGCGGCCAGTAACGAGTGGTGTTCCGCAGGGGTCGGTACTGGGACCAGTACTGTTTAACATCTTTGTCGGTGACATGGACAGTGGGATAGAGTGCACCCTCAGCAAGTTTGCTGATGACACCAAGCTCGGTGGCGCAGTTGACACGCTGGAGGGAAGGGATGCCATCCAGAGGGACCTAGACAGGCTGGAGAGGTGGGCTCGTGCAAATTGCATGAAGTTCAACCAAGCCAAGTGCAGGGTCCTGCACCTGGGACGTGGCAACCCCAGGCACAAATACAAGTTGGGTGGAGAATGGCTGGAGAGCAGCCCCGAGGAGAAGGACTTGGGAGTGCTTATGGATGAGAAGCTCAACATGAGCAGGCAGTGTGCACTGGCAGCCCAGAGAGCCAACCGTGTCCTGGGCTGCATCAGGAGAAGTGTGGCCAGCAGGTCTCGCGAGGTGATTCTGCCCCTCTACTCTGCGCTCGTGAGACCCCTCCTGGAGTACTGTGTCCAGCTTTGGAGTCCTCAACACAGAAAGGACATGGACCTGTTGGAACGGGTCCAGCGGAGGGCCACGAGGATGATCAGAGGGATGGAGCACCTCTCCTATGAAGACAGACTGAGAGAGCTGGGGTTGTTCAGCCTGGAGAAGAGAAGGCTCCGGGGAGACCTTATAACAGCCTATCAATACCTGAAGGGAGCCTACAGAAGAGCTGAAGAGGGACTCTTTGTCAGGAAGAGTGGTGACAGGACAAGGGGCAATGGTTTTAAATTGGAAGAGGGGAGATTTAGATTAGATATAAGGAAGAAATTCTTTACAGTGAGGGTGGTGAGGCACTGGAACAGGTTGCCCAGAGAAGTTGTGGATGCCCCATCCCTGGAAGTGTTCAAGGCCAGGCTGGATGGGGCTTTAAGCAACCTGCTCTAGTGAGAGGTGTCCCTGCCCATGGCAGGGGGGTTGGAACTAGATGATCTTTAAGGTCCTTTCCAACTCTAGCCATTCTATGATTCTATGATTCTATGATTCTATTTTTTCCAATAGGCTACTTAGCAGGAACTATGTGTATTTCCGATATGTATACAAGACACTTCATGGATGACAGGGAGGTGATTTGAGACAGCCAGCATGGCTTCACCACATGCATGTCTTGCCTGACCAATCTCATAGCCTTCTATGATGGACTGACTACATCTGTGGACAAGGGAAGAGCTAGGGACATCGTCTAGCTGGACTTGTTGAAGGGCTTTGACATGGTCCTCAGCAACATCCCTCTCTCTAAATTGGAGAGCTACAGATTTGATAGGTGGACTATTTGGTGGATGAGGAATTGGTGGAATGGTCACATCCAGCGAGTAGTGGTCAACGGCTCAACGTCCAGTTGGATATTGGTGATAAGCGGAGTACCTCTGTAGTGGGAGCAGTAGTATCTTCTCCAATGATCCAGCCAATGGGATCAAGTGCACCCTCAGCAAGTTTGTGGTTGACACCAAGCTGAGTGGTGTGGTTGACATGCCTGAGGGACGGGATGCCATCCAGAGGGAACTGAACAAGCTTGAGAAATGGGGCCATGTGAACCTCATGAGGTTCAACAAGGCCAAGTAGAGGGTCCTGTGCCTGGGTTGGGGCAATCGCCAGGATCAATACAGGCTGGGGGATGAAGGGATTGAGAGCAGCCCTGATGAGAAGGATTTTGGGATACTGGTGGATGAAAAGCTGGACATGAGCTGGCAATGTCCACTTGCAGCCCAGAGAGCAAACTGCATCCTGGGCTGCATCAAAAGAAGCATGGCCAGCAAGTAACGGGAAGTGATTCTGCCCCTCTAGTCCATGCTGGTGAGATCCCACCTGGAGTATTGTGTACAGCTCTAGGGCCCCCAACATAAGAATGACATGGTCCTGCTGGAGCGTCTCCAGAGGAAGGCCACAAAGCTGATCAGAGGGATGGAACACCTCTCCTATGAGAAAAGACTGACAGAGTTGGGGTTGTTCAACCTGGAAAACAGAAGGCTCCAGGGAGACCTTATTGTGGCCTTTTAGTACTTAAAGGGGCCTTATAAGAAAGACGGGAACAGACTTTTTAGTAGCGACTAACAGGATAAGGAGTAATGGTTTTAAACTAAAATAAGGTAGATTTAGATCAGATATTAGGACAAAATTATTTGCTGTGAGGGTGGTGAGACACTGGCACAGGTTGCCCAGAGAGGTGATGGATGCCCCGTCCCTGGAAACTTTCAAGGTCAGGTTGGATGGGTCCAGAGGAACTTTAGAGGTCCCTTCTAACCTAAACTACTATATGATTCTACATATATCCTGATCTCTTAAGTAGTTCTAGCCTCTGGAAATTGAAAAACAATCTTGTATATGACCATGAGACAATGTACTTCTCCCTATATTCAGGTTATACAGAATAAATCAGTATCAATGTACTTGTGCATGGGTCAGAAACTGACTTTCTCAACATCTACAAGACAGCATAAAACTGAACCCATAAACCATTCTTTTTTCCTTAACATTATACTGAAATACAGTACTGCTGATGTTACAGCAGACAAAAGGACTAATTTTTTTTCAAAATGAAGGAGTTCAAGAGTTCAAAAATAGTCTACAATGCACACAATACTGGTATTGGCACCCTAATATACGTGCAAATTGTAATTTGAAATTCCAGTCTTCAACCAGTGTTAAATTCTGTGGATAACTGGCTGAATAAAAAGCTGCTTGATGAACCTTAACTACCTAAATATTTTCAAATGAGAAAAAACCCGGAACAAACAAATAAAAACTGTGAAAACCACAACAAACATATCCAATATTGATAATAAAAGTAGAATAATAATTTCTGGCTTAAAATTCTTCAGCAATAAAACTTGTAACTTATAACTGTCTTGACTCTGTATGAACATCACAGGTTGAGAATCCTGTCACAAATACAGATCATAATATAGCTCGCAAACATCAGCAAGTGGAAAAAAGTAGTTACAAGTCCAGAACATCAGTGTATCAAGAGATAAACTAAGGAAAACCATGCACAAGCATTCAAATCAACTTGACAATCTGAAAGATTTCTACGAAGAAAATCTACTGTTTAAAAATGTCAAAACAGAATAGATTTTCTCCTAAATCTACTTCTATGGGTCATGAGTCCAAACCACAGTAGACAGAGTTGTAAGTATTCATCAGTCATTGGGAAATATCCTAGTAATGGTATAAGAGGGTTAAGAGGAAATATCCAACAGAGTCTAAATATTCAATTCAGCAGTAAAGAAAAATCTATAGAGGTGTAAGTTCATTTCTGAATGGAAATAATAATTTAAGTTTCTGATGACGAAGTATCAGAGTATGTCTACCAATGGATCTTCCTTTCTTGCCATTTGAACAGCAAAGTGAAGCTCAGCTGTCATGTACCCATTTCCAGGTATTGATTTGTTCTTAGGTTACAAATAATTTATAAACAACGCACTATCTACCCTGACTGATGGTACTGTATAGTACACACCTGCCACAATGTATGGATGGTACTGTCTTACCATCACATGCTAAGCTCCCCAAGTAACTGAAAAAATGCTTTTAACACTTATTTGCCCGCAGCAATTTTATTTTCTGCGGATGCCAATGCCTAGTTACTGCATGGTCCTGTAAAAGCCCTAAAAGAAACAGAAAAATTCAGGTCACCGCTCAAGTATGTATCTTTCTAGAATATCTTTCAACACTATTATAACTTGGAACTCGATGATCTTTAAGGTCCCTTCCAACTCTAACCGTTCTATGATTCTCTGAACTTCTAGAGATAACGAAAAAGAAAAGGATTCTTCCAGAGTATTTCCCCTTGAAATACTTACTCTCCAAGTCTAAAATAAAATTGTCAGAATCACTGCCAACAGAAGTGAATTGTAACCCCTCAGCATATAGAAGTATAAATTATATTAAGCCAGTAACATAAAGATTTGACACTGTATGTTGTAGAATATTCTGACAAACATTATGCGAATTATCAGCCATATAAAGGAGTAGATGAATTTTGATTCTTTATTTGAATGCCTGTAAAGTGCAGAAGTTTTTCCTTCAACACAAATCTGTAACAGCCATTATAAAGTACATGGAATAGATCTGGAGTCTTTTCAGGTAACTGAAAGGGAAATGAACTTGGTACGACTACTCAACTTTAGATCATTGTAAGAACAGTTAGTAGTTCAGAAAGAAATGTATAACATCCATAAGAAATATGCAAGGCCACATTTTTAAAAGGACACATAAGATCTGAAATTTTCTCATACTGCACACTCTATAGAGCCCAAATGCATACATTGCTTTGATAATTGTTGCCACCTTTACAGATTTGGAGCAGCATTAGCAGAAATGCAAATCTGCACTCTCTAATGAAAGATACACGCAAGTCCAGCTTTTTAAAAAAAAAAATTAAAAAAAGGTGACCAATACCAGCTACATCACATAAAAACTAACCTTACAGGCCTAACAGTTTAACTCTCTAAAGCCTGTATGAATGCCAAAAGCTCAGTTACCACTTTGTGACAGCAAATGCGAATACATACGTACTTTTAAGGCTTCTTAATATAGAATCCAACTATTGCTCCATTATTTCCTCTGTATTGTCACAAGAAAACCGGCTTAACCACTGTAAGTAACCACTTCATCTGACCACTACAGAGATGGTGAAAGGAAGATACCAAATAATACTTATAAATTGAGTATATTTGATTCAGAAATCTGAACAATGAAGACTGATTCTCCACAACACCAGTTTATCAAACATCTTTAAAATTTTCAAGTATTTGAATGGATACATCTCAATCCAGCTAGCATGGGATCTCTCACACACCTGTTTAACGATTCTGGCTATAGATCCTTGATCCATTTTGCTAGTGACTGCATCTTTCCTCAGTCTTGCAGCTACAGTTCCAAGATAGTCAAGTGATGCAACTCTTAATGCCATTTCTGTAGATTTGTTACTGAACTGGTGAACCTAAGAAAACCAAAATAAACTGTTAAAAACAAGTATTTATTTATGCAACTGAGATTCTTCTCACATGAGACTGCTTGACCTTATTAAAAATTCCACCTAACTTCCATGCTGCATAAAATTATGTAATCTACTATTACACCACAGACACACCACCTATGTTACATTAGTGTTTTTTCCTTTATTGGGTCTCTCTACAAATATACCTGTTCTGTGCTAAAGAAGTAGTCCAGAGAATATATTTAACAGGAATAATTACACATATTAGTCTAACTACTCCAAATGGATATCTACACTTCTTAGATGCTATACAATGACATTTTTTCATGTTGAAAATAGTGGAATAGTGGAAGCGGACTTCCACGAGAAACTGTGTATATGTGATCTTTAACAAGTTCCATACCAATGATCCTCTAACCCAAATTTTATTTTCTATGTATTACGTAGTAGTGGTACACGTGAGACAATCCTTAAATGTTGCATGTGTGTCAACAATCAGAAAGCATCCCTGTAGTAGTTTCAGCTGAAATAAACTAGTCTTCATTGTAATAAGAAATAAATTTATATAGTAATTAAAAACAAGAATGTCTTACCAACAGCCTTCCTAATAAACTAAGTAGCAACTCCGCAGCTGGCCATTCTGGTTTATTGACTGTGGAAAGCAGATCTTGAATGAAGTTCTCAAACAGTGGCCTGTAATCTTCTTCGCCTTGTTTACTGCCACACCTGTTCAAAATAAAATGCATTTTTTAAGTAAATTTAAGAGCCATTTAAGCTTTTCTTCCGATGTAAACAGAAGTAATCCCATGTTCAATCAGAAAAACAGTTTTATGTAATTCTAAAAAAAAAACCCCTGAAATATTAGCAGAAAAGTTGTTTTATTCACTTATGGAGAAATAGTTTAAGCAGTTATCACTCCAAGTTGCACCACAAGTAAAGCAGCTAATCCACAATAGTAGAATTGTGTTTCTACGATTTTTTTATTTATTGCTTTGAGTTAAAGTCTGCATTAACTTGGATGAGCAAAGCAAGTAACATTCCAAAGCTCAAGCTCGAGCGGGGTATTTAGGAGGTGTTATGTCTATGTTCCTTAAGCTTGGTCTGACATTATTTGACAATGATGAGACATCTCTTTATCATGCTCCGCTAGGGTTAAAATCAGAACGTAAAAAAATCAAATTATAACATACCTGATAGTGTTTCACTTATACGTGGCATCTCTAACTTTAATGATACCAGAAGTATGTATAGGAGTTGCTAGATGGCCATTAAATAGCTTTTCAGCTTAAGAGTAGAAATTAACACAGTAAAAAACTCAGGACTTACTCTTAGAAATCCTTTGGTTGTTCAGATAGACTATTTTTTTCCCCCTGTTGAGCTACTGACATTCCTAGCTTTAGCTAAATGGAAGTAATTTTTAGGTTTGTTATCTTTGTTGTTCTGATGACTGAATGAACATGGTTTTGCCACTTAAATATTTACTCATTCTTCTCTTCCAGACTTTAGATGAGTAAACAGATCCCTAACTAAAAAAGGATGCTACATGAACTATCAATCAGATTCTTAAACGTATAAAGAATTCTCTCCAGAATTTCAGCTCCATAACTTTTGCTTAGGGATTTATAGCAAAGTATATTGTTACAAATAACTTAAGGAGTAGGTATTTAGCATTGCAAAGTGGTTATGTTTGTCTTAAGGTATGATAGACTTTATTTGTAGCTGGTTTCATCAATACGCTGAAGAATGCAACAGTACTTACTTCTTAAGGAAAATAGAAAGGAAGTTTTGTGCTGTTCTCATGGCTGTTTCATATGAGTTAGTAATAAGCACGTCTTGATCCACCTAAAAATAACAAGGTATATTTGTCTATTATATTAGCATACAGCAAAATATCAGCATGTCTCATGCATCAAGTAATTACAGCAGACATAAAATTACAATGTCTGATTATTAGAGCACCATAATAAAATATTATATCTACAAACACACTGCACAAAAAAAAAAAAAGATTATGGATTTAAAAAAATATCTTACTTTCTTGTTTGATTCCTCTTCTGCATTAGAATCTTTTTCTGCTGATGGTAAGTGCACCACACACTGAATAAGCTGCAGAACTAGTGCCGTTACCATCTGAATATACATAGGCTCTCCATCAGTGTCACTGCTGTTTAACCTGTTAACAAGAAAAGACAGCATTAACATGACAAAGTAACATCAACTAAACAAAAAAGACAAACAAACCAAAAACTTCTAGCCCTAAATAATATCTTCCTAAAATTATTACCAGACCTAGAAACCTGTGTTCTAGACAATTATCTAATCATTTACTTTAGTCAGTGTAAGATTTGTTCTAACAAAACCAGTAAATATTACGCTTGGGCAGAAGAGAAGAACTGAAACAGCCCACAGGTGGGCTATCAGAGTATCTGTGAAGTACAGCAGCTGAAAAATCTACAGGAATATTTAATAAATCACATACCTAAGGCACTTATTCATAGGCTTATTATGTAGAATGCCATATCCATTTCCAACACAACACACACAAATACACCAACTGTTGCCCTATTAATTTATTACTTATATATTACTTAATGTATGTGAAATGTGCAGGACTTTTAAACAATGCAAAATAGTGACCATGACCTGGATTGACTTCTACAAGAGTTACACCTGTGGCAATCTGAGGTACCATAACAGACTATGACCGTCAGACACAACAGTGTCTAAGTTGGTAAAATCAGTATGAATACAGTCCCATGTTTCTCCCATGATAGAACCTGAGAAATAGTATAGTGTTTACTAGCTATACATACATCAACACCACCTAGTGCTATCCTTAACAATATGAGATGATAATCCCTGCCATCATTCTCCCCAAGTTATTGAAACACTAACCGGGCACAAACCAGATTGTAATTATTAGCTTTATGAAGTTATCTTTGGCTACTTTTAGGGAGATGAACTTTTCAACTTTTTTGTAAGTTGTACTCTTCATGACTGTAGCCACAGCTAGAGAATGCCCCTCAATAGACCAGAGCTAGGACTCTACAGTTAAGAGTGCAGTCATTGTGGCCTTGAAATGGTGACATCCTTCTGGTACAGGTCCTGATTCAAAGAGTTACCACCCTTCCACCTTGCTAGATGTCTCTGATTTCTATAAGCAAACCAACAGGAAATACTAGGAACAAGCACTTAAGTTAACATTAGGGTTGCTGAATTCAACTTCAAAGTTTCAGTGAATTTCTTTTCCTGGATATTTCCTGTTCATCAACACTGATTCAGATAAAATACTTAAGTGACAATTTGTCTGTCTCTGGGAGCAAGATGTATGCAAGCAAGGAGCAAAATCAACAACACAACAGATGTTTTAGGATAACTTAAAGTGTCCCAACCTCAATTTTAACTGAAATCCAGTTCAGGTCTGACTCTTTATCACATTGAATCTAAATGTATACTATTATTCTGAAGATGCACTGAAATCCAGCTGAAGTGCTTAAAAGACAGCTTACGCGAACAGAGTTGTTCCTAAGTGAAACTCATTCAAAGGGATACTGGATAGATTTCCCTCTTGGAAAGAGTGCTCTGAGTGTGTGTGTCCTCAAAGAAATTCAGCCAGAATCTTCCTATTAAGCTTTAGCAATGAAGAAATTATGCAACTGCATACAAACAGAACTAAAGAATTTGCCAACCATAAACTCTGAATGCACACTAACATCACACTCATTTACCTCCTTAGTGAGACAGATAATAAGATATTTCAAGTATTTTTGTAAGCAGGCACAAATAAGATGGAGTAAGAAACAATGATTATTACAAGACATTTGCCAAGCAATTCTACTCACATTGTTTTGAAATCTGAACCTCTAATAAAGTGCAGCTTGTGGAATCACAGATTTTTAATGTAGTTAATACTGAAGCCAAAAATTCTACTTTACAAAACTGTAAATGCCACTGTCTACAAGTTATTAATCTACGTCAGAAATTACCTGAAGTTTCTCAAACTCCTCTTGCTAGTTGGCAGTCTTGCAAGGGAAGTGAAAATTTCTTCTAGTATTAACTGTCTATGTTTTTCATACCTGGAGAACACCTATTTAACAGTTACAGGACTGTTAGAACATTATTTATTGTTACAGGAACTATCACTTGAGAAATATATTGTTAAAAATTATATATAGAAACACACACTTTACATGACAAATTATATTTAATACATACCTTGTTTTAACGCATTACTTTGTTTTTTCAAAGCACTCATTTCTTTATAAAATACATTAAATCTTTTTCAAATAGAAATTTTAAAAATCTCCAAATAACATAAATAATATTAAAAATACCTTATGTTTTAAAAATTTCTGTCAATGGTAGAATACACTGCATTGGAAAGTCAAACAGTGTAATACTAAGCTTGCAGACTCCAGTACACAGCAAAACTCTGTGGTAACATAAATTACGTAAACACACGTATGGTTGTACAGCACATTTGAGAAACTAGTTTTACTTCATATCCTAAGCTTTAATGTTTGCCTGACACGACATATTCTTTCAATTTACAGGGTCAGGATTGTAGAGTTTGTGTCACTTTTGTTTAGGCAGAATACTGGAGTATATCATCCTCACAAAGATGGAAAACCCCCACTTGAACAAGCACGTCTGTGTTGTCCTGCATTCTTCCTCAAATAATATTTATCTGTCCCGTGATGTTTTCACATAGAACCTCTTCTGAGGAAAAGAATTTATTCAATTACATATACGTATCCTACCAGATCTATACCTTATTCCATTGCATAAATTCAAATCTTAACATAGCAAATTAGGAAAACCACGTTGCTAAGATGTCTTATGACATGGAAGGACAGGTGAGATGAAGGGGTTTGTGTTTACACTTTCAACGACATAAGCAAGGAAATTCTTCATTTTGGTTAAGTAGGCTATTTCTTCCTATAGAGTATACTCTGCAAACAGAGGCAGCTCAGGTAGATTTAATACTGTTTCTAGACTATGATACCAAATTGTAAAAACATGTAAAATTAGTTCTAAACTTCAGTTCTCTACCAGAGGGAACATACAGCCCATGTGAATACCCCAATAACTCTCAGAAATACAGGAACATGAAACCACAAATTAAAAAGTACTTACTGCAGTCACTAATTTGATGGCACATAACTGTAGTTCACTGACATTTTCGACAAAGAAAGGAGTTATTCCCATAGATGATACCTATCAATGAAAAGAAATTATTGTAAGTATATTTGATTAACAAACTGATATTTGTGCAGTTTCACAAGTAGGTTATTCATTCAGCAGATACGGTATTCAACAAGATGTATTACCTCATATTATTTGCAGATAAAGTTATTATATTATATTAGAGAACAAGTACTATGAGAAGCAGCTGAGGGAACTGGCATTGTTTAGCCTGCGGAAAAGGAAGCTGAGGGGAGACCTTATCGCTCTCTAATGAGGCTGGGGTCAGTCTCTTTTCCTAGTTAACAAGTGATAGGAAAAAGGGAAACGGCCTCAAGTTGTGCCAGGGTAGGTTAAGATTGGGTATTAGGAAAAAGTTCTTCACTGAAAGGGTCGTCAAGGCCTTGGAAGCTGCCCAGGGAAGCAGTGGAGTCACCATGCCTGAAGGTACTTAAAAGACGCGTAGATGTGGCACTGAGGGACTTGGCAGTGTTAGGTTAATGGTCGGACCCAATGATCTTAAGGGTGTTTTCCAACCCAAATGATTCTATAACTCTATATATGAACACGATTAGGTTTAATTTTTCTTAAGCATACAAGAAAAGCCATTAAAGATTTGAACATTATATGCTCTTCTACATATTACCTACTACACAACAAAGCAGTCACTCCGATCCTAGTAATTCAAAAGTTTGTACTGATTTCATACCTCATGTCACTGAGACAATGACACTTCACATTCTCTCTGGGAAAAGAAAAACAAACATTCTCAGACAGAAAATATTCTGGTAAAACTTACCTGAAGAATAGTTGTATCAGTAAGAAGCTGTATCTCTAGCAACTCGGACAAGCTGCTGACAATGTCACAAACTTTGTTATACAACATTACTATAACTCTTTGCTTGTGGGTGGAACACTTGGCACGTTTTGCTTTTGAACTTAAAACACCACCTAGAAAATAAAAAATACCTTCATTAATTTTTTCACTATTTCACATCAAATATTAGAAAGATGATCTTCCTCAAATAGTATCCCCAGAAGAACTACATGACTACAACTTTGCAAAAGTAATTGCTTACAGAAAAAAAACTATTTAGTAGCATCAACTGGAAAGCAAAAATTTTACATTAGATTAATATTTCATAATTTGTCTAAATTCTGGATCCAAGATTTTTTAAAAAGTTTTTGAAGTTGGACTCCTGCATCCAAAGGTATGCATGTGATCACAAAATGCTAAATGCTAAACAGTTTTCACTGAAATAAATCGTTATATACACAGAGATTATGACTATAAAATTACTTATTCCTAGATACAATAACTAAACACAGTAACTGATCTTCAAACAAACTTCTAAATACTTTAGTTTAAATACTTTGGTTACATCAACATCATTGCAGTAAACCAAGAGGTTTTATGACTAAGTTTTTCAGAGGATGCATTTCACCCGTTTTTTTACTCTACATTTCATCATCCTCAAACTAATGCAAAGCCTTAATTCAGGATGCTGTATATGTGATACAGAAGAACTATCAGTATAAGAGTTGTAAATAAAAATCTTATTCTAGAAAGTCATGTCACTTGCATCACCATACAGTAGATTATGCTCTGATATATTTTAATGTGGAGAGATTTTTTTTGACAAGGACATAGGGTGTATCATCAGCAAGTTCGCAGATGACACCAAGTTAAGCAGGAGTGTTGAGTCCCAGGAGGATAGGGAAGCTCTACTGAGAGACCTAGATAGATTGGATCATTAGGCCAACATCAATGGTATGAGTTTCAACAAGGGCAAGTGCCAGGTTCTGCACTTGGGCCACAACAACCCCATGCATTGCTACAGGCTTGGGGAAGTGTGGCTGAAAAGCTGCCTGTAAGAAAGAGACCTGGGGGTTCTAATTGACAAGCGGCTGAATATGAGCCGGCAGTGTGTCCAGGTGGCCAAGAAAGCCAACGGCATCCTGGCTTGTATTAGAAATAGCGTGACCAGCAGAAGTAGGGAGGTGATTGTGCCCCTGTACTCAGCACTGGTGAGGCCACACCTGGAGTATTCTATCCAGTTTTGGGCACCTCAATACAAGAGAGATATCGAGGTGCCGGAGCAAGTGCAGAGGAGGGCAACAAAGCCGGTGAAGGGCCTGGAAAACAAATCATATGAAGAGCGGTTGAAGGAGCTGGGACTGTTTAGTATGAGGAAGAGGAGGCTGAGGGGAGACCTCATCACTCTCTACAACTACTTGAAAGGACACTGTAGAGAGGTTGGTGTGGGTCTCTTCGCACAGGTAACTAATGACAGAACAAGAGGGAATGGCTTCGAGCTCCAACAGGGTAGGTTTAGACTGAACATTAGGAAAGAATTTTTCACAGAAAGAGTGGTCGGGCATTGGAATAGGCTACCCAGGGAGGTGGTTGAGTCACCATCCCTGGATGTGTTTAAGAGACGTTTAGATGTGGTGTTGGGGGATATGATATAGGGGAGAACTTTGTAGTGTAGGGTAGATGGTTGGACTCGATGATCCCAAGGGTCTCTTCCAACCTGGATGATTCTATGATTCTATGATTTTTAAAAATTTCTTAGCATACTAACCACCATGAGGATCCACTCTATACACAGGATCATACTGAGGATAGAGAGTGTTCTGCAAATGAAATTTTGTGTATTGAATAACTCTTTCTATTACATCCTCAATATATACAGCTTTAGGCATATTTGGCGATGTCATAATATTGATAGCAGTAAGACAAGCATCAGCAGATTTTGTTACTCTTTCCATTATAAGATCTCTCCATAATCTCTCCTCATCTTCGGTGTCATTGTTCTGTAACAAACAAGAAAAACAGGATAGTTGTAAACAATTTTTTATCCTTACTAAGTAAGAGATAACAACATTACCTTAGTATACTTACATACACGCACGTATAAAATGTTGCATTCCCTTTTGGATACAAAAATAGTTTGTTTTACAAATCAACTAATGTTTGTTTTACTAGCAACATGTTTGTAACGTGTCTCCCTAAGTTACAAGTCTTACAAGTCTCACTGCATTCTTTTGCTAGAACAGGAAGCAGCTTTCTGTGTATCATTGGGAAGCACTACAAAGGAAGATTGCCACATACTCGACTTAATACTGGTGTACCTTAAGCAAAAATCTAAATGCGTTCATCTAGTGTTTTCTTCAGTGGCCTATGCACAGCAGTTGCTGCTTCAATTGGTCTGATTTTTTTGCCACTAGAGGGAATTCTTAAACAAAAAGATATGAAGCCACAGGGAACTCCTAAGTATGTGACTTTGCTTCACAGACCAACCCATTTATTATCAACAGGTTTAAAACACGTCTTGTCAAATATGTCCACTTAGATTTAGCTCAGAGTACAGAATCTCTGTATTTCTTTGTTTGTACAAGTTACAAAACCAAACATGCATTAGGTCAATTATGACCACCCAGCACTACTTAAATATTGTCATAACATTATTTATAGCAAAACTAGGTAGAATTATTCATAGCTTCTCTGGTACAGATATAGCCTACAGAGAAAAAGAATCTTTCCTGCCTGTATGACACCATAGTTCAACACTGTTGGCTTTCCTTGTGAAAGTAAGACATTGGTAAAACCATATCAACTTTTTCCCTTTGGGGTAAGAGAATCTAAAACAATATCACAGTGCATTATATATATGATACATATTTTTGTAAAATCATCAGAAATCTGCAAATCAGGAGATCCCCGTAAAAGTCATGCCATACACAAATGAGGCTTAAATAAACCCAAGTATCTTTATTATTATTATTATTATTATTATTATTATTATTATTAATCTTGGAAATAAAAAGAATATGCAATTGCACTCAGCCTCTGAAAAACATCCTGGCATGGATGTAGGGTATCATCACTGCACTGTAAAAGTAGTAAGCTTACTCCTTAGCAGGAGCCTTCTTTGCCATAATGACTTGAATCATGTTTAATAGGTTTAAAAAAAAAAAAAATCTAAAACTTGTTTGGCTAAAGATTGCTTCTTTTAATTGAAGCTTTGTCTCTGAATTGCAATCACTGGACAATGCCATTAACTGCTTAATAATCTTGAGTGTTACTACAAAAAGTTAAAAGAAAAATATCCCTTTAAAAGCCCTAGCATAAAGACCTAATCACGGTGAAGCAGAGAAGATAAAATGAAACTTTCTTTTCACTTATTTTTCGTATTGCTAGAGACATTCAGAACTGTATACTGAAACTCTGAAAACCCTACAAACTATCTCGATGAATGTATTTAGGTACAAATAATGTGTCTCTGGTTTTTATTTGCAAGTTCAAACTCTTCCTTTCCCATATAAATTCTATTTCTGCAGATCAAGAGTTGTATTTTTTCCATAGAACTCAAGAACTCTATTATTGCTAGAATACTGTTTTGACTAGAAAGTGTAAAAATAAAGAAATATATGAAATGTGAAATATCACGTCAACCTCATAAAAACTCCAAATCCTCATGTAGTTTCAGGTATATCAAGAACAAAACCCTAAAATCTTAAACTTCCCGTTAATTATGTTGACAACTTCCATTTTGCAGTGTAAGAACAGACCTAAACAAAGTGCTTCCTCCTTTCCTAATGCTTAGGAGAAGAATAGAATCTACGTGAAAGCTGTAGTACTCCTTACATTGTGTAAGGGATGTTTTATGGACACATAGCAAAGTAGCAGAGAAATGTCCAATGGTGCAAATTACACCAGTTACCACGAGTATTTCAGGATGAAACTATAATATTCGAAATTGAAACAAAAGTTAATTCAGTTGCTCCCAATACACCTGTTAGTTATCAGTACTATAGTAAAACATGTTTAGTATTGAAAAAATATATTCAATTCCCATATTTTAAGCTTTGAAGTGAAATTCAATCACAATCACATATGTATTATAACAGAAATTCCCTTCACACACATACACCGTATTTGAAACTAACACTAAATAGGACTCATGTGAAGAAAACTTTATTCTACACAATGTTGTGAAATTATTTTATTTGAAACTCACATGGTTAAGTAATGTAGAAAGCTTTGATCCATCTTGAATATTCTTCTCCAAAATATTCAGGACCTTTACTGTTTTATCTGTTGAGAGCTATAACAGCAAAAGAAAAACATCAAACCACGGCAGGAACATAAAGGCTTCCAAATTGCTGAAAAGAATGTCCATGGATGAAGGATAGAACTTGTTATATAATCTGAAACACTTAAGTTGTAAGCAATTTGAGATAAGGATCAGATTTTGACTTCTGCGGTTTCTGACACAGCATGATTGAGAATGCTGATAATATAACTAAACTACATTAAATACATTCTAAGATCAAATTGCATTTCCAATGAGCAAAATCCATAGAAATAGATTTAAGCTTGTGTCTCTGTCATTAATGTTGTATATTTATACACTTTTGTTTCTGGAAACAGAAATTTAACAAATCCAAGTATCACAAATTCTAACTGACCACACAGAGATTTATTAGGAGAAAATCCAAATTCCATGAACAAGCCGAAATAAAATTCCCTGATACCTGAGTGCTAATAAAAGGGAATTGTGTTCCTAATATTAACGTTAACTGCAAAGAACTAGCATGTTGAAAAAAGTAACTCAAACTCACTTACTGATCTTCTACAGAATGATGATTAAATAATTTGCAGAATATGCTAAACTGAAGGAGAACCAGTTTCACTCATCCAGGTACTACTGGCACTCACTTTTAGAAGCAACAAAATTCTGTTTATGTATACATGTATGTATGTGTGAAAAATAGGGAAAGGAAATTAAGAGTGAGAACTATCAGGAAAGAGAAACACTCAGGCTGACAACACGCTACAAAGGAAGGCGGGGAGATTTAAGCAAAGTCCGTGAAGAATATCTAAATTTTTGATATGGTATCATACTATGCTTCAGAATGACTTTTATAGTAAGAGGCTTCAAGACACTTCACAAACAGAAAATGGTCATGAGCAGGCAGAGTAAGAGTATAACATACAACTGCCCAAAGCCAAGAGTCCCAGGAAGATAAGAAATTAAGAACGTTGTTACTAGAGGTGTGATACCATCAGTTTGCACCAACAAAAATTTCCCTTGAACTTAAGTCAGGAAGAGTATGGTCAAGAAACCACAATATGCAGTCTACAGAAAATGAATCTTATTATCACCTGGGGTGTTACACCTTATAAGCTTAAAAGGCCTTTTTGGAAGGACAGAGGAAGCAGGCAATTCAGTGTGATGCTGGCTGGACATCATACTTTTACATAGTGCTGATGCCGTATATCAGAAAGGGATTTTTTTGCTTTGCCAGCAGATTCTTAGTCACTGTGGTTGCTCAACACCAACTGTAAGGAGGAAAGCCTATAGGTTGACATGCTTTTGTGAAAGTAGATTAATTATTTTAGATTTTATTGCTCAGGCATGGGTATTACATATTGGTGCATAGTCAGCATTGACACAGAGGATCACTCAACAGCAATGTCTCAGCTTCGGAGACAGTAACAATTAAGATATGGTAACTTTTTAAGCACTTCAGCAAAGTCAGTAAAAACACAACTGTTCACAGTATCTGTCACATTCACACCTGAAGAGAGTGGAATGTTATTACAGGGGACGTAAGTTTTCGTATGTTTATCAAAATTATATGTTCAGAAAGAGTTAAAGACTTTGAAAATGTACCTTGTCCATAATGCCCATTGCCTTGATTTTTGCAGATTCACTACCCAACTCACTAAGCTGATGTTTTCCCAGTAGCAACTCCTGTGGAATCTCATCATCATCGCCTTTAAAAAAAAAATTAAAAAATTAACAATCATGTTTCTAACTAGACTTCACAGAATCAGTATTTTGCAGCCAATTTGGAAAAGCCAACTGAAGAAAAAGAATTGATTTTCCAAACAGCTAGCATCTAATAGTTCTAAATAGTTAGCATCTGATAGTTCCATCTAATGAAGACTGATGATGACAACTTTTGGTTGTGTTAAAACAACGGCTACTTGTTAAATGTGATTGGTTCTGAAATGTAACAGCCTAACATGAGGCATCCATTTCTGAAAGTCAAACTAAAAATTTTTAATATAGCAAAAGCCATTTATTGCAAGTCTTGTGCCATCACCCTTATTCCAGTAAAAAAAAATTCTCAAATGATTGTAGTCTTAATTCTGAAGTTCAAATCTGGGGAAGGGCAATAGACAAAAAACACACATGAAATAAAGTACTTTGGGATACACTGTATCTTAATCATATTTATCCTTACAAAAGCCCATGATGCTACCAGACACAGAAAGAACCAATGACTTCCCTTTTAAGCCCAAGGTTTTATGCACTATTGCTTTAAAGACTGTAGTGATTTGTTTGCTATGCTCCTCCCCTTGTTCTAATCCTGTGACAAAGATGGTAAGAAAAAAATTAATGAATACTCTGTTATCCATAGAAAGTCACCTTGGTTAACCTTAACTACTTGCCCAGACATTTACGCTAAGCTGGCTGGCTTTCCACTGAAATGGATAAGGAGCACACAGTGATTCAGTGCCTCACCCCAAGTGCACAAGGACTCAGCTGCTTGAGTCGAATAATCAAGCTCTGTTGGGTCAAAGGCAAGATGCAAAATTACGTGCCTCAGACTTTACTAGCAAGAGAACCATCTTATGTTAGTGCTGTTTACAAAGATATGTTTGACAGAACACCCTACTAACAACCCAAAGAGGTATCCTTTCCACTCCAGGTGACTACTGTTTGTTTCACTATGATTTAGGCTCCTTTTGGATTCTGCAGGGAGGAGGAAGGAGGATCCGCTTCCTGCAGCAGCAAGTGAAATTGGAAAGCCAAAGGTCACCACTCAAGGTACAAACCTTGCATAAATGCAGAATGCCCTATCACGTATCACAGGCAATGAAGACACCAAGAAGGAAGTTTGAAAATATTGAGATACGAATTTTTTTGTGTTTCTTGTATTTCTAACTGGGGAAAGCATTTTGAAAATTTCTGACACATTACCAAAAGCTGTAAAATCCATGTCTTCCAAATTTTCCAAAATATTCTCTATTGAAGCAGTAAATCTTTTGAAAGTTGAAGAATCCATCATTTCTGGTGAAAAAAAAAGAAAAGTATAAATAATTATTTTATATACAAAACAGAAAATATAAACTGTAGAAAATATATCTTCCAAAATTACCTTCAGGTGTTAGTTTAGGTTCATAAGCTTTCCTCTTCTTTTGTTTTTCTTTTTTCTTCATTTTTCTGGCCACTAATCAAGAGAATAAAGAGTGAAACAAATACTTCCTCAAAAATGAAATAAAGGATTATTTCCGTTTCTTACAATTGTATTCAATGCTGTATGTAAAGATTTTTTTTTTTACAATGTTTAACATATCTGTTAAAAATGCACTAGTATTATGGAATTTGCAGTAGAATTATGGAAAAATTGATTTTTTTATATGATCAGTTACCTTCACTGAGACTAGGGGGAGGAGAATAATCATCCATATCAGAATCATCGGGACTGCGATTACGGTAACGGCCACTACCCGAAGTCCTCCTTCCTTCCTGATAGTGACTGCTTCTCCTATGGTCACCAGCACTTCTTCTGTCATGTTCTTCATACTCCCAAGCTTCATCTCTATCCTTTTTATGTCTTTTACGAGAAGCTAGAAATGAAATACATTTTAAGTACAAAAATTCTACTTTTAATGGTTCAAAACTAAATATATTTAAATATTTCAAAGATGTGTAGATGTGGCACTTAGGGGTGCGGTTTGGTTGTGGACTTGGCAGCGTTAGATTTACGATTGGACTTGATGATAAAGGACTTTTCCAACCTAAATCATTCTATGATTTGTAAGTTAAAACCTATTGTATTGTCTTCTCTAAAACAAGCGAACAGTCTAAAACATGTAAAATTCCTTTACGGCATTATTTGAACAATTTATTTTTAATTACATGAAAACTGTGCCTGAAACTGACAAAGACACCAGAAAACATTTAAAAATACAAATTTCCAGGGCATTTGTCTTTTTACGCAAAGTAACGAAAGTGGAACAAATGAAAATAAGTTTTATCCTTTCACAAGAGAGCACTGAGAGAATTTCTTCAGTTATCTAAATCGTAACTATTACTGGGTATCCATATTCCAATTCAGTGATTGCTTTGCCCATCTAACACATCCAAGTGCCAATGAAACATGGCAATGTAGCTGCTTAAAGATATTCTGTTTTGCCAAGCCAACTAAAATTTTGTCGATATATCAAGACAAAGTATATATATATTGCAGAAAATTCACTGTAAAGGAGAAAGCTGGAGTCACAATTCTGGGCCAGACAGCAAGTCAGTACCACAGATGGTCATTGTAACCAGTTTTCAGTCAGGACCAAAAAGCCCAACAGAAGTGAATGTTGAGCAAACTGGGATAAATGTTGTATACAGAAACAGAGATCTGGTGAAATAAAGTGGGTGAGTGGAATGTTATTTTCAAAGGGAAGAGGGTGCTAAGATGTAATAGAAACAGATATGGAGGAGGAGGTAGCTTCGTCAATTAAGTCAGCCAACTCTCCATTATCTAATGTAATAGGATAACTGGGCTAGCAAAGAGATGTTTAACACAGACTGTGCTGTGAAGATCAGAACAACTCCAGAACATGTGAATATAACAGCCCTGACATCTGTGTGTCTTTACCAAAGTCTCCTCAAGTTTACACAGAACTGGAACTGAACTGGCAAGTTCCTCCCTCAACCTCAGTTTATTGAGAAGCGTAGGAAACATACCAGGATGTAGTAACACCTGATATACCTACCTGGATATCGTCAATACTCAGCTCAGGCTCAGAATTAATTTAAAAAAAAAAACCACATTAAACCTGAGGTGATACAAATGCTCTGCACTGCACCCTAGACGGCTCCCACTTCTGAAAATATAGTACAAAACTTCTGCACAGAGGTGGTCCAAGTCTTTAAGGTAATAACTCGGTTCAGGCTTTGAGCTGTGGTTCTTCTTGATCAGACTTGCTTCTGGAGGCAGTACAGTCATGTTTGTGATGTCTGAGCTACTAACACTGTCTAAAATGCTCGACTGTTAACTGCAATTGAAGAAATGGAGGACCATCTTGGATACCTGGAGTAAGCATGTGCTGGACAAGAAAGTAACTAGTTTAGAAAAGGACTTTACACATCTTAACTGATTCTTTTTCCCCCCATGAGACAGTATTTTGTGGAGGCACATGATGTCTGTCGCCACACTTTAAAAATCATCAGTATCAACTGAATCTCTGTAGGATGAATTCTGACCCCAGCTGCATCTCTATGAGCAAAGTAACTTCAATATTGCTTTCCAGCAGAGTTTTAAATTGACCAGTTTATCAATGTTGCATGACAAAACAGAATATGTTACAGTTGTACTGGGTCTGCAAGGCAAGTAAGATGAACATAGAAACACCTACTCACAATCACTGCTCTATAAAATCTATTTTGAAGTAGATAAAATTAACTAAAAATTTAAGTATTAATAAAATTTCAAGAGTTATTGATTTTACACCTAAATAAAGGCTATTTGGAATATAAATATACCAAATTTCCTTCTGAATTCTGACAAATATTTATGCAATAACACATTTACCACTTAATGTATGAGAATGTTTTAATAAATTTTTTATTTCTCATCATTAAATTTAATGGAATGTCCCTTCTTCATGAAATACTCAAAGAAATTTCTCTCCTTCTATAAAAATCACTGTTTCATATTTTTTAAAGTTCAATTTTAGACAACCAAAAATTCTGAAATATACATTTGAAACAATACAAATCTATTCAGTGTACTTGTCACATAACTTTCATTGTCTTGATCATTTTGTCTCATTTAAATTCAATTAGGCTCTACACTATCCTTTGAGAAATATTATAATATATTTTTAAACCAGGTGTCCTCACTGAATTGTTTAGATCTCTTAACTGGATATAACGAACCTAGAATCCCTTAAAACATATAATTAGTGTGAAAGTTTTCCTTAATTTGCTTTACTTTGTATTTAAGAATTTCAACTGTCACTGTGGCTAATAAGTAGATTAAGGTATCTGAAATTCTTGACAATTCTCTCCATTCCCGACCAGTTTAAATAATTTTGCTTTACTTATTTATTTTTTAATTCACTGTTACAGAGTATTAACACCATAAACAGGTGATGTAATGTGGTAAACAGAGAATACAGAATCCTGAATGAAGTAAATCATCATTAATCCTCTGCCATAATCAAGACTGATTACAAATTATCTCAAAATCTCATATTCACGCTCAAAGCAGCATTATTCAGTTAAAATTAAAAGGAAAAGCAAAGAAACAAAATTACATTCTTTTCTTCTTTGATAAAGATCAGAGGTACCATAATTATGACGTGCATGTGTGCATAAGCACTGTGTATTTGTTGGACGAGAACTTGAAACACATTAAAAAGCAGAAAAAACAAATCTTTCTCTTTTAGACCCTAAGAAAGACTAAAAAGCAAAACATTGTGTTTTACAAATGTTCAGTAAGATGTTTATGTAAGCAAAGGTGGAAAGAGTCTAACCTTGGGAAAAAAAAGCACAATAAGCAAGATGCCTTCTCGGGTTAACACCAATAGGCGCTTCTGTAGCCCAGCATGTGTAACACAGCTAAGATGTTAACTCAAACTGAACTGATTCACTCTGTTTTAACAGAGTTTCTTTTCATTGTTGGCTAACTGAACTACCATAAAGACAAACTAACCATACTCTTATTTGCAAGCAGGAAGTCCCTTCCTAACTTAGAGGCATATAACAGTGTTTTAACATATGGGAACTTTATTCAACTGCACAGCAAAATACTAATTACAAGCTTCCTCTCTTCCTTTGAGAACAGTTAATTCAAGAATAGTATCATCAGCAAATGGTATTTTAATAACCCTCAAAAGCAACTACATTTTTTCAAGCAATATGCCAGAGAAATAGTAGAAGAAGAACTATTTTAAGAAACTTCTGGTCACTAAGATTCTCAATTTATCATGTCAGAAAAATTCAAGAAGGGATCCTTCACTTTTCTTATCAATAAAACTAAGAATAATTTACCATTTATTTACTGAAATTTTTCCTTGCATACCTTTGTATGCAAGCTTTCTGTGCTGCTTTAGAAGATATTTTCCTTAATCTGGTTATGGCTAAAGATGTTTCACAGTATGACTGAAAAAAAAATAATAATATTGAGGCAACGCTTTCCATAAGGCAATTAGGAAAAGAAATTTAACAACTAGCTGCTTTTCATCTGAAATCAAGTAATTTTTCTTTAAAAAGAAAAAAAAAAAGGGTTCTTGGCCAAGTAGTTGTCAGGACAGCAAACTTTTTTCATATGTTTTAGGGTAGCCAATGTAAAAAAAACAAAAAACCAAAAGAACACCATCTCTTTTTGTAAAAGCAAAATATTAGCTTTCTTCAGCAGTAGGAACAGAACAATGTACTACTTACATTCAAAAGCTTCTTCACTGTCATTGTCTTCATCAGAACTGATTTCAGCATATTTTGGTTTCTCATTAACTGTGCTACGTTTGCGCTTGTTCATTTTCACACGTTCACAAAGTGGCATGGTGG
This sequence comes from Numenius arquata, assembly GCF_964106895.1. Lineage (NCBI taxonomy): Eukaryota > Metazoa > Chordata > Aves > Charadriiformes > Scolopacidae > Numenius > Numenius arquata. The sequence continues at coordinate 14,117,824 of NC_133616.1, read as the reverse complement.
ATTCAATTTCTGCCAGGAGCTCAGGAGGCAACTCCTTTAACACTGACTGATCTATGCTACCTATTAATGGAGAGTAAGAAGAGCAAATGTAAACCTGAAGATAAAAATAAGGGCCCAACACTACAGTAGTTTCTCAGGAATCACTTACAGTATATCCACTAATAATAACACAGATATACCTGGATGTATTTGACAGCCCTTTTTAAAGTTGCATTCATTGTTCACACTACGATTAGAAATTAACACAATAAATTGCATACACATCTCCTTCAATAAAATATTTTGTCAGACATATAAACATAAACAAATTCAAATAAATTAATTTCCTTTGTAAAAAGATATCCCTGCTCCACTTTCAAAAAATTTAGTCTTATTTCAATTCATCCTCTGAATTTAACAGGTTCTCTAACAGTGTAGATAAATTAGGATTCTTTGTGCCTCATTAACAGTTCTGTTTATTCTCATTCGTATTATTTAGCATATACAAGAAAGTAATCTTCTCTTTTCCAGTAAGGAGGGACAATTTGCAGCAGAACCTCTGGGGTCTTATCCCTAAGTACACAAACAAATCATTGACAACCCAACCTCTGCCTCAGATTTTTTCTTACTCCCTACCAGTTATGTTATAATGCAACCCAAATTTGCTTGATTTTTTTCTTACAAAGCAAAGTTGAAAGATTTTTATTTAATATAGACAAACAGCTAGCTGGACTACATCAGGTTCCTATTCCACAGAGGTGAACAGGTAGACAACATCACTCTCACTACATTTTGCAACTACGATTAGATCCACATGCAGTCACAATGAAGGAGATTTTTTTTTACAACTGACACAAGGAAACCAAATTAATTTAAAAGTATTTGTTGGGGTTTTGTGTAGTTGATGTCTTATCCTTATTTATCAAAGAACCTACTGCGTGGATTTGAAGGTTATCGGACTAAATCGTTAACCTTTTTCCAACAACAAAACAAATACCTTTGTCATAAGCACCTGTCTTTCCTTCCCAAGACATACCATGTTATCTAGAAAGGAAATACACACACACAGTCCTCCAAAAAAAATCATCTTCTGGATGAAAATTTACTTTTTAATTGCATTCACTACATCACTAACATAACATTGTAAAATTTATTTTAATAATAACCTATCTTCTAATCCAAGCCTTTTTCTTTTTTTCTTTCCCTCTTTGAACATCTTTAACTGTCCTTAGAAGAGCCTTACTATGAGAAAACAGTTTCTAACAATAACATTTCTAAAAAGGCACATATATTACTGGTTCCACATATATCTACATCCATTAAAATTGCCTAGAAGAAACAAAACTAGTGATCAGAAAATTATTTTGTTATAATTCTCAAGTATGTTCAGCAAGTTATCTCATTTAAGTGCATTTTAAAAAAAGATTTAAGTTAAAATATTGGAGGTTTTGCATTGAGGTAGGAAATACCTACAAAGTAAAACTGATAGCGGAAGTTGTCTGTGCTTCCCCCATTCTATGGTCACTCTTATTTAAATTGCCATCCCTGGATAATCTCCACCTGCACAAGTTACCTGAATTCTCAACGTTACTTTCAAAAATGCTAGAAAACCTTTCACAGTGTGGTTGACCATGTTGCTGTGACATGATTACTCTTGGCAGGCTGGACACTTGATTGAAGACAGGCAGAAGTATGCCAGCACAGAAAGATCAGTTCTGTGTGTACCAACCGCTGACTGGAAAACAGCCAGGTCTAATCTAGATGCTGCCTAGATGTACACCTGAGCGCTGGTGTCCCCACACTAATGCTTCATGTCTTTTTGTATGCCTATACAGAGCCTGAAGAGACTTAGCTTACATCCAGCCCCAGACTACAGGAAAATTCACAAACACAAGTTTTAAGATAATTTTCATGGGTGACATCGCTAGAGGGCCTCAGATCCTGGTTCTCTAACACATATTCTCAATTTTATGCACTGTTGGTAATTTCATTAAAATCAGCAGGACTACACACATAACAAAGATTAGAGGAAATCTGGCCAAACAAAGACATTGCAGAAATCAGCTACAAGTAAAGCAACAAAAGTTGCATTAAATCTGCAACTAACAAACAAAAATCATAGGCTACATGATTCCTGTGTCCCTGGAATACCTATTCTTCCTTTCTATATACCTATCAAGGAATAAAATCAAAGAATCAAAAAAGATCTGTCCTTGGTCTTGTTCCTCAGGTAGAGCACTACTCAGTCTTTAAAAATAACTCAGTTACTGCAGTATTCATCGAATATCAATGAAAAAAAGTAACTACTTTAAATATTTGGAAAAATAACTTTATTTCCTTCTCAAAAGTTCCTAGTTTCCTATGTTCTCCAGTGCTAAATACAACCAATGCTTGAATTGTACTCTCTTCTGTTACAGACATTTCAGATGACAGTATAAGCTTACACTTTTTTCTTTCACTAGGGAATATGCAAAGCTTGCTTTATTCAAGTAGGGAACAGCAGAAAAGAGAACAAATAAAATTATTGTAACGTTCTCTATATGCTTTGTTTAAAGTTTTTGTTTCTGTCACAACGTTCCCTCAAGCAAGTCTGCCACCAGCTTCCTTAGCTGAAGATTGTAAATGACCAAATCTAAAAAGTTTTACTCATGCAGTACAAAGGAGTTAAGCATGACTGCACATATATGAACAATTCTCATATAGAAAAGGACTCCCCATCCATAATCCAGGGGTATTACATACTGTGGGACTCCAGTCAAGAGCTTGTTAATATTTATTTTACTCTATTACTTATGTTACATTGAGTCAGGGCAACGCAACCTTCACTAGAAGCATCTTACTAAATTCCTTCTTTTATACCTCTGTATTTTATAATGAAGTTACTTTTTATTTGTTCAGGGTAGTTAAGAAATACTTAAGAGAATCCAGTTAATCATAAGAATCCAGTCACATGGCAACAAACATTAGGTTAATGCTGGTGCCTTTTCAGTTTATGGAATACTTTTCAAAAACAATTAAAAGAATATACCACACAAATTCCTTTGAAAGTATCTAAAAAAACATACATGATCACCTTGAGATTGACGAACAGCTTACTGGTTAAAGCTAAAAATTTTTGGTGCTCTCTCAGTGTGCAAATTTAATGACACACTTTCCACCAGGCTCTCCCTTAAAATGCTTCAATATGTTCTTTATATGGCGCACTGAGTCCTTGATGATCAGAGTCCCTTTCCCACCAGCTTCACACTCATCCAAATAATTCTGTGCCCCAGAGAGTTTCAAAAACCGAAGGGGAAACACAGCGAAATTGCAATCCTTTTTTCAAAGAGGAATTTAAGGTATAAGGAAGGTAAATCTGGTCATAAAACGGAAGTTCCACTTTTATCTCTACACCATATCATCAGCTGAAAAACACACTATCAAACTGAATACTGGTGAAAGTAATCTGAGAAGCAGTGCATTTACTCCAGCGGCTTTCCTCTTTCCTCTCCAATTCTCTGCCTTAAAGTTTATGGAAGGATATACAGCTACATCCTATAAACAGGATATAACCCCCCATTGAGCCTCTTACCCTCACCTTTTGCCTACATCCATGAAGGGATGGGTAACTCCTGAGCTCAGCTCACACACACTCGCGAGTGCAAGATAGAGGGTGGAAGACTGAGATGCCCTCACCACTATCCAAGGGACTGCACCCAGAGGACTCCCTGCTGCAACTCATTTGGCAGGAGGGAGAGAAGTAGTGTTAGGAAGAAGTATGTTCTATATCATTCCATAAAACCTGCTTGAACAGATCTTTCAAAATAATTTTTCCTCATCTGCCCCAATACTGGCACAGAGAAGGCTCTCAGCCACAGGCTAAACAAAAGAAGAGGTTCAGACTCCCTGCTTATACTCCAGTCCACAGCTCCGGCCTTGAAAAATGGCACCCAACCAGTTTGGTGTGTCAGAGAAGAATCTGGACACAGCAATGGAATAATTTCATGATACTTTGAGGTTATCATTGCCCACTGTTAAGCAGCACAGATTCAAGAAGATTTTACAATAAATAGTACAAGTTACTTGCAGAAGCAAGAAACATTTTTTGATGGAGGGACAAGATTTTCAAAGAGCAACCTGAATGATCCAGGCAGAGAGAGGGAATGTACCCAATATGCCAAAAGAACTCAGCTTTACATCAGTATCAATGATTTCTTCAAGTTATCCGATTGCTGTGGCAACTATAGCCACAAGTTATTTTATTTCTTATTACTATTCACTGCCTTTTTGTCTTTATAAAAAAAAAATTAAAAAAAAAAAAATCAATAAAAGAAGGCTAGAGCAGTCTGGCTTTGCAAGATACTTCACAAAAAATATAGCAGTATTCAGAGTAAAATGGAGCAAGATTGGCAATTGAAATAAATGCAGTGCTGCATAAAACCCCTCACTTCTATGAATCAGTGTCAGGGGATTGTTTTTGGATTTCGCTGTCATTGGTTTTGAACATATGCATTGAAATATAAGCCAACTCAATGTATTTTCTTAAAATGTTACGGTGTTTTGTACAGCTACAAGACACAGCAAGTAATTGTATGTTACTATTGATATTTGGAATCTGAATTTTATGATTGATGCATTTCTCAGCTACGTATTTTGATTAAAATAAAAACTGAGCCATGGGGCCTCACACTAGGAAAGAATACCTTAATTAAAATCAAACTACATGTCATAATTTTTCTTCTCATAAAAGAAAAACTCATACATAAGCAATACAGTGCAGCCAGGATCTTTGCAGAGAATAAGGAGAACAAATGCCATGATTTATATCTGATCTGTGACTACAGGCACATCAAGAAGATCTGCTTTTTCCTCACTCTGTCATGGAAACGTTCTCAGCCTTTATCACTGAAAATATCACAACAAGCTACTCTTGTTTTACTTCTCCAAAGTAACTTAATTACCAAAGCAACAACAGCAAAAGATTGCTGTTTTAGCTGTTAATATAAAATACTACAGGAAAGGTGCTCAGAAGACAATTAAACAGTACATATATTTAAAGAACCTTTAGTTCACGCAAAGAATGGCTTGGTAATTTGAAGGAAAAAAGATCTCATCCTTTTATTTTCTGTTTGTTGGTAATGCTCCTATGGAACAAAAATAAATTCCATAATTTCAAGTAAACAGTTTAAATTTTCTAACTCAAAAAGAGTTGACTAAAACAGCTGAAAATGTCCAGCAACAGAAAAGATAATTTACTAGAAGCAAATATGAAGCTTTTTCCTATTTGTATTTTGCCAAGATTACCCTTTGTTAGAAGAAAATTCAAACCAAACATTTTGAGCACATATCCTTGCACATAAGTCAAAAAATAATATCCATATTTAGATACTTAGACACATGAACAGGTCTGCGTTGCATATTGTAACTGGCGTCAGACAAATTGCTGGCCCACATTTTTATATATTACAATGCATTGTTGCAAAAATTATTTATGTAAAATAGCCCTAGCTATTCCTAGAAGTAAGAGGAACCTGATCAAGCATCCACATCCACAAACTAAAGGCAGTTTCAGACTTTCAACAAATTGCTCTGACAAATTAGGTAATAAATTTCTATCACTTACATGTGTCGAAGTAATTTTTCGAAAATGAACTAATTAAACAATGCACTCCTAAATCTGCAAACAGACAAAGCATCATATTTTGGGTGAAACGAAGTACAATGAAACTAGTGGGTTTGGTCAAGTTTATTGCTGCTGCCAAGAACTAGACGTGCAACACCCAATGTTCACTCTTACCACCCAGAGAAAACTTCAGAACAACTATGGGAACAGGAATCAGAACATTTACCTTAGTGGCAAAGACTAAAGTAGGAAATAACTAAAGCAGCCTCTAGGCAAAGCACTGTGCTGAAATGTCTCCTATTGTACTGGTGACACAGATGAACACAAGAAAGTGTGCAAAGGCTGAATTCCTCCTCTCTGCTCATACCAGTTTATGCAGCATTTACTTCTGAAACACTAGCGCCAAAAATGAAGGCCCCAGAGAGAATGTACAAATCCCAGCATATTTTTTGGGATAGGACAGACACACCATACCTATAAAATTCCTACAAGTAGGAATGATCCATCCCGGTGCAAAGCATTCTAGAGAAATGAGATCTTCCTAAACTATTAGATTTAACAGGTTATATATAGTTTAGTTTTGGCTTTTGGTTAAACAATGCCTAGAATATTTTTCAAACTGTGAACCTGATCAATCCAGGAAGGAGAAAAAAATTAGTCAGGGCCAAATGGACAAAGTGTATATAAAAATGGATCATCTCCAAACCTAAGTTATCTTTAATTACTTCTAACGCCACAAGAAACAGCCAGCTCCTCTTCTAGTCTAGCTAAGTTGAAAAGAGGTAGTCACCAATATCTCAGAAAAGAGGAAAACTAGGAAAAATGTAAAATTCTTACAAAAGTGATTTTTTTTCCTAAAATTCCAGTTAAATTTAGATTTTTAGAGAAGCTTTAAAGAGTTCAGCTGAGAAGAATCATTATAAACTCCTTGCTGTAAACCATTAAATACATCCTGTTTTTTCTCTGATATGTGGCCTAATTTTCTGGAGAACTTCAGAGAAAATTACGACATGCTTGATCCAGCTTGCAGTGCAGGCACATGCAAGATGCTTAGTGGATTATTACTCTGGCCTTTCCACATGCAAATGCAGTTGCTACCAGGAACTCCAAGACAGTGATTTCAAATTTCAGATTTGTAGTACTATGGACTTTCACAATGGTTATCTTTACAAAAGCACAATCTGCAGTAAGCAAGCTGAATTGTAGCCTTTTCCTCTCCAAAGGAAATATGGTTTTACTCCAGTTATTTCCTTGCAGCACAGCTGCTTGCCCCACTGACTTCAGTGAGTACAACAATGTGCCCGTTTCAGCATCAAGAGATTGTTATTTTGGAAGTAAATTTGAGTGAAGTATAAACTTTGCTTGATCTGCTAAAGTCCATAAGCTATTTTTTCCTCCAAAGTTTGTCAATTTTGTCCTTATAGAAATCCTATACACAAAGGATTTAAACGAATGTTTAAAATGGATACTCCCTTTTTGTCCACAGTTTTCAGCTGTACCAGAAAGTATTCATGAGTAGCTCTGCTGTGCTAACTAGAAGTCTGTGAGAGGCATCACAAGCTGGCTCACTGAGCCGACACGATCTGGATACAGCTCTTCATCCTGGGATACTCCCTTTATTGTCTCTCCTACCTAGAAGATGGGTACCTAAATGATCACTCTGCTTCACAAGTGAGACTATTTCCAGCAGTGCTAGAACTCAAAGATGGACCATCATGATACACAAAAACCAAATTATAGTTACTATAGCCTCTGAAAAAGTCACCTGGAATTTAAAAAAAAACAAAAACAAAAAAACCCACACGAGCACAGAATACAGACATATCTAGAAACATTTTTTTAACTCTATGACATGAAGATGATTAATCAGTGAATTTTTTAGTCAATCCTGTAAGAATATGTATGAAGAGCACCTTTGAAGAAATGGCATATCTTCACTCAAATTTCAGCAGCAGAGAATGCAGCAAGTACTAAGACGACTTGTGGTAAGCAACAAAAACTTGTGTTTAAACTTCTGTGTTGTACAGATAAGGAAATCCTACAACAATCTACACAATGAAGGAGTAGCATTCAGATCAGATTTTATTTATTTTGAACAACAAACTCTTTTTAGGTGATACTGGAAGACCCAAAAAGTGTTTCTGCACAAGTCTTAAAAAACATGCACTCATGTGTCCTAGAACTAAAACTTCATTACATATATGATGCTTATTTTGGAAAGGCAATCCTTCAAACATATTAGAAACCAACTTAAGACATCTCCTGACACAGACAGCTACAGTTTCTGTCATTACTCATGTCATACTCCAACAACAGAAAATTTGTCTTGTCTTGAATGCAGTAACTGTGAAACTGTTAACAACTCTCATCCCAACATAGCTGACCAGTACAGCTCTAAGAAGCAGCAGAGAAGGTATTCGCCGAAGCTCTGAAAAGAAAGGATTGCAAATGTGACCTCCTCATCGCAGGCACAAACTCAAAAAGTTTCATGGATCCCCCAACAACATATATTTGCATCAAAAGCAGGATAACAGACATTCACAGATATTAAAACCAGAAGAAAAAGTGTTACAATTAATTCCGACCTGAACAAAACAGGCTAAAATTTTCACCACAAGATCCCTTAATAAAAATACTATGAAAAAAATTCCATAATTTTCCACTGAGCTAGACTGAATCTTTCCAGAAAAATGCTCAAATATCAGGAGAAAGATAAAGTCACTTCTTCCTTGTAAATGCCAAAAGGAACTGTTGGGATGATTAAATATTAATAGTCACATACTAAAGTTATTCTTCCCATTCATATAATAACTTAAAATAATTTTAAACCTGTCTGTAAAATCTGATTAAAATGCTACTTTGTCTTTTTGCAGTACAACGCAAAATTCACATAAACAATAAAGGTATGGTTTTAAAATTTACTGAAACAAAGTAAGAAGCTGTATAGATTTTCAGTATGCAAAACATTAATTTTAGCTTAAAACAAGTCAATTTTACTGGGTCTTACAATGAATGGGCATTAGTCCCTTAAGACCAAATGACTATCTAAATGGTGATTTGAACTAGCTGATCTAATCCTATGTTAAACTGGATTTCAGATAAATAACAGCAATAATGTTGTATGTGGCAAAGCCAGGAGAAGACATTTTCCTGGGGGAGGGATGGATGAGAAAGCAAAAACAAAGGACAAGAATTACAAGGAAGTAAAATAAAGAAACATAAAGCAAAATACACTAAACTACATGGAATAAGAGGGATGCAAGAAGTGGAATAATGATGCTAAGAAGCAACACTAGAAAGATTTGCTACAATCTACTAAGACATATAGGATGAACTAAATGAATGTTTATGAAACAATGTTTATGAAAATTACATTTTCTAGTGTATTAAAATGTTTACAACTAAAAATGGCAGACAGTAAAACAGAGAACACTATTTCTCTTCAGTGGAATGAGGACACTGTGGCAATGACATGAATATTTTCTGTATCAGTCAGTTGTTGACAGAGACTTTGGCTTATGAAGAGATACCTTTATAACTTATTAACCTTTTCAAGCACTGGAGTTCATCTAGATATTTAGCATAATATATCCCAGAAAGTAAGTTACCAGGAAGTGGGGCCATAAAAAAAAAAAAAAAAAAGTAAAATTCAAAGTATGCATGAAAAATCTCAAGTTCAAAGACACTTTCTCCAAAAACTGCCCGGAAGAATACTCAAAACTTGATTTGTAAGACAAACATAGTTAGAACATTATTCTTTCCATGAAGTATATTTCTAGTACCATTGTAAGAATCTTATTCTAAATACAATAGCAGAAAGACTGATATTAGATTCAAACACTTTCTTTCCCTGGAAAATAAGTTCCAAGTTATTTGAGAGTATGAAAGAAATATATGACCTCAGAAATCAAAAAATACACAAAAAGATTGCAGAAAAGCTATAAACCTGAATTTAAAATTAATGCATTGCTCATGTGACACAGCTATTAGAGTCATGCCAATCAGACAACAGACATTAAAACCTTTATACATTACTAAAAACATTCTATATAAGTAACCCCATACAATACTGACTACCAAAAAGTACTTCAGAAACATTTCAGAAAGCATACAAGCACTATGTATGGCTCCAAGGGCTCTATAAGTTACTGATTTTCTGCACATAGAACTGTGTGAATTCAAAATCTATCCTTCTGAGACTACAGCTGAGTTCCATCAGAAAGTTTTCAGCATTCCCTATGAAGAACATAAAGGTTTAGTCTGAAATCTTTAGACTAAACTGACAACAAAGATGTCGAAATTTTATGTCTAAGTCTAGGTATCTATTATTAGAAATGGAAACTTTGCCTGTTCTGAATCTTAAAAAGGGACAGGGGAAATGTTCATATTTCCAGAATGAAGAGAAAATATTTAACAAGGAGGCTAATATTTTACAAGTAATACACATCCTGAGTTATTATGTCTTTAAGAGTTAATACAAACAGGTTAGTAGATAGAAAACAGACATAGCACAATAAATTCATTATACAGAGAACACCTGTACACGTGCACATAAACAGTTAGACATTCACAAAGGTGATTCCTGTATAATTTCTTATCAGATCAACTACTTAAGAAAACATTTTAATCCTGAATTTATGATATTCTGAATTATTTCCTGTTCATGTTACTTATTCAAAAATGCCAGCCAATTGTTTACCAGTTCCTTTCCTCTTTCTGTATACAATGGACACTAGAGACAATGATGTCTGAATTCTCCTAAAGCCCAGAACCTTCTTGTAAGCTTACTGTCACACAGCCTCAGGTGTGGAGGCTCCCCAACACAGTCGTATTTCTAGTGTAAGAGAGGCATTGGGACTTTGTAACTGCATTCTTATTGCATCATGACAAAACATACCTTGGAAAACCACATTTCAGTTCTAACTGAAAATACAAAAGAATCTTAGGGCTTATAGACGTAGTATCTCCCACCACTCCAGCTACACTGATTTGATTACAGTAGTATCAGTCCCTTAGATCACACACTTAAATCACTTTAAATCATACACACAGCAGTTATGTTTCAATGGATAAATTACCAGGTTAAGCTGTACTCTAGCTACATTAGTTTAAGACCATTTAAGTGTTCCCACATTAGGTACTTGCACCAGAGTAAATAAATCATTTCAGGTACATCGTAGCAACATTTCCAAGAATGACAAGTCCATAGACAAGTTTCACTTTGTTCTCCCAAATCACCATATAAGCAAGCATATAAACTAATTCTCAAACGTTTAATTTCTAACTACAGAAGCAGCAAACCTAAAAGAACAAGAGTGTAAAAGATATAACGCAATTAGTATTTACAAAAAAAATAATCTTACCTTTATTAGATTTGGATGACTTGTTCTTGTTAGGTTTAAAACAAGAGCCCCTTGATTTATCTTCTCTATCCTTAATAAATTTCTGCACATCATCCAAAGAAAGCTTTTGAAGTACAACTACAGGCTTAGCTCCTTTATTTAGATCTTCAACTAGCCCAATCTTCTCTACTTTGTCCTTCTGTTCACCTCTAAATTCAGTTTTCCTTGACTCCTGAGTAACACTGCCATCTTTATCACGCTTGATTTTTGGAATGACAAAATGTTTCAATGCGCCAGATCTTGCCCCCAACAAATAACTGGGAAACTCTGCTTTATTGTCAGCATGTGCTTTATTACTATCTACTTTACTCTTATTACCATCTGTCCTTCGTTCATCCTTGCTGTTGGGTGATTTAAAACCAGGTTTATCAGGTCTTGATTTACTAGAATCCCCTTTACCTTCCTGTTTAATACGAGGGCTGTCAGGTCTTGATTTCTGATCCCCAGAAGAAAACCTTTCCCTTGATTCACCAGACTCATGTCTATATTTTCTGTCAAATTTCTCAGGTTTTGAACCATCAGATTTAATACCATGCTTAGAATCATGTTCATTTTTGTTTGATGATCTCAAATATTCAGGCCTTCTAATCTTGGATGGATCTCCCCTGTACCTCTCTGGCTCCCCCCTGTCCTCAGATCTTTGTTTAAGGCTATCATGGTCACGCCTCAGTGTATCAGAACCTGAACGCCCATCAGGCCTTTGTTTTGTTGGATCAGATCTACTTTCAGGTTTCACCCTTGAAGGATCAGATTTCACATCTAGTTTATGCCTTGATATTTCAATTCTCTTATCTGACAATGGTTTACTGGTGTCCCTCCTATTATCATGTCTATGTTTTGGCGTTTCAGGCCTGCCTTCACTCTTCTGTTTTGGCGTTTCAGGCCTGCCTTCACTCTTCTGTTTTGGCGTTTCAGGCCTCTGCCTTATTTCCTGTTTGCCGTTATTTTGTTTTCCCTCATTTTGTTTCATCTCCATTTGCCTGCTCTCATTTTGTTTTGATTCTGTCTGTCTGTTCTCATTTTGTTTCACTTCCATTTGTCCTCTTTCATGCTTGCTTTCATATTTAGCTTCTAACTGTTTGTTCTCATGTTTACTTTCCAACCGTCTGCTTTCATTTTGCTGAAATTCCATTTGTCTGTTTTCATTTTGCTGGATATCCGTCTTCTGACCCTCAAAGTCTGACTTTTTCCTAAAAATCTCAGGATGGTTTTCAGGTTTAAATTTAAGAACTCCAACAGTGTCTTCTTGGGGAACACACACAAACCCATCGTTATACTGCTTAATTTCTTCAGATTTTTTGATAGCGTCCAAGTCCTGAGTTACTGTTGCCTGAGAGTCCACTCTTCCTGCTTGCTGCAGATCAATACTAACCATCAACGCTGGCCTCGCCCCATTTCCTGCAGAACCTGTCTCCTGAGAAGCTGCTCTATTTCCTCCAGTAGCACCTCCAGCCTCCTGTGGTTTGTTTTCTTGTTTTCGCTTCTTCAGGGGCTTATCTGCAAGTTAAAAGAAAAAAAAAAATCACAAATTATATATATAGACTGGTAAATGTCCAAGCAAGAATGTCCATTCCCCTCCACTCCCACCAATTAATCTTCCTCAGCGCGTACATGCACACACAACAAAATTCATTGAATTTAAAAGCAATAATAGAACTTCTCTAGCTAATACTTTTTAATGTATGCAGACTATCATTCAACATCAGTCTACCACAGGTGCCAATTAATCATTAAAAAAACCCACCCTCAAAACATATGAAATCAAAGTCCCTGTATAAATCCCAAGAGAAACATCTAATAAGCAGCTCCAGTACACAAAGACCAAAAAAAAAAAAAAAAACAAACATTAAAAAAGCTCAAACTAATCAGTTACACTTGAAGCAAAAGTCTGCAAAGACAAAGTTAAGGTGCACCTCCACAACTACTTTTTGAGGAATACTACTATAAAAGATTCTCTTCTGCAGATTCAGCCTGCTTCATTATACATGAACTAAGCAAGGATCTGCAATGATTAAGAGAGAAGTTCTCCCTACTTGGTTCAGTGCATCAGTTGGACTTCACACATATTTTAGCCAGGGAACACACAAACAATGAACAGAAATTACTGAATAACTCCAACAGTCCATGCTTCTGTTTGAAGCAAAGCAGTACACCAAGAGTTGGAGTCTATACCATAATACATGCGTATTAGGTGGAGGGGCCACTACACACTTAAAAGCTTAAGTATTTTTGCCTTTGCAACCATAATGCTTTTCATGGATGAAATAAAATCTTCAGTGATAATTTTATGTAGTGTCATGAGCTAGACTCTGCAATAAGCCTTTCAGTTTATACTAAAAAATCATTAAAAGTAGAATACAGAAAAATAAAGTGAGCCAACCACACACCCTGTAATTTGGTAGCATTCATAGAAATGAGAAGCACATCAAAGTACCCAAAAGGTATGTTCTATTCATTTAAACTACAACCGACTTATATTACCAACATAGTACTCTAAACTAGAATTAATTTCTACCATGACAACCAAAAGCCCTACCTGCACTAAGTCTTATATTCTCATTTCTCGATTATCATTGTGTAATTTGTCAAAAAAACCAATGACTTTCTCTGTAATCAGGGATATGACTTCAAGTTTAAGGAACAACTAAACATAGGTTGGAAACTCTGTTGTAGATCTGTTGTCAAAACGTGTAGACCACAAATGCAATGTAAGAAAAATAACTTATTTCATGCCTAGATTTGTGGTGCCTTATCACCAGATGCAATGAGTCATCTCTCTGTTTGGGAGCAGGAGAATGAATGGTAAGGAGGATGCAATCAAGGAAATAAGCTCCAAGGAAAAAAAAACCCAACACCCTCTCAAATTGTAAACCAGAACTATGACTTCTAATTTCTTCTACATTTGCAGAAAATTCTTATTAGAAGAATTGAAACTTTGAAGAATAATCTCCAAAATTAACATTAGAACACAATAACAAGTAGTAACATAGTTAATTCTAGTGATGAGAAGAAGCTTTTTTCCCCGTCATTTTAATTCTCAAATCTATGTGTACTTCTCTAATTTCCTAAAACTCCAAAATTATGTACAAAATTTAATGGTTGGAAGACAGTAAAGACAGATACAACAAGCTCCATGCAGAAACTGGTCAACTGCAAATAAGGAACTCTACAAAGTTCAGCAAAAACCTGAAGAAATGCCTGCCAACTTTATGATAGACATGTGAAGCAAAATAAATTTTCTAAATCAAAGGTGTAGCTTTTTAGCATGGAGATTTTTGCTTTTTCTGTACTACTGCAACTGTTGGACTTATGAGAACTTAGATTAATTTCCCTACAATACTGATAAAAACAAATATATTCTTTCAGAACCTTCATGCAGTGACAAAAATATTTTTCTTCTCTTGTGACTAAGGAGGCTTTGGTGTCACTAAGCCTCATGGCAGGTCTTCGGAATGGTCATGAAGCAGAAGCTTCCAGACTAATAGGTTTCAAATTTGATTTAAAAAAGAAAGAAAAAACATATACATTTATACACATACATCAACACACATCATTACCCTATTTCTCAATCAAACTCTTCAATTTTTGAAATGCAAATTAAGAAACTTGTGTTCTTGGGAAAAAGTCAGTCAGCTTTTTCATTTTAACCCAGAAATGTCAGCCACACCACTAAAAAAGTCCTGTAAAGCTCTGATAGCGGATCTAACAGTAGCCTTTAAGACATTACTGTTAACAGTTATCTGTACCATACCTTTGAGGTTTATCACCTCTAGCAGAAAGGAATACATACTCACATTTCCACAACTGCATTTCATTGTCCAATGCATCACCTTAATACACTAATGACGGTGTTTTGCATTAACCTACCCAGCTGAACAAGTCAGTTAAGAGGAAAGCAAATGTTTCCCTCTACTACCCCTACTGTAGGAGCAAGGCAGATGGCCAGGAGCTGTAGCTGGATCAACCAAAACTCACCTTTCAGAGCCCTCATGCTGAAGGCTCCAAGATTAAACAAGCAAAAAAATTCAAGTAGGACCGATTTTCTTGCTTGAACTTCTGTAACTGACCAGGCTCAAAATGCTGCTGCTCTTCATCATCCAAAATGTCAAATTGTAAGTTGAGAACATATAAGTAGATGGTCACATCACAACTTGGCATACATATTCCCTCTAATTACAGAGCTCTTCTACAGATGCACCTTCTTGATTTCTCTTGACAACAGAATACCAAGGTTTTAGTAAGTTATTATAACCACAGCTTGCTGACATCTTGTCTGAGAAGAAAGGGACACCTTCAACGTTTTCTTTTCCTAAATGGCAAGGTGATTGCAGACAGTGTTACAGATTATGCACAGGTTTCTTCGTATTTCCAGTGTATCTTGATGGTGATCCTCAGAACTAGACTTGATCATTACTGTTTTGCCTCTGAGATTTCTTGATCTAGGACAAAAAAGCTGGCCCAAGTATATGAAAATATCAGGTTGAGCTAGGGCATATAAAGTAGGATGAGTACATAGTGCCACTGTCTTCATCGAACAGAATGAAAGAACTCCACTGAATGAGCACAAAAACTTTTGAAGTTGCCATGATAGCTGCAGAAATCTGAAAACTGAAACACACCACTGGGCTTCAAGGGCTTTATAAAACCTTGAACTCACTTTGAACTATATAAAAAGAATCAATAGAGAATCAGAGGAGAGAGTAATCACCCTCTGAAAACAGATGTCTTCCTATCTTCTCTTTTACAATCAACTGTATGCAAGCTTGCATACATCTGTTTCATTAAGGCATGAGTCCCAAGACCCCTTAGGGTTTTGATGAACAAACGAACTTAGGAACTTTTCAATATCCATTCAAATATACTTTGTATCCTTCAAGGCATCAGTATCCAAGCTTCATCTACTTCATTCCATAGATAGTCGCATTTTCTCTTATTATCAGGATCTAGGACTTTGCCAAAATATCAGACCAATGTTTCTCTTTCAAATCCTGCAGACCTAGATTAAAAAGCTTGCCACAGTTCTGAACTCAAAAGGCTCTCAAGGCTCACAAGCTCTTGCGACCAATAAAGTGTGATCAGGATCTACAGTTTTCATAATAAAAGGAATATGTAGTAAGATACCAAAGAGCTTTCAGACTATATTAGAGATCAGGTATCCAAGTTTGTTGTTTTCACATTCTTTGTGTTTTAGAAACATTATTCACTCCTCTCCCCACTCCAAGAATGTAGATACATCCAAAATATATCTACATTTTGTTCAATTCCTTGAACAAATTTATTACAGTTGAGAGCACAGTCTGATCCCAGGTATTCTCTTATGTATACATCCTTTTGGCTTGGTAAGTCCACATCGATGTTCTCTTTACATTGCAACATGCTCACCAAAAGGCAGTACCTTGGCACTCAAAACAAGATCATAAGTTACCTTATTCTAAAAAATGGCAGAGATGTTCTGTCAAATTAAATGGGTCACTGTGGTGCAAGAAACAAAAGATTACAGGAACCACAAGTTTGAAATGGAAAAAAGGGTTAGCTGGATTTCCAAGTGGTTATCTCTCACCTGCCCTCTTAATGAACAGTATTCCTGGAGAGAGATTGTGGCCTTCAGCTTTGGAAATATCAGTGTGTCAAAATGACAAGTACTTTCAGATTTAGAAATTAACTAATAACTGTAGAACCTTTGTGCAAAAAAAAAAAACATTGCACTGGAATAACCACAGATACCTTCAAAAACTTTTCTGCTGAAATTGTGAGTCAATCATGATTTGAAGAATATCCATCCTGAAAATGGATAGACTTGGAAGCTGAGCAAGAGATAGGGGTAGTTACTGGATGAGAGGAGCTGTATCAAAGGAGTACCTTCATTCTTCCATTTGACCTGAAATCTTTCCAAAGCAGCAGCCAGAACACCATTAGTACCGAAGTCTCCAATGTTACTGCTTTCTTGCAAATCTGATGATTGCCTTCAGTTCCAGATTAAACTCTTTCAACAAATGAGTATAATAGGATGATAGCCTAAAAACTTCTAGAACTGCTTGTCCTAGTAAACTGAAACGGGCCTTTTGTAAATATCTGTGAAAAGGTTATAAGCCTAAATAATAACCATACTAAGCTTCACTTTAGCAGAATGGTAACACTCTCCACTCTATTAATCCTGTTTGGTCAGCTCTAAAATCCAAAGATTTCCGAATGATCTTGAAGACACAACAGATAAATTATCACTTCCCCATTTACACCTCATAGGGGATTCAATCGGAGACTTCATTATCCAAGAGGGTTAACTGTGAATGTACTCCTCTTCAGAAACACAAAGACTACTGATCCTCTAATGCTGAATTCTGGATGAACCATTTTGATGACTCCAGTACAAACTTTTGTTTTTTTAAAGCATAACAACTAAGTTTTATAATTTAGAGCTCTAACATTCTTCAGAGACTACTGGGATATGTCTCCACTCATTTAAGATACCACTTATTTGAATTATTTAAATCAGCAATGAGTAAATTTAAACAAAATATACCAGTCCTAACCAGTTAATACTTATTGTCAAACCTTCCATTTTTTAACAACATCAGAGACAAGCTAGCCAGAGGCCAATTACAAGCTTATTTTATTTAAGCTAACAGTCAAGATTAGGAATTTTCAACAGGTGACACATAACCGCATGTCTAAATAACAAACCTATGCTTATTGACACTTGTTTTCTTAGTTACTTTTCACAGGTCTCTTCAAAGTTGTCAAAGTGCCCTGTCTCCCCAAACAAGAGTGTTCTGTAGAGCACAGCAATCTAAACAAATCAATCTAAACTGGGTACAAGGAAGGTTTAAAATTAATGGTACTGATGGACGACCTATCAATGGAGTGAGGGCAAATATCCATTCTTATCTTTATACTCCTTCATGAACATTCAGCATTACTGACCATGCCAGTTTGCTCTCACCTGACCTCCCCCCAAAGCTATATTCCAATAAACAAAGAATTGAACAACCACAGAACTCTTCCCACCATTAGAAGAGTCCCACAGTACTAGCTCCTCCCCTTGAAGAAGCGAGTCAGCAAACAGGTCAAAAATTTTATTCTCACTGCTTGCTCCCTTACAGAAGAAACTAAGAAAGTACAGTCATGAAACTGGTATAGGAAGCTTCCTAGAAACAAACATAATTCCAAAGTCTCTGAAGTAGAGACCAGAGGGCTTCCCACTGCTGCAACTCAGAGGAAGAGACTTCTGAAAATCTGAACAGAAACAGCTGCTAATTTTTAGCAATATGTTAAAAGACTTTATCGAACTTCAGGTCACTGTGCAAAAAAGGAAAGCACATCAGGAGGGATGTCCAAACTCATTCAGGATAAAACACAAAAAGACTACAGCAGTCTCTGGCATGCCTTAGGGTGTAGCAGACTTCAGAATCTTCATTTTGGTAAAGTTTTGTTTGTGTTCTTAAATATAACAATAATGTAATCAGCATAACTGGAGGATGAAATATGATCTTATAGATTTTTCTACTTAAGGATATCTGATTACTCATTATACCCTGTCAACTATAGTAATATAAAACAAATATTACACTAGAAAAAACCAAGAATTAAGCTACAGAAAAGTATAATCCAGCATCTACACTTTAAATTTAGAGATTACAAACTCTAACTTAACCTCCCCAAATTTAATATGGCTTTCACAAACAGTAAGATTTTTATTTATGAGATAGATTTTTCTGACACAAATACTGAGGTTTATCCATGTTGTTGCTTTGTGAAGGATTATAGTTTTGTAAACTGAATTGTTAAAATACCTGTGCAAAACCTGAAGTGCAATTAATTTGAAATACACAATGCAGCATGTAAGAAAAATGCAACAGAGCAACAGTAGACTTAACAAAGACTACTTATTTTATATATCACTTACAGATTAACATATCCAATTAGTTTTGTATAAACAGCAAATTTTAGAAATAAGCAATGACTTTGAAATCTCCCTTCCAGATGTTGATTGTATTCTGACATCATACCTTGGACTCAAAAATACGTTCAGTTAACTAGATCCAGTAACATTTATACTGCATGATAATGACAGAAGGTCTGTGTTTTCTTAGGTTGATAACACTAAGAGTGAACTTAGTGACTATAAACTATAGAAATGCTGGGCTTAAATTCTTATAAGGTTTTTTAATTATATATTCCATTTCCTTATCAAGATTTAAATCCATTATAGAGAACTGTCTGTCCCAGAAAAAAATAAAGTTATTACTGG
The DNA here is from genome assembly GCF_964106895.1 of Numenius arquata. Lineage (NCBI taxonomy): Eukaryota > Metazoa > Chordata > Aves > Charadriiformes > Scolopacidae > Numenius > Numenius arquata. The sequence continues at coordinate 14,098,593 of NC_133616.1, read as the reverse complement.
GTAAGTAATATTATAAATCCTCCCATCCATCTAATAGGTTCAATCAAGGGCATACACTACATGTAAATTATATTTAATTTTTAAATATTACTTTATGCTACAGATAAAAAAGACAAAACAAAACAAAAAAACCCCACAGAAAACCAAAATAGACTTCTTATGAAACTGCTAGGTTATAGTTATTTTCTACACCTGCCTACAACTGGAGGTTACATGAACACCAAAATAAAGTAAATGCCGTTAAAAAAAAAACCCTCTCTTTTTTAGAAAAGGTTTTTCATTCAATCAGGATTTCATTCTTTATAAAAAACATAAAAGAAAGTATTTTTTTCTAGATAGATGGAAACATTGCAATACTTCATTGCAATTTCTCTAGATAGAAGAGAAATTTCTTCCTCCCTTCTTAAAACACATCTGAAAACACACACACATACACAAACACAAAATCTCTAATCTATAGGAACTGCAGGTTGCAAAGCTGCTTTTTCTTGGGAAAGCTACATGAGGTGCTGGTTTCATCCATTACATCACACTATGAAATGCAAACCTAAGAAAAGCTTGTATATACAAAATACACGATACCGAATTCTCACGTTGTTCTGCGACACAGACACACAATCATTTACATTTTACACTGCCTCAGTTCATCTTCTGGTACTAGTGACTGTAATCTTCTGCAAGATTACTATACAAATGACTATACCTGTAGCTCCATTTTTAAGACTATAATGTATTTTTGGAAATGAATGCTAATATACTGGTTATAATTACAGATTCTGTCTTTTCATTAATTGGCTACATAAAATTAGACGTAAACAAACGATTCATTCTCAAAATTGTTCTATTAGTTTCCTCTTTGGGCTTTCTGGGGGAAATGGGTGATGGGGAGAAAGGGAGGGTAGCTGGACAAGAACTTAAAAGGTAAGAGAAAAAGGTTACTTACCTATAACTGTAGTTTTGAGAGTTTTGCTCCGGCAGATTCACACTCTTGGGATGTGTGTCTCTGCTGCTATGGGCTTGGAACGAACTAAAAAAAGAAGGGCCCACAGCAGGCATCCAAATGCCCCCTAACTGATCCAGTTATTGAAAATAAAGTTATTACAGCTTCACTTTTTCCTAAGTCAAAGAATCCACAGTAAGATTCCAAAGAAGTGGGTAAAATGGATCCTCAGAGGTAAAATATATAGGGGAAAAAAGCAGAGATACGAGTAGGTTTGTCTCATTTAAAGAATGCTTCTAGAGCTTTTAAGATTAAAAAAAAATATTAGCCTCCCAATGAAACAGTTAGTGATTAATGATTTCATTACTCTTCTTACAAACTCCACAGAACAGTGCCTTTTACAAGTAGAACTCTGTAATCTGTTAAAACAGCTGCATTATATAAAAGTATCTTTAAAGTAGCCTAAAATCTAACAGTGAACATACAGTACTATGCATGGAAGAGCTTGAATTAAAATTTAGCAAATCCAAATAAAAGAAAGAACTAAAGCAATTTGAAAACGAGTCTCTGAAAAAAGATGGGTTACTTTCTGGTTTTTTCAAGTAATTTTCAAGGTTATCTTCCCTCTTCCCTTCCTAGAAGACTCAGAGCTCCTTTTAACATTAATATCTTAAATATTTCTGATTCACGGTATTTGGGGTTTTTAGAGAAGCATGAAAGATCTTGAGGTATAAACCCTAAACCTGAAAATTTATTCAGTAGCAGGTCTAAAACTTGAAGAACAAGAAGAGTTAATGTGATGTTCAAGGAAAGGTTTAGACAGAAAGTGACTGACTAGCTTTGAACTACTTGACTACGCACAAAACTAACCCAATTCTATTTGAATAGTGGCAAAGCACAAGTTAATGCAAGAACTGAGGTTACCAAAATAAAATTTCCCCTCAACATCACCCTCCCCAACCAAGGAAAAAAAGATTCCCGAGAAGAACAGAATTTCCTGGGACATAATTTTCTAAAACTCAACAGGATTTCTTGTACTTTCTTGGAGTAGTCACTTCAGAATGTGAACAAAGCACAACTCCAGTTAAGTGAAGAAAATAGGTTCAGAATATTGTTGTGGGAAAAGATAATCCCCCTTCTATATTAGGCCGCCTGAATCACTTTTTTTTCAACTCAGATAACCTAAGTCTTAATAAATAATAGCTGGATCTCTCTGTAATACTACACATCCTTTCAATAAAGAAGATATGATCTAGTATTGATTGACAACTTGTACCTGATGAAGATACAGACCACTGTGAGGAGGGCATGGGTACGTCATGTTCCGTGGATTTGTTTAGTTATTCTGAAGCTATTAAACATAACAAATATATTAGAATATAACTTTTGGTGCCAAGTGCCTTAATCTCCAAAATCTCCAGCTATTCCTTTCATTAACAGACAGACAAATTAATTGCAAAATTAATCAATACAGAGAGACTTCTTTGATGGGAAAAGTAGGAAAAGGAGATGGACTCTTGTCCTTCCATACAGGAAAAGGATGAAACTAACTTTTTCAAACTCCGCACCTCTCTATCATCATGAAAAGACCACATAATCCACTTGATTCAAGATCTAAATAGACCAAAAGGACAGAATTATAAAAAAAGAGCTCTGAAAAGCACTCAGATATGAGGCAAAACATCTATATTATAAAATCACACCATATGCATATCTCACATACATTAGGTCCAATCTACCAGATTTTGCATTAGTGATTTCTGCACTAAGAATTCCTTTTTCAGAAAGCAAAAAGCATGACAATCAGGTTCCAGAAAGATATACTGCTTTTCAAAGACACTTCTGCAAAACCCTGTGTTAGTTCCACCTCTGAAACAAAGACTGCCTTCCACTTTTAACGACTTCGTTTGGTGGAAACAAAGTATTTTAACATTAATTTGTTAGAATTAATCACTTATTACAGAAAGTACTATAATTAGCAAAGGGCTCCAATCTCTAGTTCCCACCTGTACCAAACATTACAAAAGGACCTCGGCATTAACAAAAACCTCCTAGCATTGCCTTAGTCAAGTGCATCGGTTGTCTAATTTTTAGCAAGAACCTCCCCCTCCCCCCCCCCCCCCCCAAAAAAAAAAAAATCTTTGCCTCTCCCCTGGAATAAACAGTTCAACCACACTACTGGTCCTCAGTAGTGGACTGCAGACCAGTAGCCTCAGAAAGAACATGTCAGATCCAACATTTCCAAGCCTTAGAAACAATGCGTCACATCCAACCAAAGCCTTAGTGTTAAAAAGAAAGAATCTGAAAACCTTTGATGAAGCATAGTAGTATAGAGATCTCATGTCTAAAAAAAAGGACAGAAGAGATCACTGATCTTCTATCAAAACTTGTGAGTACAATTCTACTTAAAGTCACTTATGGAAGACAACAATGTGTGCCTACATAGAAAGTGTAGTGTGACAATAATGTGTATCCCCATGTCTCGATTACAAAAGCAGCAAAGATGATTTCATGCGGATTTTAGCGTGTGCTAGAATCTTGAGTAAGTTCTCTAGAGGGACACTTGCTGTGGTAAAGCATCAGCTAGCATTCCCCTTCTAACTAGATCAAGTACGTGCTACAATCACACTATTTTCTTGACATAATTTGATCTGAAGTCACAGTTTATGTACTAAAATGTACAAACGCCAGGCTTTTGAATCAATAGAGCAAGCAGCTTTGCAAAAATGAATTACATATTTAGGAGTTACTGGATATATTTCTAACAAATATATTCCCATAGGAACAATAGAAGAAGCTTCCTCTTGCAGTCACACCAAACCAAACAGCTATAACTACAACAATCCCAGAGTGTATCAACTTGTAGACATATTACAAACTTATAAGCAACAGCAAAAGCATTACCAAAAAATAAGAACCACATTTCTCCAAAGTAACAGCTTTTCAGGAATCTGTCCCAACGCTGCTAAAAGTCCTGCTACTGTTCATTCACAGCTGAAACCTCAGCAGCCAAAGTAAAAAGAGCTGCTGTCTAGATAGGGGCAACTTACCACCATTGCATAAATGGTGATCACTTGTCCCAGTGTAAGGCAGCAACTCTTGCACCTGATTCATAGCAACTGCAGGAGCTCAGGAAGAACTGAGACCTGCCAGAGGAGGCAGGTAGAAGGGAAGCATGAGGCTGGAATCCTAATTTGGGACGACTGAGCAATGGTGAAGGGAAGAGAGCTCTCCTTTCCCCAAAAGAAACAAATCAGTCCGTCCATGGCATTGTAATTATGACAAACAAACTTTACAACTATTGCTCAACATTTCCTGAAAGCCAGAACAAAAGAGAAGGCATGTTTTAGTCTTGCTCTAAGTGTTTGAAAGCTGCTGTGCATCATCAAAAATACAGTGCATTCTTCCAGGTGCTTCTCAGCTAAAGTGTGCTGGAGATCCTACTTGAACTGTGTGGATATAAAAGTACTTTTTGAAGTATTAGGAGACAAACCACAAGCTCTCTATCAATAAATTTAAAATTAGTAGAAGAGATTTAAGCAAAAGTAACAAATGCCCCATTTCATTAAATTAAAATTAAAGACAGTAGAGATCTATTTTGAGGCGAGCACATGTTTTTTCCATATATTCACAAACAACATTTGCTAAAAAGACTTGATTTAGTTATCAAATAAGAAATATCTAAGAAGTTAAACCTTTTAGTAATTGAAACAACCATTTTTACAAACAAACACGCACATAAACTCTCTCTCCCGCTCCCACCTCAGCATCTTTAAAAACAGAAAAAAAATGTTTGAATAGGGAGAAAATTTGGGTACTCTCTGCTGGTTAAAGACCCAAACTGTGAGTAAATTCAGTTGTGCCCATGCAAGTCTGTCCAAAATTGACCATTTTCACCTATGAACTTCCAAAATCAGAATTTGTGCCATTTTCCACTCGACAAGATTTTTCTTGGTTACACCATAAGAGACTTTTTTCTCAGAAGTTAAACACAGTGCAGAGGAAGCTTCTGAAAAATTCTTATGTTAACCTATCAGTATCTGATTTATAAAATACATCTTATCCTCAAGATTTACATGTGAATTTTGCATCTACTTTTGAGATTTCTGAAGCCTAACACCTTCAAACAAGTTAACAACAGAAAAAAACAACAACAACAAAAAAATCCAGAGGACAGATTCAACGAAATCAGCTAGGATGATCAGTACAGCTACTGAAGTGAAGAAAAAACATTTCAGAGGCTCATCTGGTTCTGTGCTAGAGACCATATAGATATATAGTAGCTCTCTAATGCTTTTAATGCCTACGTAATAATGAATATCTGGTTCAACAAACAATGGAGAAAACACAGCAGTATATAGTACCAAATCATTACACTACCTTTAAAAGAATACATGTGATTTAATCTAACACCTCTTTCACATCAAGTTCAAATGGGGATATGAATAGAAATGAAAAAAAAAAAAAGAAAAAAAAAGAATTTTCCTATATTCTCTTAAATTAGGCAACATGGGTAGTTAATTAATAACTACCAAAACTTACTACAAATTTTGACTTATGGTACTTCTGGGATTTTAGAAACTGTAAACAACATGAATTGTACTTCATTCAGTCTCATGGTTCAAAATAAGAGTAGCTTGAAAAGAATTTTGAAACATAAGAACTTCACTTTCCATCCATTAAGACCCCCAAATAAAGAATACCAGGTATTAAAAATATGCATATATGAGAAATTACAGTTAATTGTTGGAAGGGAATGGAGATGAATGTCGCAGAAGAACCTACACTGAGTAAACAGAACTAAACTATGTGACAATGACAGGAACTTTTTTATAGATATATATATATGGGTTCTATACGCATATATATATATTTATATAATATATATAGTGTATACACACACACATTCCTTTTACCTTTATCTTGCACTTCTTTTGAAAATCGCTCCCTTTCAATAGCTGATTCACGTTCTATCCGCTCAATTTCAGCCAATGCATCCAATTCTACTTCATCATATGACGTTATAGTTCCTTGTTGCGAAACCTGTTGCTGTGTCTGTACCACAGGAGTTTGAGGTTGTTTTGCAGCAACTGAAGTGTTCTGTTGTAAAACAGGCACTTGTTGTGCCTGAAGGAAAGCTGTCTGTTCATGCTGCGGCAAACACTGAGCAGCGTTTAGTGGGCGGTTAACATCCTGTGGAGTAACGGGTGTTTTAGAAGTCTGTCCTGGGTACTGCACATTAAAAGGAATATCACCCTCTGACACACTGCTGTTTTCCAAACCAGAAAGCATATCATCCTGCTGGTCCATATCCGAAGATCTTACACGAGAGAGTCTTAATGTAAGCTTAGTGGAGTCCTTGGAAGGAGAACTAATGATATCATACATTGCAGCTTTTTCAGTCTGGTCTTTTTCATCCTTGCCTAACTTCATTTTCTTTTGTTTCTTTTGCTTTCTTTCTGGAGAATCTAACAATATGTCTGGGGGAACATCTCTAGGTGATGAATAAGGTGGAGGCTGAGATTGTTGGATTAAAGGTTGTCTTGATCCTAGAATAATAATTCAGAAAAACTGAACAGTTATGTTGTTTCATGTTTATATAAAAACACACTAAATATAACCTACATTATTTTAATGTGTATTTCTACATATATCTGTGTTCACAAAAGGTCTAAATAAGATTGGTAGGAAGCACATCATTCCTAGATCAAGATGCAATCAAGACAGCTGCAGCGTATTTCCTAGGAATTTCAGCAGTCCACTGCAGATAGAGAAGTGATCATTTCAGAGAAGACGGAACAAAAAAACCCACCACCAAAAAAGATTAAATAAAAATAGTACCTCCCGGTTCAGAATATCAACTATTAGAAAATGAACAATGAAAGCAAGCTGACTACAGAATAAGGAAAGATCAAAAAGACTCTTAACAAGGTCCAGTGATGAAGACTTAATGATCAGTTTACAGGCATTAGCCGTTTCAGTCACACATTTTAAATTTAAAAAAAATATCAAAACATACACAAGCTCCTTAGCTTTGATTCTGACAGTTCATTTTCAACTTTCAAGTTTTATTTTAGGTAAACTCATTCCAACCTTCCCCACTCATTACTATCTAGAAAACACTAATTCTCTTAGGGCAGGGAATAGTAGAAAAATGCCTTATCTCCCCTCTTTTTTTTTTTTTAAACATATGAATTTTTACTTCTACATGCACTCATTCCAGGCTTTGAGTGTATCTAGAGAAATTTTTAAAAGAGGACATTTTTAATTAAAACATTCTCCAGTTAATCACATCTATATTTTGCTCCTCAAATTAAACCAGCTCCCTATAACTGTTAGCCCAGAAAAAAGATTTGAAAAACAGAGAAGCTTTTCAACCTGTCCCAATTATAATTTTGATCTATAATTTTTGGCTTAAAAAGGAATACTGGTGTGGAGAAAAAGAATAAAAAGTAAAGGAAATGCCCATTGGCTGGAACTATAGGGCCAGCCTCTTCTTGTTAAAGCAAATATTTATCAGACTCCATTGATCCATTGGGCAATACTGATCTTCAGAAAGCAGTGACTGAGATTATTATTAGTCATTCTGGATCAGGTCATCATAGGTCAGTACTTCTAACAACAATCAGAAACTAATTGGAATACAGGTCCCCATGTGCTTCATTCAAGAAACACCACTAAACAAGCAAACAGTTTTATTCTGCAGCTTAAATTTCTACCAGATATTTTAAGAAATATTAAGGCTCATTAAGCAATGTACTGACATGTAGATGAAAGAAAGAATGGATACCTCTAGCAAAGCTTCAATTCACATGAAAGGTGTGCCTTTACTGATGACTTCTTTGCACAAACTGCTATACTTCTTTTCTCTCCTAGTACATTCTGTGAGAAGTCCTGTAACTTCTCTATGTATGGTACAAAACGGGCTTAATCTTACCCCATCTTGACCACCAGCAACAACTCCATACTCTGCCAATAACATCCACAACGTTGGCAAGCCTTGTTTTGATTCATCCTGATTCTCAAGATCTTTCCACTACTCCACTTCCCCTCCTCAAATTAGATACCACACTCAACCACCAGTACTCAAGTCCTGGCTACACCCTATGAAGATCTCTCACTTGCCTTTCACCATAGATTCTTATTCTTGTGATGCTCCCCCCCACCAATTGCTGTCTCTCTTGCTAATTTACAAGATTGTCTTAATGTAATGTATAGCAGAAATCATTAGCTACTGATTTCTTTTATGGTAGTGACTACCACTCAAGAAATACAAGCTGCCATTTCTATTTCTACAAATATTAGAGGCAGCTCAAAACTTTTCAAAGGGATCTTACTGACATCTTACTCTTGAATTATCTCTTACATGATACTTCTGAAGTTGCAACAATGGAACATTTACTGATTTTCACATTTACACTTCAAATAGAGGACACAGATTTGATTTTCCATTGTCCTAAACTTTTAAGTAAATATGACAAGATTGTTACGATTTGGTATTAATTTGGTATTTTTCACACTGAAAAATAACACTGCAGCAACAGATAAGGTGGTTCTTATCTTGAGGTAGATTTGAGGAGGTCAGAAGGATTTCAGTGTGTTCCATTGATCATACTTTGAATCCAGTAAATGAAGAAATGAAAGTAATGTTTTCCCTCTCCTAAGCAGCACTGCGAATAGGTATTTGAAAGTATCATCCTCCTGAAGGAAATTCCTGAAAGGTGTTGATAGTAAAGCCTATAAGCCACATTTTAAGACTACACGTTCCGGCAATAACTTCACGTATTTCTGAGATGTCTAATGATGGTTAAGCCTCTGGCAACAAGAAAGCTTAGAAGGTACAATGCCTATGTATTGAGGTGAAAAGAAAGTGAAAAAAAAATGAAGTATTCTGGAACAGTTTCACTCTACCAGAGACTTTAGCAGTCTGAACAAGTATGACACATTGAACAAGTACACATTCTGTTGGATGCTTAGACTTCAGGCAAACCATCACCCATTATACAGAGAGAGTTGTGCTTCTTACTGCTAAAGTCAGTCTGGAATATCTCCTATGGGAGAAGGCTTGAGCCATTATATGTCTGAGAACAAAGCTCTTACAAGACTTGTTGATAATGGAAGAAATGTTTTTGTGGAAAGAATACACAGACAGATGGGTATGATCTGCTTGCTGAACCAGTTGAGATTCCAAGGTTGAGAAGGTTTGTTCTTCAAAATGCTGTCAATGTAGAAATCACACAATGATGTTCAGAAATGATCTTTGGGAGTGAACTGAACTTTAGAATATTCTTTAAGAACAGAGAAATACGCAGGCAGCTTTTGAGTCTCAATCTAGGGCTGTGTGGTAATTCAGGAGAGAAAAAAAAAAAAAAAAACCAAAAAAAAAAAACACCTTTCTGCAGTTGCTCTTCTATAGTACCAGTACAAGAACTGCGTGCAATCTCTTTCTATATGCCAAGAATATGTAAAACTTGTGAGATAAAAAGAGAATCTCTAATGATTTGGGGAAGTCATTGTATCGTTACTGAACTGTCACAATATTGATGGTCAACCAGGTAACACCAAATTTAGCTAAGAAGCAGGTAACATCAATAAGAAATACGGCCTTTACAGAGAACAAACACATCCATCAACAATACCTCCACAGTCTTTCAGTAACAGCCATCCTGACCACCTGTGATAATCCTGAGACTGATTCTCTATATTAATTACTTTTCCTAATTCCTAGTGGTAGATAGCACTGAGTATGGAAGAAGTTTTGTCATCTACTGTAGCAATTTTTTGTGTTACATTTTTTACTGTAAACACCTTTTTTCTGTGACTTGACTAATTTTTTATGAAACCCTTCATAATGCAAGCAACTATAAAATGCATTGCATTGACAGTGACTTAGCCTTCTTAAAAATGTAAAAACCACTTCTTGTTTGTTCACCCCTGGAATGGCTTCACTTGCTCACTGTGCATCAGTAACTTGGGTAGCAAACAAATAAGCTTCTGTCCAGGAGATTGCACACATCACTGACATCTCCATCTCATGGTTTTTGTCTGCACACTTTCTAATCACACCACAGTACTCACACCTTATTTAAGCATTCATGATACTTCCTCTGATCACCTCTGAGCGTCTTCAGAGAAAAGACCACTTGCCTTTCAGAGCTGATGCACCGAAGTCACACAGCTGATCGCATTCCTTGTTGTAATCCACATGATTAACAAACAACTATTCACGTTACCAGGAACTTAGGAGTCACATCATTTATGGAATTTTAAAGAATTATTAGCTTTTCACTTGCACAACAACAACTTCCAGAGGGTCACTCAAAGGGTCATTCCTTCAATTCCCTTGCAGGCAGGTTCCCAGAAGTTGACAGAACGTGTTTCATCCTACATCCTCTTTTGACAGAAGTACCATTCCCTATGCATGAAAGCTGTAAAAAAACTGCTAGGGAACAAGTGAAGACCAACGTCTAATACTTTGTTCATAGCACATTTGAGAGAAACTTCAAGAACACTCAAGTGCTATGCCTGTTTAAATCCACAGCAAAGTGACCCCCGAGACTTCAGAAACATCATTTAAGTAGGTACCAAATTGTTGTACAAACCTGGACACAGCACTCCAGACTTTTTACTGGAAAAGTCTTTGGAAAGAGAGGCTTTAAGGAATGTGTATGTGCTACATGTGTATTATTAGACTTAACATCTGAGTAATTTTACTGTAAATAAGTTCCTAAAGGCAGAAGCTGGAGAAGGAGAATAGAACCAGAGCATCCGTATTGCACTCATACTGATGTTCGTCTGTTGGAAAAGCTAAGAACATGGTGATAAGAGAACCTGAGGAACACACTGCTGCTGGAAGATTTTAAGGGATTGCAGTTACAATGTGTAAATAGAAGCATCTCATTTTTTTAAATTTAATATGTTTCTATGTACCACTTTCACATAAATGGAATATTTTCATGAAAAAGGGATCAGACAAATTCACCCTGGAAGTCTGGCTAAACCAGTCTCAGAACTGGTAATAATCACCTTGAGAATTTGTGCCTTCAGGAGACTCAAAAAGGGAAAAACAGGCCCTTCGAAAGGATGGTAAAGGACTGCTCAGAGTATTATACATAGTCTGTATGATTTGAGTATACATTATACAACTTCTCTGTAAGAATTGAGATAATAATAAAGAGCATTCCAAAGTGAATTTGTTAAGAATAAGTATCATCAAATCAAAATAATTTTATTCCATAAAGAAGTTGGTCTTGTGGATTAACGAGAACTGAGTAATGTATCTGGACTCTAGCATGGCTTTTTATATAAAAATCACAGAATATTCTTCTGGAAATCTTCCCCAGTTTTGTACTAGATATAAAGAAATTATTACTTATCTTGATTAACAGGCAGTGTTGACATTCATTTTCAAAGAGCACAATTTAATTTATACTTCAAACTTAAAGGGATAGCAGATGAGACAGACAAAGAGGAACATATATTTGGGAGGTTTTTGAGGGACAGATTGCATTCATTTTCCACATATTCTTTCAATAGCCCCATCACTTTCTCCAGAGCTTCAAATGTCTCCTGAAAAACTTAGCTTTGGCTGTTCTAGCTTAGAACTGCTGTATTCAGATGCAACCTTGCATAAAAAAAACCCTAAAACTTGAAGAAAGAAACAAGAATGAATGTTTATTTTGGCCCTGTCAGAAAAAAAAATCTTTGAATAAATTTCTTCCACCTTTCTTTTGAAGGAGACGGTGAGAGATGGTATTTTTTCTTAACAAGTACCTTTAAGAGCACTGAAGTCTGTACTACAGATTTGAGAAAATTCCTCATTATTCTTGCCACACATTCAGACACCAAGTGTAGAGGAATCTCTCTGGAGAAGTCCTATAAATCCCTAAGAAAATAAAAGTAATCTTTCCAAATTACTCAGAAAATAAACATTAACAATTCCTGGATGGAATACAACTTATTTCTGGAAAAGAGTGCAAAATTATATGGTTTCATAGGGTTGTTGCTAGTCCTTAGAGATGTCTTCCGAGGAGTTTAGGAAATTATGGGAACAGGACTGTAAATGGTGTGAACTCTTCTCTTTGGAAAGCAATGGAAGGCTTTCCAGTATACAGATTTTTAGAAGTTTTTTTAAATAAAAAAATAAAAAAAATCTTTTCTGAGGTTCCAGAGCAGTGGGAAAGCAGAACCAGTGGAAAAAGATTTTGATGAGCAATCAAGTCTTGGGTAATGGATCCCACAGAATATTTTATGAGATCAACAAAAGGAAAATACTCCATGTTAACTCTTCATAGATGAATTTATAGAAATGAATTTTATAAGAAAGTAGATGTGGTAACAGATGACAGTATGAAAGCAGAGCCCGTATTCTGTTTGTATAGCTAAAAATATATAATTTACATAAAAAAGGAAGGATAAAGACCTAGATAAAACTTCAGCTGCTCTGGTAGCTTTACTGAAGCAGAAGTGAATCAAAGATTTCTTTAACAGAGAAATTTTACTCTACTGAGTAAGAGAATAACCAACCAAAATAACAAATATAACTCTGCCATCTCTCAAATGTTTGCCTTAGTTGCAAAAAAAACTTATTCCTCATTCAGATTCTATCAATCAGACAGTTACACTCAGTCTTGAAGTAATTCAAGACCATTCTCCAAGTCTCCAGAAGTCCTTGCTACTTCCACGTCAAAAGTACAGAAACGCAGTCTGGACCCGTACCTTCAGTAATTGCCTCAAGTTTCTATGTTACATAAGAAAGCTTTGATAGTATAACATCCTTCCTGAGCTCCCTCTCTGGACTGATGATGTCTAGTGCTGTTTTTTTTGTCCTCCCAAACAATGAAGTACTTTGCTAATTGTCTTTATCAAAGTTTGTGATCCGTCAACGAAACTTTCAAGGGTTAATTACAGTAACAACAAAAAGCTTAGCATAGATACTTGCTGTTTCTTCACCACTGGTAAACTTATCAGCACAACTTTCACACCAAATCATAGGCAAAAAACTCACTATCAGGGAGGCTGTGTTCTAAGTAACACTGTAATTATCCACACCTCTTCCATACATTTCTAAAATATGAGACCGGAGGTAGTAAAAGTCTGGCAAGACTCTTGCATCATCAAGAACTGGCTCTCTCAATCAGGGCTCATTAATCTCTTTAGAAGGCAAAATGGTAGCACCATTAGTAACAGTATTTTAGTTGTGTACTTCATCAATGGGAAAAGTAAAGCTAACATAACAGATAAATAAACGAAAAAGCTCCTCTTGCACTTTTTCAGCCCCTCTAATGCTGAAACATTACAATTCGAACTCTACGATCAGATTATTTTCAGAAACAATCTGAAAAGGTATCCCTTCAAAACAGGGTTCTGAGACAGCAGCAACTTTAACCAAAAAATAATTCAAATACTTTTTTGGCTGAGTGGTAAACACATATCTGAGCGGAAGCAGCTTCGATTCACAACGCTGTTAAAACTGATAAGCGCAACAGGGAAAACCAAGCAGATTTCAGTCTTCACCATTTACACAGTCCTTTAGCACAAGGCCTCAATGAAATACTGATGCTGCTGGCATGCTATACACATACTTCTCACTTGCCACTTGAGCCACATTCCTTCTATTACTGTTTAACACAGTATACGCCTACAGAAGATGAACCACAGAGATCATTTAGCAGTCACAGGATCATAGGATAATTCGGTTAAGGGACCTCAGGAGGTCTTCAGTCCAATCTCATGCCCAAAGTAGGGTAAGCAAGGCCACATTATGCAGGGCTTTAGCCAGCCTGATCTTAAAAACCTCGAAGGATAGAAAACGCACAGATTCTCTGGGCATCCTTTTCCAATGCTCAACTGTTCTTATAGTGAAAAAGCTTTTCCTCAGACCTAGTTGTAACCTCCCATTTCAGTATAAGTCCATTATATCTCATCCTTCCTTCACAACACTGAAAAGTCTGACTCAAGTCTTTCTGATAATCTCCTCCTAGGTACAGGAAGGCTGTTCGAAGGGCCAGCCCCACCAAAGACATCTCTTCTCCAGGCTGAACAAGACCAATACCTTCACCCTCACTGGAATCTTCCCCATCTCCTGTTCTCCCTCTCCACCTAATCTGACCATCCAGAAAGACTTAATTTTGTTTTGGGGCTAAGGAGAAGAAAGAACTATTGCATATTGCTACTGTTGCCCTGTAAATATATAAGCACTAAAAAGTAAATTAGCAAGAATATGCAACCTTGCTAAGTCTTTTGTATCTCAGTCATTGCTTCTTAGAGATAAGATTAAAAATAGAAGTATGCATTCCAGATTTTAGCATATAGAATTATTTTGAGCAAATTTTTTTCTGTTCAACTGATTGACAGTTCACCCTATTCCTTCTCCACAGCTAAGATTTTCAGGCTTTGTTTATGCCACATGTACTGAGTTTCTTGAACTACATTTAATTTCATGTTCTTAAAATTTCATGATTGCAATTAAGACTAGTGGTGCATATTAAAACACTTTTGAGCTGGTTAAGAGTTCAATACTCATAATGCTGCCTTTAAACCATATCTTACGCAGAGCAACTGAAACTATTCTTACAAAAAATTTAATCCTTATATTGAAAGGATTTTAAATCCTTCTGTCCTCCATGAATTTGAGCTTTATTTTGAAGGATCATTAGTCAATTTTTGGACCTTCAGAAATTTCTTCTGGATCAAGGCTCAAAATAATTTTGTATCCAAAACATAATGACATACTCTCTAGTACTATATGAATACAGAAGTCAGGAGGAGTAACTCAATACCTCTTTAAACTCTCTGTTCTTTAAAACTGGGAAAAAATACATTGATATATATGACTGCGAGACTACCTTTAAGGGTTCCATCACTTCCAGCTGGAGAGCAGACTGACTGTGGTGACCTCAAGGAAAAAGATGCAGCATTCCTTATTGAAGGATCACCATCCTAAAGTGATAATAATAAAAAATTAACATTATGAACATTTTAACATTATGAATACTTGATAAAATAAAAACTGAAATTAGTACATATACTGATAAAATGGACTGGACAAAAAAGCATACAAGAAATATTAGAAAAATATTTATTTACTTAAAAATCTTTGTAATTTAGACTGCTTTTAGATTGCTGTATAGGCAATATTCCAAAACACAATCAGTCTTAAGAAGAATCTATAACCAGTACATGCACACAA
Organism: Numenius arquata; assembly: GCF_964106895.1. Lineage (NCBI taxonomy): Eukaryota > Metazoa > Chordata > Aves > Charadriiformes > Scolopacidae > Numenius > Numenius arquata. Next base: position 14,083,462 of record NC_133616.1, on the reverse strand, counting down.
AAATAAATCTATGTATATGTCTTTTAGCTAAATAAGCACTTTTGGTTTACACTAAGATTCCATTTAAAACTTTTTTTTTTTTTACAAGCACTCATAGTAAAGAGCTGAAAAGCAGATACATGACCTCTATACAATACCAACAAAGAAACTGAGAATAAAATGCAGATTTTTAAAACAAACACCATTTTTTCACTTAACCTACCCTTAAAACTTATCAAGAATGCCACCTCACTTTTACAGCTAAACAAATTAACACTTCGTATTTATATCCTCCAGCAGGTACACATCAGGACTGAGTAAAATCTCTAGCACTCAACTGCAGCAGCTGAGATAGTCTCATGTAAAACACAATTAGAATGACTTTAGCTTGTTATTTCCTGTCTCGACAGTTAGATAGGAAACTACTCAATGGCAATATGAAGCACTTTCCCAATAGAGCAAACAAGTTCTACTGTCTTCTCAGTTTTGCACAGAACAACTTGCTTCAATGGAACCTATAGTTTGACAAACTTCTTCATAATATAATATTAATTACAATGTAATAATATCTATGCTCTACCTTTAAGAATGTAAATGTGTCTTTTTTACCCCCATGCTATCTTAAAATTAAACATGAAACCCACTATTCAAATTCCCATTTAACGTACTGCTTGAGTTTTTTATTGCTTTCATGGAGCCCTCTGCTGGTCACGAGTTTACCCATTCACTCAATGCCCTAACTAGATTTAAACTTCTATAAGAACAGTATTTCCCATTCTTAATAGTGTTTTTTATACAACATCCACGGGAATGTTTTGGGAAAGAACAAACTAACAACCTCATATCTGTGAAGAGACAATTTCTATAATTATAAACAAATTGCAAAGAGGAAAGTCATACAAAGAAAGTCTCCAAAGAAGTTCTAACGTTATTTAATCAGTTTCCTAATTAAATTGGCTGTTTCAGTAGATAATATTCTAACATGGCTCCTACTGATCCTACCTCCTACTGAGGTATATCAATACATGCAATTTTTTTATATAACCTTTTTTTTCCAAACCTGAATTTGCTGTCTGATAAATACCTTTTATCCTTTTGACCAATTTCAACCCAATTAATAAAATGTCAGAAGCCTCAACTGTAATTATGTATGAAAATAATCAGCAGCTAGTAGTAAGTTAGAAAGCTAAATTGGCATTTCATTGCATAGATGAGTAAGTACGCACTCCCTCTGACAACAGCCAAACAGCCAATTTCCACATGCAAAGCCACAGACTAGATAAAGTACATGTTACGCCTTGTGAAGATGTAGCTGACATTGCTTAGGGAATGGAAAGAGTTTGAAATTTGAAGACTGAAGGTGCTTACAAGTCAAATAATAAATACATTAAGAAGCCAGATTTCAATAATTTCACCATCCATGGGCACTTAGAAAACAATTCTATTAGGTTTATATTTTTTTCCCTTCCTAAAATTCAGGCTGTGCTATTAATTACACATTTTTGCCACAGTGCTTGGCAAAAAGAGTTGTTACCTCATGTGCAAAGAAATCTAGTATTTAGATTCAACACTAAAAAGAACTCTATCTTAAACTTGTGTGTTGTTATTGTAAGTCAAACTGAATTAATTTCCCGATGAAATTACTCATTACCCTAATACATTGAAATTAGGGAGCTGATTTTTTTTTCAAACCTGTCTTGTCTTTGACTTGTAACAAATCTCAAAAAAACCCCAAAATATTGGAAAAAAAAAGTTTAGTAAATTTTTGGCATTTAAGTTTTACTAAGACAGGAGAGGTCCTCTGACTCCATGACTGCCAAGGACATAGGCAAAGATGACTTTTATTAAATTAACAGCCTAACAGAGTAGCTAAACAGACTAACTAGGTAGATGACCTTTTGGGTACACATGCCATTCCTACCATAACTGACAAATTTTCAGAAGTGCTCATTTAGTTTCCTAGTTCAGATCTAACCCTAGCCCTTTAAAATAAGATCACATATGAGATTATGCGAAGGTTTTTACTTTTTCTAATTTCATCCAAATGAATATTACAAACAGTTCCAAAGGAACAAGAGATCTAGAAAAAAATAAATCTCACACATTGAAGTTTCACGTTTGAGAGTACAAATCTGAAATTGAAATATATTTTCAGTGGTTTTATACATCAGCTACAACATAGTAAAATATCTCACTTCTAAGGCAGCTGAAAATATACTTGCTTTATCATAGTAAATATTGGCTTTGTCATAATAAACTGATTTATCATAATAAGACTGATTTAGGCAACATACATCACTACTTAGTCTGTGCACCATCTGTAGGTAGTCTTCATTTGAGCCATGCCTAGAATTATCAGCATGATGATTAGCTGAATTTCCAGACAACTGACTTGAAACTTTATTTTCATGGAGATTTCTCATCCCAGCTGTGACAATGGGACTGGACACTGAAGCTGAAATACAAAAAAAAATGTAAGTAACTATACTGATATATTCACACACTCATTAACTCTTAAAAAGTTTCAGAGAAAACACCATAATAGTGGACATTAACGAGTTGGATGCAACAGGTCTGGAATCTGAACAAGAATCCAACCTTTTGATTGAATCCTTTTGCCACAAATACCTTGAATAAAATTAGGTATCTAAGATTTTAATTTTCAAGAGGATTTAAAACCTAAATTCCATGTACGGATTAGGCAAGCTCCTCTCCATATCTATCCTAATTCCAGTCAGTATCATATTCTTACTGGTTACAGAAAACCATTTTCCTCTATACAATTTGTATTCACTACCTTTAGTAACTTCCAACATAGTCATGAGAAATACAACATTACGTACAGAACAGCCACACATATTCGAAGCACAATGCTAGACTTTAAGAACAAATGATTTAAAAGAGTCCAATAAGAATTCTACTTACCATCAAAAAAATGCTTTGATATTTTAACATGTTGTTTGTTGTTGAACAACATGTTGTTCATGTTGTTTGTGATTGTTTTTAGAAAATGGGAGAACAAAGAAATCCATTAATTCTGAAGATCATCTTTGCCAGTTACTGCATACCTTGAGCATAATTCTAGCCAACTTTAAATTAATCTAGTCAATACTACAAAGGTTTGGTGAGGCTAAATATGCTGGCAGCAAAACTCATGTTACACTGGCAAAAATGAGGTTTTCACTAGTAAACATAAATGATGTTAGCCATAGCTAACAAATAAAAGTTTTTGGGTTGTTTGGATTTTTTCTATTGTCATGCATATATTACATCTGTGCAAAATGAATGTACATAGGGGAGCAATGCAACATGAACACGTGTCTTACATTTCCTTCTTCCTTTTATTTTAAATAAAGTGTATACTACCACTCTGTACAGGCAAGAAAGCAATGCTTAAAAATACCTGCCAACTCAAAGATTTGTATTAACCATACGTCTCCTTCAAAGAAATTAGAAAGCCATGAAACATGCATATGAAGGTAAAGTGAACATGAGACAGTAGAATAAAACAGACATCAGACAATCATGTCCTGTCTGCATCTCAGACTTACCTTGCTGCATCTGAGGATGTGGTGTATAACTTGGAGGATGTGAATATGGCATGTATCCTGCAGGGCTTTGAGGAGCATATGGACTAGGCACCGGACTGTTCTGTTGTGCCAAAAATCTGTTACCAGAGCTTGTCTGCGGTGGCACAAACCGGCTAAAAATAAAATTTAAAGAAGTTTTTAGAAGTTGGAAAAGCAAATTTAGACAAATTTATTCTTTTTTTTGGAATATTATACATTCAGAACACAACTTCTTTAAAATACTAAATTCCAGCACAATCAAGAATCTCCCTCAAAAGCAGTATTTTAAGCTATCAACACTGTGTCAACTTCAATTATTACTTAAGAGTCACAGCTTACGTACTGCATTAGTAGAAAGAAAGAATAGAATAAAAAGCGTTGATAAGATCTCCACTTAGGGAAAGGAAACAACGACACAAATACGTACTAAAACAAGATCTGCAATTTCCAAGAGTTACGTCCTAGAAATCTGAATAAAAGTGACAGCTAAGTTTTAATAAAAAACTACGTCACTAGGATTATCAAGGAGCTATCTGCGCTAAATATGATTTTTCAGTAAGATTTCCAAGATCTTCATCTGGCAGATCTATTCTGCCAAGACAGAGGAATGTGTAGGCAGCTAGGTAGGACTTGTCCCAAAGTTCACTGAATACAACTTAATTCTTTCACTGGCTTTATCTTAGACTCATCCTACAGATAGGAAGCCATAAAAACAACATAGGCTCGTGACAATAACACATGCACATTATAATTTACATTCTTATATGAGCTTTTCAAAATAAAAATAAACCAAATAAATACTTCAGAAAGTACATTACATGTTTTCACACCTCTCAGTTATAGCTAGGAACTCTATGAAGGTAAGCTTCTATAGAAAGAAAAGGAATGTATTTAACACAAGGACTTTGCAAGGATTTTGAGAAGACTGTAATATTCACAATTCAAAAAACCTTCTTCGATATCCCTTTTAGATTTAAAAGTGAAAAAGTGTAATGGTTTTTGTGGAGATACAGAGCATTTTATTTGCCAAAACAATTACAATAATGAAGTGAAATGTGAAATAAGTTTATTTTAATAATGATATCCAATAACTGAAGATGAAATCTGTTAAAGCCTAGTAACTGGGTTGAAACTATATGCAGAACTCTTTCGTCTAGTCCAGAGCACTTTATTATATTAATAAAAGCCTTGATTATAGGTACATGTTACTTGCCAACACTTAGGAGCTTAAAAAGAGCCAGAACGTAGACAAGGATGCTGCTGGAAGACTGGCCAAACTCCTAGGCCTATCCTCCTCTGAGTGGCTTTTTGTCTAACTGTTACAGCAGTATTCCATGCTTTTACAAGCCTTTTTTCCCACCCTCCTGTCACACTGGTACTGTTATACATGCTGGAACACATAAGCCTTTTCTCTCCTATCCTCCTGCCATCAGTATCAGCCTCTGCCACAGGTCGAAAACAGCTGGAGGGGTGGCAGGAGGCAGGGGGACTCCTTAAGCAGGAAAGAAATTTTGCCAAAATTATGATAGGGAAAGATTGTGGAGAATCATGACTAATCCTTGGAATACAAGGATTAATTCACTGATAGAAACATGGGGGTTTTTCCAGCTGAAAAAACTCACCCTGCTGTCAGACAAATGCAAAATTTGTCTTGACACTGACCACCTTCCACCCACATACTTGCAGCAACAATTGACTGCACTGTAGGAAGAATTTGCAGTCCGCTGCCCCTCCCACCCCATTTAAAAGAAGGCATTACCTGGAAGGGCTATGTGAGATAGTGGTTTGTTGATAATTGGAAGATGCAGGACTACCACGCATGGAATTCTGAGAAATATTAAACTGCGACATCATCATCCCTATTAAAAAGAAGATAGCAGCATTACTTTACACACATTCCTTTTTTAATCTCTAATTTCAGAAATTATTAGATACAAAGCAATTATAAACTTTATGGACATTAACATCATCCACCCACAACTGTTAGAAAACATTATAAGTGACTGATTGCGTGTAAGATGTCCATTTCACAACATAACATAAAAAAGCGTTTCCTAAAGCAGTATTCAGTTGTAAATATCAACAGTAGTCCCTTCCTCTGTATGTTAAGAGCTTCCCAAACCAAAATGTACTAGGAACAGAAATGTTTTATAACGGGACATATATTCCACGCCGCAGGTTGGTGTGTACAGTACTCATTGTGCTAATGAGTAAAAGATTTGGAAACTTCACAAGTCAGAAGAACACAGGAAGCTTCTCTCCCATTTTTAGAGCAAGTATAGCAAACATTCATCTCGGGCTAAGTGCTGCAAGATATTCTCAGCACTCCCATAATGCCTTAGTGGTTCCTTTCTACTGAGGGATGAAAGCTTTCTATTCCACCTCCACTACACTTATAAGGAATGTTATCCAAGAAGGTGCTGGAATATTTCAATTGCAAAACAAAACCAATATCCCAACTGTAGTGTCCCACAGCCTGTAGATCCCCACAGTCATGGTTTGGAAATTCAAAAGTTGTACTAGATGGCAAGCCAATGTGTTGGCTGTGTGTACTAGCTGGCAAGTACCAATGTGCCTGAAACTTAACTAATTTAAGAGGTGTTTGGACAATGCCCTTAATATTTGCTTGAACTTTCAGTCAGCCCTGAAGTGGTCAGGTGGTTGGGCTAGACAATTGTTGTAGGTCCCTTCCAAATGAAGTAATCTATTCCATTCTAACATCATTATTAGGGAGAATTTAAAGGAACCCTTTTTTTTTTCCTCTCTTCAATACAGGTATAAAGAATTCCCTAACAACAGCATGGCACTGGAAGTTGAAGTGATGTAGAAACACCAAAACTTAAATGAATTTTAAATTATTTTAATGGCCGAATTCAATGTCTTGCAGCTCAAACAGTGTCAGCATTTATGTGCACACTGCAGCTTGGGAAGCCACAGCAAATGCTCCACTGCCATGGGTAAAAGCACATCAGTAGTAGAAATATTTTAAACCAAAGATTAGACAGAAGGCTGAGAGAAGTCCTCGTTTCAGAGAGTCTGGGAGCTGTCAATTGTTCAATTGCTATCACCGATTTCAATTACTGCAACATCCACACAAGCAAAACTAGTTTCAGAAATCCTCCCTGTCACCCTCTTCTCTTCCCCTCTCCCTAGCAGGGAAGGGATGTGATAATCCCGCAGGAATGCAGCCGTTACTACCTCCCACTAGGTGTAAAGTGCTGCATTCCATGTATATTAGCACATGAAACCCAGCCCGGAACAGGAGTGGAAGTCCCATATTGTGCTGAAAAAAAAAAAAATCAGACACCTCCATACTTCAATACAGAGGACATTTCACTGTCCCGAGTATCAGAAGGGGACTCTAACTCCTGCAATATTGGTATAAATGGACACTGGTTGCCTTGCATAGAGATAGAGGCAAGTGAGGACGAGACACCAGAGGTTTTGCGCTGGAAGTAGCACCAGGTGTGCCCTCTGCCCGCTCGCCTCTCACTGCCACTCTCAAGGCAGCTAGGGGTACAGTATCTTAGTCAAACTACTGACCCTTAATATTCATGTACAGAATGTGCCCGTACAACCATGAACTATATAGACAAAATTTCATTTTATGCTTAAAGCACAGGCTGCACTTTTAAAATACTTTAAAAATATACCTATTTATTTTCTCCTCCCTAAACTTAAAACATGTTTTGAATGGCAGTTTTGGTTTAAAAGAATGACAGAAAATATATAAATCCATTTTTAATGCTATTTTAAAAAAACATTAAAACTTATTCTGTGACGGACAACTCTCATTTCATCTCCATTGGCGGGGGGGGGGGGGGGGGGGCGGGGCAGGGCAGGACATGGGAGGCACAATCTAGGTAACTAAGAAGAAAAAAACAAATCTCAACAAAACGCACCAACCAACCAACAACAAAAAGATGTCTCCAAAGCTTCCAGACAGATAAAAAGTACACTTGATAATTATATGAGAAAGAAGTAAAAATAAGCCCCAAACATTTACTCTAAAAAGGAGTCAAAATTAGTCTGTGGCCATTAGCACTAAGATACCTTCTTTTACATTTTTTACATTTTTGTCATATCACTAAGCAGCAGATTTACAGCTCCACTGCGCACTTCAGTACTTTAAATATTTAAGAATTTCTTTTAAAGGCAACCTTAATTTTGAACATTGGTACTGTTCAGGTTTGACAAAACATCATCCTACTAGTAACATTACTACGATGAGTTTCCTTAACACATACGTCCAGTCTTGACTATAATTTTTTTACTTGGAAAGAAGCAATATGCATAAATCCATTTTAGCATTCTTACTAAATGCCAAAGAATGTACTACATAAAAACACAGGTCAAGGTCACAGAAAGTCTTGCATGATTAAATTGTATTACAGCATCTTGCATGCTTAAGTCAGGACTGCTCACCAGCAGGTGATTTTTCAGTTAAATATATACTCTTATTGAAAGTGTACGTCTGCAGTTTCTCTCTTTTACTGCACATGTGCACTTGAATTAAATAGAAAAAATAATCCAAGAAATTGACATTTATGGAAAGATGCATTAGATTTTAATCCCCAAAAGTCACAAATTCTGATAAATAACTTAAAGTGTATATTAAGTCCTTTCTGAACCCTAACCAATGCTATGAATACTAACCTATTACAATATACTATTTTAGCTCATCTTCCAACACATATCTGCTGAAAGAAAAAGCCAAAGTGTTGAGAGGAAAAAGAGGAAAAATTATTATAAAAACAGAAATTAAATAATATCTTAATTTTAAATAAGTAATTATAAAGAAATGCACTTCACTCATACACTGTAAGATGCAAGACAGATGCAGCTCTAAGATGGCACCCAGAATTTTCTACATCATCCGATGAAAAAGGTCTACAAGTAAAATTAACATTTTGCCCTTGTACAAAGGTAGGTCTGATGCCACATGGTGATGTGACAAGTCTGTTCAGCCAACCTGGTAATAGAAAACAGTCTGAAAAATCCAACTAAAAATCTAACCTGTATGAAGACTGTTTCAACAATGGGACTGTTATCAAAAGATGGGGAATATTGCTGCTATGTTACCTGAAACGAAATATGCCAGCAATGGCAGGGGAGGAGAGTGAGGGGTACCCAATGAGGACACAAAGCGAAAGAAGTATTCACCTAATACACCCTTCTTTCACTGTTTGTTGATCGTAACTAAAAGCAATTCTTGCTCTAAACTCAGTGTTGAACTGTGGATCAATATGAACTTGGGAAGAAACATCAGCACAGAATAGTGCTTGAGCTTCACCTTATATTCACAAGAATTCAAAACATAGTATTTAGCTTTCTGGAGATTCCTGACACACTGTACTGAACCAAGAATTTTATTTCATGTTTAATGGAATTCTTTAGTCAGGAGATCTTCCTGTTCTTGCATCAGAACTGAAGGCTCGGAGAAATGAATTTGAGTTCACTTTGTCCATACTAATGCTGGAACTGACACTGAAGGGATCATGGTGCACAGACCCATCCCAGGCTGAGTAAATAGACAGGGGGTCCTGCTGCCTTCGTTCCTTCTCAACTGTGAGCATCACAAATACTGCCTCACAACACGCAGTGCTGACTTCAACGCATGCTGGACTCAACAGAAGCTGGAATGACAATATTCAGAAGGAAGACAGTAGGGAAAATGGAAGAGATGAATTTGAAGTACTAGAAGAGACTCTAAATTTCATTCTTCCAGCTGACAAAATGCATTACATAAAATCTCTGCCAAACCCTCAACTATTCTACAAATCGTGACTCTACAGAGATTACAGTATCTGTTCAGAAAGCAGAAGAAAACCCAGCTGTTGCTGCCCCAACGCATCAGTACACCCTTCTTTGGCCTTGGGGATCTGAACGGGACATAGTAACAGCTAATAAGGCTATCTCAATTTGCCAGCATCGAGCTTAAAGATCCACCTATATCCCAATAAGAGTGTGGCCTTTTTCCACTGAAAATAAAGTCACACTTCACCTAGCTTTACCCAGGGCTTTCTTCCTCTCAAAATACTTTGTCTACAGCTATACTCTTCCCTTCTTCCTCCTTTATTTCCAGTTTTCAGATTTTACACTTACATTGTAATGCTTGCACTCATACAAGTATTCAGAATTATGTAAAATAAAATTAAATATTCAAGGGAATATTAAAGTCTGATCTCTTCTGGTTCTCTGACAACACTTTGTTAATTTTACTAAAATAACATCAACTGTTACTTTTAAGTTTCACGTTGAATTATTTTTTATTCTGTATTAATACCTTCCTCCGAGCATAGGCCAAAGCACATTTACTAGCACATTTAAAGATAGAGGTGCTTTTATTTCATTAAGGATTATTCTTAACCTACTGAATCAAGCCACAAAAGGGTTTCTCCTTGTGAAGCACAGAATTAATAAAAATTAAAAAGAAATTAACTAGCTTTGTCTTCTTTCAAAAGCCTCTGCTGGAACAGATAATTTCAAAAATGATGTCTCCCTTTTGCACTGACAAAACATTTTCTTCTACAAAACTGGCGGAAAACTCTAATTCTAGCACATGTTTTTCTGGGACCACTCTGCAAACTGGCAGGACAATCGCAACTTTTCCCACAGCTGGAAAAATCATGCTCTGCCACAGCTACTACTAAATGCAGGATCTGGAGACTGTTTCCAGAGCTTAAATTTCAGGATATATGTACCAATGAACTTACAAATATTTAGCACTGCCTTTCACATTTTCATTCCAGGAAATTTCTGTCTTCTTTCAAGGAACTTTATGTCTTCTGTCCTTAGCAAATTCTTTTCAAATATTTTACGGCTTTTTATTCACGAGCCTAGGTGAACAAAACTAATAATCTCATTTTATTTTTTTTCCCCTCCAAAAGCACACTACACTTCCTTTCCCTTGTGGACTCCAGCAACACTTCTACCTGTATCTCTAAAGTACTAGCAAAGCTTTACCCCCACACTGCAAAAATTCTGGAAATTTTCCTATTCATTTCATAGTTTGGTATTTAAAGAATATACTTCAGGTCAAATCTCCAGATCTACAACAGAAACTATCCAATTAACCCTTTGCTTGGTCTCTCTCCTTCATCTTTGCTATCAGCAGTATATCTCACTACACGTCAGAAGAGAATTAGCTGTCAAAACAGTAAAATCTGCAGGGCATCACAAGTTGCTGAGACAAGGAATGCAGGAAGGATCTGTTTAGTATGGTTCATTCAACCACATTCCTTGCCCCAGAACTACTAAGAACTACCACTGTAATGATACACTATAATCGTACAGATTTTCAGTAGGATCAAGGCATATTTTTCCAACTGTAATTATTTATTGGCAGATATATAAACCTAGCCATAAAGAAACTGAAATAAAATAATTTATAAACAAAATCCAATCACTCATCTGAAATATTAAACTTTGTTGTGAAATTAAATATTTTTTACAAAAATACCTGGTAGAGTTTATTTCCAAGCTTATTCTAATACAGTCACTCTTAGAAGATGTCAACATACACAGCTTTATATCACTATCAAATGCAAGGTAAGGCATAAATATCACAGTTGTGCTCCATATATATTTCTGGCTAGTATTAGTCCCCTAAACTTACAGAACAACATAAACGCAATCAATAAATAATCAAAAATCCTTACCGCTTTGTACCCCGTATCTGTTTTGCATGCTTTTCTCCCTGAAAACATTAGGATTCCTTGCCAGGATAGCCTGCAGCAAGACTGGTATATCTCCCTCTGGATCATCACTGCCAAGGTTATCTTTCAACTCTCTGGAATTGTGGAAGTAAGCAAATAAAGAGGCAAATGCATTTTCAAATTATAAGAAACTATGAGTCAAGTAAAAAAAAAAAAAAAAGAGAAACAAAAAAACAAAACCAAAATGAAAGAAGACAATTTACTGTTAAAATATGGAAAAAAAAAAAACCAAGTCTGCAAAGCACCGTTCCCTGCCTCTATTTTTTTCCTCTCTTCTTTAAGGAACAGCAGAAGAGGTATTCCTACTAGTCTTCACAATTCTTTTCTGTTACTAGGCAGTTATATATACATGGCTGCCAGTTTCAGACTATTATAAAGTTTTTTTATGCCCACTTTTATATTGTGATCTTCTCCATAAAAGAACGTTTTGGCGTTAACATCAAGAAAGTACTACTGTAGGAGTGAAAATAACATATGCGTGAATGTATAACATTCAGGTTGCAGCCCAATGCTTTGAGAATCTTTTATTTTAAAAAGGGAAATTGGCATATCTTTGACATCACAGGATTCCCTCCGACCCACAAAAAAAAAATAATGGATTTTCTACAAATGCACCCGTGCTTTCACTTATTATTTGCTTTGAGGACTTTTAAAAGCTACTTCCACTTGATCAAAACAATTAATTCGAACGTGCAGGAAAAAAACAGGGTTGTCAACATAAGACAATTCAAAGGACACCAGGGAAAGATTAAAAAAAAAAAAAATTAACAAAATAGAATACATTAGCTTACTTGCTGGTTCAAGTCTTGAAGTATTTAAGTTCAATACCTAATGAGAATTGATGGGTCTTACACAGGTGTCCTAAAATTTTTCTTTTTTGTGTAATACTGAGTGTATAATTTGTCTGTGCACATTATTAACCAAAGTGGAACAAAAATGAGTATTGCACAAACAACACCATGAATTCTGCACTCCTAACTAGCAAGAATGGAATAAGAAGCAGACCTATAAAACAACCCCCACATTTATGCATAAAGGCTGTCAGAGAATTATTAACATTCTGACTGACTGAAATATTTGACTCTTATATAGCAGTCATTTGCTAAGCAAGCCAAATAAAAACCCAGCATGTTCTAATTTTCAGATTCTCACAAATATCCCTCTCACTCCAGTTAATTTTGATTTCAAGGAGTAATGATTGTGATCTGATATAGTTGAAGTTCAAAATACATACATGTGATCTGTTGACACCTGATTGAGACTGTGGACGAGCTGTGAAACCAGATTTTCATCCCTGCACGCCAGAAGGCAGTTCACCTCTTCAGCTATCCGTCCATTGAAAAGCAGGCTTTTTGTTGTTGTAGCAGGTAAAGGTGATGGAAGAGGCAGCTGGTTCAAAACTGTTATCAGAAAACAGAAAGGAGTTCAGAATCATTTCATGAAACACAAGCATACAAATATGGACATCTTCTTACTCCCTCGTGTGATTAAGAAAACTTGACAACTACATTTACAATACTGAGAAGATTGCTGAATTTCTTTTCAATTATGAACACGCACACACGCACACACACACACACAGACAAAGGTTGGACTCTGTTTTAAACAAAGTAATGCAGTCAAGTCCACAAGTTAAATTACTATACTACTGTAAATATTTAACTGTGCTAATGCAAGTATTATTAATCAAAACATACTTTTAAACATTCCAGAATATTATATAGTGTGTTATCATACTTTTTTCTTGGAACCAAAACCATTGATAAAGAAAGGAAATGCAAAATCCTTGTAGTTGCATGCAGTAACGAAAGTGCATTCAGCATATACTTTAAGTTTTCTACTCTGATCTTCATATTTAATTAGTGTTCCTTTGTATGGCCATACATACCATACATACCCATATACCCCATCCACCAAAAAACCAAACAACCCAAAAGCCAATTTAAGCCGCTGATTAAATTCTCAGTTTATTTTTCTCATGTATTTATATTTCTATGTAAGTCATCTTTCTCAAGAAAAGGCTAGTATCTTTGATTGGTACTATCACTAACACGTCAATTCAGTCAACATACCTAATCATAAATCTTGGCCAGATAATTGGCAGAGGTACACAGACAAGAGGAGAGTAAACCAGAAGAGGCCAAAAAGCCAGCTGTACAGAAAAGTCACTTTCCTGGGTCCACAAAAACAAGCTGACTCTTAAGTTCAAGTTCCCAGGCTGATTACAGCTCTGAGATAAAGGTTTTAACTGAATCATTAGAAATAGCTTAAGTTTTTTTTTTTTCTTAAGTGAAATACACTCTTTTGTCTCTTTTATATTTTTAAATTCTTTGTTAAAAAAAAAAAGAGGGGGAGAGAATTCTAGTACTTTTCCCCCTTTATATAATGACACACATATAGACATCTGAATCCATAAACAGTGTCTTCCAATTTGATATTTCAGATTATCAGAAGCACATGAGAAGTGGGGTTTTTTCCTCCAATACATTTTTTTAAAATACTTTTTTTACTGTAGGGAATTAAATTCAATTGCTGGGTATATACTTTCAGTGTCTCTTGGAAAGTCTCCAAATTTCAACAGTATAATAATAAAAAAAATAAGAGTTCAGAAGAAGCACCTGGGTCACTGAGTCCAATTATCCTCAGACAGACAACTGAGCTGCAAATTCTTTCTTACAGTTCATGAACAAGATGCATCTTTGTCCCAACTGCTCTTCTTGCAGTAGTTGTTCACATATTTGCAGTACTGTTCACATTATAACCATTTGGTTTTGTGCCACTATCAGCTTTTAATGTAAATAGTTCTTTTCCTTTCCATGCGTTTTGTCTTCCTGAAGTATTTAAAGACAGTACATACACCTTATCTACTCCTTTTGTAGGCTGAACAGCTAAGAAAGAAGACTCACAGGTTCAGCTGCTTATTTAAATTCTAGCAGCCATTCTTTGCACCTATTCATTAGAGCAACTTTTTATACCTTGTCCAGAACTAAGGAACTAGGTTTCAAGTGTATTCAGAATATTCCACAACTCTTTTTAGTTAAAGCATCAGTCTGATCCTCTCTCCCCCTCTCTTTCTGATGAGATGTATGTTTTAGCGAAGTATGTTATCCTATATATGCTTTTCTTTATCTGTGGGGTACCTAGATATGTTACTGAATGATATTCTGAACAAAAAATGAATTCCTATATTTTGTTTCAGGTGTCCTGAAGTGTTTTTTTAAAAGTACATTTCATTTCATGTTTAAATTAGCATGTTCTATTTGAATAGATTTTTAAAATTTAAGCAATGACAAAATTAACATTTTTCATGCTAAATCTGACTTTCAACAGATTTACCTTTACGAACTTTTAAAATAGAACTATTTTTAGTATTTTGAAAATGCAGGTATTTACTGAAGAGGTAAACAGCATAACGAAGACAAAAAAAAATAAGACTACTTACGGTCTGTAAGACTAGCAATCCCTGCAAGAGTAGTGATGGGAACATGAGGCATATCCCCATTCATCCTGAAGTTCTGGGATAGTAGTGCCTACACAGATATTTTAGTTCAGGTGCCAGCTATCATTACTTCCCATCTCCCAAGCACTGAAATAAAGAAGGAAAAAAACAAAAAAACAAAACAAAAAAAAAACAAGAACAACCCAAATTAAAATTCTCAATTTAATTTTTTAGAATTTTAAATTCAGTAATATAAATGAAACGGAGACCATACCCTCAGCTGCATACTAAGTAATTTTTGTCAAGAGTGGGTAGAACAACATAGATTTTAAATATCAAATGGTATTAAGCAATCAAAAGGCAAGCTTCTGGTCTCAGAAGCAGAGCCCTTCACGAAAAAAGATACGGCAATGAAAAGAAAATTTGCTCAGGTTATACACTACCAACTCAAAAATTGGTAACAAAATGTTACTTCGTTACAAAAGTAACTTCTGTTACTTCATACTGCAGTGGACAGCACTTAATGCATAACCAGTTTAATTAGCTGCTATATTCACTTCCCAGTTTTGCAGAAGGAAATATTTTTCATATAGAATAAGCTAGCAAAACCAAAAGCAATGATTTACAGATGCAAAAATCAAGGAGTAAACAAAGTGAAAAATACAAAATCTTAGTATATTTTAAAAGTAGTAGCCATTTAAAAGTTTTTCTCGTGAAACTATTACCAGAAACTGTATCACCTCCTCCACAAAAAGAAAAGGTTTAGCCACCAGTGAACTAGTTCATTTATTTCCTGTAAAACAGCACAGTTTATATTCAACTACTGAAAAAGGAATTTGTTCACTCAGTTTTCACTAACTATAAAGATCTCAATGGTAACAAAGTCCACACTGCTAAAAATAAAAAACAAACAAAAAAAGGTCATCACAATATTTTCAAGTCCAGTTCTAAAACATGAAAAATTTACAAAGATCACACACTACAATCCACTATTATACTAACAAAATGACAAAAATTAAATTTAATAATTAAAATTATACAGACAATCAATGGGAAAAATTCCTCCAAAAGCAGGTACTTAAATTAGAAACATCCTCCACAGATACATGATATGAAACCTAAACTGGCAAGAGCCAGACCTGAGAGTGGAGCAAGTGCAGTGAGCAAGGATGGTCAGGGGAAGAGAAAACTTTCTTTGTAAGGGTAGAGTAGAAAGGGTTGATTTGTTTAGCTAACAAAACAAAGGTCAAGAGGGGATGTGGTTGCTCTCTCTAATGCAGTCAAAGAAGGTTACAAAGGAAGAATGCTACAGGGCAGTGCTAACACAACAATTAATGGGGGCATGAATGCAAGCAAGAATAAAATCAGAACAGAGCTTCTTACCATCAGAGCTGCCACTTTGTGCAGCAGCCTTCCATTAGGAGTAGTAGAGATAAGCAACACCGTTACTTTGAAGATAGATCATACAGATGTTACAGAAAGGACAAGATGTGGTTGCCTGCACCATCTGGGAACTAAGCACTGTGATTCAAGAAGTCTGGCTCTTACATTACAAAGTTTTTTTAAGTGTATGATGATGTGAATAAGCAGATGAGACTGTTACCAAAGACAGGCTTCTGTTCTGTTTATAACCATAGGCTAACTAAAATGCTGTTTGACTCCCACTAACCTGCTTACTGTGTGAGAAAATAGTTAATTACTTAGCTTCTTGCTCTGTGAGAAAATAGTTAGTCACTGAGCTGATAGTGATAATGAGAAGACTGCTAGAAGTAATTAATCACTTCAAGGTTCTCTCATATGTCAAAATAGGTACTCCTGTATCAATTAGGACAGAGCTGTGGCTACTTCAAGGAACATCCTTATCATCCTCAAGAAGTTGGCAAACTTACAGTAAACTTTTACTGTCCTGAAATGACTCAATACCTTAAAAGGATAATGTGAGGAAGGGTATCCCTATCCAAACGACCACTGAGGAGCTCACACCTGCGCAGAAGTGTTTTGCTACTGCTGCAAAATTTAACGCGTGCAAAAGGGCTATTCAGTCATCATGATGAGTATGTAAACCTAGGTGAGTTACGTATTAGGTAGGTGGAATTATGAGAATCTTTTGTGTATAAATCATGGGCCAATATCCCTGGTAAGGTGTTCTAGATTTGTGGATTTCCACTTAGCACCCATCAAATAAAGCAATGTCTCCTCTCTAAGCTACTTCTGGTTTCCAGAGCTTTTGTTTCAGGTAACAAGAGTAAACAAAAGACAAAAGAGTGACTGATGGGATTAAGTGATGGGATTAGTTTATACAACACAATATGAAGAAACAACATAGGAATATCTGGGTCCAAATGTTACATCAGTTGTGTTGAGAGCAAAACTGCATCTGTTATACAACTGGCAAATAAGGTGAGATTCAATTCCAGAACTAGAGACTGAGATCCAGTGAAACTAGAACTCAAACTTGATGTCACTGAGCATATTAGTAAACTCACTCATTTAAGGAATTTAAAATATCAAGCAGTTAGAGGAAAAAAATTAACAGCTCAAGATGAGATAGTTTCCTTCACACAAAACATCACAACATCATACAACAATTAACGGCTTGACTGATAGACAAGTTTTGTTGTGGTTGGCTGCTTTTTCTTTTCCATTCCCCAACTGTAACAAGAGTTAGAAGTACTACATAGTAGCAGCTCACAATTAGTCAAGAAGAATCAACATTTTTCAATATTTAGAAAATTTTACATTATCAGCTTTGCACAGTAACTATTACTAGTACAGCATTTCTACCTCTAGACTGAAAAAATGAAACTTAGTTGTATTAGCTGAATTAAGAAAATCAAAGAACTGCTGCATTAGAAAGCTTTAAACAATGCATCAGTGCAGTGTAGCAGTTCAAACAGAGCAGCAGAAATCAAATTTACATATATACAAATAAGTATATTCAGTATATTCAATATTGCATATTGAGTACAGATGTATTTAGGCTTTTGCTTCTTTATAAGAAACAATGGATATCATAAAAGATGCTTCAGGATGGAAGAAATTACAGTGCACAATGGAAGTGACACAAAGAACCCCCCGGTGAAATGAAAACAGTGAAATGGCAGCATATATTAAGAATAAAATATGGACAAGCTATCATCATGATACACAATAATAAAGTGAAGCCAAGCCAAGACTGCAAGGAATTTAATATTTAAAAAGTTTTTGCTATGGACATTAAGAACAAATTTCAAGTGTAACTTCTGTACATTATTTTGTTCCCCTTTTTTTGTCAATTATGTATATTCTCCTTTACCTGCAAATGAATATTCCAAAGAAAAATCCTTGTTAAATTTGTTAAAAAATTGTTAAATCCTTGTTAAAATTAAAATGTTAAATTTAAAATGCTGTGGGTTGTTGGGTTTTGGTGTTTTGTGGGTTTTTTTCTACTCTGCATTTATGAAACATCCCTCCTCTTCTAGTTTCCTTAACAAACATACCAGTTCTTCCACAGCTTTGCTATGTGCATGAATGAGAATGGTGGAAAACAAAATCTGTTTATGTGCAGTAAAACACAGGCTCAGTAGTAATGCAAAGATAAGTAACCAACCTCAGGATTCAGAAATGTGCTATGTACGTTTAAACGTTTCATTCACCATACTCCACTGTATTCTTTAACTTAGTATATCTTTTGATTTAAAAAAATGACATAAATGACTGACCTAATGTATTTCTGAGAAGAAGATTAAAGACAAATTAGGTGAATTAAAATTACATTTTAAAGAAGGGCTATGGTATTAGGTCTCTATATTTTTCTTTTAAAAAGCATTCTATTAAGTAGAATAATTTAAATTCAGTTATGTTTTATTTAATTTAGATTATGAAATCTTTATTTACAATGAAAATACTTTAAAAAGTAGTTTTCATTTCTTATCTGTTGAGTAGCATCATATTGATGTAATTGCAACACCATGACCAAAGTTGATTTTTGCAGCTGCACACTCAAAGTAAACTGGTACAACTCATGTATTAGTTATTTTACAATTTAAGTGAGCAGTGGACTTTTTCTTTTCTTTTAAATGAGCAAACATGCTATTAGAAATTTATTAAGCCTTCCTCATAGCTAGTTTTAAACTTCCACATTTTGCAATAATCTACTTTTCTTCTCCAATACTACATGAATCTCTGCTAGTTATTAGTCCATAAACTGTCCTTAAAAAAATAATTAAAAAAAAAAAAAATCACTTTAAGGAAGAGAAGCAGAAAGTGAATGACTGAATATCCTCTAGTTCTCATTCAAATAAGATACTGTGACTGCGGTACGTCATATAGATTTACCCACAAGAGGGCAGAATTTTAGTTTCCATAACAGAGCTACAGTTTGATGATACAATGACAGTAAGTCTCCAGAACTAAATGCTTACAAAAAACTTAAAAAAATACTAAGGAAGGAAATACAGTTGCCAAAAAACAGTCTAACACTTAAGCAGCTGGCGGGTGAGGGGAGTGGGGGGGAGAAATAAAGCATACACAGTGACAATATAAAGCATCTTAATGCTAATTCCATTGCAGAAGTCAGTATTGGAAGTGAACAGTAATTAACCACTGATGCAGCTGTCTAAGGTTAAAATAGTAATGCAAGAAACTATGAAGCCACCTGGTTTGAATCTAACTTGAACAATCAAAGCGAGGGGGGGTGGAGTGGGGGGTTGCAGCATGTAGGGGGAGGTGAAGAGAAATTGGGGGGTGGAGGAGTGGAGTGTCAGAAATTCAGAAGACTCATTATTAACAATAAAAGCCCATGAAAACACATTCAGCATTTACAAAACCAGGAAGTTCACGATATATACATAATAGTTTCATCTTCTACAATACTGGCTACAAAAAATTAAGTTTGAAAATACAGATAAAGAAACCTAGAAGCGCAAAACCAGATGAAATTTAGTGTACTAGTGAAATCCGTATGTTTGAACCCTAAAGTGATCAGCCACAGAATCAGTGATGCTGACAAAGCAAGTGAAAAATTAAAATCTGAGGTAAAAATTAAATAGTACAATTTTAATTGAAACCAGTATTAGCATAAAGTGTTTTTCTAAAACTACTCCAATAGCAGGTGCTCAAATCACTACAAACTACAACTACTTTAAGAAAAGACACCTTAGCAAAAAGTACTGTATTACAACAATTTTAATTGCTTCTGAATATATAGCAACCTTTAGAAAAAAATTTTAGAGCAAACCACTTCTTCCTCTGTAGTTATTGCCACATTCCTGTGGTCTCCACTGTTCTATTCGATAACAACAACCCTGATGCCTCTGCTGCGCATGTGATAGTAGTGGCAGCAACACCACAGTAAATAGCAAAAGAAACCCCAGTAGAGGTGGCGGACGCACACACAGCATGAGAGGTCTGTGGATTCAAGGAAAGATGCACCCCAGGGCAGGAGCACACACATTTCTACCAAGATAAACTAACATAAAGCATAAATTGTGCTTTGCACCTGGAATAACTTTTCCTGGGGAAAGAGAGGCGGGACATTGACACAATCAGAGCACCACAACAAAAAAAATTATAAATCTTTTGAAAATTTAAGAAAAAAAAAAAAATCAGACTAAGCCATATGCAGAAAGCAGATACCTATTCACTTTCCCTGATCTACTCTATTTCCAACAGAAAACGTTGACCTTTCTTGCTACCTTGCAATTACAAAGGCTGAAAATTCATGAGAACACAGTTTCCTGAAAAGGACAGCAGCATTAGGACCTTTGCTGTTAAAACCATTTCCTTCTTTCAAGCACAGGGAACTCTTCCTTTTTATTCATTTTATTTGATGTAAAAATTAAAATTATAGACAGCATTCCGCACTTAAAATAACATCTCAAATATTTAATTCAGATGTCTTACCACAAAAAACTCTTTAAAACAAATTTCTTCATGCACAAATAAGACATTTAAGCATCAAGTAAAAGCCTGTTCTTTCAGGCAATATAACCTGAAAATTTGCAGAAAATTAAATAATATTTACTAACTGTTGTGACGATCAACAGGTGTAGCTTATTTCAGTAAAAGAGAAAAATGTAAATCTCAGAATTACTGATTTTCATGGAAAATGCTCAATGCATCAGCAGGGCTATATAAATAACTAAGAATACTGTTTTCCATGTAAGTGCATTTCCTGATTTCCTGCTATATCATTAGAGAACTAATGCAAAACAGAATCTATTTAAAAAGCTTTACTGCTAGGCAGGTCAGTTGTCTTCTTAAAACATAGGGATTAAACTGAAGTGAATGGAACACAAATCTTGCACCTGGTTCCAAAAGAAGATAGACAAGTGATGAAAGACCAAGTCCTACTGATAAGGTAGAAAAACCTAAACCAAAGAACCGGTGCGTTTTTAAAAGTTAACCTGTATATAATACACATTATTTTTTTGCAGGCACAATTACACTGATAGCTATCAGATATGAAATACCTTAGTAGGGTAGTTATGCTCACTAGTTCTGCAAAATAAAGCAGCTAAAACTTCTGTCAGGGAGAATCCAGTTATTCACGAAGTTTAGTACTGCTCCTTTTCCATCTTTTTAAGCAATAAATAGCTGCTTTATGAGATTCTCCTTTCATGTCAAAGATCCTGACACTACTGAGAGCTACTAAATTCTTTTTGTCCTGCAGAAGCAAATGTAGAATTAAACTGTGAAAACCTAACTTTGCTTGGCAGAAAGTCATGGTATTAAGCATAGTTGAGAAATTCAAACATAAAGGGAAAAACCCAAGCTACGTCAGTAGTTCATACATTTATTTCCCATCTGCACTACATATTTCCACATGCAACTTTTATTCCAACAAAGAAAGTACATCTGTAATTGTGCTCTTTTTGGTGAGCAAAGTGCTTTTGCTTGCTCAGGCACACACGCAGCAGCTGATAATAGATACAGTTCACTGTACTGAAAGAGAAGAGATGCGTAGAAGAGGAAGACCAATTAAAAGGGCTTGTTAGGTCAGCTCTGTCAAATGAAGAACACTTTACATTGCAGCACACATCCTTGTTAACAAAATAGTTGTGACAGGTATAAGAAAGGAAGTAGCAGCTTGGTTTTTTCAACTTTTTCTTGAATGTCTCATTTAGCTGGTAGTTGTGCTGCCCTTTTCTATAAACAGTTGTGTACTAACATTTACTTGTATTTTAAAGACTTTTCATTCTTCAATTAGGTTGGATCTTAAACAGGCTAAAAGCCTAGTGGCTTTACACTAAACCCAAAACTATTTATTTCAGTAATCTTTTCCAATTGTTAACCTTTTACTTCTGTCCTTGAACTCTCTTAGATGATTCATAACCTTTATAAAACAAAACTGGGAAAAAACAAACCTGTTGAGGCAGCAGCTGATTTTGCACAAGTCTTCCAGTCACACATTTTTTGCCTCTTTTTCGACTTTGGAAAACCATAAAAAACCTTCCAAGCTTCTTAAGCACACAGTAAGAAAACAGATGCACAAGCATAACATTTCTTTAGAGATCCACAATAAACACCAATTCTTTATGAACTGATTTAGTGTGTTGCACTTCAAAAATGCCTCATTACCTTTTTATATTGGAATTAATATTGACCTGTGAAAGGTTATTCCCTTTGCCCTAATACTCATCTTGTTGCCCATTTTTCAGCTTAAGCTCCATACACGTTTAAAAGGGATGCTGTATAGCACTACAGGTGGTTAAGATGGATAAGTGTATTATTTCACCTCATCCCCTCACCACAATGATGCAATTCCTCCAACCAAAGGCTCTACAACAGTTCTCTAACACACCCAGTTTCAAATCAAATCCACTTCCACACCTCTCAGCTGCTAGAAGAGAGATAGTACATGCTGCAGCCTCTTCCTCAATGGGGACGTATCTCCTCTATCCAACAACCAACTTTCAACAACTGAACTGTCTTGAGACTTCCAATCCCCCATAAAATATAACTGAAATTAGCTGATGATGCTTTCCAAAATTATTGGACTGAGGAACTTATAGGTAAACAAGTACCATGATCATTAGGCAAAAATGATTAAATAAATCAGTGTTTTTATGACTGTGCAGAAACACAAAGAGCTTTGGTCACACTGTCCTACTGTACACATCTGCACAATTACTGGTAATGCAATTATTTGTGTGATTTTATAGCATTCACTACTCAAAATTTGTTCCATTTGGTTCATTTTAGAAGAGGTAGTTTATACTGCTCATGCAATATACAGATAAGATATACTTTCTCTAAAGGAAAATATGCTAACATTTCAAAGACAAAAAAACCCCAAAATAATCAATGCAATTTAACATTTTAATTAAAATTACTAACATCTTACAAAAACACTTGGCTTGGAAAGATTGAAAACAAGAGCAAAAGTAACTTTAAAAAAAGAAAACTGCAGCATTATTGTCTAATAAATAAAATAATTGTGTAATAGACTTCAAATATATAAAAACAGTATCATTGGTCAGCCAACTTATTCCTTTTCCCCATTTTCACATGCAGTCTGGTCACTAAAGGCTTTTTTTCATATGAATATTATAGTCAGCTAAACTTTTGGAGCACAATGAACTCTAAGACAGAGCACAGGAAACAAATCAAGACTGCAGCTAGAAAAATCGCAGATATTCAAAGTTATTAATAAAGCCCTGAAGCATTCAGCATGCAACATCTACAGGTATTGTGTTGGAATTACTGTTAATCAACTGAGCTCAAATGATGACCAGCTCGTCATGAGCAACTGGAGCTAGATGGTAACAATCAGGTATCTCTCAATAGCTAGGAAAAATACTGTATTGGGGTACGGTCTTTGTAGGTCTGGGAATAGATTCATACAGTTACCTAGGAAAGTGTCCTATGTCATCCTGCACTTCTGCTGCTGCTGCTGGTTCTCCTAAGTCTGCAGCACAAACACAACAGAAGTTTCCTAAGCTCACAACCCATGCTGAAAGGAGGGATGCAGTTCCAAGAAAAGCATTTCTCTCAAGCAGTGTCTCTTTCACCTTACTGATCATCTGCCATACCCTACCCTTGACAGCATGCAGATGTTACAAATCTAACTCAAAGCTACCTCGGAGTTGCAGCAATTGATTTGCAAGGCTGCTCATAGGCTTAGTTCAATCAAGCTTAAGCTTTCCAACTTTCAAATTTTCTGAGCTGCAATCTCAAAATTATGATGGCCATGAACAAAAAAGCTTCTGGATTTTTCATGTTTGACCTGTGTTCAATATTCTGAGCTCACCTCCACTGGATACTGCAGCAATACCAAGAAAAACAGAACAGCTATCAACAGTGAAAGCATACTTGCAGAAGCAATAACTTGGAGCAAAACAAAAGATAAATATCTGTGATAGGACTACTACAACCCAGTCAGTATAAAACAAGTACAATGAAGAACGCTACTTTGAATAAAATCTCCTTATGCACAGAAATCACTGAAAACATGCATCTGATTTTTTTCTTTAACACACTTAACTACCTCAAACCTGTTTTGAAATTTTACTCGTACTTAAGTAGAGTTCACTCAATGCAACTCAAGTTTACAGTAAAATAAAACCAACTGAATTCCAGCTAAGTCTGAAAGAGAATATAAACTCAAATGTTTAATGTAGCTCAACTAAACCACTTCATATTAATTCCTCCTGGTAATTTACATTAAAAGCCTTAATTACCATTATACAGACAAGGTTAGAGCAATCCCTTTATTTCTAATTATTTCTACCAAAGTCAGTCACACCTCTTGAAATAGTTCAGTTGAACACAAATAATACACCTGTGAACTAGCTTCAATTTTGATTTTCCAAGATATAGGGAAAATTTGAAGTTTCACATTGTAAATTTCTATCACTCTACATTGAAATTACTCCCACAAAGGAAAAAAAAGATGGGTCACTGTCATAGGTGACTCCCTCCTGAAGGGAACAGAAGGCTGGACATGAAGACCAGGGACTCCCTTAGGGAAGTCTGCTGCCCCCTGGGACCTGGGTTAAAGATGAGGCAAGAAAACTTCCCACCCTGGTACAGCCCTCAGATTATTATCCAAAAGTGATTTTTCAGGCAGGCAGCAATGAAGTTGCAACAAGAAATGCAAGGGAAACCAAGAGAGTCTTCAGGGCCTTGGGAAGACTCGTTAAGGGATCAGGACCAGAAATAGTGTTCTCCTCTATGCCTCCAGTCACAGGAATGACGAGGGAAGAAACAGGAAGACTCAACAGATCAATACCTGGCTCCAAGTCTGGTGTCACCAGCAGAACTTTGGGGTTTTTGGTCATAGAATTGTCTAGGTTGGAAGGGATCTTTGAGATTGTTGAGTCCAACCATCAACCTAACACTGTCAAAACCACCACTAAACCATGTCCCTAAGCACCATGTCTACCCATCTTTTAAATACCCTCCAGGGATGACGATTCCATACGCTTCCCTTGGCAGCCTGTTCCAGTGTTTGATAACTCTTTCAGTGTAAAATTTTTCCTAATATCCAATCTAAACCTCCCCTGGTGCAACTTGAGGCCATTTCCTCTTGTCCTATTGCCTGTTACTTGGGAGAAGAGACCAACCCCCACGTCGCTACAGCCTCCTTTCAGGTAGCTGTAGAGAGTGATGAGGTCTCCCCTCAGCCTTCTTTTCTCCAGGCTAAACAACCCCAGTTCCCTCACCTGCTCCTCATAAGACTTGAGCTCTAGATCTTTCACCAGCCTTGTTGCTCTTCTCTGAACATGCTCCAGCACCTCAATGTCCCTCCTGTAGTGAGGGGCCCAAAACTGAACACAGTACTCAAGGTGCAGCCTCACCAGTGCCAAGTACAGTCACTTCCCTAATCCTGCTGGCCACACTATTTTCAGTAGAAGCTAGGATACTATTGGCCTTTTTGGCCACCTGGGCACGCTTCTGGCTCATATTCAGCTGTCAGTCGACCAACACCCCCAGGTCCTTTTCCACCAGGCAGCTCTCCAGCCACTCTTCCCCAAACTTGTAGCACTGTATGGGTCAGTTGTGAATTAAGTGCAGGACCTGGCACTTGGCCTTGTTGAACCTCATCCCATCAGCGTTGGCCCCTCAATCCAGCCTGTCCAGGTCCCTCTGCAGAGCCATCCTACCCTCAAGCAGATCAACACTCCCGCCCAACTTGGTGTCATCTGCAAACTTACTGAGGGAGCACTTGATCCCCCTCGTTCAGATCACTAATAAAGGTATTAAAGAGAACTGGCCCCAATACCGAGCCCTGGGGAACACCACTTGTGACTGGCCGCCAACTGGATTTAACTCTATTCACCACCACTCTTTGGGCCTGGACATCTTTTGGTACACTCATCCAAGCCATGAGCAGCCAGTTTCTCCATGGGAATGCTGTGGGAAATGGTGTCAAAGGCTTTACTAAAGCCTAGGTGTACAACATCCACAGCCTTTCCCTGACCCACTAAGCAGGTCACCTTGTCACGGAAAGAGATCAGGTTAGTCAAGCAGGACCTGCCTGCCTTTTAATAAACCCATGCTGACTGGGACTGATCACCTGGTTGTCCTGTACATGCTGCGTGATGGCACTCAAGATGATCTGCTTCATAACCTTCCCGAGCACTGAGGTCAGACTGACAGGCCTGTAATTCCCCAGATCCTCCTTTTGGCCCTTCTTGCAGACGGGCATCACATTCACTAACCTCCAGTCCACTGGTACCTGCCTGGTTAGCCAGGACTGCTGGTAAATGATGGAAAGTGGCTTAGTGAGCCCTTCTGCCAGCTCCTTCAGTACCTTTGGGGGGATCCCATCTAGCCCTATAGACCTGTGTATATCTAGGTGCTGTAGCAGGTCCCTCACTGTCTTCCTTTGGATTATGGGGGCTTTATTCTGCTCCCCGCCCCTATCTACTAGCTCCGGGGCTGGGTACCCCTAGAACAACTGATCTTACTTTTAAAGACTGAAACAAAGAAGGCATTAAGTACCTCAGCCTTTTCCTTGTCCGTGGTCACTGTGCATCCCCCCGCCATCTAATAAAGGATGGAGATTCTACTTTGCCCTCCTTTTGTTGCTAATGCATTTATAGAAACATCTTTTATTGTCCTTTATGGCAATAGCCAGATTAAGTTCTAGTTCGGCTAGCTCCTGGATATTGGGAAAAATTTCTTCCCTGAAAGGGTTATCAAGCGTTGGAACAGGCTACCGAAGGAAGTGGTGGAGTCACCATCCTTGGAGGCATTTACATGTAGATGTAGTGCTGAGGGACATGTTTTAGTGGTAACTTGGCAGTGTTAGGTTACTGGTTGGACTTGACAATCTTACAGGTCTCTTCCAACCAAAGCGATTCTATGATCATAATGTCTGGTACAAACTTATTAATCAGAATAAAAGAGGGTAGAACAATTAAAGAACACAGAAGATTCACTATGACATTTCAAGTTTGAACCATTGTCAACGTAGAAGGAGAACAATGTCAAAACCAGGGCATACCACTGGAGACCAAGTAAAAACACTGCAGGTCATATACAGAGATTAGACTGTTGGCGATCAATAGCAGGTTTTATTTTCATTTTAAGGAGCAAAGCAGGATGATAATATATGACATAAAAAGCTGAGAAACTTTCCTACTGAGGAACCGTGCTAAAAATTTCACTTCATTTGCAGACTATTTTGAAAAACACAGAACATGGCCCTTCTAGAATGGTTACCTCCTCCTTCCACAGCAATTGAAGAAGGCACAAGGCTAGAGGTGACAAGGAAGGCTAAAGAGCTTACGAAACAGTATATGAAACTACTGTGGTTACTAACCAAACGAGTTAACCTTTGTTGCCCTTTTTCCCGCATCCAAGATTTGTTTTTTAAAATTTCACATCTTTGTATTCTAGTCTGGTTTTGTTCTGCTCTTTTGGATCAATGTTTTGCTAGCTTTCTTTCACAATTCCCAAGAACAGGGATGAGTCACAAGAGTTAGAAAGCTACAGCTCAGTTCCTCAGACAGGTGGGCATACAGACACGCATGTGCACACATACAAGCATGCGTTATGTATACAGACTGGAGAAGAAAAAGATGGAAGAATTAATTTAGATACATGCAATCAGGAACTACAAATGGGATTCCCATCCTCTTACGGAATAAGCTGCCTGCTGACTCACAGGACAGCACAAAGACAAATGAGTAAGAAGGAAGACAGTTAGACTTCCCAAAACTTCTATGAACACAGCTTTTAGCTGACTGAAGGCACAATAAACACACAATCCTACTGTTTCCTGACCTGCCTTTCTTCTCTCCCAACTCCTTATCATTTTCCTCATGTCCACAACTTATGTATTAATCCCGTTCCACCATAAAACATGGTCTACCCACACAGATATTTCTGTAGAGCTCTCCTTTTCAGTATGCAACACAAAGAACAGCAGAAAACAAGTCACTTCACATTTGACAAGACTAAACGTCATCATAAGCTAACACAGCAACTATGCTACACTGCATTGAACAATGCCTTACCAATGAGGTAGATAGTCTATGACAAAAAATACTAAAGACATTCCATATATTCATCTTCCTTTCTCTCTTCCCCCCTTACTCCCCAGCCTTCAAGAGAGAAGGAAGGAATAGAGGACTGCTACTGTGCTCATGCAATCCATGATTTTGTGTTTCTCACTATTTTTCTCCCAAAAAAATCACAGAATGCTTGAGGTGGGAAGTGACCTCTGGAGGTTATCTTGTCCAGCCTCCTGCTCAAGCAGGGACACCAAGAGCAGATCACCCAGAAACTGCCAGGGGGGAATAAAAAAAATATTTAAAAAAAAAAAATCTATGTACTCCAACTGACTACATATTTTATTTTCTTTATCAGCAATCTTTATTATACCTGGCATATAGCTACCCAAACTGCTCTACAACAAAATAAATCCAAAGACAATTCAACCATTTAGACAAGATATTTTATTAAGCTGAGGAAGAAAGCATTACCCAAAATCTAAGGCTCCCTATTCCAAAAAAGAAAGTGTAAACAATCCACAGCAACATTATATTAACAAAATTAATATTTTCAACAATTGCAGAATCCTGTATTTTTTCAACTCCTCTAAAAGTAGGCATTTTCTCCATTTTTATTTTAAAGAAAAGTAGTGAGATTTTTAGATTACAAAGGCCCCAAGGAAAGTTGCATCTAACATTTCTAATCTTGATGTTGACAGTAACAAAGCAAAAACTTTCCCTGAAGTTCACCCATTAATTGGAACCTACTTGGTCTAAAGAGGTTAAACACATAACCACACACCAAGAGTACATACAGCTAAAAAAAAAAAAATCATCACAAGTTAAAAGAGCATCAGTAATCCAGAAAGTGCATTAAATTCTGCAAAGGGTTAAGTCTACACTTAAGTTTGCTTGTTTTCCAAAGCTATCCCATGTTGTAGTTTTTACATTTGCCTTTTAATCTTATTCACGTATTACTTTGATGGAAGGCAGAAATTAAGTTACTTGCTTGAATAGAGTTGACATGTACACTGAATAGTTGTATTAAAAAAAAAAAATCCCTTCCACTGTAAGTAAGAAGAATAACAAAAAAGACAAACCCAACACAAACCACCAGAGGCTTTTTTAATCCATCTTGCAAAAAGAAATAGGTGTCTGAACATCTCCAAATGGAACGGTCTTTTTAAACAAAATGGGGTGTATCAAAAGAAGTGTGGCCAGCAGGTCGAGGGAGGTGTTCTCCCCCTCTATTCTGCTCTGGTGAGACCCCACCTGGAGTACTGTGTCCAGCTGTGGAGTCCTCAGTACAGGAAGGACCTCTGGACCTGTTCCAACAGGTCCATGGAGGGCCACAAAGATGTCCAGAGGGCTGGAGCCCCTCTCCTATGAAGACAAGCTGAGAAAATTGCAGTTGTTCACCCTATAGAACAGAAAGCTCCGGGGAGACCTTATAGCCCCTTCCAGTACTTAAAGAGGCCCTATTGGAAAGATGAGGAGGGACTCTTCACCAGGGAGGGGAGCAACAGGATGAGGGGTGATGGTTTTAAACTGAAAGAGGGGAGATTTAGATTACAGACTAGGAAGTAATTATCTTTACTCTGAGAATGGTGAGACACTGGAACAGGTTGCCTAGAGAAGCTGTGTATGCCCCTTCCCTGGAAGCGTTCGAGACCTATGCAACCCAACCCATTCTATGATTCTATGAAAATCATAAATATCCGTAATGACAGAAGCACTTTTTCCTCTGTGATGAGTGGATGCAACAAAGTCTTCACTATTCTATTCAGATTCATGGAACTTAAAAAGATTCAGCTTCCAGATTTAAGTGCCAATACTTGATATGAGCCAGGGGCTTCCTATTCTTGCTTCAACAAACATGAAGACCTTTGGATAAATAAGCTCTCTGCAATCAGAAGAAGTGGATGAACTGGCAACACTGGATACAAGGACCTAACTTTCCTACTTCCCCAACTAGACTGTAGATATAGTTGAGTACAATCAATTCAACCAGGATGAAAAAAAGGTATGTTCACCCCCAGAGAATACATCTCAAACCTTTTCTAACTGGAGGAAAAAAAAAGTAATAAAATATTTATGTACTATCCTACATTGCCTGCATTATAGTTTAGATATAAACCTTCTATTCTTTTTTGTTGAACTTTCATTTGCTACACCTGAGGAGTTTTACTGTTGATAAACTACCCTGAATAGTACATAATGCATTACAAAGCTGAGCCTGTTACAAAAGATGATACCGCCATTACAAGGTGTTATCATTCACTATTTAATCAAAGCTACTTCATCTGCTACTTCCATTGTACTTGCCTCCCATTTCTCTTCTTTTGGAGAATACGCAATACAGTTTGCAAATATGAAATGATAATAAAAAGGGCAAAATATAAACTACGGTGCCTGCAACCTTGCTATGATTGCTAAGAGAAGCAAAGAGCTCCAATAAGATTGAAACATTTCCAGTAAAGCGCACTATAGGATAAAGATGAAAATCTACCTGCTCCTAAGATTTCTCCTTTTCCAGCAACCCTTCTCTTAGATCACTAAATACAATGCCTTTGATCTGCTGAAGTAACCATTATTAACACTCAGCGTACAGATTCCCAAGCCTTGAAGGAACTAAACATTTTGGTCAATTGCTCAGTTCTTCCAAAGTAACTTTTACTGCATGTGATACGCCTGCAACTTTTTTGCTGGTTTCAAAGCAATGATCACAGCCTTTCCAACTGTTGTAGAAATGTATATGGCTGCTTGTAATGACCATCTGACTTCCCCTTGCGGACTTCCATTAATTCAGTTCAGTCTTCCAGCAGGGCTTTGCAAGTGAGTACCTTCTCCCAACGGATATCATTGTTATCTGTCACACAAAACTTGACAGTACATCATCCAAAGCTTGAATGATACTGAAAATTGCATTCTAGGCTAAAAAACAAATAAACACACAAAAAATACAAAAAAAACCCACAAGCCAACAAAAAACCCAAATCCAAAACAAAACAAAAAAAACCCCAAAACAACAAAAAGCCGAACACCACCACACACAGCAACCCCACACAGACACACAAAAAAATCCCACAAAGCCAACATCTCAAGAAACCAGTTCTTAGAAATGTCTTTACTAGATAGACCTCAGTCCCTAATGGAAAAATGAAAGTACTGCAGAATCACTCCTCACCACAAATTTTAAAACTAGATGGAAAAAGGACTGCAATTGCTATAGCTCTAGAGCTGATTCCAAGTTCTCAGTTCAGAAGGCAATTTTGGTATCTAGTCTCCACAAAGCATGCAAAACCTAATATAAGTGCTATTTCAATGTCCAGGATATTATGTGAAACAGGCAATCTTAGAAAGCTGTAAGCAGTTAATCACTCCCATAAAATTTCCATTACGTTTGTCTACCTCTTTTGAAGTAAATTTAGTAAGAAAGACCTCGCTGCTTATTAATACATAATGGACAAAAAGGGTTTCTAATATTAAAGGAAAGTTGAATTCCACTGCGTATCATACAAGAATAAATTCTAGCTAAAAATGAATTTAAAATAATAATTTGAGGAAACTGGAAAGGTTCGTATTATCAGTCTCTAAAGTGACAATTCCCTCTGTAGTCATTTAGGGCATAGTTCTACTTTGAAAACCATATAGGAGACCTAGCTTATCTTTTTTTCCCAAATCAAGGACGATGATGCTTACTGTATCACTAAGTACAAAAATGAGAGAGTATAAATACTTATAAAGCAGAATTTTTACTAAATGTTAAGCTCCAATGAGATATAACAAAGCCCATGATAAGTTTCAACAGTTCAATAGCAATGTTTTTTTCAGCATTGTTCATGAGAAACACTTCACAACTTGCTTCAATTTTCATAAGTTACCAGTACGATCTTTTACAACTATGTGTTTTCCTTTTAGAATATATCTTTTGCATAAATCTAACTTCAGTTTCTTGTTATCATATTTATTCCTTAGAATGAGGTACCAATGCAGACTGCATATATAAGGACTGTAGGACATGGTCTTTAAGCTAAAAGCACTGTTCTGCCTCTGTAGCAGAAAGCTGTCATCACAATTTCCACTAACTCACCTAAGAATTTTACAGTTGCCCCTCGTAACTTACTGAATACTTAATGGCTTTCCAAGGAAAAATAAGAGGAGTGGAAAAGATATTTTTAATTAGTAAAATCAGCACACATGAAAGGATATCTTTTTTGAAAATCACCACATCCCATAAAGCTTCCTATATATGCTAATGCAAGAGCCTTAAAAATTGAAAGGTGATAAAGTATCTAGACAATAAATTGCCACTTCTGAAATTTATGTGGGACAAGAGCCAATTTTGCATTTCCTGGCAGTAAAATATATATGAAAGATAAGTTACTAAAGTCAGGAAGTAATGCTATAAAAGAATTTTGTAATAGATAGCTGGCACTTATCAGTTGTGATGATTTGCATAACGTGAGTACGTTTTTCTGTCTTAAGGGAGTTACGTCACAGAATCCTGTAATGTTTAAGGTTGGAAGAGACCTCTAGAGGCCATCTAGTCCAATACCCTAGGGTCAGCTACAGCAGTGTCAGGTTTTGAGTAACTCCAAGGACAGAGACTCCACAACCACCCATATTCCAATGTTTGATCACCCTTAAGTCACAAAGGTTCTCTAAATGGATTTTATTGTATTTCAGTTTGTGCCCATTGTCTCTTATCCTGCCACTGGACATCACTGAGAAGAGTTTGGCTTCATCACATATCTTAGCAACATATCGGTAACATCCCCCTGAACCTTCTTTGCCCAGGATGAACAGTCCTAGCTCTCTCAGATTATCCTAAAATATGAGATGCTCCAATCCCTTAACTATCAGGAATTTGGCAATACTTTCAAAGGCATTATCAAAATCTGCTATGCATCGTTTCCTCATCTTGCTTTAACCACATCATTCACTATTACACGTCTTTCCAAAACTAGAAAACTAGCACAATAAGCACTGAAGATCAATACAAAATAAAAATCAGGAGAACTCTATAAGTTTTTTCTATAAACTAATGATTAGGGGGTTAAAGTGTGGCAGAAATGGTCTATCCTTCACTGCTAAAATATGACAGTTTCCCTCTTTCACAGTCCACTGCTGAAGAGTTCAGAACTTCCTAGTCTGTCTTTAACTAAAACAAATAAATACAAACCAGGGAAGAGAAATCCATCACTACAAAGTGTTCAAAAAAAGAAAAAGGGCAGTCAGTCAGAAAGTAATCAGTTTTCCTCTGATTATTGCTTATGTCTATATTTAAGCTTTTATCTATAAAAAAGGCACAACTCCTTAGTTCAACACCTTCTGTTAGGAGCACTTTTTTTATATAATATGTATCGATTCACTGACAGAAATCACCGGTCAGCAAAAGCTGCACCTTTAGAAGAATCACCAAAAAAAAAAAAAAAAAACCAAAACCTCACAAACATATGAATTCATAACAAATTTGTCCGCAAAAGTTTTTAGTGCTTAGTCCATCTTAGGAAATTATATGACACATTAATATTGTCCCTTTATCTGAAATACTGCTTTCCACTAGGAAATCCGATTTTACTAAGCAAAGAAAGAAGGCCAAAATAAACAAAGGTATAAACATGAGGAGAAATTTAGTATATACAGAGAGGGTGTCTGTAGATAAGCCTTTGCATCGGTAACCACTTAGGTAAAAAGTGAAATGCAGTGGGGAATTGCAATATGCTTATTCCATAACAAGTAATATGACCTGTTGAATGAGTTACAAGCTAATAGCGCTGCTTTAATTCATTATTAAGCTAGAAAAGCAAATGTTACACATTCAGTACTGAAGGAGCTAAGAATGAAAAGGTCATATAGTTGCATTTAAATCTGCAACTTTTTGGTGTTCTTTCACATACTTTTTTAAGAATTAGGAGATCATAAATTCATGATTAAATGACTGTTAGGGTACAGCAATGTACTACAACAGATTTTTAAAACCTGAAGGATAAATGCATACCAGAATATTCTGCCCCCAAAACAGAAACTTACACACACCCCCTGAAAATTAGAAATGAAAGTCTCTCCTAAACAAGCAGCTGCAATAGGAACAGTTTTCACTTTCAGCTGACCAATGGCACTACATGAATTACAAAATGTCAATACAGATTTACTGGTCCACAGAACAGTTTTGGTATAGCTACTGGAACTACTTACCACCAAGTACAGGACCTTCCATAGCTTTCTAACATAATTCAGCAGCAAATAAATATCAAAGACAGAGAAGAGCTGGAAAATCAGTTAAAAAACTGCAAAAAAAACCAAAACCCTAAAAGAATATCTGGCCATCCATCACCTCTCTATCCACTGTTTTATACTTGCATCCCCGCATGTTTAATATCTTGCTATACTATTCATTCTTTGTTTTTCAGCTGAAATGGCCGAGTTTGACCGACAGCGAGGAATTTTTCCTGGAAAAGTTAATATAATAGAAGGAGGAAGTGGTAGGAAGAAATGTGCAGGAACTTCAGAAACGAACACAGTTTAATAGAGAGGGAGACATGTATGACATGGAGATGCAGGAGCAGGAGATACAGGACCACAAGATTTCTCAGAGATGTTTGCTTTTGAGAATGTACCATTGTTCTGAAGATCTCAGCTCTTTCATCTTTGAAACTGAACGCTTGATATATCTTTACCCTTAGAACTCTTTGTTGCCGCCTTCTGAACAGGTATGTTAACATTGCCATCATCAATGGCATGATATTTATGATATATACGACATGACCTGATCGATAAATAAGACAAATCACATCAGTAAGAGATGAACACATAAAAAAGGGTAATGGTCAGTCATTCTGCAATTCGTAAGGGTACACATCTCTTCTCTCTTACACTAATTCTTACTGGAAAAAATATTTCACTCCATTATATGACTAATTTTTCCTCAATAGATAGCAGAATATATCTGCAGTGGAGGAAATACAGCATAGCCACCACATAAAAAACAGTCCTTAGTTCAATTAATAATGCATATTACTAGCCTTACAGTCAAGAGTTCAGCAAGAGAAAGAACAGAGATCCATTTGTTTCCTCTGAAATCTTTGTTGAAATGACAGAAAGGCATTATGATGTCTCCTGCTTAACACTACAACATACAAACATTTCTGCAGTTTCTTTAAAGTACATAGTATTTTAAAAATGCATGTATTTTAAAAATTTTTAAAAACTTTGTACAGCTGTGCTTTCTAGGAAGCTTCAAGGTACTTTTAAAACTGTGTTTTAAAAGCAGCAGTTCTTGCTAATTCACCATCCAGGTTTCACAAGTTCTCTCCAACAAGCATAAAAGCACAAACGTGCACTGCACATCTCCAAGCAATTAAAACAATTTCTTCATCTTTCAAACAAAGGACCTTGCTTTAGAAGCATTGATTGATAAAAGCCTTCCCTTTTCCCCACCAAAGTAAGATAGGTTTTTGTTAGGGCTTGGGGGTGTGGGGTTTGGTTTGTTTGGTTGGGTCGGTGGTGTTTTTTTTTTAAATAAGCTCTCTCCAGTGTCTTCCTCCGAAGTCAGTGATTCATGTGCTGTGCTAAGATTTTTTCATTTAACACTTCACACTGAAGTATCACTTGTTCAATAAATTTACTGCTCACTTTACAGAAAAATGTCATCATCATGCAACTAGAAATTCTGTGTACCCAGTCACGGTGAAATTATCATATGGTACATGTATTGCACAAGGTGTTACTTCACACAGGAAAGCAAGAAGGAGGAAGAAAAGGACCGGAAGAACAGACTGATTAGAAGAAGGTAAGGAGGCATCAAATCCTACAAGACTCAGACTCCTTCAGTAACAAAAACTACTACTCTGTTCTCCCGTCTACTCCTTTCTTACAAGTGTCAGACTTCTACCTGATGAATTCCTACCACTGATATCCCTTCAACCTCAGAGAGAAGGAAAAAAAAAAAAAAAAGAAAAAAAGATAATATAATACTGTCTATATGGTAATGCTGTCAGAATGAAATATGAAACAAATTGAAATGGTACATGGAGTGAGTTTTACGTGGCTTCTTCCCAGTTAGACATCCATTGTATCATCATAGCTATTGCAGAGTCAAACCTGATGACCTGGGTGGCCCCTACCAATCCCGCATCACCATAATTTCTTGGACAGGGAGTCCTTTTACAGGCAGTGAAAGATATTTTTCCTTGCCTATCAAATCAAAATACACTGTCATTATACAACTGACCATTTTAAAGGTAACTTTAAGAATGTGTCTCTGTCCTCCACCTCTGTTGAGGCATCATAAACTTCAAGCATGAAATTTACTTGTATACTGTATAGTAAGGATTTTCCAAACATCCATGAGGCATAGGGAAAGGACTGTGAACGATGACAGCAGCCTGGAAGGACTATGTAATGCAAAAAGCTATGGGGAACACTGCTGAACCAGGGGTTAGGGAAAAGCACAGGGTGCTGTGGGGCTGTGGTGCACACTACAGGACAGCAGCAATAAATTCAGTATTTCTATCTTGCATGCTAAAAATGCACAAAAATCACAATCACACGTCCGCCCTGAAAAGAAAACGTTTTCGACCTTTCATTTAAATGGACTGAATTACAAAACTAAACAAATATAGGTGGAATAAATTAAATCACTAACATGTATTTGCAGGTGTAGATGTTGACAGTTTTAGCATTCTCTCTCTTCTAGCATGGGATGATTTTTGATGGAGAGGTGAAAGGCTTTACCCACACAGCAATATTCTAGAGCACCACTTAAACTAGAATATGTGGCCCATTGTATCTGCGTACTGACTGTTGGAGAATACAAGCTTATATCACCACCTTGAGTTTATATTTACACATATTTTTCACAGTTGAAAGGGCTTAGCTTTTCAGGAAGAAAAATTAAAGATAAAATTAAGAACAGACTCAGTTCCTTCCTAGTGACCTGAAAGTGCTATGACTCTTCGCACTAAGAAGTTCACCCAGCATTGCCTGAATAGAGATTTACATGCCTAACCTCCAGCCAAAGTATCTCATTTAAACTCCAAAATAAGTTTTGTTTCTTCTACGGATTTAAGGAAAAAAAAAAATCTGAACTAAAAATAAAAATCTAAACTCTTAGAATACAGAATATTTTAAACATTCAAAACAAACCCATAGCAGAAAAAAAGTGTGAACAGCATCTGGAATAAAGAACCTCTCTGCAAAACTAAATGACTTCATTTCTTCAGAAATGCCTGAAAGACAGAGTTTCAAATATTGTTATGAGGTGAGCTTACGCCTTCTAAACCAGCATATAATGAAAAGCCTCAAATTGCCTCATCTTCTCTGCCGAACAAGATGGATTTGGGGGCTTCCAGCATTGGTTTCAGAAATGGAAAATGGTATAGGGAGGTAGTGATGGAACATGTGCATCCACTATGGATGTACATTTTCATTTTAATTAATTTTTATTTAGGTTCAGAAGTTAATAGGAAGGAAGCAGCTTAATTTCAATGTTTTTTTCTCAAAGGTATTGAAACCCTTTGTTAGACAAAACTGCATGAGAATAAATTCTAAGTGTAGGCCATGACAAAACACACATTACCTAAGCTATATTCAACTGAAGTTTTTTCTGGCCAACTGGTACAAAGGAGCTCCTTTTCCAGAGGCCCCTACCATGTCACCACAAACACACTTGCACAGGTCCATGTAAGCCTATTAAAAATGTCTCTATGCACCCTCCAGCAGCTATCTGTCCTTCCTTGTACCTCTACTGGACGTCATAGCCCTTCAAAACATCAGCATGAGACTGACTGAAGATACCACATACACCTTCTACAGTGCTGATCCAGAAAGCTTGCTGACTGCAAACGATTTTTTAGCTAAGACTTTATGCAAAGAGATAAGCAAAAAATTTGCAGTATGTATTATGCAGGAACAAAACTGCTCTCCTAAATAGAATCTAAGGTGTCTTCAAATGCACACGGCAAGTTCTGACAATTTCCCTTTTTGTTAAAGAATAACATCACAATTACTGGCCATAATCCAGAGGCACTCAGGTTCAGTATGCTTCCTCCGTTCTATGCAGGGAAGAAACAATGTAAACTTCATCAAGACAGTGAAGCCGCATATATAAAGAATAGCAAGCAGAAAACTCTCTATAAAGGCTTGTCATAAAGAGGGAAGGGGGAGGTATGTGTAAGGCAAAAAAGAAATCAAATTCACTATTTTAAATTTTAACATCCATACTTACTCCATCTAAAACAGGGGCTTTGGCTTAAACAGAGGAGATATTTGATTGGTGAACTACCTCAGCTTCTTAATTGTTTAACAAAATCCAATTGATAATTTGAAAGAAAAGAGGCAACTGTAACATTTTACAAATTATTCGGAAAAAAAAAAACCACCCCAAAACTCAGAAATCCACTAGAATATTTTCCCACAATAAGCTCTAATTTGATGAAAACACTGATCACCAATAGTTTAGAAAATAAAGTTGCTCATTTTAACAGAGTATTGGTTATATTTGCAAATAACAAAACCAAATATCAAAACCACTGTTCAAAAAGGCAAAGTCCTCTGCAACATGCATGAGATCTCAGGCTTTAATACTCCAAAGATAAAACAAAACGAGAACATACTGTGAAACATATGCAAAATTCTAATACCAGAAACACTGGTAAAAATAAAGAATGTCACCGAAGTGTCTGACTAATGATATTGACTCAGTTATAGTAATGTGCCTTTCAAAAAGAAAGATCTCTCAAAACTTAATTAATTTCACAAATTACAATACAAAATTATTTTGTCTCATGCTTCATGTCAGCTTTTACGTAATGTATATACAATTTCTAACTGCAGATAAGCGAACCTTCTCTAGTAATTTGGATTGCACATACAAAGCATTTAAATGTTTCAAAGTAATATTACTATCCTTCCAAACACTGAAACAGAATTAGTAACAATCAGCCAGAATCTCAGTGTAAGGTTTCTTCTGAGACGCTGAACGTTTTATCATAACTTTTCTGTATAACTAAAATCTTGTCTTTGAAAATCTGTATGACATGGACGATCGATCCTTCAATTTTTTATTATGTACTTGACTTCAATTTCCCACCAAAGCACGAATTGATTCAGTATCTCACCTGACAAAGAATGTCTTATAAGAGAGAAATTGTGTCCTCAGGTTGGATGCTGATTGACTTAACAGTAAGCTTCACTCCACATCTTTCAAGTATCAATTACCCACAGACTAACAAAATATTAAATTCTTCCATCTTCTGAAGAGATAATCTCCAGGAATCTTGTTCTAATAAATTCCCATCCGAAAAATCACAGCATTGGCTTCTTCTCTGGGTATGAGTAAAGCCACTAGATATAGTTTAAATGGATAAATTCAGATAACCACTTTTGATGGCATTGAGAACAAAAAAAAAAGAGAAGTCTGTATGTATTAAGCAGTCAAGATAAAAACTATGCCTGATCCTCCGACACTAATTTTACACACTTCTTGCTCAGTTCAGTTGGTAATTCTACCTCAGAAAACTAAACAAATACTGCCTCCTCTTGCAAAACTGAAGCATATGATAGTTCTGTGGTTGTATAGTTTTGTTACGTTTTTTGTTTGGTTGGTTTTGAGGTTTTTTTTTAATCTAACTACTCAGTAATCCAAGATTCAGTTTTAGGTGTAGCTACAGAGTTCCTGGATGCAAAGAACTACACTGTTAACTATGGAACTCCTGCTTTGTACTACTTCTACAGATACTGAGATACGTTACCATTTTCTTTTAGCTGTGGACACAACTGAATATTTCACAAATTATTTTTTTATTTTTGACATTGTTCAGCAATACCCTGCACAATTTATAAGAACCTACAGAAATGACAAGTAAGCAGCACTGATAATTTTATGTTTTCCTTTTTATCAGATTACTGAGGACTGAACAAAAACCAGACAAACTTTTAGACCCTGTAATACTGGTTTTCTCATTTGCCCCTCTTAGTTCCTGCACTTGTTGCAGCAACTTCTAAAGGTCTGTCCTTCATCTCAATCTGTGCAGACT
The DNA here is from genome assembly GCF_964106895.1 of Numenius arquata. Lineage (NCBI taxonomy): Eukaryota > Metazoa > Chordata > Aves > Charadriiformes > Scolopacidae > Numenius > Numenius arquata. The sequence continues at coordinate 14,043,292 of NC_133616.1, read as the reverse complement.
GAATTTTGTTTCCATGTAGAATCTCCCTCAAGAAATAACTCGGTCAATCGTTACCTTGAGAATGTGTAGTTTAGTTTGCACACTCTTCTTTCCTTTTAAAACATTTTAGTTACATTAAATGAACTTCAAGTAAACCAGTAACATAATATTTAAAAACAATAACTAATGTAACATTTAAAAACAATAATTCAAGTAAACTAGATGTAATCTTCTCAACACCTAAACTCACACCTACTACATGCAAAAGGTATACCTTCATAGATTATGACAGTCTATGTTTTCCATTGTGATCATTTTAAAAATAAAACTTTGAGTTTGCTTGCTTACTATTTTAAGACCATAACACGTAGGCTACATATTTTACACATCATGAAGTTTACACTAATGCTAAGTCACACAGTTCTAGCTGTCTAACCACAAGTCAAAACTAAGGAAAGTAATGCAGCTCAAGATTTTAGAAGCTGGGAGGAATTTATCATGAAAAAAAATGAAGACTAAACTTCCATAATTGAACCAGGAAACTGAAAGTCATTGGCAATAAAAATCCTCAGTGGGTATCACAGAAATATTAAAAACTAACGAAAATTATAGATATGACCAAAACAGTTCAGAATATCAGTAAAACATACAACCTCCACAAATTAATATGATCCAGAAATGTATTTTAAAAAATTAAATAGGGCAACACTTGAAATTTAAATACTCTAAGGTAACTAAAGGAAGATTTCGAGAATATGGTGTAGCATTACCATGCTGGAATGGAAACACAATGCTGCATTTCCAATTCTACCTTATGTGACAGCTAAATCACATTTAAGCCACTAATGGCAGAGGTGATAATGGCAGTGATGAGTATCTATCAATGATTCTTGAAGATTTTGGATGTGAGGGGAGCCACTGTTGAAGAATCCACAGTTTTTTAAGTCATCTGCTTCTCCTCTAAGTCAGATATTGTACTTCTCCATTACACAGCCAACAAGTATCTCAATCTTCACCTTACAAATGCCACAGAATTCATTCTTGCTCAAGCTGCATGCTGGGATGTATTTGCAACAGTATGAGAACCTGAAGCACTTGATTTTTGCAACACACATTACACAAAGAGGAGAGAGAGAGACAGGCAAGTCAAGGCGATTTACCCTATAAACTATCCTTTGCTACCAATGAAAACTTCCACAGATGTAAGGAAGAATGGATTTTTTATTGAAGAAATTAATTAAAAAAAAAAAAATAATTATCAAGTTGAGCGGAACTCTGTACATAAAAAAGTAACCAGAATAATGAAAGTTAGTATTTTCATAGTTTGGGTCAGAAATGTTTCTCCATCATGAACTCGATTTTATTACAGACTAGAGAGGATTTTCTAGGTTTTAGAAAAAGAGCATATGAGAATTTAAGAACTGTATTTCAGCTCTGCAAAACTGCTTTCAAGCTGCGGGGGTGCAAAATTCTTTAATTCTTTTGGTTTTTAAGTGTACCTCCTGGTAACAAAGTAGCCTAAAACTGCACAGTTCGGCCTCTCAAAGTGGTGTCTCAGTACTGCCAGAATAGTTTAAAACAACTAATATTTAAATCCATAATCTGAGAATTCTGGCACACTTCACAGTCCAAATATTTTGCCAGGGATGGGAAGAAGTAAGGCATTATCATCAGAACCTCTAGATATGGCCCATAAACACTTTCTCTGTTTCTCTCCCTATCTCCGTACAGGGAGATAGAAGGAGCAAAACAATCTGTTGCACATGCAGCAGAACTATGGAGAACTTGTTTCATGCAGTTTTGTATGCTACATTCACACAACTTGAACTTTACGTTCTAACCCTTATTCATCAGGTTATAGATATACTATATATATCAACACACAACATACTTCTCCTAATTTAGTGCTACCTGGATGCTGGTCAATGCTATAAAGTGAAGTTATAACCAATTTTATTCTGAGATGATGTGGCAGGGAAGGACTAATTTCAGCTTATACCACATTCAGCCAAGACAGTCTCCATGAAGCCTGCAGTAACAAATTTTCTTAAAACTTGCATCCCTCTTCCAGATACAGCTGATACTAGCAGGGAAAGTTCAGAATTCGGTACAACTTTCTGTAAGAAATCAAGCTGAGGAATTGCACAGCACCCACAATCTTAAGCAACGTTTATCAATATATAGGGAAATACTACAGAAGGTGACATATGATAGCCAGCAAGCTGAACATACCAGCAATTTGACTCAGAGTTAGAGATAACTTATCAAATCCTGGATTCAAAAGAACAGGGCTCATGATGAAATGCTGTTGCAACTTAGCAAGTCATGAAATGATGGTGGTATAACCAACAGCAACCTAGAATATTAAAGTAATATAATGAAAGCCTCATTCAACCTGTATCCATTTGTAGCTTTACTTCACTGATACAACTGCTTGCATTAACTTCTAAATTTTGCAAACCTAGAAATTTTGTCTAGTTTCACATGAATTTTATGAACTTCAAGATCCTTAAATATTTACCTTTCTGTAACTGCCGAACTTAAAGTTTTTCTTCCAAAGCAGTTTCAAGTAATTTGCAGCTTTTCTTCCAAAGCAGTTTCAAGTAATTTGCAGCTAATCAACTTTTGGGGAAAAAAGCACAATAGAATCAGTTAGTGCTCTGAAAGTGTTCATGCTTTGTCTACTGCCAGGGACAGAAATTTTGTACTGCTGACTCCAAGTGGTTCAGAGAAAATGAGTAATGCTATTTGAAACTTTAATATTAACACCAAGCAAAGAATAATGATACAGCCAAGTATCATGAAGCCATTCACTCTGTTTACTAAATTATTGGGATATGTGAATTGGAGAAGTGTCTTCCACTCCTCAGCTGCAGAGCTCTGACCTTGTTGGTGATGTATCTTCCCTTCTTTTCCCAAGTCCTCTGCCTAAGTTATAGGGCACAGAATCATAGAACAGTTTGGGTTGGAAAAGACCTCTAAAGACCATACAGTGCAGCCCCAAGATACACAGGAAACAAAACACAAAACTCCTCAGCCTCCCTCACGCCCTCCACACACACTTCTAAAACCTACCGAACATGGCCATGCACAAAAACATTCACAAATGTCCCCCTCTAAAGACAGACTAAAACTACTTTGGACTAGAAATTAAAGTGTCAAGCCTTTTCCTTTGAAACAAAGAAATGCACCTTAGCAACAGAAATAGTTTTGGTAACAAGAATAAGTAACCCAATATGCATTTAGAAAGCAAGCCTTCCAAAAGAGGGTCTTAACTATATTTTTGTGAATCACACCACACAACACCATTCTCATACCTTGAACAAATAGCTCCTATAGCAGTATGACTACAAATCAGCAACACCTTTTACTGTATTCCTTCTAACGAAAAGGGAACATGCAAAGCAAGTAGGTTTGTTTTTTCAAGTGTCCACCTACAATCGCAGCATCAAATCGGGTTCTTCATTTCAAGCACAGCACTTCTTTAGGTTTTGCATTATACTTGCACAAATCCTTCAATGAAAACAGTTCAACACTATATTAATATATGTTTCATTTCCACCTTAAGATACCCAGAAGCTTTAATCTTGTTAGCACCAATGGATTTACATATGAATAGTAAACTCCAGCTGAGCAAAGTCAGGGGGACAAATTCATCTCACCTTCCAGTAGTAGCATTGACTCTAAATTCCCAAAAGGAAAAAAAAAAAAGAAAAAAAAAAAAGAGAACAGAAACTCTAGCCATTATTGTAAAAATATAACATTCAGAATACGCTTTAGAAAGCCATCTGAATAAATCAGATACAAAGCTCCTTCTCAAAGAGAGGTACACGACTAGGAGTTGAAGATTTAACAGGAATTCCATGACATTGAGTATGGCTAAATATAGTAGTCCTGCAATGTAATTTTCATCTTCTTGTAACTTTTGTTATTTACAGATTTTATCTTTTCATATTAAATACATCAGAAATTATTAAACAATTTATCACACAGCTTGCTTAAGAAATAAGCATTTCCGTGATCATGCAGTCCAGACACTTATCGCTTATATCACATAATGTACTTCAAGCATTTAGTAATTTCATCAACTTTTCTTCCTTAACTAGTTAAACTAGTAGTTTAACTAGTAAACTAGTAGTTTAACTAGTAGATAAACATTTTGCCTTCATCATTCCTATTGGAAAATAATTCCAGTATCCCATTCTTTTGCACTTTAGAGCTTTATATCAATTTCCAGACTGGAATTATTCAGAGTCATCTTATATTCCCTCTTTCTTGCATCTTCTTTGCCTGTACTTCCTCTCCTTTCCAGATGTGGACCCTTCCAGAATATTTGTACCATCCCTCAGCAACATCCCAAAGATTGAGCTGTAGAACACAAGCAGTTTACAGATCTGGCAAATTTAACAGCAGGAGCATCACTTCCAAAAAAAGCATGGTCACAAGTTCAGAAATGGAACAAGAGCAAAGAAAAGCTTGGGAATTGTTGCATGAATAGGTGAAGTATTAAGATTATCACTCGGTAAACACTCTGAGCTAGTTGGGCATGAGCCAGCTGTAGCCCAGAAACCACGTAAACAAATTAGTTCAGACTGCTGCACTGTAAGTTATGCTGAGAGTTTTCACATAAATAAATTTTCCCAATCTTCTTACTAACCTCTACATTTGATACCATCTGATTATATTTTTCCTGAGCACAAAGGAACCACGCACCAATGCAATCTCAATACACATACTCTGATACTTTAATATCTCTACACAGACATACCTCTCCTGATAGATTCAAAAACTGCATATGCTTTTTAACAGGCTCATTTTACTGATGACTGACTAGGTATTTTGTAATAATATTAATATACACGGATCTTACACTTCCTCTGTCATACCCAGCTGAAAAGGTATCTGCTTACAGAAGAAATTCTAGTAATGAATCTCTAAACATCAACATTTGGCACCTAAATTTCATCCTACTTCTGTTTCTGCAGTTCTCAAGGTCATAGAATTTTTCCTGACAAGTATTCCCATCTTTCCTTGTACTGACAATAGCTAGCAACTTTAAATCTACAAGAGATACTATTAACTTATTTTTTTTATTCATGGTTTTTTTACAAATCTGCTATTTTAAGGAGATCCATGTTCAGAACTTGTATTTACTACTAACCATCTTTTAATGTTTAACACTGCTTTACAATAAAAGTGCATTCCTTCTTGCACTTACGTACAAAATGAGGCCCTGTAACACACACATATATATAGCATATAACTCTTCAGTAGCTGAAAGAATAAAACATGTTCTTTAGAATAGATCAAATTATATTCCTTAAATATAATTACTGTGAAAAAACACGAAGTAAAAGCTATACAACAGCCTCTATCAACAAAAAATGTCCATCCATAGGAACAGGAGACAAAGAATAAAAATATTAGGAAGAAACTGAACTTGTAATTATGACTGTTTTGAGTAACACCCTGTAGGAAACACTTCTATGCAAAATACTTTAGTACAACTATTCCTACACTTTCTTTCATCATTTGAACATAGAATTTCAAAAACTGGATATGCAAATGCAGTAAATTAGATACAGACATTTGAAAATACATTTTAAAAGCTACCTTTTAGATAAACATCTTAATCTAACTGAAATATTTAATTTTATCAAATCCATGACAGGTACCATATAACTCCAACAGGAGAATAACTTCCAAGTATTGTGCTTAAAAGAAACTTCACGTTCATGGTTGGATTATATTGAATATGTCATCCAAGTAAGATTTAACTGGTCCAGTATTTTAGCAATGCTGTCCCTCAACTCCTGTTGCTACAAGTATAGATAATGATTCTAAACAAGTTGCCACAAAATCATAGATCTATTTAGGCTGAGAGAGACCTCTGGACCAACCATCTGTTCAAAGCAGGAGCAACTTCAGTTACATCAAGCTACTAAGGGCCTTCCCAGTCAAGTTCTGAATACTTTCAAGGATGAAGATTCACTGTGAATTTTTCCCCACTAAATCCAAACAGGAATTTTCCTTATTGCAACAGCAACTGTTGCTTTTTTTGTTAAAGCACCTCAGTGGAGCTTGTCTTGTCCTCTATATAAATGCTCATTAGCTAGTTAAAGCCAGCACTTCAATCCCCCTTAGCTTTCTCTTCACCAGGGTAAACAATTACAGTTACTTCAGATTCTGCTTCTACACTTCATGCTCCAGTCCCCTCAGTGGCCCTCTGTCATACCCACTCCATTTTGTCAGTATCTTTTTTTTAACTGATCATGTTGTTTACATTCTGGTTTCAGACTGATTTTTTTTGTCATGGCCCACAGCATAATTTTCTTTTTACAACTGTCTTCAGGGCATTTTGAGTCCACCTTTTCATCTTGTATCTTCTAACAGCTTCCATCTCTACCCCACAACTTTACAGCTCTAAGACTCTGCATCATTTTTTCCCACTCTATGTTAAATACCACTTACACATGTTGTCTCACATCGCACTTCACTCCACCTCCTCCACACTGCCAATAAGGCCAGCTCCCTCTACCATTTGCCCCTTTCACACTAACAGCCAAATGCTTTGCTCTGTCTTCTGTATACAAAGTACATTTCCTAGATTCACCACATGCCCTTTGCATTCTTCACCCTGAAATCTCTTTTGAACACTATTCTGCTTGAAAATCATCGAACACTTGCTGATTGTCATACACAAGGTACAACTCATATACCCTATTTATATATATACTTGTAAACACAACTGTATTTACCTACTTTACATAGTCACAAATTATCCCATCTTTCCTGAGACTGAAAGGTTACTGCAACTTTTAGTTTGGAAGGCAGTCACACTGAAGTCACAAGCTAGTCTTTCACCACTTTTGAAAACTGCTTATTTCAGGAATGGATTTTATTATTTTCCTGATGAATCGCTGAATGAATTTTAATTTAGTTTAGTACAAGAACTGTGATCATCAAGATCTCCTCTATCCATATACCATCAATACTCTGGCTTAGGGCTCTTCTCAGGCTATGGTGCATCACCTGAGCTATGGTAACTGCATGTGACTCCCTGCAGCTTTGCAACTGTCATATAGTAAAAGTGCAAATAAGCCTCTGTCAATATACGAAAATATTACACTATAATATTTTGACAATGAAAGTTTAGCCCTACAAAACCTATGCTTTATATATCAGGAGGCTGTTTCATTTATTTTTGCATTAGCGTGGTAATTTTGAGTTTCATATTGTAAGTTTGGATTAAAGACACAGAAGCAAGAGTCTGAATCACCTCACTGTTATTCATATATTTTTAATTTGGACCATTCACAATATAAATTAAACAGCTTACTGTATTGTGTACATAAACAGAAAAACTGGAGCAAGAAGCAGCATTATCAGTTGACAAAAGTTAGTCCCATGACTTTCTCTAAATTAATGCATCAGGAAACAGGAATTCTAATTAATACACAAAGCAATAAATGCAGGTCAGCCTGAGAATCAGAGATGCTCTGATTGTAGTGAGTGAAAGTAGTAGCGCTAAAGGTGCTGACATGAAGCGCAAGATAAAGTTCCATGTAACAGCTGAACTGTTTCAGTGGCTTACTGCCACTGAAAGCTACTCTCACAGCACTCTCTGATTCATTATTCATTTCGACGAGAAAGGACAATACAGTACATAAATAGGAGGCTAAGAATGAGATGACCTAATCTTACTCTGAAAGGCAGTACTCAAGAAATCTATATTTTTAATTCCTAATGCAATTAAGAGCTGGATTGAGAAAAAGGAGAAAGGCACTAATCGTTTCTTTATCTCCCTTTGCCTCCTTCTGCGTATTATCAACTGCTAAAGCAAAACCTAAAGCTAAAGCAAATATGCCTCCTTCCCTACTGCTGTTGCTACCAACAACTCTTCAAAAATACCATTTCACAAAAATCTTTCCTCAAATTCAATTATTCTATCTCCTACTGCTTTCCTTCTCTCTCAGTTCCATTCATTAGCCAGGTTTCCTTCCACACTGTTGCCACTCCTTCACACAAGGATCAAGAGAAACTACGACTACAGAAACGCCAAGAAAAACTAGGATTAATTCTGCTCCCTTTGCTCCCTCAGGAGAGAAGACCAACACTGTTGTGTACTCAATATAAGTATTAGTAGAAACAATGGTAAGAAAGTGATGTAATCGAGAGCACAGATGTACTGAATTCTTCTTCTTCCACTCTGACAGTATTTCCAAATTTTTAAATATTACACAGCAATAATTTAAACCTGAGATGTGTATCTGACATATATGTGGGCAAAAAGCTATGAGAAAAAAATGAAAAAACCAAAACAAAAACCAAGAAGAGAGAGGTCATGGGAACTTGATCATCAATGATGAAAATTACTAATGAAAGGCTTCTCATCTCCAAGTACTACAGAGACTTGGTGATCTAAAGCATGTAATTTTTTGGTCCAGCTGTCACTACCATCTTATCAAGAGTTGGTCTATATGGGGAAACTCATGACTTCAAACACTCACATCCCATTGTTCATTCCACTGAAACACCCTACTTGGTCCCACACACCTGACAAAAGCCGTCAGCTATTCTAGTACAAATGTAGCGTTCTCTGTACCTCTGGCAGGATAACCATATAATGATAAGCATCAGTACGTCAAAAATCATGTGCAAGAACGATATAAAATAAACTGGACTTAAAATAACACCATATACTATATCCACATCAAAATAAAGACATACAATCACTGTAACATCCACTATTCATCCACCTATATGACTTAGGTCACCAAAGAATTTCTATCATGCTGTTCTGCAGAATCCACAAAACTTCTGCTGTTCTGCAGCAGGGCAGCATAACAACACTGGCAAGCTCTGTCCATTTTCACTGCTACTACTGTACAGAAAAACATCTAAACTTAACCAAGTTACTACAACTGCAGACTGAGAAGTCAGCAAAATTATCAAAACTTCTGTTTTTACACTCTACAAAAATTACCCATGGTGATCTCCAGAGAACCAAACAAACTCAAACTCCTCCTGGTATTTCACTTGCCAACAAACCCCTAGCATCTCATTGCAAGGAAGTTTTGGTCTACTGAAGACTCACTGAAAACAACTCACAGCTGAGGTCTGAAGCACCTGTATAATATGTAGACAGTTAACCCATTCCATAACATTGCGTAGACAGCACTTGTGAATATATAGCATACTTTGAATTTAATCCTCACTGTCCACTGAAAATGGTTCATTTGGTACAAATTCCTATTTCAGATATTAAGGACATGCTCTTCTCTAACTTGAATTCTATTCAGTAGACAGCCTGATTTCCAACTCATAGACCTCATAGCAGCCTTCCAATATCTGAAGGGAGCCTACAGGAGTGCCAGAGAGGGACTCTTTGTCAGGAGATGTAGTGACAGGACAAGGGGTAATGGTTTTAAATTGGAAGAGGGGAGATTTAGATTAGATATTAGGAGGAAATTCTTTACTGTGAGGGTAGTGAAGCACTGGAACAGGTTGCCCAGGGAAGTTGTGGATGCCCCATCCCTGGAAGTGTTTAAGGCCAGGCTGGATGGGGCTTTGAGCAACCTGCTCTAGTGGAGGTGTCCCTGCCCATGGCAGGGGTGTTGGAACTCGATGATCTTTAAGGTCCCTTCCATCTCTAACCATTCTGTGATTCTATTCTATTCTATGATTATACATACACGCAGTAACAGCTTCTGGGTGAAACTTCACAAATATTTTGGCAACACCTCCAACACTGTCAGGTAATTCTCTTCAAAAAGCTTAATGACCCAAGATGATTTATGATTCACAAATAACAGCACTAGTAAATACTAGAAATTAAGTAGCACTTTTATGAAGAGTCAAGTAATATTTGTCAGAAATACTTATGGGTCCTGTAGACTGTCAGACTGACACTAGCCTGTCAAGGAGCAGAAAGTTGTCTGAGTTTTAGAAGGTGGTAAGCAAAGATCAATATAAGATGCAGTAGACAGAAGGAGGCACTTCTCCATTAAATGGCAGGTAGTTATTTCCAGCCTTTAGCAAAAAGGTTTGCATTCTGCAAACAAGGAATAAAGCTTGTACAACATCATCTTCCTTATACCTGTCTCCTTCCCATCTTTTTGGAAATTAACATGACAAAATTAAGCATATGATCAAATTTACCGAGAACAAGCACTTTAAAAGTCCGTAACTTCGCATACAGGTTGATTTTGTGGCTTTTCTTCCCCTTGATTACAAAGGGCTAATTTTGAACACAACATGTGCAATCTGAAGGTTGTAATATCAAAATATGAAAAATTTTGGAGTTGGAAGTCAGGCTGTTCACTGAACAAAGCAGGGAGGAAAGCCAAAGAAAACAGTTGGCCTCAATTTGATGCAGTTACTATACTTTGTGCTAATGCAGACATTCGCGGTATTTCTGTTCTACTGTTAAGATGACACATCATAGGGAAAAGAGAGGTCATTTAAAAAAAAAAAAAAAAATGTGACCACCAGTGTACCACTGGTATTTCATCGCTCTTGTATGATGGGGGAAGGACACTTCAGCCTTCTGTATGATATGGAAGCTGCTGAGGTATTAACTAACCTGTAGAAACCTGCTTAGGTCACTGGAGGTTTTGCAATACCTGTGCAACAGAATGGTTTCTGCAGTTCCTTGGTCACATGGTGATCTTTGCAGAAGTAAACTTGAAAAGCATTTAAAAAACGAAGATAGTGGAAATTGGAGAAGCAAAAGAATTGGCTTGGGAGTACACTGCTTTAAGAATTGCTTCCAGTATTTCACTGTTACTGAATGCACTTCAAATTTTTAACACCATGACATGGATTGAGACCAGCTCTGAGGAAAAGGATTTGAGGATGCTGGTGGATGAGAAACTCAACATGAGCCAACAATGTGCACTCACAGCCCAGAAAGCCAACCACATCCTGGACTGCATCAAAAGAAGCCTGGCCAGCAGGTCAAGGGAGGCGATTCTACCCCTCTATTCTGCCCTGGTGAGAACCCACCTGGAGTCCTGCATCCAGTTCTGGAGTCCTCAGCATAGAAAGGCCAAGGATCTGTTGGAGTAGGTCCAGAGGAAGGGCCATGAAGATGATCAGGTTGGCTGGAGAACCGCTGCTATGAAGACAGGCTGAGAGAGTTGGGGTTGTTCAGCCTGAACAGAAGGCTCCAGGGAGAACTTATAGCAGCATTCCAGTACCTACAGGGGGCCTACAGGAGAGATGGGAGGGGGGGAACTCTTTATGAAGGACTGTAGCGATAGGACGAGGGGTAACAGTTTTAAACTGAAAAAGGTTAGATTTATATTAGATATTAGGAAGAAATTCTTTACTGTAAGGGTGGCGAGACACTGGAGCCGGTTGCCCAGGGAAGTTGTGGATGCCCCATCCCTGAAGGTGTTCAAGGCCAGGCTGGATGGGGCTTTGAGCAACCTGGTCTAGTGGGAGGTGTCCCTGCCCATGGCAGGGGGTTGGAACTCAATGATCTTTAAGGTATCTTCCAACCCAAACCATTCTATGACTCCATGGTTTTCAGGTGCAATATTTTTCTCTATTGTTTTTCCTTTCCTGAACAGTAAGAACCTTAGGCCATGTCAGTTTTTATACTGTTCGCAATCAGATACAGCTCCACTAGCAAGAGTTCAATTAAGAATAGATCCCAAGTTAGGTAATGCCCAACACAAAGGAAAACACCCTTCTTATCCAAAAGCTTTTCATTAGTTTTTTTTTCAGTTGTTAAACTTGTAACACTTGTTCATGGTTTTAATACCTCTGAAAAGCAATTTCACTGCCTAGGTTAGCTAAGAAAGATTTCTCTCACTTTTACCAGCATCAGCCTGCGTGTTCAAGCACCTCGTGCTTCTGAGAAATCATAAGCAAGCATTAAAATTCAGTCTTTGGCTGTAGAAACTGAGAGAATCTCTGAGACAATCTTAATCAAGTACCACCAATAGATTTGAAGATCAAGGTATAATTTGCCTAAAGTATAACCTTACACAGAAATTGAGTGAGACCTACTAAGCAAATGGCAAATACAAAGTTAAAATTAAAATACATGGTTAAGGCAAAGCTCAACTGACTGTAAGGACACATTCTTCAAAAATACCAGTTTGTATGTCAATTCCCAAAAACAGTGTATTGCAATTCTAATGGTTAACTTAAAAAAAATTTGCTACCTAGCTGTCAGGATTTCTGCCACAACCCAACCAAGATCTCTCAAGCAGTAGGTGGAAAAAGGCATTTCTTAACAATTTAGTATCAGTCACCCAATTTCAAGAGCCATAAGGTACATGCAGTGTAAGCTGCGTATGGTATCTGACTGGACAAAGGGTGCAGAAATGCCCTCTGCTGATAAGGTGCTGAAAGCTTTAAAAGTTTCAAAGCTTTGCAGTTTTTCCTTGTATAATAATACCACTTTCTACATCATCTTACCATGTTTTACCCACTTACTCTTCAAGCTGGGAATTTGAAAAGCTAAGGAATTATACTACACAGGTAACATGAAGTACAGAGAAGAGTAACATTAATACTGTTAATATTAATACTGTTAATATTATGGTCTAGTCTCGTACTGTCTCGGTACATTCAGTTGGGTAGACAAATCCTGATTAGAAAACAAAATAAAAAGTAATTCCCAACACACTGAGAACATGTCCTCCATAGCTTCAGAAAACAGACTGAAAAGCAACTGACCATACTGAAATAATCAAATATTCTGAAAGGTTATTTTTAGGAATCAAAAGGGACATTTTTTGTTAAAAGTCACTATTGGACTGCCTGCCAGTTGGGGTTTTTTTTCTGGGTGGTACTTAAATTGTTTTTCGAATTACACATTTGTCAGTTCTCTTCGTGCTACCCATAGACACACACTCAGACAAGTAACACAGGCAGGATTATTGCCATCAAATTCATCTTAAAATTTCTGGCCAGTAACACTTCCCCAGTAACAGTACCTAAAGTACAGTTATGTTTTAGTTTAGGCAAATTAAAGCTGTAGTTACAGGCGCAGCTGGATGAGCAATAGCAAAATGAGGTTTAAGAGATGAAACACTAAAAATAGAAAATTATTAGAGGATTTCAGATTCCATTTGTGTTTTTCTTAAACTCTTGCATATGATGATATATTTGGTAACATGACCACACAAACCCCTACATTTTCCACCTCAAACACAAACAAAAGAAGGGGGAAATGCATAATCCAGAATGGACTCTTCAGTCAATACATAATGACTGCATGCAACAGCAATATCACAGATTTTTAATCTACTTCTTAGAGACTGTACTTTTCACAGATGTAAATTAAACTGCAGTGTTATGGAGAGTTCTTACCACAAAAAGTAAATAAAACTTGATAGAGAGGTTTTATTTACCAACTTTGGATAAAAGCATTCTCCTTACTTTTCCAGTTTCAGGGAGTCAGAAGATCATACCCCTGTATATCAACTCTTTCTCAATGCTTCTGAATAAACTAGTTTAATTTTAATAACTTTCAAAACTCCTGCTCTATTGTGGAGAAAGTATTACTGTATAGGTAAACAAACCAACTGAACAAAGTAACTATTCAATAATTTAGGATATGGTGCACAATGACAAAGCATGTTCACTCCTAATAAGCTCCCACACTCTGAATACTAACTTAATTTCACACTATCTACAGAAGCTTGTTTCAATGGTCTTTATGCTTGCCTAGTACTATACTGTTAAACTTGTACAACTAAACTGCCAATTTTATAGTACAAGAAATTAGAAAATTCAGCTATAAAGTTATACTTCATTGACTACCATGATTTCCCTAGCTGCCCTTGATATAATCACTGTACATACAGTATTTTTTTTAGCTTAAGGAAATTTAGAGATAGCAGTCTTGAAGATGGGAAGCTGTACAAGAATGTGACCACTGTCCTGCCATACGAACCTGACAAAAAGCACAGTAGATAGGGCTATGGGTGACAGGTGACAAACTGAACTATAGACACCTTAACTCTGTGTCCTGTATTTTCTAAATTCACATCTGGTAAAAAAGTGAATTTTTGTTTGGCAGAAGAAATATCAAAAAAAGATCCACATGAGAACCAGGACAACTGAACCTGCTCCAAAAGTCCTAACTATCTCCTGCAACCTCTTAGTAAACTTGCCTATTTAGCAAAATTTAAAATAATCCGTGAGATCAAAGCTGTCTAACGCTCTCTGAAGTGGACTGTGATAGGATCTAGAAAATAACAGGAAAAGCAAGAAGCACATGCAAAATCTGGAAGAGATCGTATAGCTACCATCTTATACATATACAAAAGAGAAATCATTTGACAGCCAGAAGTTTAAGAACATTACTCAGATTACATTACAGCATGTAAGACCCCTATAAATAAACTGTAGGGGAGAGACACTGGTTAAAAATCCTACTTCTCTCACTATTAATGGCCAAAGAGAAAAGATTTATGTAGATGCTCTCTCCCATACAGCTGTCCATTAAACTGAATGAGAATTTTTAAATTAGAATGTTTCACTGAAAACTGTCATTTGTCAAAGTGGACATAGCTCAGAAAATGCTTCCACTTAAATAGGCTTTGTTTTAAAATAACAGAACTAAGGTGTTTCAGCTTTATACAATATTTCTAAAATAAAGCACTTCAGTTACATTCTAATTGTGAGCCTAGTACACTTCGATTTGATTTTTTCCCACAAATATCACTATGTTGTTTTCAAATGTCAATCTAAGCATTTTTACTGACATAAATTTCCAGAAATTCATTCAGAGATGACATACATTGTTTTTATTTTACTTTGGTGTAGAGCATCACCAAAAACTGTACAACCTACTATACAGAGAGAAAGTTAACACTTGTTCACACTATTGCTAAAACTAAATACAATTAGGCAAACAAGACAACATATCCAAACATATTCATATATGCTAAACCATATTTCCCCAAAAGCCAAGGAAATAAGAAGTGTGCTGGGGAAAAAAAAAAAAAAAAAAAAAAAAAAGATACAAGCAGAGTTATCTGTTCTAGTAGTTCTAGCATACTGAAATTTCTAAGTTGTTAACATCTTCCAATCAGCTAAAACATTTCTCAGGATTTATTTTAGTAACATGCTTTGAAAGTCAGTATTCCTAAATCATTTATAAATACTTCTAATCAAACACTAGCATACTGTAAAACAAGTGATGAAATTATTGCAAACCAACAAACACGCCATTTCAGAAAACCTTCAGAAATCAAGTTTTCTCTCACAAACCTACGCAACTCACCCAAGCCAAAGTATGTCTGTTCATATTTTGCAAGGTGAGAAAGGGAGTAAAGCCTTTCCATCTTGTTCATATCACACACGTGCAAAGCTCTCATTTGCTGATCTGTTATAATGCACAAACCAGAGAAGACAGCCTCATTCATACTCCACCCAACCAATCTCATGTCAATGCTCCGAAGTAAAACAGCACAAGAAAGATACTTATTTCCTACGATCCCCAGAGTGGTCGCTTCTTCACTGGCTTACAAGAGTTAATGATTAAACAGCCAATGTCAAAACTGGGGGGAATGTGGGAAGGGGGAGAGATGAACAAGCCTTTACTAATGAAAAAGGATTAGACTTTGTTAAAAGTAGGATGTTTAAACTAACATCAAAGAAACACAGAAAACTAAGTCTCAGTCTAAAAGAAACTTGTTTTGGTTTAGTTAAGCCTGTTTCCAACTTCAGTTACTGAAGTATTCACATGGCCTTTCCAGAAAGCATATTCTAATTATGTCACATATGCAAGCTCTTGCTTAGAAAAGCAAGAAGATAATGAGGTTGACAAATAAAAAACATGGCAAAAAAACTACATAGTGAAAGAAAAAAGTGTTCTTAAAATTATTTCTTCAAAGACGTGACTGGTAAAATCTCAGAGGATAAACGCACAGCTACTACTTCTCTGTTCATTAATGTATGACAAATATTTTTTCATTATTTATATAAGTAAGTCATACTTTCCAATACAAGAATGTTGGTCGTCAATGACTGAAACAAGCAAAAATTGCATTTTCCCACTCGTGAACTTTATTTCTGTGAGTTGCAGATATCATTTTATTAATTAAATAAAAATCCATATGCATTCTATAAATAGATCTCTAAATTCTAAACTGATATGCTAAAATAAAAGAGCATGTCTTAGGCCATGGACACAGTTCCAAGTTACTGACTGAACTGCCAAGCTGACTATGTTATGGGCATATGGAGAAGCCCTAAGAACTGCTCCATAAAGGTTAGATTAGTCCTCACAGGATCATGCCAAGACAATCCACGCTGAAGCCTTCCATCCCTGCCTGTATGCAACCCACAGATGTTTTGCGTATCTTCTGTGTACTTTATTCTCCAGGCACTTCACTCCAAATGATGACCATCTCCTTTTCTTACAGATCTGTGGAACAGAGGGCTAATTATAGCCCTCAATTTCTCTGAGGCTTAATACAAAGCTTTCTACTACACAATTCAAACAGTGCTATTGTGCAGGCTGTTGCTTAAGGCAAAGGTGAACTGTAGCCCATAGGCTACAGATACACAAACAACTACAACTGACCATACAGATAAAACAAATTAATAAATAAACTGAGGACCAGATTATTCAATCACGTTTAATCTTTTAATAGAATTTACACAACTGCATAGTGAGCACTTAATTTTCATAACTTGTTGAAGTGCAATCATTTCCAATGAGGTCTTCCTTTTGCCAGTAAGGGCATGGATTTTAAAATGCAGGTAAGTTATATTTGAAACATCACAAAGAGTTTTATTTCTGTTGAAAAAACGTGAAAACACCAATGAAATCAGATTATCATCACTGTATCTTTTAATTATTAAAAACTAAACATTTTAAAGTATCCTAAAACGAGTATGCTATGTCACCCTATTATGAGAAAAGTATAGTTATAACTATGTGCCTACCAAAATTCACTGACGAATGACAATGAGTAGGTACATAGTAAGATGTAAACCACAGCACTGCTATAAATACATATTTGTAGGGCAGTACCTTTGAGGGAAAACTAAAGCTAATCTTTGCAGTCTTCCCTGAGATGCACCTTTTAGAGAGGTAGCTCAACCTTTCCAGTGTGAAATATTAACATTATTTCACAAGTCACAGGCTCATTTTGGAGATGATTCTCAGTTCTCTCCAGCTTTGCTATTGTAGAAGGAATAGAATCAATTTGCCTTTTTTCCAAACTGGAAATTACTTTAGGAGACCCAGAGGCCACAAATCTTTATGGGAATATTCTGGCAATACACAAGCATTAAAAATGAAGCATGATACCCTTCTGGTTTCATATACACAGTATTTGAACAGAAACCAGAAGCGCTGAAATGGATCAGGCCTCAACTACCTTAAACTTGCATCGAGACTGACATACACTGAAGTGGCAATAAGGAGTAGCGAGTTCTCAGTCTCCTTTTCACATCGCATGCTGAGGCACTGTACAGATAGGGACACTGTCGTTTACTAGCTATTCATTCAGGCCATCAAACTACTGAGTTTCTGTCCTGTTTTCCAGTAGTGTAATCACTAACTCACCACCGACCTCTGTGATAAAACATACAACTGAGAGGAGAGCAGCCAAGTAGCAGCAACAAGGAAAAGATCTGTTCCTGTGGCAACAGGCTATTTACCTCCACAAAAAAAAAAAAAGAACTTAAAACTCTTTACCTTAAACTCACAGGGCATAATCCAGGGGCACATCTCAATTCATAATCCTTTTTTTCTCTTTAACAGTTGCCACGGGAGACCATAAATTAGAGCTTGCAGAACCACAAGTGGCCTTCCCAGGCCACATGTTTGACATTATTGGCTGCATGCTTTGGCACACATGATAATATTTACGCCTGAGACAAAAATTTATACTGACAGTAGTATTCTGTAAAGTACTAAACTGCTCTCTCACATAATCCAATATTCATTTACATTTGTGTTTTTCAGGTTTATATTACAAGGAACTTGAGCTCCCCCCACTGCTAATTATTCCTACTGTTTACTCACAGCAAACATCCTCTTCCAGATCTTCTAAGACACTGGCTGTCAAGTAGGTATTTCTTATTTCTGAAAGATTTTAAGGCAAATTTTCAAATATGTGTCCGTGCTCTTCAGTGGACAAGTTTCTAAGTTATTACCTAAATGTATATATAAGCCTTTTACACTGGTGATTATAAAAAAAAAAATCTTTCACGTTATCTGTAGCTAATTAACATCTACATTAACATACCACTAATGAGTACGCTAGTAAGCTATATGAGTATTGAATTTATTAATCTATGTTCACAGTTCAGAAAGTTATTGTAAAGAAATCACAACAGGTGGGAGCCTACCACTATATCTTAGCAATTAGCACTCCAGGCCACAACCCACTTCCACCTCCTCCCCCAAAATAGGAACATCTTTTACTTACAAAGATTCATAAAATACTTAACAATGATTATGACAAAACCCAAATTAACCACAGAATAATACTAAATAACTACAACAGAATCATTAAAGCTACTGTTGGTATTAATGGGGTAAATCTAATCTACAAAATGATTATATATTATTTGAAGAAAAACAAAAATGCTTCTTGTGTGCACCAAGACTACTACTATAATCACTGAGTTCAGTTATTACATATTTTACTGTATTTGAATGCTTTAACTTTTAGGCTATTTAAAGTCCAGCTGAAATTCCAACTTATTTCAGGAAGCAAATATGTTGATACCTATCAATTTCCACTAATTATACCTGAGTAAACCCACTGAACGCAAAACATTTGCAGAAGTATAATTTTAAAGCATTATTTGACACACAACCCCATTAATGAACATGTATGTAACTTGATTTACAGACTATTTATTCATCATAATCATGCACATGAAACTAAATTAAATTATTTCTATCAAGGTTCTATCAATGTCAGTTTACTAATAAAACCTTTAAGTTCTGTACAGCAAATTTAATGACCTTGCTAACTGATGCTACTTCTATAGGGTAACCTTTATAACTAAAGTACGTTTATCTTCTAATTTTTGCTTGGTTTTCATTACAAAATAGCACAAGCATGTAAGCATCATCATCATAAAACTGATGAGGTTTTTCTGTTCTTGTTTAAAACAGTTATGTGCTTCTACCTGTAATAAGCTTTATGGTACCTTCTAACAGGATTTCAAAATTAGCGTATTTTACAATGAGATATTTCAGCCATTTTTACTATCCTTTCCAAAACACTTGTTCAAATTTACATCCACATCAATAATTAGGTGCAGGCAGGAGAACTTAAACAGTTTCGTTTCAAATACTACTCTTTCACATAGGGTTACATGGAGTGTCAGCCACATTTGTGCAAGTTCATTAGCCCAGACTATCAAGTTACTGTGCTGACTTTCAATAATTGTGCATATACATTTAGCCATGAAAAATGCAAACTAATTCAACCTCCCTTAGCCAGCAAAGAAACAGGGTTAAATTAAATCAAGTTACATGCAATTGCCACAGGCTGCATATACACAATTCACTGTAGCTGAGTATGCAGTTAACTTCCAATTACCAGGACCTAACAAGTTATGTTGAATCCTCAGAAGTCCATCTACAGACCTTTTTACAGGACTTCATTGGCTAATTATTTATCAAGATGTGAGTAAGAATTTGCTTAATTCCATGATATTTTATGTTTACTTTGAGTCAAAAAAAAGGATTTGTCAGAATAAATATAAACACTTACAGAAAAAGAGAGAACTCCTATTCTGATGTCTACGAATTTAATATAATCATTTAACATGGCACTAAATTAAATAAGCAACTTTCATTATTCCTGCTCCAGGTTCCAGGCTAAGATTACAGTGTGATGTGAAAACGGAGAATGTTTACCTTCCAGTATTACGATGGCTTGCTCATGTAATGATATTTAGAGAATTACAGACAAAACAGTTTTTAAACCATACCATTTTTTATTGCAATTCCTTAAACATTTTAATATTTTCCATAGTAAAAATAAATGGTCCATTTCTGTAAAGAACATGACTAACCTTTACATCATACTAGATAGAACCAAAGGGAATTCTCCAGTGAGTAAATATGCAGAGCCATAACTCTAAATAATCTTTTATAATAGTGACCCTAGAGTGCACAGTGTGTTCCTACAACTCTCTAAGCCATTAGGCACTTAAATTATCATTAGGAAAGTTCACCTACAGCTTTGCTTCAGTGTATGTCAGAACTGCCACTATTTCTGCAGAACTAAGCAGCTCAACACCTGTTTTACACCTAAGCCTGGGCAAGATCTTCAGAGTAGGAAAGTCCAGTCATACACATGCTTTGAACACACCTAACACACCAAACCGACCACTTCGCACTGTGTACTAGCCACCACCTCCATCCCTTCACTCAAAATCTCAACACAACAGAGGAAGAGCACTTGCTCAGGATATCAGACACACATATTCTAAAATCCTCCTCAGTAGAAGGAGGTTCAAAGATGCATTTGTCACTATCCATTAGAGTCTTCGACCGGCTCTAAGATTTTATGGGGAAGCGAGCTTTCCCGTCTCTTCTTGTCAAATGAGTACTACATCATAGTGCAAAGAAAATTAATTACAACAGGCAAAAAGCCTGAAAGAGAGAATATGATTATCAAATAAATTGACTTAAACTCTCTTTCAGGAGGTAAAATTCTCTCCAATATTTTCTATTGACTAACCAATATGGATCCCTTACTCAGCACCACGGGAGCTGTGAGTTCCATTCTGCATGCTCACACATCTGAAACTTTTGATTGATACTCCAGGGCTGACTTGTTCAACAGCAGTATCACAACAACGAAGTCTATTTTTGATCTCACTCCAATCCTCTTTATGATGTAAAAAAAAAAGATTAAAAATCTTACTTACTGCGCTATAATGGTTTACAAGGCAATGCTTAAACAGCTATGCTAAATGCAACTCCTTGTGCCTAAATTACATCATTAAAAATGTTGAAGATCATACTTTTAAAAAGACCCTCTAAAACAGAACATTCAACACAGAAAAGTTGACATCAACAAATACTCAAACATTACTTTTTCTGTATATCAACTCAAAGCTTTCTAGACTTCTACCAGGAAATTGCACCCCCCCAGACTGAAAGATCACATTTGCAAAGTCGATTAGAAGTTGATAAATGCCCCTTGCGCTCAAGAATTCTCACACAGCCCTTGGATTATATAATTGTGTAACATTCCCCTCCCACCCCCAGGCCCAATCTTCATTCATCTTACAGGAGGGATCTGCTCTGAGAATGAATCAGAGGCTATTCATAAGGCTGTAAGGTCTGCTGTATACATGACTCTCCAAGTAAAAATGAAAGAGAAGTATGAAGGGAAAGAGGCTGCAGATCAGATAGCTGGAAACAGAAAAATGCCACTCTTGGGAATCTCATTCTATTTCTACTACTAATGGTAAATATTTCTGTGTTCCTTTTTTCCTGCATGCTTCAAAGTCTAATTTGAAGGAGCACTGATTAGTCATATTTGTAACCAAAATTAACAAAATCTGTTCTAATATTATCACACATGTTATGATGCAAAAAAAATCAAGTTAATTTAAAAGTCGGGTCCTATAGTTCCAGTTAAGAGTTCCAGAGTTATAAAGACCAACTTTTGAATCTCAGATGCCAACTTGCATGATTATGTACTCTCCTCAAAGACATTTAAAAAGCAAGCATTTGTGAGGCATTCCTAGATTACAATACATGTCACAGAAAAGTCCGTGAGGAATTTAAGAATTCTCTCTCTGGAACAGGGCTAAATGATATGATATGATTAAGGCAAAGGACTACACATTGAACACCAAAGAGAAATCAAAATACTTAATCATAAAAGACAGGACAGGAAGCAATCTCAAGTGTGGATCCCTTTCCCCATGGCAGAATCAAGAATATCTAAGGCCAACCCTAGGAGACATTAATTTAACCTGTTCTGTTTTTAAAACAAACAAACAAACAACAACTCCATCAAGGAGTCTACACACATTCCACACAGTCAGTGAAACAGACATCCTGTTGTAAGAAAAAATGTGATGACAATGTTAAAGACTACCACAATGCATTCACAAAGATGCCCAACGCAGACTTCACAGACTTCCCTAGAATTCCCTATCATTTGCTCTTACAGTAAGTCCTCCATATTTCTAAGCTTTTTTTTTTTTTTACTATGTGATTTCCTCAGTTAAAAATAAATAAATAAATAAATAAAAGACAATTCAAACAATGAATTCCTGTGTGTGAAATACTGCTTCTTTGCCCAGCCAATCCATGTTTTGTACTTCTGGCTTCTCAGGCAATTTGTTCTTCTTCCCCTCTCTGGCCTCTCTCGGTACATACTTCCCACCCATTTCCACCCCTGAAATGCTCCCCTTGACTGTACACCCATCTCCAAAGTATCATTCTGTCTCAGACCCTTGCTAAGGCTGTTTCCCAGCTCTTCCTGTAACTTTACTAAGGGCACTTGTATCTGGCTCACCAGCTCGTTTATCCAGTTCTCACTGTTCAGTCATTACTTCCTTAGGAACTCCAAGCTCCCTATCCTCCTCCCAGTTCCTGCCCTTAAAACTCCAATTCCCTCCCCATTCTGAGTGAGTCTGGTTCCAGTTTGCCGCCACTCCTGCTGTGTTCACCCTTCCAGCCACCTGCAACCTCAATTCTTGTCTTTTCCACATTCCAAAAAGCAGCACTGTGGATAAGTAGAGAATGGACACCAGAAAACTACGAGTATGTACGACATCTCACTGCTTAGAATTGCACTTCTTAGAAAAGTCCTGTTGTGCATACAAATTTTTTTCAACATTAATGCCTACAATCAGAGAAGTCAAGTTATTTTTCAGACACTAATAATTTCCCCAATTTTTGGACAGGTTTTCGAATGGCAACAAAAGGCACGTCCCTAATGCAAAAAGTCACCTCACTCTCAAATTTTAGATTCCTTTCCCAAAGAATGGGGGTGTTCCAATTACTCGAAGAAAAGGTCAGAAATAATTTTTAAACATTTTTTTCTCTAGCATGACCCTGAGGAGCCAGTGAACTATTTTTGGCTTCAAGCTTTATTAAAAGAATGAGTCAATAAAGGGCAATCACCTATGATGGAAGATTTTGGCCCAAATGACTGAAGTTTAGCGAAGTCAAAAGTAAAATCAGCGCCTTTAAAAGTGTCAGGAAACTGAGAGGAGTCACTACCAGTCCTACCTATACTAAACAAGTGGGGAGCAACATGCATTCTTGAAGTCAACTAGTAACTCTGTTAACCAATGTTTCAGTTCCTTGTAACTGCCAAATTTTAATAGGATACACTGAAGTTTTTCTGTGTTACAGATTATGCCTCCACCTGAGTTTTTAAGGAAACTGCCAGGAAGAACCAATCATCACTGAGCATGCCAGTAGAAGAAAATCCATTTCTCTTTACTTAAAAGAGGACACAAAAAAATAAACCGCAATCATTTCTCCTTAGTTTGAACTAGAAATTTAACAAACAAATAATCAGGTAAACTTTCAATTTTCCCTTCAGGAAAAAAAAAATAAAAATTGAAGTTAAACTGATTTTGGATCTCCACAAAGCACTCCCCATGAGTTCTCACCTATTAGAATCCACTGCAATTTTCCCAGCTTTTAGATTATAAAATCCAGGTTCCAGATTATTTTTTCTACAGCCACTAAGGTAGCTGCTGTACATAGCATCTGATGACAGCTCTCAACAAGTAAAAATAGAAAAAAAAAAAAGGGGGAAAAAAGAAAAGACTAAGCACTATTTATTCTATGAAACTATACTCTTCCATAATATACTCACAGCCTCTGGGCCATGTGTAGAGTATATGTCATAAAAAGCCATATGGGGAGAAACCAGCTCAAAGACTGTCCGATACAGATTAGGCATTTGGATCTGGACTTCTTACATCCCAAAAGCAATGCCCTAGCTAGGAATGCACCTACTACACCTCAGAACAGTCTTGCTTTCCTAATTCCACTGAATTTCACTGAATTTTTTTAGAGTTGGAAGGGACCATATAGATCATCTAGTCCAACTCCCCTGCTGAAGCAGGATTGCCATAGAGCCATATAGCAGCTGGACAACAGACTGACATCGCAATGAAATGGTCTGACCACTAAACTGCAGAGGCTTCCATTCAACCAGTTTACATCAACTGCCAATTATCAGTTTATGACACAGTTTTACCCCTAACAGCCAATAACTGATGCTTAGGATACCCTCCATGGTTGCTACTTCCTGCTGGAAGTCAACAGAGTAATATTTTGGATCTCTGTCTCCAATATTGCAGGCAAGCCATTTAATTGCTTGCAGGATTTGGATTATTATCTAGTTGTCGTCTCTGTTCCTCCTGATAAGGTTTAAGACATTTTGGTTTCTTCACAATATGGAGGATGATTTGGTTTGGTTGGGTTTTTTTTATTATTATTTTGAAATCTAATAGTTGTTTAAGGTCATCAGCAAAATCCATTCTATACTTCTTAGGGATCCAATATGAGAAACAATGAGCCTGATATGTTGAAATGCAGGGCACTCACAACCACAAATAAAGTCAAAGGAAACAATGTAATGAACTTGCTAAATGCTGTAAAGTAACTCTAAAAATCTGAAGAATAAAGCATATCAAATTACACAAGATTTATAAGCACTTTTAAAACTCACTATTTTGACTCCCTTTCAGTCTTCCATCTGTAAAATGGAAATAATATTTTACAGATGTGAAAAAAAAAATTCTCCAATTTTGTGAAGCACAGATACTTATTTTGAGATAATTCCTACAAATTAACAGATGAAAGCACTTGAGTATTCAAGAAAGATTTGGATGTATATAGCAGGCTGCACACTGAATGACAAACAAATATATAAATTAGGTTATAACAGTATACCAGTCAGCTGGCATTTCCCACGCTCTGTATGAGGCACTGAATTGGTCTGCGAGTGAACAGGGGAATACCATAATGCAGTTAAAGGCCCAGCGTATGGAGCAAGGGGCTGGATTGCGCTTGTTTCTGTAATCTTAGTCTGCTGTTTCCTTATCTAAATCCCCTACTTTGCAGCCTACCGTTTTTTGACACTGTTCCTCTAAAATGCATTGCATGTCTACAACACACTCACTGTTACAAAAAAGAAAGTGCTTCAAATCACGGTAGTCTGAAAAATTAAAATATCTACCCATAAAAAGAATTTTGAGATCTCTGATTAGAAAACCACTTAAAACCAACCAGTACAAATACTAAAGGCCATAAAAATGAACTTCTATAGATTTTTCTCTGTCTTTAACATGAAAAATGGTCTTCAATGTTTATGTTTTTTTAAAGTTATTTGTGTAAACCAAGTCATCACCTTCAAGTACAGCATCATCAACCAAGTTCAATCTGACTGGAATTCCTTTTAGTTTCTACATCCAGTTGGGCCAAAGGTCCTTCTCCCCTCCCTTTTGCTAGTGTGATTTTCCATAGCGACCAGTAGGGACAGGAAGTGAGACACAAATCATAGGTCCTGCACAATCTCCTAAAACACAATCTCCTCACTCCTGGGGTGCAGCAGATGTCAATTTAAAGCACTTCTTCCATATGTACTTTGGAGGTCAGGATAGGCTACTAAGAAGTATGCTTGTAACACTAAGAAAATAAAAACACAAATATAGTTGAAATATATTAAAGGTTTTTAGAATACAAGCCTTTAACAATTGTCATTTCAAAAGGACTTCCTGTTTCGATTATTAAAAAGCATCATTATTGTACAGAGTTATTAGCAATAGTCCACAGGTATCTTGAATTTCAAGCATTTCCTTGTAGGTATATCTGTGCAACTGAATATTCTTTACTGCTGATGATTCAAAATCAGAAGCTAACCTAACTTGTACTGCTTTTAATAAAGCATACGAAAAGCAAGATTGAAAATAAGAAGTATCATATTGAAATGGCCATTTTTTCAAATGTTAAATATTTCTAGTAGTATATTTTGTGACACTAGCCACCCTAACACTGGATGGCCCACCTCATATCTGCCACACACAAAATACTAAACCTATCGCTACTAATATTTTTCCAATTAAGTATGCCCATAACTATTGTCAGTGTCCAGACATTCATGAATATTATACATTCCCCTAGAATAATCTCTAGAAAGCATAAATTTCTAAATTCAAAGACTTTATTTCTTTCCTAGGTCTAGATATTCAGAACAGAAGCATATTTTGTCTTTCTAGTTACAGCAATTATCCACTAACTTCACATTTCTTGTGCAATACTTACGAAATGTTAATATAAATTCAGTATCATGACTTTAACACTTTGTACAACAACATGACCATAAAAGTATGGCCACTGAACACAGAAATTTGCTATAGGAAACTTGTTGTACCAATCCCTGGCTCAAATCAATTCACACATTGACTATTTTTCATCTAGTATCCTTCAAAATATAGTTTATTTGTATTGTAGCAGAATAACATGAAACATTTAAGATTAAGGCTGCATTGCCTCAATCATCATACAAACACAATAGTTTAGTTGTTAAAAAACAACCCATGTTTCTATCCCAAGGAAATTACTATCTATTGCCTTGACTCTGCATGAAAAGTTGTATGAACATTAATGTACATGGAGTCTCAAATATGCAATAAAGTTGGACAGGGGTACCTGTACTCTTGCATAGAACAGGGCTCTACAAAGGGTTCTAGCAATATAATTTTGCTTCTCTGATCCTGTTCTGTTTCTCCTAAATCAAAATTTAAATGTTTCAAATGTAAAAAATAAATTATTTTACTGTTATGCCTGTTCCTATGTCTCTATTTTTAAAAAGTATAGAAACAGCTTTAAAAGACAGAAAAAGGCTTCAAGTAAAGATTTTTTTGTTGGAATAACTTCAGGTAAGTTTAAGTTGAGAGGAAAAAAAATAAAACCTGTGCATAGGAAACAAATTCAAAATGTACAGGGTAGTCAAAAGCACAAAATAAATGATAACAAGAAGAAAGTATTTTCCTCTTTCAATTAAAATAATTGTTACAACTAATATATTGACAATAATTAATTTTGTATTTCTATAACATGAATAAAATAACTACATCCTCCTTAAACAGCTAGCTGTTGTGATAAACGGTGGACAAGTATTAACTCCTAACATCAGGGAAAACGTAGTATGAATGTGACATAGTCCTGCTTCACACAGACTTTTAAATATGCTAAAAAATACAAATTAAAATGAAAATCAGTCAACTTATAAAGATTTCCACATTACATATTTCAGGATGCTAAATATATTTTTCTGAGATAAATAAATTTACAACTACAGGAACTGTGATAAAGAAACTAATTCAGGATTAATCACATTTGGCTCAGAACAAAACCAAAAAACTCATTACAAATCACAATTAGACAGCATCTTAAAATGTCCCTCTATAAATACGCTTGTTTTTCATACCAGAAAAGTCCATGCTTTCTGATTAAAAAAAAAAAAAAAAAAAGTGCCGTAAACACAACCCTGGCAAGATAAACTTGACAGGAACTACATAACTACAGTAGCTCATTTCCTGCTCATATCTGGCATATTTAAAGCAAACCTCCTTAAATAAAAAATAAGTCAGAGAAGTTCACTGTTAGCTTAACAAACCCATTTTTCTTAAAATGAGAGCTGTTTTAAACAGACGACAAAAGAAACACTAGAGCTCATGTCGCTTCCTGATGATGAAAACTACCCAAGAACTACAACTACTTCTGCACAGTCCTTTCTTTCCTGTAAAGCAGAGTTACTCTCGGCCTCTACGCATGCTACAGACCAAAAGAAAACAGCAATTCTACTGCTACACACTGAGATAGGGAGAGTTAGAGACAACTAGTGAGTGGCTCCCTCTGCAATTCACAAAGTTCAAAATTAAAAAGATGCTTTTTCGAAGTGTAAATGGTTCCTCTCCACGCACGTAGGCCTGAGGCCCTGTTGCAAACAGTGTCTAACAGGACCAGGCAGCACAAAGACAGGAATGGGAGATTAGTGGGAGGGAGGGAGGCCGGGATTGGGGCTCAGCAGGATCTTCAGGCTTTTTAAAATTCAAACTGCTCCCTGACCAATACAAATCACGGACACGCTACTGACTACTACACGGATTTACAGCATTAAAAACACGCCTTCTACGTGACAGCTATATTAACTTGACCCTTTTAAACATGTATCAGGGCACTCACAGGCATGATAGCACAGTTTTATCATGACTCTAAACACAATACACTAGAAAGTTACTCTACTAGATACATTAACCACTTATTAGTAAAACAGATCTGCCTGAACAACTAAAAAACCTGCTGAAAAATAAACAAATTATGTAATATTGACATTTGTTCACCATTTACAGATTTCCCTTCTATATGAAAGATGAAACTTTGTATCTTACAATTTTACTCAATTATGACACTTCTATAGGAGTATTTTTATTAGTTCACAGGGTGCGTGTTTTAAATCTATCTCAGTTTTTAGTAACACTCTCAACTATATGACATGCAAGTCCGAGATCTCCATTACTGTAAACTACCAAAAACCTGACACTTAATCAACAATTATTTACAACTCACATTCGACCTGTTAAAATGACACCTAATTACATATTCAAACCTCATGGACACAAACAGCCAATAACAACCTCAGGATCTCAAAGTGAGATGGCCTGACAAGAAAGGATGACACTTTTTAAGCATTCCTGACTTTTCACTTAATTAAATTTATGTTTGATTCTCAAGTACTTCGGGCAAGATCTCATCTTCACCGTGGTCCCTTATATGTCACAAACACAGCACTTTACACACAATCCCTCTCCCATTTTCTGTTTGTTAGAAGCATGAAATAGTATTTCTTCTGAATTTAGTACATAGTCCTGTAACGTATACAGCACACAGACATTAAGATTGTGTGGAGTACCTGATACAATATGCTTGCCTGTCTGTATTTCCTGGGTCTGCAGGTGTCCGTGGTGTGTCAATCACCCCACAAGCGCTAGTTTTATTCTATAAATATACTAAGTGATTAACACACTAATCAATCGCTATATTACTTTGAGATTAAACATCTCTACGTTATAAATCCATATGAATTCGAACTTTTGAATGTTCAGAATGTAGTTGGTTAGAAGGAGAAGGTACTAGCGAAGAGAGCTGGTATTTTTGTTCGTGGGTATTTACATTGTCTCTCTTCTCCTATTCCTCCACTTACTCCTTCCCCACTTCAGAGGGCTATCTGCGCTGGGACCTTCCTTCCTTGCCCTGGTGAAGTTGTAAATATGGCAAAGGATCAGCGCACATTTGCGGCTAATTGTATTGTTTCCTCCTCCTCCTGCTCCTCTCCGAGTTGAGGCCTGTCACCGAGAAGCCGCTTCGCCTTTCTAATCCCCGAGCTGGAGTAAAGGCGCTGGCCGGCGGGCCTGCGCTCTCCACCGGGCCTGGGCCTCCCGGCAGCCCGGGAGGAACCACTCGCCTCGGCCAAACCCGAGCGAGCAGGAAGGGGGGCCGCGAAATAAACACCTCCGGTTGCCACTTACTCCCCTCTACCCCGGATAACAGCTAATCCCCTCCGCTCCCGGCAGTACTGGGCCGCCTGGGCTAGGAGGCCCGGCCCGCTGCTGGAGAGGGTAGGGAGGGGAAGGG
This sequence comes from Numenius arquata, assembly GCF_964106895.1. Lineage (NCBI taxonomy): Eukaryota > Metazoa > Chordata > Aves > Charadriiformes > Scolopacidae > Numenius > Numenius arquata. Next base: position 14,013,678 of record NC_133616.1, on the reverse strand, counting down.
GAGACAAGGAGGGGGGATTACCTGAGCAAATCGGCGTCTGAATCCAACGAGAATCCGAGAGAGGGGGAGAGAAATCCGCCCCCCTCCCTCCTCAGAGGAGCCGCCGCCGCCGCTGGGCCGCCGCCGCCGCCGCGGAGCAGGAGGAGGAGGAGGAGGGGAGATAATATAACAACAATAATCCGGGCCGGGAGGGGGGCTGGCTCCTCTTCCGTCTCCTCCTCAGTGCAGCGAACATGTAGAGCCGGGGGGTGAGCGGCCGAGACAAATCCCTTCCCCCTTAGCCTGCTTCACAACATCAACACGGGCCGGGCCGGGCCGGGCCGGGCCGCGCCGAACCGGTTCCGAGGCACACTCCGAGCCGCGGGGGAGCAAGGGGGTGGCCGAGGCGGGGAGGAGAACGCTGCCAAGGGGCCGCCGCCGCTGCCTCGGTGTGTGCGAGTGCAGGAGGGCGGGGGAGGGGGCAGCCTGGGCACGGTGAGTCGGTACCGAGCGGGGGGGTAGGGGGAAGAGGAGGAGGGGGAAGGATCCTGTGTGTCTCTCTCGCTCCCTCTCAGAACAAAATGCCGACCGGAAGTGCAGCTGCAGGAATGACTCCCTCCACCGGCGCCAAACACTAACAGCCTCCCCCTTCCCTCCGCCGCTGCCTCCTCCTCGCTCGCTCGCTCCCTCGCTCAACCAGCGCCGCTTCCGCCGCCGCCGCCACCGCGCCGCGCCTCTCCCCGCCCTGCGCCGCCGCAGCTGGAGCGGCTCCCTCCGCCTCGCCTCGCCTCGCCTGGCCTGGCCTGGCCTGGCGGCGGGCACAGCTGAGCTCCGCCGCCTGGCTGGCTCTCCCCTTCCCCACCCCTTCGGTGGCCGCCGCAGTTTCTCTTTTTTTTTTTTTTTTTTTTTTTTTTTTCCGTGTGTGCGGAACGAGACCGGAGTTGACGCTCGGGCCTGCGCTGAGAGGAAGGCAGCCAGAGATTTGTGAAGAAGTGGCCGTTGGGAAAAAAAAAAAAAAAAAAAAAGAAAAAAAAAAAAGAAAAAAAAAATAACCCACACGATTTGGGTTTTATTTTTGTCTTCCCTAAGGATGGCGGGGAGGACCGCCAAATGCCGCCGGGCGAGAGGCAGCCCTAAGAAGGCGGCAGGACCCCCCGCCCCGGCGGGTGAGGCGGCGGCTGGAGCCCCCTCTAGCCCGTCGCGGGGGCTGTAACGGGGCCGTGTCGCAGGAACGGAAACGCCCGACGCGGAAAGCGCTGCCGGGGCGTGGGATTTCCAGGTGGAGACACAGAACCGGAGCGGCTTGTAAAAACTGCGGGTTTGGACGAGCACGGGGGAGAATGCCGATGTTGGGGTGAAGGGTCCTTCGCTGGAGGCTGACGCTCCCCACCGCCACCAGACATACTGGAAATACTTTAATTGTGGGTTGTGAAGGAGCGTTTGGAGAAAGAGAATGTCCTAGTCCTGAAAGATTTTTCTGGTGTTCCTCTGTACAGGTAAAACTGTGAATAATCATAGCACAGGATGACAGCGAAGAACCATTCCTATCCGACAGAGTCTTTTCGTACTCACTTGTGTCGTTTTACTTCTCAGCACTTGGACAAGAATCCCTCGATTTCTAGAGGAAGCCTTGCTCGTCGGTCGACTTCAGGACACAGCCATACAGTTGGACACAGCTGTAGATGCCCTGTGACATATAAACACACCCTTTCAGCTCTGGACGGATATTATTTGCACAAAGGGGATAATATCTTACACCAATGCATTCGAATCTTTCCAGGCTTTAGGATCTCCTGAGTAGCGCTCTGTCTGTAATACAGATTTTAAATGCCTCTCTCAAGTTTAAACAGCTATTAAATTACTGATGTTGGATCAGTCAACGCTCATTTTACAACTGTATGTGCTTTTGTTTGAAAGTACAGAAATGAAGATGGCACTGGAGAATACGGCAATTCAGGACTGCAAGTACTGTATCTAATGGGTACACGCTCATGTAAGTTTAATGGAAACAGAGTAAACTGGGCTCTGGAAAAAAAAAAAAGTATTACATTTTACATCCAAAGGTCCCAATCCTATAATTGTTTATGCATTTCAAGTTACCCATTTGAAATAAAGGGAAATAATTGGTGTAGTGAATGAAGTGTGTTCCTAAGTCTTTGCGCTTAATTTAGTACAGTGCAAGTCTGTAACTCAAGGGGGAAAATACTTACCTTCTCTTGGTAATAAACCAAAGTTTAACGGACTACCTATTCGGAGTTCACATACTCATACGTATGTGGACATATATGCCTATGAATTCACAGGAAAATGTCATTCTAAAATGAGAAAAGTAGGCCCAGGAATACTACTTCAGTCTGCTTCTAACTGACTGTTACCAATGCATGTTGATGGAGTCCTTCTGTGATTTTCAGTAATTTATTTATGTAACAATTTATCTTTTTTTCTTAATGGGTGACTTAGTGTCTAAATAAAATGTAAACACTGAACTTTTCAAATGCCTGATATGGTATAACCAGTACAAACATCATGATAAGGCATGCCACTCATTTGACTACTGTTTCAGTCAGGATTTTCCAGTGAGAATGTCACTGGACCATTTTATGCTTTTAAAATCCCGTTCAACTAGAAGAATTTGTAGAAATGGCTATTTTGCCTGAGTACTATGATGTTATTACCTGCGCAAGAATACAACTAATTTAAATCATTAGAAGGTGGTGTTGTAACACACATGAGCAAATCAGGATTATTTTTTTTTCCTTAAAGGAAATGAAATATTTTTTATTCTGTTAGATATTACAGTAATCCCCTTTTTAAATGGAAAGATGAAATTCTTCAGTTGCATTCAGACAAGTAGTTCCTTGTATTCCCATTGTCTTCAAAGGTCCTCTCACAGCAATTTATTGCAGAACGGAGGCTCGCTGTATTCCTAAAAAATACTTTAGTATGCATGGGGTTCATCTCATGGTGCCTGAAATGGCCGGGAAAAGGGATAAATCATGTGTCTCAGAATATTACCTGAAAACATATCAAGACACTTTAAACCTTATTTTTGTTCCAGGCCTTAGTCATGGGGTGGAGGTAGTCCTAATCTGTATGGGAGGAGCTATGCCGTCACACAACCGTGACTGTGGCACACTCACTCCGGGGGGCAGACGGCACTGAACAAAGCTGGTGGCAGTGCAGAGGAGGGCAAAGCTCTCTGAATTCCCCTGATAAATCCACACCTACATAGTCCTGGAAACGAACTGCAAGTTTCAGGGTAAGGCCGTAGAACCTAATCCTACTCCCTTTGATGTCAAGGGAGAATTGTGTCTTTTGCCCTAAACAAATTATTGGGCTCCCATAAATCTCAACTATTTGCACAGTTGGTTATTCTGAGACTCCTTTCTTGGTCTTCAAAGAGTATTTTAATGCAACTTTAAAAGGCAGGAATTAAAGACCTTCTTGAAGACAGTACTGTTTTTAAAATTTATTCCTCAAGCAGTTTTCACAAAGTATATGGTAAGTGGTGGGTACCTCCCTTGCTGTTGTTTACAACTGTGTGCTGAGATAAGGTTTCTAGATGGAAAGACACCATGTGCGTGTACACTGTTGAAAACTGAAGGACCTCTTTGCTCTCTTCATTCTGATGTTAACTTCCCTGACAGCTTGTTATTCAGCTTCATAAATTATGGACAGCATGTAATATTACAGTAAAAATACACCTGGCACCAATGTTTTCTTACAGGTTACTTGTTGTCATTTGGGGTTTTTTCTACAGAAAGAATGTATTGTGCTTTTCCATTTTTGTCTCTTTAAGGGCTGGTATAACATACAGGTACCTGTCATTTTAAGTTGTTAATGGGATGCACAAACATTGTTATATTTTACATTTTAGTAATTTATAGGAAGTGTGTATTCCTGGGCAGATGTTCAAAATAAATGTGATGTGTTAGTAAAATAAAAAATAATATTATTATTGTCTATTTTTTATATTTTTCAATAATTGAAAAGAACTTTCCTATAAAATTTTGGGAGCTCATTATCTGAATGTAATACAGTAAGGCAATCATTAGCTATCATCCTAAATTTAAGTATTCAAATTATTTCCAATCTGGTGGTAAGAATGGGACTACAACAGTGAGTAAAACAATGTAATAATGAACGCTGTATGACAAGTAATATAAAGTTATGTTCTTTGCATTGATTCTCGTTCACAGGAGCAAATAATAGCACCACATAATTAATTCACTGGGGAATATTCATTGTTAGAAGTAAGCAACCTGAGTATCAGATGAAGCCTTCAATGGTACAGGTAAAAAAAAGCCAAAGAAGCTTGCAGACTGAGGAGTAAAATATTTGTATAGTTACTTGCTCTAAGCTTCCAACTTTATGATGATGACTACAGACTTTTTGTTTTTTTTTCCGGGTGAGCCAAATGGAGGTAATATTTTTTTCCTTCTTCTAGTTACTTAGCATAATCTGTCAACAAGAACTTAATATGAATGAAATAATACTTTTTCATTTTTTCTAAGTGACTGACAGACTTGCACTATCTCTACCATGTTATTGTGTTTGTATGAAAACATGATATTAATTCTATGGCAGATATATCTTTTAAAATGTATACTTGTAAAAACCAGTTCTCTATGAAGGAAAAATGATGGAAGACAAAGCTCTAGTAATTTCATTTGAATGTTACAGTCAGTTCTTATTATGCAAGGCACTAGGGATTCTGACCAAAGTTAAAAGATAATGTAAAACATGTAATTTAGACTATAAAACATATATAATAGTAACACACATTATGTAACAGAAAAAGAGGTCGTGATAGATTACTCTGCTGGACAAGTAGACTGTACCAGTATTGTTACATTAGGGCCATAAGAACAGACCAAATAACAGTTGTTTTTGTAGCGGAGATAAATGGTTAGTTACTCACTGTCATTGAAAGAAATCTGAAATTTGGCTAAAGATGCTCTTTAGGCTCTTTTCTGTGCATTCACCATGGTGAACTTCAGAAAGGAAGCAGGTACCATTCCTGCTATAACTTCCTTAACTTCCCACAAATTCTTTTTTGTCTTTTTTTTTTTTTTTTTTTTTAATTTGAGCTTTATATAACTCTATCCTCTCAAATATCTCATTTTGGGTAGGCACTGGGAAAACAACTTACTGTCATGTTTTATAACAGAGATATAGAATTACATGCCAGTTACACAAGAAATCCTGTGCAATTTCATGTAGGAGCTGTGAGGGCCACTATGGATTATTTTGAGAGATAAAGATAAGAATATTCAGGTAATTTTTGTTTGGGTTTTTTTTTCACTTTTTAAGGTATAAAGGTAAATCAATATGGCTTCATAGGCCAGCAAGTCAATGTGGACATTCATCTTCTGGCACCCGACAGAAGTTAAAAATTGGCCTTAAGGACTGTTGTATTCAGCGCAAGCTGAAAGGCATACTTGTACGGATTAAAGAAATATGAGCATATCAAATCATGCTCAAAATGCCCTGCCACTCCAGTTTTAATGAACTTGCCAGTAAAAAGAAGATTTAAGATGGAGATATGATTATCTAAATCGTTAAGTGTTAAAAAAGCTTCTTGGGCTTTGGCTTTTAGAAAACGCTTCTTTGAAAGAAAGCAGAACTTACTGATCTGAAGTATTCTTCAGATACTGAAGTGTTAAACATCTCAGCCAAAAGATTCAATGACTACATATAAAGTAACAGGTTAAACATGCCTGGCACTGTTCTCTGGCATTGAGGCTGGTAGCCACACAATGTTTTATACCTATATCATTAAACCCTTTTATTCTTCAAAACAGGATAGTCACATGCATCTACTGCCCATCGGGAATGGTTCCTGACTCACACTAGCTCCCAAACTGCACCCAGGAATCGTTTGGGAAAGTCCTAGCTGGCATGCTTTTAGCCTGTGCCAAGGTCTGTTGAAACACTTTAATACACAACTTTTAGACAAAAGATTTCCAATGTCTGTGAATGTTTTGTGGTGGTTTCATTTACATTGCATTTTATAGACACACCTAAAGTAGTATCCTTGAAGTGATTAGCCAAAAGGAAGGTAAGAGTGAACTGTGGTCCCCCACCTAGAGATAAAACACTTTCATATTTCCAATTAACTATTCAATGAAGCAATTAATGGCCTACTTTTTTATCCAAAAGCCCAACAAGAAAAAGTTGATTGAAATTTGACTATCAAGTTAGCTATTCATGTGAAGATATTTTAGAAAGTCCTATATGGTGGCTAAAACAGGCTTCTAAGCTGCAGCAGATGCTGCTTTTTCTTTTAGACGTCCTGTGGCCCTTATGAAAGGATGTTACAGTGAGAACAGGAACTGAAAACACACATTGTGCAATAAAATGAAATAAATGTAAGTAACTTCTGTGCTCCCTTAAATTATGGCTGCTGACATCAATTTGTAATGAAAATAACTTCTAAGGTGTAACTTATTCATTTTAAAATAAGAATGCAAAAGGAGTAAGGATAAATAAAACATCATTGGGTATTTTCTGAATGCTGAGTATTCCTCTTAAAACTTTTTTTTTTTTTAAAAAAAAAAAAAAAAAAAAAAAAGATTTTTCCATTTTGTAATTGAACACTTGCTGGCAATTTGCTTCTCAGTGTGACCATAGGGACAAACATCAGTCCATCTACTTTGTCAGCAGTTCAGAAGATGTGTGGGTGCTCCATTAGTGAGCCAGAAAGCAGTATTAACTTGTCACAGATTTAATTTCTCACAGACTTGCAATGCCATGCATTTTGAAGCACAAAGCCTTTTTTTGTTTATTTTAAATTTCTGGCGGGGACAATAAGTGGTCAAGTAAATTGAATTGTTGACCTGGAGAAGCTGCCTTGGCTTTTATGATGTGATTAAATACAACTAAATGCCTCTACCTAGGTGGTGCAACTTAGTTACAGTACAAAAACAAAAAAAAAAAACCAAACCCACACCACTGAAAGAACCATACCTTTTAGGAATGGTTAGCATGGAATTCTCAAATAGCCATAACTTAAAAATCAAGTCAAAATGATGTATTTATGAAAAATGCCCTTTTCTGTATCATGACATTTAAATCCTAGGATTTTATGTTTAAATTATTTAAAATAATTTAAATTTCCTAAACAACTAATATACCGAATACCTACACGACTTCCCTCCGGTTTCCTAAACATAATTCATCTTTGAAGAGAACAGCATAGAAAATCTTGTCCTATGAGGTATATATTTGGAGAAATAACAGCATAAGCATAAGCAGTTTTCTTAAAGTTTAAAGGTGAGTGGAAATTTTTACAAATCTTGACAATGAAAGAACACTAGTGTGCACAGCACTGTTAATTCATGTTAATTTATAGTTTTGAGTTACTATTGAACGTTTTGTAGACTTGCCAACTTTCTCTACTGTATTCCCAGTAAATATTGCAGTGCAGTGCAAGTACTCATATGAAAGATAATACAATAACTGTCCTGAAGAGGCTGCAATATGTATACCTGTGCTTTTGCTAGTATGTTTTCCATGCAAGGTTCAATTCCGTAAGGTGGCCTGTTATTCATAATATTGCTGTTAGATAAAACATATTACAGCCAGTTGTCATAGACAGTGCTCTTTAAAATCACTGTAAGAAGTAGTTACACTTTTCTGGAAAAAGAACATCCTCCACAACAACATGGGTACATGTCACCACCCAAAACAAATACACATGTGGGTGGCACATGTTTGGTTGGATATTTGAGGATAGGCATGTGTGAGAAAAAAGATGTAAAATGCCATAGAAACACATGCAGAGAAGACGCAGAAACCCATACAGAGGCCTGAGCAATCACTGGGAATGTAGCTGTAAGAAAAATAGAGCAAAAGAGATTCAAGATTAGTATTAACCCAAAAGGACTTGAGACTTTGTGTGAAATTTTCCCATGGTTTCAGAGGAAAAGAATATACATGCAACCTTTATAAATAAGAGTGCATCAAAATGTCCAATGCCATCATGTATTTTTCCTGATAGAGACAATGAATGAGCCACTCAAGTAAAAGTAGGTAAGAATGCATTTCCAATTTTAAAGACAGTTACCTTCTAAATAGATCCATAAATTACAATAACTTGGCAGCATTCAAAATATTAATTTTCTGGACAGAAAAATACATACGGGTGTCATAAAATATTTTTTTTATACTTTCATTCGCTGGATTTTTTCCTGAAGCTATGCATTACTTCCATATTTTCCATGGTTCCATTGCTGTTTCCCCTCATTTCCAGACTTAAGTCAGTCTTGTGTCACTTAAGTCACTCTCATCTGGTCAAAGCACTTGTTTCTCCTGCATTTTCTTGGGCAATGTTTATTTTGTCTCTGCCTTTTGACTGTGTTTCCCCTAATACTTTGGATTGTTTCCTTCTTACTTGCTCCCAAAGATAGAGGCTGCATATAAAAACCGTTATTTCCCTTCTTTTCCTATGTTGACTCTTCTTCATTAGCAAAATTTATCCAAAATATGAATCTCTACCCACTTCTCTTAAATAATCCACTGGCTTAAAAGACAACCTCTATAAGCAATGATCTTACTGGGTTTATTTTTTTTCTTATAATCATGTTTACAGACTAATCAAATGCTCATACAAGCAAAAGAAGAATGTATTATGTCTTTGAGTAGATGGTGAATATAAAACTTGCTTTGGTGGGTATGCCATTTTAATACTATAGGAAAGGTATTTTTGTTTGATTAACATTTGGATAAAGAAGTTAGTTAATAAGGGATAATCTGTTGGTAAAGAGATTAATTGTAAAACCCATGCTATAAAATTTATATTTGAAGTATAGAATAGCATAAAAAGTACTTACATGAAAATACTGTTTCACAAAAATGTAAGTATGTGCAGGCTTGAAAATATGATCAATTTTCAATATTTTCACACCTATTTCCAGAAACTTCAGACCGTAGAGTGCAAATGTGTAATTTCTTTTTTTCATTCAAAACACAAATGTTGTGCTGTGTTTATGATTGTCTGTGAATAACTTCGCATATTGCTTACACTATGAAAACTTGGATGTTACTGCATAATCTTCAGAAATACTGAAGTTGATTGTCCAGCCTAGGGGCATGTTAAATAGAGATGTACAGGCTATGTATTTTTTCTTACCCTCATCTGAGTTTTTGTTAAGAATGCAGTTTCACGAAAAATTGGTCATCCAAACAAGTACTAATAGAAGTCTGGGATGTTTGTTTTGCTTTTTAAAAACTAGATTCATAAAAGTAAATGCAGCTCTTTCTAGTCCATTTGAATTTTGAATGGGAAGCATCAGATTTTATTTTACAGTCAGTCATGATATTCTTATGATCCCCTCATTTTCTAAACCTTCTCATTAATACCAGCTAGAACTTGAAAAGTGAGAAAACCGCTTAGTATTCCTATATTGTTGATAGTTAACTCAAAAATATAACATGGCCTATGGGAAAAGTGTCACATAAGTATTTTATAGCCTATCTGTGAGGCTTTGTTTCATTATTATGAGCATTGTGTTACACAGCATTCTGATGACCTTCATAATACTATGAAGTTAGTATAAAACTGCGTAACTGTTGAACATTTAAGATCTATCAAACTGATTATCCTTAGATGTTACTGGCACCTTTTTTCTCCTTCTCACTCCATTAATAATCTTCCCTCACAACAATAAAAACAGATATGTATATTTAAATGAATATTTTTCTTACCAGGCCTCTACCAGCTTTGCCCTCTTCTAAAAGCAGTTCAGAGATGTCTATATGAGGCTTCTTTATGGCTGGTGTTCTTCACATGTAATAGATACTATTTGTCCAGTTCCCCAAAATTTCATTCAAAATGCTATACACTGATGCCAAAATGCCCGAAATAGAAAATTCCACGTGTGATTTCTGGGAAGTTATCGAGCTGTAATAATTTGGCTATAGGAATACAACTACCTATTTAAGTACCTGTAGAATAAGAGCTAAGTATTGCCCTTAGCAATATGTTTTCATCTGCAGAAATTTAAAGGACAAGTTCTTAGAACTATGTGTGTGCTGAGCAAAAAGGTATTGATCTAATATATTTCCTCCAGCATACACACTTCCCTTTGATAGCAAAAACATACTGCAACTTTTTTTCTTAATAAAATACTGGTTTTGTTTATGTGTTAATGTAGAGCTCAAGAAAGGATCTGGATTGCTAGCTAAGTGCACTGAAGTCCTTATTTACCCACAAAAACAAACAGCGCAGTAACAATGATTAAAGGAAACTTCCTGGTGCTGTTTCACTGGTGTGCCTCACAGAGACCACCATTAAGGTTATAATGTAGTTCTACCTGTTGTATCTTCCTGGAGTATGTCCACTCTCCATATATACTGTGTTACCACTGGATTACTGCTCATACTACTCAGCTGGTACTTAGGAGTAATTGGGCAGGCAAGATATGTTCTTATTAATCATATAGAAGAAAATACAACCCTAAAAAAGTTGACTTCCCGAAGACAATAGCCCTCCCATTCACCTCCTTTTATGCTCCTAATTTGTTTACTCTGTGTGGTTTTGGTTTGCTTTTAAGTTTCAGAGTTTCTCAGAGGAAGTGGGCTTGGCATTTTATAGTTGCCTGGGAAGCACTGCACATGCTTTTGATTCTACAGAAATATTTTTAGAATGATGGAAAGCTCTCTTATGTGTATCACTAATAGTTGCTCTTAAACCAGCTAGTTCCTGAACATTTTAAGTGTCATCAGCTTCCTTCTGTCTACATGGGGATCGAAGAACGCAGTTCCTCACTTTCTTGAGACATGCTTATTATGGGCATCTCAATCAAAGATGCCACAGTACAATCTGTTCATAGCAAAAAGCTGGGGTTTTTCTTGTTTTGTTTTGTTTTTTTCTTTTGTATACACTGGCGTTTTCAATCGATCCTGGAGAACACAACCAACCCATCTAGGACACCCCAAAACACTGGTGTACCCAGATGCCAGGAGAAGCTCGGTGTCCGAGCACGTTCCCTGCGGCGGGTCTCAGCCGCTCAGCCCCCGGCTCTCAAACGCTTCGTGTGGAATCTACCTGCATTTATGCTCAGGACTCCCGTTAACCGAGCCTGCTTGTTACAACTCTCCTACTGAACAGCTTTTGGCTCAGATTATACAGTCACTTGCCCTGAAGAAAGCCACTGGACTCCTGACCGAGCGGCAGCCCGGGCCGCCCCGCAGTGGCCGCTTCCCGCGCCTTTGTCAGTCTGAGCCCCTTCTCCCACCACCGCTCCCTTGCCCTCCCTTTCTTCTCTCCTCCCAGCCCCGTGCAGGTAAACGAGGCCTGTTATGCCAGTGAGGAGGAAGGGCCCAACGACGCTGGAAGGAGAAACCGCAGCCGATCGAAGCCGCCCAGCCAGCCCCTCACACGCTACCGGGGTACCGCCTCGCCTCCTCCCTCTCACCGGGCTGAGGGGAACTTGCCCAAGCAGGAGAAAGGAGGGAGGTGCCCTCAGGATTTCACCTCAGGTTTACCTCTTTTAATTCACAGATCTGTCCCTCGTGCTTTATAATGACTGATAATAGCTCTCCTTTTTAAATTTTGTCGTTAATTTTACAGCGAATAATTAATAATGTGGCTGTAGATTCCCCCCCCCCCCGGTTAATGGAACAGTCCGATGGGCTCCTCCGCGGCGGCGCTCAATTTTTAACTCCTTTTCTGCCAAATCCCAACCTCCCGCCCTGTAGAAGGTTATTTCTTTCAGAGACTTTGGTCCCGCCTCAAGCTCCGCCACGCTTAAACACCACGCACAGGTCAGGGTTGTAAGAACTGTCTCGTATAGAACACGTGAAATGAGGGAAATGACTACTGACTCTCACGGTGGACTTAAAGGGCATCAGGTGACGTCACCCAACGTGTTATCTTCTAAGTCAAGTGTTGTGGAAATATGTGACAAGGCTTAAATATTGATTGGCTAAACTGATTTTCTTTCCTTATTAAGTTTTCCGAGGGAGCACTTTTGCGGCCTCCCTGCCGCCCCAGGTGGGGCGTTCTCCTGTTCCCCTCGGTGGGTGGGGAGCAGTTGCTCCTCTCAGGTGAGCTAAGCCACCTTTCAGAAACAACTTTTTTTTTTTTTTTTAAATCGAGCAATAACTGGAGACATAGAGATGTCCTGACCTGAGACCTGGGGTCCTAACCTGCATTTCTCCATTTAAGCCCTTAAGTGTCCATGGTTAAATGGTAGGGATCTCGATACAGTCTTTCCCCATTGCATTTGCTGGAGAATTACAGAAAATTGTAGTAAATGTACTTACTTTTAAAAATAATGTAATTTGAGGGGTCATTTAAATCAAATTCTTCAACTATTTCTCCATTTCTCCATTCCTGCTTCTCTTCAACTTCAAGTGGCTATCAAGTCCCTTAAAAAGCTTAGGTTATCCTAAATAAAAGTGTGTACAAAACCTATTGATTTATTCCCAGTTCTTAGTGTCTTTAGTCTCTTGCCTGTATTGAACACACTAGAAACCCCATTTCCCCTCCTCAGATTGCCTGCTGGGTCCACAGCACTGGATCTCTTTGGAGTTTTCCCTGACCTTAATGGCTGCAATTAAACAGGGTTTTTTCAGTATTTTCCATCTTTGACATCTTTTCCAGATCAGGGTTCCTTCTTTTGACCACTCTTTTTCTTTCCATTCTATTTTATTCTTTGATTCCCACAGTACAATGAACTCACAGTTCTGAACCATACTGAAGTGTACAGTAATAGCCATTTACATTTTTTAGGAAAAAAGGGAGGCATATGGCTAAAGTAAATGCAGAAGAAAATTGTTAACTCCAAGTTATTAAGGTTATTAGGCATATGTTGGTGGCAGGGAACATGTGGAAAGAGTTCTGGTAAAAGAACTTCTGCAAGAAGTTTGTGTCCCCTGCACTAGTGCAGGAGATCTTTTTCCAGAAGCCTAAGTTACCTGAATGGATGTACAAATTGCAGCTCCTAGATGACTTAAGGCCAAGCAAGGTGAGTTACTTGTGCTGGTGTCCGACAATTTATGAATAGTGGTATCATATTTCCTATAACAAACTAGACATTAGAATATTTAAATTTATTACAGCTGTATAACTTCTTGCTCTGAAAAATGTTTTGCGAATTTGGCTTGTATTTGAACATTAGGCCTAGTTTTCTAATCTAGAAAGCACACATGGTGTACAACTGCAACCACAACCCTTAAAAGCAAAAAGAGAAAGAAAACGTTTCACAAAATAACAACAATAAAATCCGAGATTTTGTTTAATACAATGCATATGAGAAATGTCTGCTTTTGCTTAGAGAACTTTGGCAAGTATTTTAAAAAGGGTAAACTAGGGCACTGTATTCCCTCAGTGAATGTTGTTTGCTTCTCATCAGTCAAATGTAGAGCTTTCCTTTTTCACATGAGGAAGTGTTGGGAGCACTGGGAACTTTTCAAGTAGTAGTTGATTCTGTTGACCTCTTGATCCCCTCTCCAGAAAGGACCTCTTTACTCTCACACTACAGCCTCAGAGGTGGCTATGATGCTTTGGGGTTTGTTGGGGTTTATTTTTTGTTGTTTTGTTTTGTTTTGTTTTTTAATCCATAGCTTGTTTTTCTTCCTTCAAAAATAAACAAGGAGATCATATAAACCCTTTGTTTCTACTCTGGGTTCAATCTTTCAGAGCAGCCATAAATTTTTCCTTGTCTTCTAGAAGGCACCTTGGCTGCCTTTAGTTGATATTGAAGGCTGTCTATACCAACTCCTTTTTGCAGTGCTTTAAACTGAATGCCCCTCACGGCATCTGTCAGCTTCTGTGTAGTTCTCATGTCAAGAAATTCAGCATTAGGATTATATTTACAAGAAATGTATTTAGATATGGAAATACATAGCTGGGTCAGAGAAAGACCTCTCAAATCTATATTGACATGTGAAGAGAGAAATGACACCCTTTAATCATTGAAAGCTAGTTTGGAAACATGAACACTAAAATAGCACAGCACTAGTAAAATTTTCTTAATAATTGCCGTGTCATTCCAGTGTTCCTGAAAATATCAATATACCTTTTAAATTTTAGCCCTGTTGGGTATAAAATTTTTCCTGGAACCCAATTTTACCTTTACTATTTTGTTAAAATTTATTGCTTTAAAGTTGCAAAAGGAAAAGAAGTGTCAGAAGTCTTGCTCTATTCTTTGAATTTTTACCCCAAAGATGCATTTTTCCTTTAGTGTCATCTTCTTGTCCTTGTTTCAGGGGTTGAGTAAATTACGTTCAGTTGTTTTATTTCCCTAAAATAATCACGCTGGTTTTGTGGCCCATTAATTTACAAGAAACCCATTATTTTTAGTGAATGTTTACTGTGAATAGGTTAGTAAGCAGTTTCTAATTTTTGAGCACCAAACATTTATAGCATTCAAAAATACACTGACTGTTTTGGTCCAAAATGGTAAAAGGTTAAAAAAGATGACGTACCCAGAGCTGTTAGGCTGGTTTTTTTGAATATTTCTGATCTAACGTTCAGTTTACTCTCTTGTCTGAGAGTCATTTGGTCTCAGGACACCAAGGTTCAGATAGTGGATAATGTGAGATGTGTCGGTCGCGGCATTCAGTCAAGAACCTGCTTTCGTACTGACGTGGTTCAGACACGTCATGTGCATGTCTGTGGGAAGTGATGGAAAGTGAGCTCACCACAGAGGCATCAACAGAGGATAACAGCGCTTCCGCCGCGGTCCCGCATGTCCCTCCCGCAACTCCTGCTTCTTTCCCACTAGATGGTGATCGAGGAACGGCTCCGGCTTCCCCATTGGCAGGGCAGCGTGTTACTCTCCCGTGGGCTGATGGAAAGCAATGCGTAGTCTCTTAGATGTAAGAGAGAAAGCACGGTCTATGATAAGATTGAAAAGAAGGATGAATCTTACCAAGAGAGAGGAGGTATTTGAGTCCGCATAATTAATGTGTAAATGTGTGTGGTGGTAATACTAATGTGCAAAACTTATTAGGACACTTTGGAGGAAACTCTGTTTTATAAATTTGACATTCTAAGTGGCATCAGTCATAATCTTTTGCCTAACTTAAAAAGAATGTCTTAATTCATCACATGGCAATCTATCAATCCATATGGCATAAATGATTCTGTGGAAGCTCTTAAGTTATATGAGAGAGCAGTGTGTGGAACTGCTATTCATACAGGGACTTGACTATGTAAAGACAGCAGCAGAAGTTGGAGCTATGTGTATATTTAGAAAGACAGCTACTTGTATCAAAAATACATGATATTAAGTAACTGCATGTTACAGAGCTGTGGGAAAGTAATGGTACATACGGAGAGTAACTGGTAACAATTCAGCGTCTCACACTTCTTTCTCACATGTGGACCTTCAGTTTCTTCAAAATAAACTGGCAAAAATCCTCTTCACTTGAACAATTTTAGAAGTGTTGGCTGCTTACAAAAGATTTACTCCCCAGCTCTTACTCCCTAGTAGTTTTCCTGCTTCTTCCTCTGATCCTCTGCATGTTACTTAAGTGCTTATTCTCAAGGCCTGGTACTTCCAAAAGGGGTTGGGTTATCTGAGATGCAGGCTACACACGGGAAAATATAACATATGGTATATAGGAGCATTGAATAATAAGTTAGTCTGCAATGCTTGGGTTTGGGACCAGAAAGACAATCTTGCATCTAAGTAAATCAGCTAAGTAGAGGAGAAATCTTTAAATACAGGCTGAAATTGACAAGTTATAGTCAAAGAGCACTGTCACCATTGTTGTCTCTGAGAGAAGGATATAATTCAGAATATTTTCAAACAAATGGATCTGACAAATTTTACAAGCCACTGGCAAAAACATTTAGATGCTATGTTGCTGTAGTTCAGTGTCTCTAAAATAGGGGTCAGGTCTTATTCTTACTTTGGCTGCTGTGATTGCAAAGGAAATCTGAATCCTGTCAACCAAATGATGGAGACATTAATTTCCCTTCCTATCCCATAAGGCCTCATGAATAGCTAATATTTAGGCTGCTACATCTGTATTTATGTAATATTTGTTTATAATATTGTTTGTGACAAGTATATACTAAATTTGTAAACTAGTTTAAGCCTGAACCGAATATTTTAATAACTAAACAATAGGTAACTCTGAATTCAACATGCTATATGACTTAAAAAAATTAACAGTGGAGAGAAAACTAGAATTAAATATATGCCACAAAGTTAGTGATTTTGTGCTATTATAATAACTTACAATTAGGTTATCTGAAAGACTTCTGTTTAGACAGAAGAACAAACTTTGTAATATATTGGTTTTTATTATCTTGCCTATGGAAAAGTAAAAAGCATCTGAAAAGATTTTGCAGAAAATTTTACATTTTCAGAATACTGCTATCTGAAAATCAATGGGTTTAGCATTCCATAATTAGGTATACACACAAAATTACTGATATTTTAACTAGTATTTTCTATAGATAACACTTTATCTGTGACTCCAAACCAGGTTTTAAAAGGTTCAATAATCATTAGTAAAAAGTTTTTACAGAAAGGCTAAATTAATTGCTCAGAGTCGTTACACAAATCAAACAATAGCTTCACTCCTTACATTGAGAAATTTAAATTGACCTTTGCAGTTTTCCTTGTCAGCATCCAGTTTTATTTTCTGAAATAGTAACAAATGTTGAAAATATCCTGGTACAAGTTATTGCTATTAGAAAAAGGCAGGAAGTGAGACATTTTAGGAAATAAAAGATTTTCCAGTATGGATTGTTTTGTTATCAGTATGATTATTAACATCAGATGCCAACACATCCTGTCTGAACTTTACCAGTTCAGACCTTTCTTTTGACTTTCTTGAGAGGTACATTGATGTTGTCCTTCATCTTGTTCTACTGTCTCTCTTATGATTGTTCAAATGTTCTGTTCACAACATTGATAATTATTATCTCATCTTTATAGGCAGTAAAATGTCTTTTTCTAGAGAAGTCTGTAAGCATTTTTCTCTACTAGTATTGCCCTGAGTAGGACCAGATGACATAGTTATACCATCTCCATCCTGCCTATAGCGTACCCTCCGTTGTTAGAAACATCAATAGAATTGCAGTTATGAATGGAAAAGAAACAAACAAAAATCCTGTACAGACATTTCTTTAAGGTTGTGGCATGTATTTGCTGGAACTTCGACATACAATTTAATTTCCCTACTTACCTTGACTGATACAAGTGGTCAGACATCAGCTACTGCAGAATGATCTTGTCCATCTTTTTACTCTGGGAACATTTTTTTCAATGCCCTACTTAGTTCACACTGTCATTTCTGCTTCTAATCCAAAATTGCTGTCTTTGTTTTTACAACCTACCATAGTTTTCCATTTGATAAAGAGCATTTCAAGAGATAGACACTCTCCATTAAAAAAATACAGGTAAAATTGGTGTTCCACAGTTGCATCACTGAAGTAAATGATTTTTGGAACCACAGTTTTAGACATCAGATTTCCAAATTTGAAACAGACAGATTTAATGCAGAGAAAAAAAAAAAAAAAGTGAAAATCTAAGTTGTACAGCAGTTAACAAAATGGTAAAGCAATAGCATTAAAAAAGTGGTCAGTGTTGAGCAAAGAAGTGGTTTTTTGCATCTTTTAACTATTTGTGTCACCTGCTGCGAACTTTTAGCTTGTGCCAGAAGCTAGCTGACATCTGATATTATATTTAGTGTAAAGTAAGAAAAGGTATAGAAGCATTCTGTATTTTAAGAGTGAGGGCAAGCTGGATCTGGGAAGATCATGTGTAATAGAAATATTAAGAGCTGAGATATATCTAGAGTGGTCTAAAAGATTTGTGAAGCATGATTTGCTTCTAAAAAGCCAAGTTCATGCTTTACTCTTCAGAAGTACTTTCCATATGTCCATTATTTGTATGTTTTAGTATTGTTTCTCCCAATTTCCCTCCAGCGAACATCAGACTTTCTATGCTGTAGTTCCAGGTATACTGGGCACATTGCTGATAACAATAATTTAATTTTATTATTATTATTTTTATGTTGTGATATGGGAATTACGAGAGTTTTACGAAGTGAAAAAAGAAAAAACATTTAGAATTTTGACTAGAAATAAAGCAGGTAATGTCATTTCAATTACAGTACTGAAAATAATGGCTTTACACAAAATTTTACAGAAATGCACATGAACCAAGCCTTAGTCAACAACATTTAGTGGCAAACCTACTAACCAACATGATATTTAAAACTGTGGTTATGTTAATTTCTGTTTCACTGGCTAAATGCGTATCCTGCTAGAGAATCTTATGGATTGAAATCTGGATTTTCAGAGAAATTTCTTGCTTACGACTCTGCAACCATTTCATTTTCTTAAGATTCCATAGGACTCTGAGTAACTGTTGTTTCAGACACAACAGATGTACTGTGACATTATTACCAAATCATATTATTTACCTCCTAGAATGTTCATAAATGATTCATTGAAAAACATAAAAATAAATAGATTAAAATTAGTAATACATTACAATAACACTCAAATTAAGGTTCTCTTTCCACAAAAGATACAGAATCACAGAACCACAGAATCACCTAGGTTGGAAGGGACCCGTTAAGATCATCTAGTCCAACCAATAAAAACAAACAAACAAACAAAACCCCAACCAAACAAAAAAAACCACACACACACACACAACACACCACATACAACCCACACACACACCACCACACCACCCAACACTAATCCATATCCCCGAGCACCATGTCAACTCTTCTCTTGAATACCCCCAGGGATGGTGCCTCAACCACCTCCCTGGGCAGCCCATTCCAATGCCTGATAACCCTTTCAGTAAAGAAATATTTCCTAATACCTAACCTGAACTTCCCCTGGTGTAACTTGAGGCCATTACCCCTTGTCCTATCATCTGTAACTTGGGAGAAGAGACCGACCCCCGCCTCTCTACAGCCTCCTTTCAGGTACTTGTAGAGAGCGATAAGGTCTCCCCTCAGTCTCCTCTTCCCCAGACTGAGCAACCCCAGCTCCCTCAGCCTTTCCTCATAAGACTTGTGCTCCAGACCCCTCACCAGCTTCGTTGCCCTTCTCTGGACCTGCTCCAGCACCTCAGTGTCTTTCCTGTGGTAGGGGGCCCAAAACTGGACACAGTACTCGAGGTGGGGTCTCACCAGTGCTGAGTACAGGGGGACGATCACCTCTCGGATCCTACTCACCACACTGTTCTTGATACAGGCCAGGATGCTGTTGGCCTTTTTGGCCACTGGGCACACTGCTGGCTCATGTTCAGCCGACAGTCGACCAACACCCCCAGGTCCTTTTCTGCCAGGCAGCTCTCCAGCCACTCTGCCCCAAGCCTGTAGCGCTGCCTGGGGTTGTTGTGATCCAAGTGCAGGACCCGGCACTTGGCCTTATTGAACCTCATCCCGTTGGTCTCAGCCCATCCATCCAGCCTGTCTAGATCCCTCTGCAAAGCCTCTCTACCCTCCAGCAGATCAACACTCCCACCCAACTTGGTGTCATCTGCAAATTTGCTGAGGGTGCATTCGATCCCCTCATCCAGATCATTGATAAAGATGTTGAAGAGAACCGGCCCCAGTACCGAGCCCTGTGGGACACCACTCGTGACCGGTTGCCAACTGGACTTCACTCCATTCACCACCACTCTCTGGGCCCGGCCCTCCAGCCAGTTTTTAACCCAGCGGAGAGCATACCCATCTAAGCCATGAGCATCCAGTTTCTCCAGGAGAATACTGTGGGACACTGTATCAAAGGCCTTGCTAAAGTCTAGGTAAATAACATCCACAGCCTTTCCTTCATCCACCAAGCGAGTCACTTTGTCATAGAAGGAGATCAGGTTTGTCAAGCAGGACCTGCCCCTCATGAACCCGTGCTGGCTGGGCCTGATCACCTGGGCATCCTTCATGTGTTGCATAATGGCACTCAGGATGACCTGTTCCATCACCTTCCCAGGCACCGAGGTCAGACTGACAGGCCTGTAGTTCCCTGGATCATCCCTCCGACCCTTCTTGTGGATGGGCGTCACATTTGCTAGGCGCCAGTCGGCTGGGACCTCCCCAGTTTGCCACGACTGTTGGTAGATGATGGAAAGTGGCTCTGCAAGCACTTCTGCCAGCTCCCTCAGAACCCTCGGGTGAATCCCATCTGGGCCCATAGACTTTTTTATGTCGAGGTTATGGAACAAGTCCCTCACCACCTCCCTTAGAATTACGGGGGCTTCGTCCTGCTCCCCGCCCCTAACTGCTAGCTCAGGGGTCTGGGTACTTGGGGGACACCCTACTCCACTGCTAAAGACTGAGGCAAAGAAGGCATTCAGTACCTCAGCCTTCTCCTCATCCTTTGTCACTATGTTACCTCCCATATCCAGGAGAGAGTGGACGTTCTTCCGAGTCCTCCTCTTGCTATTAATATATTTATAGAAATTCTTTTTATTGTTTTTAACATCCAGGGCCAAGTTAAGTTCTAGCTGAGCTTTGGCCTTTCTAATCTTTTCCTTGCATAACTTTACTACACCTTTGTAATCTTTCCAAGTAGTCTGTCCTTTTTTCCAAAGGATATAAACTTTCCTTTTTTCCCTGAGCTGTGACCTCATCTCTTTGTTCAGCCAGGCCGGTCTCTTCCCTCGACAGCTCGCTTTCCTGCGCACAGGGACGGCCTGCTCCTGCGCTTTTAAGACTTCCTCCTTGAAAAATGTCCAGCCTTCCTGGACTCCTTTGCCCTTCGGGGCTGCCTCCCAGGGGACTCTGTCAAGCAGACTCTTGAAGAGACCAAAGTTTGCCCTCCGGAAGTCCATGATGGCAGTCCTGCTGGCTCCCCTTCTCGCTTCCCTGAGAACCAGAAACTCTATCATTTCATGATCACTGTACCCCAGACGGCCTCCAATCGTTACATCCCCCACAAGTTCCTCTCTGTTTGCAAACAGCAGATCTAGTCGTGCTCCTTCCCTAGTTGGCTCACTAACCAGCTGTGTCAGGAAGTTATCCCCGACACACTCCAGGAATCTCCTAGACTGTTCCCTCTCAGCTGTATGGAGTGCCCAGCTGATATCTGGTAGGTTGAAGTCACCCACCAGGACAAGTGCAAGTGATACGCTCTAAATTATATTAGTTAAATATCTTGCTAAAACAATATTCAAAGGAACCTTCAAAAAGAAGCAATGGGATGAGAAGGTTTTCTTGTTGGGCTGTAAA
The DNA here is from genome assembly GCF_964106895.1 of Numenius arquata. Lineage (NCBI taxonomy): Eukaryota > Metazoa > Chordata > Aves > Charadriiformes > Scolopacidae > Numenius > Numenius arquata. The sequence continues at coordinate 13,992,537 of NC_133616.1, read as the reverse complement.
TGGTCTTAAGGGAAATTAAATTAAAGTGTAAGGAGACTTTTTAAATTGTACCAGCCAGTCCATTCATTGTTGCCCATATAAGTTAGAGTTCCAGGTCTATAAAACAACTTCAAAATATTTTTTTCCTAATGTAACAACATCATAATAATAAAAATATATTTTGATGCTGAGGTAGGTGTTTGGTGATAGGCTAATGATGACATTATCATAGCTTGGCCTCTTCCCAGCATTATTGAGCTGTTGTAAAAATGTGCATTTAAGATTTCCATCAGCCATTTTCTCATTTGAAAAAAGTTCTGTTACCCTTAATATTAATAATTTATTTTTTTAATGTGGATGACTTGTTTTAATGTTCTGAGTTTACCGGGTTTAAGAAACTTGCTAACATTTTGCACTGTTTGGAAACCTAGTCAGTAAAACACCATTTGTGCAGTAAGAATATAAACAAATTAAGCGGATAAAAACTAACTGCCCAAGATTAACTAAATTCAATTTAATATGAATAAGACTGCATTTATATTTTATTTAAAAACCACCATGTTAAGTAATTTCTTCTAGTATGCTATACTTATGTAAAAAATATCAAAATAAAGAGGTGGATATCTTACTACCTTATCAAGATTGTGATCTATTTGGCCTAACAGTAACTTCATAGGATAAGTCTTATGTTTGATATATGAATATTGAATGTTAAGCCTTATCAGGAAGGACAGACAGAAGAAGTAAGATCTTACTCTGTAGACATGCTTGCTCTGAGAGGCAGAATCTGTCAGGAGATAAATCTGTTTAAATTCCATAATGGTGAAAAAAAGAGAAAAATAACAAAGGTGCTTTCATGGTTAGTCAAATATAAAACATCAGTCCAAAGTGATGAGATAGATGAAATAATTTCACAGTAGGCTGAACTTTGGTAGAAGTACAGCATGTAGCAGGATGCAAAGTATGAACAAGTTCTTGGAGCATATTGGCCAAATTTTTTACTCCAACAGTAAGAAGGAAAACACGGCAAAGTGCATCTGACATTGAAATCGTGGGTATAGAGTTGTTTGAGAATTTGAGGGGGGAAAAGCACCATTGGTGATTGTGGTAGCAAAATTATAGGATACCTAGGACATTAGTAACACAAAATCCCATAGGAAAAGATTCTAATGGAAAAAAGAGCTCAGGAATGCCAGTAGATACTTAGAAAAAATATTAAGGGCATAAATGAGAAACATTTCAAAGTGAAGGAGGTTGGAATAATAAAATGCAAAATGTAGGATGGAGAATGACAAATTTGTAATGAAAGATCAGGGAGTACTAGTAGCTATCATGATTATCTATCACACCGTTGTGCTGCTGCCCAATAATCAAGCATGGTATTTTGATGCTTAAATAAGAATATCATCAGTAAGATACATGAAGTAATATGTCCACTGTATTTGACACCTATAAATTCTAAACTAGAGTATTTTCCTCATTTTTGGTGACTGTATTTCAAGAAAGTTTTGGGCAACTGGGGAAAAGCTACGAAGGATCAGTGAGAATAACCTGCTGGAAAACATGACCCACCTAGCAACTTTGAATGAATTCAGGCTGTTCAGCCAAAGGAAGGAAGGGTTGAAGAAGCTCTCAGAACCGTGTTCAAAAATGCAAAGTATATCTGAAGTTGGCAAGGGGAACACCAATGTTTGCTCTGGATGGTACAAGAAACAATAGCTTAGTTTGCAGGAAGGAAGATTTAAATTAAGCATTAGAGAAAAAAAACCCTAATATTTTCACACTCAGGTAATTAAATACTGAAGTAGATGATCTGGACGGATTGTAGAATCTTTGTCACTGAAGGTTTAGGGACAGGTGCTGTGAATAGTGTAGATCTTGTCTTTAGGCAAGAGAATGGACTAAATGAGTTTCCTTTAAACTCTTTCTGATTCTTAGACTTTATATCTACTTTATAGAATGAAATCAGCTCTGAGAAGAAGGTAGTGGCAAGGTAAATAAACATAGTTTTTATCTGAATGATTGTGCTCTATTAAAGCAGGTAGAGATTTGCATTGTCTTTTTAAAAGCGGAAGACCTGAATTTTTAGGTTCTGTCTGGAATGTAATTTTGCAAGAAAGAGTACAAACAAACTTCATCTCTCTAATGAGACATTGATGATGAATATGGTTTTTTTGCAATAATGCATTGTATTCTGGAGCTAACAAGATTTGTACTGAATATATATCCTGTAGATCCACAGTAATACAAGGACAGTAAAGCTAAAATTCTTTCTCAAGGAAGACTGATTTGATCTAGTCTTTTCATTTAGAAACCTTCTGATTATATCTATCATGATATGGTTCATTTCTAATGAACCTGCATTAGGAAAGAACTGCAGAGCGTCACTTGTAGGTTGGATCCCTAACCCACTGCAGTGGTTGTCTTGAGACTGGTCTTGACTGTGTTAGTATATTTAAAATAAACTATATTACATGAAATTTAAAGTATGGAGCTGCAGTCAAGAAGCTTTTTGGCCATTAACACTATGCACATTAGTGAATAATAAATTTTATTGCCTTTTAACTTTTTATTGTTTCATTGGGTTTTTTTTCCCACAGACTACAGCAACTCATAGATGATACAAGCCTTTCTCAAGTTGAAAACAGTAAGGAGTTTGCTATCAAAAATTGCTTTTGATTGATTGGTTTGCTTTTGATACTTTCTGCTTTGTTATTATATTTACTTTATTATTCACGAGCTATAGTTCAAGAGTAGTGTCATAGCTGTGACAGTTTAAGGCTCTAAGTGAAACTGAAATTGTCCAAGGTAATCAGGGATTGTAGATTTTAAATCCAGCAGTGATGATGATGACTTTCCTGCATAAGCGTTTGTATTAGCTCCCACTGGTTAGTCTGCTTTCTTTTCTTGTGGTGTTGGGTGGATTCTATTTCAAATAACACATTTTAGTGTATTCTATGTTTTAGTTAAGGGATGTATTATAGTTGTGGTATAGTTTTGCTATATGTATTTGATGCATTTTCCTGATGAGTCATTCAGGGATGATAAGGGGCCTGACCTAAAATCCAATAACATCAGTAAGAATTTTCTATGCACTTAAAAGGAAATAGAGCTAGGCTGTAAAGAAGTTAGCATGGCTTTAATGAGCACCTTTTATTCCACTAAGCTGTCACAATTTTGCTCTTACATTGTATAACACAGCCTTTGTATGTTTGTGATATTAGGAAAGACAAAGAGTATAGAGGTCATCTCCAGAGTGAAAATTCCCTTTTTCCAAGTGCATGATTTTTATTTTTGCTATTTAATATTTTCCAAGGAAGGGCAATCATAAAAAGAAATCCAGACTAATCTGATTTTATTTCTTTGTATATTTGTTACAGGCTTTTTGGGCCTACAGTGACCAGTTTAAGCAAAAGACTAAGTAGCTATATTTAACTTATTTTGTATTTTAATTTTCACAAATGTAGAGGACGCATCTTGAAGAAGTACAGGAAGAAACATTTTCTAGAGAATTACGTAGCTACTCAGTTCTGTTGCATTTTCCGAAGTGGAAAAAATGGACACAATTCTCATGTCATATTCATGCAGTTTTTAATTACTGCAGTAAAAACAGCCACTGCTTGTCCTCTAGAAGTTTTATTACTAGCACACGTCCTGCTCCATTGTATTACATACGTATAGGAAGGCTGATTTCAGTCTTCACCCCAGCAACATTCACTGTCTCTTCTGCCCAACAAGTTTCTGCTGATTTCAGGCAGCATCCCTTTTGCTTTCTCTCCTCTTGCTCCTGTGACTGATAAAAAATCTTTGTGACAAAAACAGTGAAGTCATTTGTTTCACAATTATTTTCAAATCTTTTCTCATGATGCTTATAATGACTATGCTGTTCTAATTTTTAGCAACAGTTATATATACCATTTTGCATAAGTTTCTTGTTTAGCTGCTACTTTGTTGTCTCTTTCCTTGCACCCGTCTTATCTGTTTAATTTCCTTGTACCTGAAGGTGACACTGTAATCTTTTCAAAACAGTAGTGTCTTTATTTTTGCTCCTTAGTTAGGACCATGATCAAGACAGTTCGGTGGTAGATAACCAAGATAATAGTAAACAAGAAAAGAGACAAATTCTTGGTTTCAGGAATTTGTACGCTGTAGAAATGCGACACATATTTAAAAATAAACCTTGGTAAACCATATCAGGTTTTATTTTCCCTCCTCATCTCCTGATTTTCTCATTGTCTAAAATGCCTTTCCTTTAAGGTGGTGTTTCTTCAAAAAGTTGCTTTCTGCAACAGTATTCTTTCATTAGCCCATGGTGTTGGTTCAATATTCACTTAGCATCATCAACTTAATTGAAGGTTCACCGTCACTAGTTTTTTTTTAGTTTTGAAGCAACTGTCTCACTTTGCTTTGGTCAACTTTGCAAAACAGTCTCAGAGAAGGCCGAACCAGGATGTTCATGCCACTGCACCTAACACAGTCCAACCACTGATGGTCATTCAGTTCATGGGTTCGAGGCCTCCAGAGCAGACAGAGAGGACACTGGTCCTCAGCACCAACGATTTCACTGCACAAATTGACTCCTTTTGCCCTGTGCCACGTGCTAACAGAGACAACACTGGTTTCATTCTTTGAAGTGTTTGCATTTGAAGGAATAATTACTGTTGGATGTAAGTAACTGTCATAGTTGTTTATGAAAAACGATGGTCTCTTGTAACAAGAGACAAAAGGAAAACTGTAATTTAGAAATTGCCTGAATCAGAAGTTGTATTTCATCTTCTTTTTTTTTTTCTTTTTTTTTCCTAATGCTGTTAAAATTCATTTAGTGATGCTTAACTGATGTTATACTTTGTTTGAAAGTATTGTTGTAACATTTTCCTGTTCATCTTAGCAATAATTCTGGCTACTTTGAGAAAAAAGTTGTGACAGGCAGTCAGTGGGGCAGAGGTGACTAGAAAGCTGTGAGCTGAGAGGAGCAAATTATTTCAGCTCCCAAATTCTTTGTGTTCTGTAGGTGTATACTCACAAGTTTGTAGCTCATGCAAGATCAATTAATTTTCACCATGATCAGTTTCATCACTTCATCACGTTTAAAATGCTAATTCCACCAATTCATATGAAGCCAAAGGACAATGATTTTAAATACTGTATTTTGATGTAGGAAACAAATTTCTGGTTTGAATGACTCTATTTTTTACAGTGCTTTGATGTTATTTGGGCATGGAAGGTACTATGGAAATGAAGATGGCATGTTTTCCTTCTGTTACTACTGTGACATCCCAGTACACCTACACTGACATCATTGGGACTGCAGTTTGGGAAACAAATCCGTTGAAGATGAATGATGGAATCAATGTCATGCAAATGAAGTTATGAAAAGTAATTACTCTGCATGCTTGATAATGGCTTTCCAAAGGTACAAATACTATCATTTTTTAATATAGTGAAATGATTCTATCTATTAGCTGCTGGAAAATATTACTTCTTAGATGTAAGTTCAAAACAGGAGAAGATTATTTTCAATTCAGTAGGAAGAAGCAGAAATCTATACACTGTTTTTAGAAAAGAAGAAAAGAAATATTCCATCTTCACTAATAGCATACTACTTACAAAGCCTCAGGCTATTTTATAGTGTTGGAATATTACAGACTGCATAGTGGGCTTTAAAATAGAAAGTCAACCCAGCCTTAATTGCAGGAACATTCCATGCATTATTATAATAACAATTTGCTCTGTGATTCTCTTCCCAGTCATTAAATCTGTCAGTCTATGGCAGTTGAGAGGTGCATTTATAATAATATATAACTTTTATGTGACACCTCCAAACGAGAAAGTACTTTTCTTCTTACCTATACACAAAAATATGTTCATTTGCCATGAATGTGATCACCTTTGAGGTGAAATGTGACAATGTAACCAAATGAAGTAATGCTCCTTGCGCATCTTTAATATGAAAATAAAGATGATTGCAGCATGCATCAAAAACTGCTGGAAGAATTTTGGTAGAAGTGATTTTACTACTCAGGATATAGTTTGATGAAATCACAAAAAGAAAGTGTCACTCTGTTCTTAATGATAGGGTTTGCTTTAAGTGCAAATGAAACAGGGATGTCAAAGAAAATATAAACATTATCTGCAGCAGATATTTTCCTGACACTTCTCCAATTCGAAGGCTGGCCAGCTTGATCTAATGTACCTTGTCATGTAATCTCATGATAAAGGTAAAAGCACGAGAGTGAAAACATTTTTTCAATTCCTACTAATTTATAACAAATATGTAAATTTTTGCTTGCAGTGATGGGTGATTCACTTGATACCCCCACATTTTATAGGGAGATCTAAATATGTGCTCTGTGTACATCCTCTGGACTACAACTTAAATCTGTGGATTCGTATTGCCTCCATTTCGGCTGCAGTTTTTATTCATTCTGTGACTATTTCCTGTTGTCAACCTTGCAGTTCTTCCTTTAAAACAACCCTTAAAAAAAGCCCTTCTTAAATTTTGGGAAATGAACTGCCTGGGGACACTGACCATATTAGTTAATTTATTCTCTTATATTTTTGTAGACTACTAATTTTTTTGGAATCTATATAACAATCCTGTCCCCAGCCCAATTTTTGTATCCATCTCTTATTTTTATTTCCTCTGCTGCTCTGATCTTATCTTCTTCTCAGTGATTCTTACAATTGTGAGAGAGGAGATGTCACTGGTGACAGTGCTTTTTCACCCCAGGAAACGAGATCTTTGGATTTCATTTTAAAGCCTTCTGTTTGTTTTTGGCTTTTCCTTATTGTTTCATAGCATTATACATACAAGGAGTATTGTAAAATAGCAGGGAGTGGATGAGGATATATTGTATAACAAAGGGACATCCTTTGCTTGGACACATAGAACCTATCTGCTTGGACACATAGAAAGATTCTATTCTCTGTTCAAAAAATCAGACTTTTTTTTTCAGTGCCAACACTGATAATGTCTGATGCAAATGTCTTGGCTAATGAAGCTCTGATATTTCCTTTGTCTCCTCTGTTTTTCTTTACCAAAATGTAATTTTACTGTGGTTATTTTAGTATATTTTACAAGGAGATTACTGCAAAGAAATTTTGAATTTTTGTTGTTTGAAAGGATTATTTTTTTTCTACCATCTTTTTCTGAGAAATGGATTTCTTCAGGTCCACCTTCTGAAAAGATAAATGTTCTTTTTATTTTAGAGACAATAAGGTTTTATTCAAGAAAGTATGATGTCTCAAATAAAAGCTAAAAACAGAATCCCTTTCTTCTATTATCACTCATGTGGGGAAAGAACCAAAAGTAAGGGTGAAGTAACATCACCTGCAACACTTCACCTCTCCGTAACAGTTTAAAGTTTCCTGTAAAGTTACTGCTTACTGGTTTGGTTGCAGGTTGGTCCCATTCCTTCCTAGCCTCCCACACTGGAAAATGCTGTAGAAAACTATAGGCAACTATAACAAAATGATGGTCTTCATTCTTACAGTGGTTACACTGGGTAACTAGGAAGACTGAGATAATGAAGAGTAATGCACGTGAGAAGCACTTTCAGTTAGGGCTTGGGAAAAGCAAAAATAAGGAAAATAATTTATATTTATTATTTATTTTATATTTATCCAATGTTTTCAGTGGTAACATACCTGAGTCAAAGATTTCCAAGGATTTAGTGAACTTCAGGTAGATATCATGACAGACCATTGTCTTTGAACTAAAACTCTGTGACAGCTTCTGATCCCAGTCATGCTAACCAGACTGGCTAAAACTCTATGAACTTCAGTGATGTAAGTTAGGGACCTAAAAACACATTTAGGATACCAATGTACTTGTTGATTATAAACATGGCTTTGTGTTTGACTCCACTGAAGTCTTGCATATTCTTCTTAACTTAATATTTATTCAAGTAGAATGTTATAGATCATCACTTATTTTGAGTGCCAGTTGTTCTTATGTGGTAGGATGTTTCTCTGAGAAGTTCTAAGACAAGAAGGATAAGAAGTTTTAACTTGATATAATTTTCATATAAATCTTACTACATATTGCATTGTGCTCACTGTCTTTATACTGTAAACTAAGAAAATTACATTATTAACAAATTTTTACAGACAAAATTGGTATCTTCTAAATACCTTAGTCCTTTGAAATAGTGTTGAGAAATGGATTACCTTTCTGTTTATATTTACAATTATCAAATCTCCCATACAAACTAGCAAATAATGGTATTTCTGAAGATTCTGTAGCTGAGGCTGTAATTCAGTGAGGGAAATCATTATCAAGAATAAAAACATTCTATTTGTCAGATGCATAAAAATTTAGAATGCAATTAATAAATGTTTGTTCTTGTTTTTCGTGATGCAGGCAGTAAAAAGATCTTCACCTTGAGACTTGAAAAGAGAAATTATCATGAGATACACATGTGCTGAAATCGTGAACACAGTAAATCCTATCACCAGAACAGAGTATTAGCTTTCTGACCGGACAAGACTAGGTAAAGTTCAGTGTTGAAGCTCCTGTTTATGGCTGAGAAAGTCATATAATCTGCTTTAAGTGGAAATTACTGAAGAGATTTAAAGAGAAGGTGCCATATCTATGTAATTGCACAGAATGTAATTATATACATTCTCAAATCAATAGCAGAATAAGTGCTGATACCAACAGAAGCAGAACTGAGTCAATAGTTTGTGAATAGCAAAATTTGTTCATAGATTGATTTTTTTCATATGTAGCCAGCACATGCATTTACAAAGAAATGAAACTTATGAGAAGCATGATGGCCCAGTAAAAAGCTATCTTTGATCTAGGGTCAAAGAAACATGAAACAAAATAAAAATGTTTTAGTCATTTTCTGATGTTCTGCATTAAGAAAATTATGTCAATTCTCTTTCAAAGTTCAAAGGAAGAGCCTGCTTTATATTCAGTGGACATCTTGTAATTTCTAGGCAGAGGAAAAGCACCAGTGCAGGTTACAATACTACTAAACCAAAGTGGCAGAAGAGTAACATGGTGTCCAACTTAGCTATAAAAAGAGTAGCGTAACCTCTCAATATCAGTTATTCTTTTGGAAAAGAATTGGGATGATGAAGTATTGTGATTCTGGAAAGGAACACAGTATTCTTCGGGGGATTGGCTGGGATGCTTTGTGTTTACCCTTTTTGCTGTAGAGAGACACCAGAGATTTAATTTACAAATTACTTAGACTGTATGACAAAACTAAAACATACACTTCATGATTGGTTGCTTAAGAATTATGCTTTTACCTTACTAGCTTTTGTATTTAATAAGTAAGTTGATTCACCATGTGGCAGCAGATACAACATAAAATCTGGTAAAAAACATGTTTAAACTGAAACATTGGAAAGATGGGGAACTTCTGGGTGTATTTACAACACAAGTCTTACAGATAGATATACAGTCAAGAGAAAGGAGACCCAAAATTAATCAGATACACTTTCCTGTTACTGTTCCCCAACATGTCTTATTTATGCAAGCACATTTGCAAAGTGAATATCATTCACTTTGCAAATGTGTTATTTCCTTTCTTTTGCTTTATTCCAGCCTCAGAACAGCACCCTTCCAGTATTCTTCCCCTCATTATAACTGCATCTTTACCAATTATAGTCCCAAGCTAAATCCTACTAACTTGAACAAGAGCAGACTGTTTTTCTAAGCGCTCTTCTGCGTGGGTGCAGAACGTCCTCAGACATCATCTCAGTAATGTCTCTTTCATCTTCATTCATAAAGAGACAAATATTGGAAATTTCATAAACAGCTCAAAACCTAAACCAGCGGTGAGAAACAGGATGTAAAAATTAGGTGTGATGCAAATTATGCTGATCTTTTTCTGCTGGATTCTGAAAAAAAAGTCCACCTTGAGCTTCACTGCATGGTTTTGATGGTCTACAGTTGGAATGATAACCAACTTCAGTGATAATGAACTTCTGTGCCTTGCTTGTTTAGGTTTGTTTGTTTGCTTAGGTTTGTTTACTTGATTGCTTCTGTAGGATCTGCTGGGGTATATGGTAGCTTATACTTAGGAGTGGGACCATTTGACACGTTGAAGAGAGGCAGACTGTTAAAGCTTGAGAACCTTTGAGAGGTTCAATTTGCTTATTTTAAACACAACTGTGCTGTGTACCCAAAATTGTGGTATTTATATGGAATGATGTTAGTTATTTACATCACATAAGGGAATGTCAGTTTACATTTGTGTTTGAGGTCTGTACATGGTGTGGAGGAGTTAATTACTAGGATTATAGCGATAAACTGTGAGAATAAGATCCTTTCACCTGAGGATTACAGCAAATATCTGACTATTGCATCTGTTGAGTTGGCTTATAGCTATCATAGTGACTCATCCTTTCATTTGGGAGAAAGAAAATGAAAATGGAAAGTCTGTAAGTAATGGTCACCCGCTGTTTTTAAAATACTTACCATTTGTATTTGCTGTTTGCCAAATACAGCCTTTTGGAGCAGCAGTTGTTGCACAGAAATCAATGCAGGCCTTGTATTTCCTAGCTACTGAGAAGTTCCAAGCTAACTTGTTGCCTCCAAAGCAGCACAGCAAAATGTTTGAGTGGACCACAAACTACTGCTGAAGTAGCTTCTCTGCATGTGGAGTACTATGAAACTGTCATTTTGGTTTTCTATCCATAATTCTTCTCATCCTAGGTCTCACATGGTGTTATATTACCTTTTTGTTTTCTCTGTCTTGTTTTTCCTGGAGCTACTACTGCAAACAGTGTTTGCATGCACTGGTGTATGATTTGTTATTATGACCCAGCTGAGCAGGGTTGAGAATTGATACATGGCTGTCCCAGTCAGGAATCAGGATGTGGCTTTGTAAACCCAGTGTATAATTGTGTTTTTAGAGTGGTTAATCAGAGCTTGTGATTTGCACTGAAAGTGTGATAGATGTATTCTGGTATGACGAAATAGGGTTACATATGAGAACAGTGCTTGTCCAGCTTCTAGGGGCCAAATCTTCACCATTTACTTTGAAGATTCAAAACACATTTCTCTCACAACTTATTGTTAATTACTATTTTGTCTACTTGTACATACACACATAGAGTATGCAACATATGTGTACACATGCATTCAGTCTCATGAGAACTAAGGCTGGGGTTTTGTCAGATCTCTTTTTACATCTGCAAAATGTCTTGGATGATATCTTTAATGCCGTTTCTAAGAAAATGACTGATTTACACAAGGAGAAATGAGTCTTGTGTAGGAGCCTCTTACAGTCTCTTTTGTTGTAACTGAATGTAACCACCTGGATGCAGTCCTGAGTAACATGCCCTGACATGCTCCAGGCAATCCTGCTTCGGCAGGGGAGTTGGACTAGATGATCTTTATGGTCCCTTCCAACTCTAAAAAAATTCAGTGAAATTCAGTGAAAAAAAATATTTTGGGTGTTCTAAGAAAAAACAAAGGAATATTTATTAACATTTTCAAGCTATGGGTGTAAACATTAACCTCCAAAAATAATATTTAACCGTGTTTGCAAGGCATGCTCAATTTCTAAGGTCAAGGGAAATTACATCTAAATGCACTTAGTGATATTTGGGATGATTTGGTTGATTGGGCTCTTTAGTGTAACTGCGCTTTGTTGTGCAGTACTCCCATATTTCAGACTTAAGATATTTATTCAACATCAGTTCTGTTTATATAAATTCTGTTGATGATCTTTGTTGGCTTCTTGACATTGGACAAGAAGATGCATCTTGTCATCAGAGGCAGCAAATACTCTAAACTCAACAGGTAGCTTACATGTTTCTAAGACATTTAAAAAATTATGGCAAATATTTCCAGAATAATTTGCTTGGACAAAAGTACTTTTTTTTTGCCAAAGAAGATAGACAAATAAAATGGGATAGCTTTAGTAAGTGCAGATGACTTGCTGAAGTAAGGCTTCAGGAGAAATGAAAAACTTACCACTTTTCACATTCTTCTTTTTTGGTCAAATCCCTGATCAATTAATTTGAAACTTTCCAAAAAGCTTGTCTTCAACATATGATGTTGCTCAGGAAGGAGGGTATGTCAGCAGTGACTTTGAAATACAATATAAAGTTAACACTAAAATAACTACACCACCACCAGGGTATTTGGGAACTAAGGAATATTGTTCTTAAATGATGAGTATTCTTGCTTTTTTGTTTTCTTGGATTGTCCTTGTTTAATATTTCCATGAGCAATAATGTTATAAAAATCAGAGAGTACTGATAGAAGAACTTGCTTACAATGTTTGACAGCAAAAATGATTGGCAAATTTTAAGATTCACTGGTTTGTGGTGATAAAAAAGAGGGATATCGAAGTTGGTTATAAGGTTACCATGTATTACATCTGTGAAAAAGACAATAGTTAACCTGCATGGATAAGATAAAGCCTTCCATACAGCAATAGGGAATAATTACTATACAAATAAAGGCACTTATGAGCTGTGATCTAGGCCACTCTAAGCAAGACTGGCCTCCAGTATTTAACAAAAAGTAACTAAATAGGAGAAAATTGAGAGGTTTCTAACCATTAAGGAAATGAAGTTTCATGGCGGCTTTCTAACAGTAGAAATGGTAGTGAGCAATTTTTCTCTTTTGAAAGTGAAGTTTGGTAAATGTATGAAAGAATATGCATTAATACTGAATTTTAAATCATACTTTTAAAAGGGCATCACCATTTCTTCACTGCCTGGACCGTGGCTGTAGTCTCTGTAAAGCTGTCATTTTTCTGAAGATGACCCCGAGATGTACCCAGCCATTTTTAGCTCTGAAGCTTTATTCTTCTAAGGCAGTTATTGATGTCAAATGGTAGAACTCAACAGGAATCTGTGCACTTATGCATCTCTGAGAGTTGTACAGGTACAAAAAGAAATCTCTTTTGAAGAATACATCTGAACTGGGAACAAAGGCAGTTTCAAAGTTGTTACATGAAAAATTTAAATAACTAACCAAATTATCTTTGAATTTCACTGTAACAACTTTGAAAGATTCTGCCTCTGCCATGCATTCCAATGGCAGAAGCATTGCACGAGTCCCATTAGTCTGTCAAAATGGCACTATCCTATTTTATTGCTAATTACTCTTTTTTGTTACATGGTAGTGAAGACACTTTACATGTGGTTTTTAAGTGATTTACTCTTCCTTGTAATTAGATGGCATGATTAATATAGTCTATATTCTAATATAGTCACTGTTTCTTTTAAAGGATGACATTTACTTTGGGGGGAGAAGGAGCTCATAAAATAATGACAACAAAGGTGTTTTCCCATGAATGACTCATTTTTCTGTATTGGAACTAGTTCACCGATATTAGAGATGAATAAAGATATCTGCTAGGTAATTACATTCTTTGTCATTTATTGTTACATTTATACATTTTTCATGATTCTGCATGTGCTATATACGAGATTTTTCATATCTTCCTCCTCCTTCCCCTTTTGCAGTAAGGCACTATACTTAATATCAGACAAGATACTACTAAAAAAAAATAAATTTATCATGCTTCTGCAGAAAGCCTATTAAAGATATCTGTACTTGGCTTTTAGACTAAGATTTCTAGACATTGATAACCTCTGATTCAGTGACACTGTAGCGTAGAAAATCTACAAAGTTTTATGACATATGTTGACACTTGTACTATCAGATCAGGAGCTGGCAGTGTAGTGGAAGGAGGTACATCAGTTTCCTCACTCACCAAGTCACTGGAAGGCATTCTGCCACAAAGAAAAGATGAATGGGTTTTCTGTTGCTCTGCTCATTACTCATGTGGTCCTCAGCAAATTCGACTCCTTGACTAGTATAGTCCTCCAAGAGTAACTCTGTAGGCCTTGTGGGCTGCTGGAGGTCCAAGTCCTCATGTTCTTATCACTTCTCCATGTCTGCAGGCCACATCTTCCAGAACGGTCTATAAAACGCTGTGCCTAGCAGTCCACAAAGCAGTTATTTTTAACCTGCATCTGTGAGGATGATTAGCATTTGTCTGGACTGTGCCTAGATATGGGTCTCTAGTGCTGGGAAAATTCCCAGGCAATAATATGAAGATACTAGGTTGAAGCTGGGCATCTTCACATAAATTGACAAATATCAAGTTCAGGAAAGTCAAGGCTTCATTGTGTCTATAAAGAAGACAAGAACTCAATTACCTGCCAGTTCTATGATAAGTTGTATGAGTTATTCAGCAAGGAGTCCTATACTTTTGTGACAGAGTGTCATAGGTAGCTGACACCAGGGAAACCAAGGACATTAGGAAAGGACCGTCATTGCTGAACCACCAGAATCCACATTGCCATCTTTTTCATTGTCAGAGGGTCTGGTTAGTCTAGAGTAAGTCTCTGGTCTACCAGGAGCCTAGATTTGATGAGTTTTCTTAAACATCACTTATGGGATTCCAAATGCAGTCCTATTCAAGACAGAGGATCCCGACAACCGTCTTACGCAGCAGGTAACTGTAGACCAGTCAGGACAGTCCAAGGGGAGTAGAGCATGCCACTCTAAGTCTAGTCTAACTAGGGAAATTGTCATATCACCTGCCACAATCCAGTTTTCTCAACTATCAAATCTATTTTAGAGAACAGCATCTGAAGTAGCAGAAAGTTCTCAATCTGTTCAGCATTCATAGCTAAGCTGTAAAGATGCAGCAAGGACCAGCCAGTGTCGCATCTCACAGAGGAGGTCTCACAAAGGAAGTTAGAAGCTATTTGTTTTCAACTAAATATATAGATGAACTGAAATCACTTCCATTAAGACATACAGGAGGAAAAGTTTTCCAACAGTGTATTGAGAATCAGCTGTAGCTGGTGAAGCACAGAGAGCCTCAAGTCTGCTCCTTGAAATCTTACGACTAAATGTGTGTAGCTGAAGCACCAGCATAGAGGAGAATATAGTGGCTGTAGGAGTCAAGAATATGGATTATCAAACCTGGGCATGTCTAACGTACCCTCATACTTGATGTGCTACAGTAGTGACAAACTTGCATGTTACAGGGTGCTAGTTACAGGTGTTACACCCTTGCATGTTGCAAGGTGCTAGTTACTTGTGGTTCCCAGCCAAATGTTATAAGCAAACATAAGTAGCAATAGCCTCAGAAAGAAGGTAGCTGTTGGCTTCTCTTGCCATTATCTCTTACAATAATTCAATTACCTGATATTTTAAAATGCTTAAGGTTTTTGGAAGAAAATGATTTCTCAAAATGGAAATGCATACAGACAGAATCAATTGAAAACTGCCTTTTCAGAAATGCTGAAGAGGATTAAATCTCTTTGCTATGAGACTTAGGTATTAATATAAAAGTATAATGCATAGAAATGATGGACATGAATTCAGAAATAGAAAGTACTTGTAAGGATAGTAAAAATTCTGTTTCACAAATAAATTCCTGTGAGCTATAAAAAATGAGGAGTTCATCTAATTAAAATAGAACATGAAAGAAAGATGATTTGATACAAGGACAAACATTTTTCACTAAGAGATCACAACACAAATCAGTGGTGTCAGACAAGAGACTTGTATCCTCCTTTTATTAAAAGGCAAATGTATAAAACTGACTACTGTTCTTCACAGTTTTCCAAGAATTGCAGAGTCATCATTACTGAGCAGTAGGACAAAACCCCAATAAACCTGCAGCAATGAAGTCATGGTTGGATTTCTTGATATAAGTACAAAGTTTGACTGAAGAGCTGTTTCTGACTCCAGAAATAAACTAACTGAAACTGAGGTAGATGGTTTAAGTTGGCATAAGCTAGCACTGCCAAAACAAACTTGTCCTGCTTTCCTAATTCACTGCTGCTATCAGTCCTTCGCTGCTGCCCCTTGTCCATTCTAGCACAGGTGTTCATGCAGTTAGTGAAGCCGGTCTGCCAGCGAACTAACATTACTTTTTGCCTAGGCTAGTTTTGCCAGCTGCTTCTCTTTGTGGCTGGGAAAGCACTTGTGCCAGGATAAAGAAAATGTTGCAGAGGTGGGAATAATGAGAAGATAAGGCTCTTGTTTGGCAGTGTTGCTGACTTATTTGGCTTAAGACATGCATACTGTTATAGCCTGAATATCCAGACAGACACCCAACCACAAAAAGTAAGCAGAGATGAGATTAGAGTTGGCCAGGATGAAAAGTGTTGTTTTATACAGAAACACGAAGACACCTGCGTCTCAAAGGAACTTTATGTTACTTCAGTGGAGACATCCCATGCTTTTGAGTGTAAAGGCTGGGACAGTAAGTAGAAGCATACAGTATTATCCCAATATTATCCAACAGACCTAGAACTTGCCTAGTTGCCCTGTACAGGATGCAAAAAATAAGCTTTAAGGATTGGATGACTTTAATAAACCACCATACATTACAGATGGTATCTTGTATCAACAAGGATTCCAATAGGTTATAAAAAGAATTATGAATTACATGACTTTTACATAGCACGAAGAAATGAATTACATGATTTTCATGTGGCAGCAAGAAATGCAAACTCCTTTGTGTTTGCCAAGATAGTGAGATTGCTATAAACAAGTATGCTGCTACTGGACAATCATTATGACAAAACCAGATACACTAAGAATTTTTATAGGCCAGAGTAAGGTCCTTAAACATGAGCATTACATCATGAAAATTGCTCAGGGAGAGATTTTCAGCTATCCATGCAAGCAAAAAGTTTTGGCAGCATCAATTATATTAAAAAAAAAAACACAGAAAGACTGCACTTCTCTTTGCTATTTTTCTATTTGTGTGGCTTTCCTTCAGTATTGCCTGAGTAGCAAGGCACACTGACCTGGGTCTTTCAGGGTGAAAATAAATATTGGTGAGTTCTTGATGTGTGATGAACTTGATGACAATGGTGGGCTGCGTAATGCTCTGCTAAGTATGAAAGACAAGAACTTGTCAATGAAGAGGAGCAAATGCCAAACAGGACTGAAAGAGATTAGTTTGAGACGTGCTTAGTAACGAAGGCAGAGGAGAAAGGTGATGTGTGTTGTGCATGTGGAAAATGAGAGATTATTAAAGCTTCATGATACCTGTTAACTTATTTCAGTTAATTCATCCTTTATGTGCTGAAACTAAATTTTCTCTCAAAATTCCTTGGACTGGATTTACAGAGCAAGGTGAATGCTATGAGGAAGAGAAACACTGGAAAAAATGCCATTTTAAAAATTAACAACAGCAGTGTATTCTGAATCCATTTCAAAAGGAATCCTATAATATTAATCAGTGTGAGCACATGCAGAATGGAAGTTCTTTTTGTAACATTGTGTAATTGTTTGTGTTTGCAGAGCACTGGGTAAAATGTTAAAAATGTGTCTGAAAAAGGAAAACTGACAATTGTTAGGTTTTCAAGTGGCTTCTTGGATTTGTGGTCATTGGCAGTTCCATTATATTTGTGTAAGGCACCATCTACATTTCAGAAAATGATAATGCCATTACATAATTGATAGTTAAATGTGAAAGGCAAGCAGAGACATAGAATCATAGAATCATAGAATGGTTAAAGTTGGAAGGGGCCTTAAAGATCATGAGCTTCTGAGGCATATTTTTAACTGACTACAAACAGTGAAAGCAAGGAACTCCTCAAACAGGATTCTGAAAGGAATATAACTCAAGACCTCTAAGTTGTTAGAGCAAAATTTTAAAATCTTAAAGGAAAAACACATCATGATCCAATCCAAAGATCTTAAGAGAGAAAGTGTAGGTAGTTGCTCAATAGAAAAATTTCCAAGCATCTGGAGCAGAGAAATGTATGGGGGTTATTTGAAAATATGAAATTGCTTCCTACAATGGCATTCTGTACAAAGTAGTATTCATATTTCACAATTCCCAGGAAATTGTTGTACGGCTATGTAACACCCACAAACAACTTCATTTCCATCAGATTTAGATAGAGAAGTCAGAAATTTTCTGTAACAGTAAAGGTTTGGTTTTATTAGTCTGATTTCTTATCCTTTGGTTTCTTATCCAATGAATTCTTATAAGACTTTGGAAACTACTGTATCACTGGAAAAGAGGATTCTCTGTTCTCAAGGTGTGCTGTTAATTATTTATTACAATTTCTGTTTGCACTCCTCTGAACAGACACACCTAATCTCTTGTGAAGGGTCCAGGAAATCAGTCTGACTTGCAAGTTTTTGTGTTAGAAATGTGCTTTTAGAATTACCACTAGAATACATTTACAGCAGTGAGCCATTCTTCACAAACAGGAAGGTAGTTTTCAGTGTCAGGGTCTAGTTCAGAGGATTCTCTGAACACCAAAGTAATCACAGAATCACAGAATCACAGAATCACAGAATCTTCATGGTTGGAAGGGACCTTTGAGATCATCGAGTCCAACCAACAACAACAAAAAAACCCAATAAACCCCCCCCCCAAAACCCCCACCAAAACCAAAACAAACACCCACAACCCCACACCACACCCACCCACAAACAGATGCAAACCAACAGTCTCGGGCACTAGAGCATGCCCTGAAGTGCCATGTCTACACGTTTCTTAAATACCTCCCGGGATGGCGACTCCACCACCTCCCTGGGCAGGCTGTTCCAGTGCCTGACCACTCTCTCAGTAAAGTAATTCTTCCTGATATCTAATCTAAACCTCCCCTGCCACAACTTTACACCATTTCCTCTGGTCCTGTCACTATTCACTTGGGAGAAGAGGCCAACACCCATCTCTCTACAACCTCCTTGCAGGTAGCTGTAGAGGGCAATGAGGTCCCCCCTCAGCCTCCTCTTCTCAAACTAAACGTGCCCAGTTCCCTCAGCCTCTCCTCATATGACTTGTTCTTTAGACCCCTCACCAGCTTGGTGGCTCTCCTCTGGACACGCTCCAGCACTTCAATGTCCTTCCTGTAGTGAGGGGCCAGAACTGAACACAGCACTCGAGGTGAGGCCTCACCAGTGCCGAGTACAGAGGCACAATCACTTCCCTACTCCTGCTGGCCACGCTATTCCTGATACAGGCCAGGATGCCATTGGCCTTCTTGGCCACCTGGGAAAACTGCTGGCTCACGTTAAGCCGGCTGTCCACCAACACTCCCAGGTCCTTTTCTGCCGGGCAGCTTTCCAGCCACTCTTCCCCAAGCCTGTAGTGTTGCATGGGGTTGTTGTGACCGAAATGCAGGACCCGGCACTTGGCCTTATTAAATCTCATCCCATTGGCCTTGGCCCATTGATCCAACCTGTCCAGGTCCCTCTGTAGAGCCTTCCTACCCTCAAGCAGATCAACACTCCCACCTAGCTTGGTGTCATCTGCAAACTTACTGAGGGTGCACTCAATCCCCTTATCCAGATCATCAATAAAGATATTAAACAAGACTGGCCCCAAAACTGAGCCCTGAGGGACACCACTGGTGACCGGCTGCCAACTGGATTTCACCCCATTAATTACAACTCTCTGGGCACGGCCATCCAGCCAGTTTTTTACCCAGTGAAGAGTACACTTGTCTATGCTATGATTCGCCAGCTTCTCCAGGAGAACACTGTGGGGGACGGTGTCAAAGGCCTTACCAAAGTCCAGGTAGACAGTGTCCATAGCCTTCCCCAGATCCAGAAGGCGGGTCACATGGTCATAGAAAGAGATCAAGTTGGTTAAGCAGGACCTGCCTTTCATAAACCGATGCTGGCTGGCCCTGATCCCTCGGCTGCCCTGCACTTGCCGTGAGACCTCACTCAAGATGATCCTCTCCATGATCTTTCCTGGTACCGAGGTCAGACTGACAGGCCTATAGTTTCCTGGATGGTCCTTCCAGCCCTTCTTGTAGATGGGCGTCACATTGGCCACCCTCCAGTCATCTGGTACCTCTCCTGTTGACCAGGATTGTTGATAGATAATGGAGAGAGGCTTGGTGAGCTCTCTCACCAGCTCCCTGAGTACCCTTGGGTGAATCCCATCTGGCCCCATGGACTTATGCGTGTCCAGGTGCATAAGCAAATCATTAACTGCTTCCTCCTGGATTACCAGGGGGTTGTTCTGATCTCCATCCTTATCTTCCAGCCCAGGAGGCTGAACACCCTGTCGGTAGCTGGTCCGACTATTGAAGACAGAGGCAAAGAAGGCATTAAGTATCTCAGCCTTCTCCTCATCCTTGGTCGCAATGTTTCCCCCCGCATCCAGTAAGGGATGGAGATTCTCCCTGACTCTCTTTTTGTTGATGTATTTATAAAAACTTTTTTTGTTGTCCTTTATATTAATGGCCAGGTTGAGTTCCAGCTGGGCTTTTGCCTTCCTAATTTTTTCTCTGTATAACCTAACAAGATCTCTGTACTCTTCCTGAGTTGCCTGTCCCTTCATCCAAAGATGGTAAACCTTCCTTTTTTCCCTAAGTCCCATCAAAAGCTCTTTGTTCAACCAGGCCGACCATTTTCCCCGCCCTTTAGTTTTGCGCCTCATGGGGACAGCCTGCTCCTGGGCCTTTAGGATTTCCTTCTTGAAGAGCATCCAGCCTTCCTGGACCCCTTTGCCCTGCAGGATTTTCTCCCAAGAGACCCTCCCGACCAGGGTTCTAAACAGGCTAAAGTCCACCCTCCGGAAGTCCAAGGTGGAGGTTTAGCTCACCCCCTTCCCTACCTCACTAAGAATTGAAAACTTGACCATTTCATGATCGCTAAGACCAAGATGGCCTCTGACCTCCACATCTCCCACTAGTCCCTCTTTGTTTGTGAAAAATAGGTCCAGTGAGGCACCTCCCCTGGTAGGCTCTTCTACCAGTTGTGTCAGGAAGTTATCTTCCACACACTCAAGGAACCTCCTAGACAGCCTGCTCTCTGCCGTGTTATATTTCCAGCAGATACCCGGTAGGTTGAAGTCCCCAACCAGAACAAGGGCTGGCGATTGCGAGACTTCAGCCAGCCTCTTATAAAATACTTCATCAACCTGCTCATCCTGGTTGGGTGGTCTATAGCAGACTCCCAGCACAAAATCCCCCTTGTTAGCCTTCCCCTTCATCCTTACCCACAAACACTCAACTTCATCGTCACTGGAATCTAGCTCTATACAGTCAAAACTCTCCCGAATGTACAGAGCCACACCCCCTGCCTCTCCTTCCTTGCCTATTCCTTCTGAAGAGCTTCTAGCCACTCATCGCAGCATTCCAGTCATGACTGTCATCCCACCATGTTTCCATGATGACAACTATGTCATAGCTGTCCACAATGGCTTCCAGCTCATCCTGTTTGTTGCCCATGCTACGTGCATTATCGTAGATGCACTTGAGCTGGGCTCCCGATTTCACCCCCATCCTTGGCCCTTTACCCCCAGGCTCATTTCCAGTGGGCCTGGTTTTATCTCCTTCCCCCTCCACCTCTAGTTTAGAGCTCTGTCCATGAGCTTTGTTAGCTCCTGGCCTAGTACCCTTTTCCGCTTTCGAGATAGGGTTTTAGTACCCAATTTTGCCATTGTTAAGTGTTTCATCTACAGATATATTTATGACCCTATATGGTAGCCAGCAAGATCTATTGTTATTAGTAATGCCTCTTGTTTCTCTTGTATTTTTTAAAGATGAAAATACCATTTTCCATTTGATTTAAATGGGATCTAGTGAAGGAAATTCAGTGAAAGAGCATAGAGACTTTATTCTGGGCTATAAGGTATTCACTGCAAATACTTTTACTCACTTTTTCTTGCAACAGTAGTGTTTGAATATGGGACCTCTCCCTTTTGTCACATTTGTACTTCAGAAGTGTGAGTTTCTTTTTCCTCCTTATGTATTAACTCTTTATTAGAAAATGCTGATGTTCTTGAAAATGGTTTTTCTTTGTCTTATGCCTTCCCTCTGGATACAACAACATTATAACAGGGTGGGGAAGCATTTCTGTGTTTTGATTATATTAGTGGAGATTTTCATGGTTAAGGAGTTTAGAATACTATTTAGCACAATACTATTGAGCAGCTACAGAAGTAAAGTACCATTTCTACAGATGGGGCATCAACCGCTGCTTTTTATTTTTCACAGCCACGGTATGTTATAGTACCAGCATATACATATCACACACTCCTCTGTCATTTTGTAAATTAAATGTTGATATATTTAAAACCCTTAAGTATGTCAACATTTATTTAAATGGTAAGTGGCCTACCACATTCAAATCAGCCCTCCACAAAGGCAACATTTTAATATGCTATTCTCAGGAGAGTTTGCAATGAAATTTCTGCCTCCAGACACTGCTGCCATCTGCACACAATGAAATGACATACTTGTTGATCACCACTGACCAGCCCGGATATTTGCAGGTCATTTGTGATAGGAAGGAAGGTAGTTTCATCACTAGAGTGAATAATGAAAGAGATAAAATGTAATCTTGATAGATAATCCTGTTAAGAGGGAAATTGGAAAGTATTTAAACATCCGGCTTGATACTAATAGCCTATTCTATAGGATTAGATCTAAGATTAATACTCAGAATTCATAGACAAACCTTCCTCTGTACAATCACAAGCTTCTCTTGAGTCTTAAGTGACTTGCTTTTTTGCAGATGACATCTTTTTTTTTTTTTTCCTTATTGTCAGAGCAAAACCACATACGCTTTCAGGAAAAAGTAGGGTTTTCAAGTAATGTCTAACAGTTTATTCTATTTGCTATTGAATTTCAAAGACAATTGATTTTCTTTTGAAGTTGACCCTGTTAATAGTTTTCTTGAGAGTCAAAAGAAGACTGAAAGTTGGGTTTTTTTCTACCAGTTGTAATTAAGGCAAAGTATCTTTCTTAGGGAACCAAATCTTCAGGTGCTTGTTTGGAGTTAGGCTCGCTTTTACATGAGCAGGGGAAAAAATGGCTCAGGAGTTTTCACTGCTTTGAGTGGCTCATGCCACTCAAAAAGGGCTTCTTTGCATTCCTGCTCTTTCCAGTGGAATGATACAGATCTTCTCACTGCACTATAAACGATGTTTAACAGATTAACTTTTAGTGTGTTGCAGACGGAGTGAGTAAATTCACTAGTTAGAGTGAAGTAGTAAAATGTTTATTTAGGTGAAACAGTGATTTAACAAGATCAGTAGTAAGTGCGATAAAACCAGTAGTAAATGCGATAGTGTTTTACGAGATTTGATGTCGAGGTACACTCTATTATTTACTGCATAGAGGACAGGGTCAAACAATCTGTCAGGGAGACCCTCCCGTTGAGTCATGAGGTTCAGAAAGGACCCCCTTGCTCTCTAAACTCCTTCTCAGAGAGGAGTCCAGGTGCGGCTGGATCCAATCCTAGTCCCAGACTTGGTCAACGGCTTATGTTTAAAGGATTATATATGCACAATCAATCCTTTACATTACTTCGCTAAGATTTCAAAGTTTAGCATGCTATTAGTTACTTACCGAGAATCTGTTGAGGCAAGGAATCTCTCAACCTCGAGGAGTAGAACCTTAAGCGAGCGTCCTCAGCAAAGGGGAGATCCTGGCTTGCAGCCCGCTGCCATACAGCAGAGCTCAAAGGGCTCTTGGGCTGTCCACTGCTTATACAGTAAGATAATTGACCTATAGTCATATTCTCATGGGAACAAAATTTCTAGGTCCCCACTCCAGGCAGTATTTTGACTATGTCGCCAGCCATCCCCTGAAGTCCAGGTGCAAGTTATCACAACTGATGTTGTGGTGGCCATGGTGGCCAAGGCCAGAGCAGGAGCTGGGGAGGGGGGAGGGGGCGGGGGAGGACAGGGTGGGGAAGCAAAACAGGGAGAGCACACCGCCACATAGTGTTATCTGGGACTATCTCAATATTTGATCTATGCTAATAAAGAATTAGTAAATATGTAGAACTGACATTGGTTTTAAGTACAATTCTTCAACCCTTGCCAGCATAATAAAGATTTCATTAATCAGTTGAAGCCTGAACAGGACAATATGGACTCTAGATAGTTGAATGCATCTGTTGGTCATGAAATCAGACTATATAATTAAAAATAACATATTTTAGGAGCAACAGGAAAAATCCGTTAGTTGTTTCAATCTGCTAGTTTTTTGAGTCCCAATAATGAAAGTAATTTTCATATCTTAACTCATCTCTTTTAGATACCTCAGTGCAAAATTGAGAACTAGAGATTTATGAGAATAAAAATAGCTGCAGAATGACACTATCAGTATTAAATACCATGTTCTGTTACAGAAATCTGATAAATCAAAATTTGAAATATACACTTCAGATTAAGGTCAGATTTTCAGAAGAAAAGCCATATGCAGTTTGTGTATTTGAATTTTGGAGAAGAATTCAAGTATCTATGCAATAATGTCTTGATTATTGACACAATACTGCAAGGTCTGATTTAGTGGAAACCAATGTACATATTTGACTCCATGTACTTTAATGTATTCAGTATATACTGTATTTATTTTTACTTTGCTGGATTAGGGCCTGTGTTACAGAGCAGTCAGAAAGGACAGTCTTTTGAGAGTCACTTTCTTAGACAATAGAGTAAGATTGCTGCAGCAAGAATGTGAAGAATGAAGTGAGAGCTCTGGAAGAAAAGGGAATGGTTGTTTCAAGTTTACAACAGGTGTAATTGATGTCATGCCAATATCCAGCATCGGTAGCCATAACCATTATGAGTGGAAAATATTAAGATACAGAAAATCAGAAAAAGCCCAGAAAAAGAGATCACAACGTTAAGTGAAACTAGTTTATATGAGAAAACACTGTATAGATGACAAGTTACTGGAAGAATAATTTAATGATAGATGTTACTGCTTTTGTCTTACATTCATAACTGAAGCATTTTTTCTTCCTCTTCCTCTTATTTTTTTCTACTCTATGCCACTTCCTGCTTTGCTGCCTCTTTTTCTTCCTATTGAACATAAAAAATATTTTCTAGTGATTGCTGTGATTTTATGGTATAATGTGCTCCACATACCATCTTGTTAATACATTTACTGAAGCTTTATGTGCATTTTTATTGTAAACAGGAGTAAAAAATATGTATTGAGATATGGATAGGCACATTGGAAATGAATATGAGGCTCTGAAGGTTCCAAATGGAAAGAATGCTTTCAGCCTGCCTGAGGGAAACTAGCTGTGGGACCTGAAAGAGCCACTATAGCCTTCCACTTCAAAACAGGAGATGCAATACAGAATCCTTTCATGAGGTTAAGTATTGTATTTCCTGCAGACTTGGCACAAAGAGGTATACCTGGATGAAGAGAAGAACAATAACAGAAGTTGCAGAACTTCAAAGAGGCAACACAGTGTGTGTGTGATTGCAGCTACCCTGCACTTTCACAGGCTATGCAGAGAAGACTTACACATTATTGAGAAATATAAAGGGCAGCAAAGAAATATTTTCATGAATTCTAATATCCCTGCTATGACTCCTTCCAACTGCAACGTGTGAAACTAAGAACAATACCGCTCTTCTGAGGAGTTGGGTTTGTGTGGAAATGGTAGTCTCTTCTCTCCTAAAAGCTAGTTGCCTTTTGCAAACCAGAATAGAAATGGCTCTTTTCCTATCACTCTGGGAAAGGAGAATTAATATTTAAGGTATATTTTGAAAGAGAAGGAGAGAGTCCTTCTACATGGGAAGTGAGATTTTGCCAAGCACTTGAGGCATTATGAGAGCAGTCACTGAATTTCAAAGAAGACAATGAAAGCTCTGAAAAGAGGAGTGAGCAAAGCTTTGGTAATACAGAAAAATGAATGCAAATAATTTACGTTGACTTGTAGTACAAAATAAATTGATTCAGCTGCTTCTACCACATATTTTTAATTTCTGAGCCTGTCTTTTTAGTGGCTTTTACTTCTATAGAATAGAGCTACAAGGATCAAAACAAAGGAGCAAGGTTTAATGAAAATGAGAACAATATGGTTGAAGAGATACGTAAACTTTTTTTTTGATTGTGAAATGACTCATTCCCAACACTTGATTTAGGATAACAATCTCATCAGCGAGGAATCGAGAAGCTGCCACGCCTGCTGGCTTTACAAGCTTGTTTCGATACTGAGTGGAGATGTTTGGTGCAGAAGAGATGTGACACTCTTAGGGAAAGTGGACACAATGCAAACGTAGAAGTAAACTCAGGCTCTGATTATTATTTACTGAAAAAAATACTCTGAATCGTTGGTGCTGAAGATCTCACACTAAATGAAGACAATGCTGTGGTCAGGATGTCCCATCAGTCGTTCGCAGGTGGGAATACAGACCGTATGAGCAATTTCTAATAATACACACCCTTGGCACACTGAGCTGCAGTACAAACTAAACACTCAAACTTGACTGGAGACAACAACTTATTTTTAGGTTTTCCTACCAGTGTTCTCTCATCATAGCTAGAGTGAGGTTATTTTTACCAAAATGCAAGGATGATGGCATCGTTAGCATCTTCTACAGATTGCTTGACAATGCAGTTACAAAGATAGCATGGAAAGAAAGGTATATTCTGTTCTTCCTTAGTGACCAGGGAAGATAATATGGAGCTGACTAGTGGAAACTTTTAATTTTTACTTTACTAGCTTTATAAAAGCCGTATCAGACCAAATTCTCAGTTAGTATAAATTGGCTTAGGTCCACTCAAATCAATGACTCTATACAAAAGCCTTCGCTCCTGTATATAGATAATGCCAAAGAGTCTGGCAGCGTTGCTTGGTTTTTCAAAGGTGTTTGCTTTTGACATACAACATTTCCTACCCCCACCCCCTCCCCCCGGAGCTAGTAAACAGTGACCTACACAACCCATCCAGCCCCTGAAAGCACAGGCAGTGAGAGATCACGACTGGGAGTCACTACCTGACTAAGTGATTGTTTGAGTCATTTGCAAAGTGTTCCACAGTGTTTATTGCTTGAGCTGATTTTTGGAATTTCTCAGATCCTCTTTCATCAGTCTCAACTTAAGATATTTAAGCTCTAAGGAGTGGTTTAAGCATACCGGCTTTTATTTATTTATTTCAGTAGTTTTTCTTGGGGATTTTATTTTTTTCTATTATTTAATAAATTACATTAATAGTAATATAATCCATAAAAATTTTCATCGATTTCCTTAGTAAGATTAATTTTTAGGTGTTATTGTATTCTATCTGAGTTTGCGCTAAATCATTCTGTAACTTGACTAGATATAAAACTGCTCATTTTAAATAGCACAAAGAAAATTTATCAGCTATGATAGAATACTGACATCCTCATAAAATGTTACAAGCTGATAATGTAAGTTTGCATGTTAACTCTGAAGTATAAAAAGTAGGGAGATACAAGGCATACATAACTTTTAATTCAATATTTTGATTTTCTCTTTCCTTCTCCATTGTCTCTCTCCTGCAGACAAAAAGATTGAAAGAAGTTCCTATAGAAATGCAGGCATCTCAGTTAAAAGCTTCTGAAGTTACAGCACAAGCTGAAAAAACTTTGAATGAACTTCCTGTTCCTCTAGTTAGCTCCCAGCTAAACTTTATTTCGATATATGACTCCAATGGCATTCATGATGAAGAATGGAAAAATCTGGATCTTAGTTTCAAACCAAAGATATAATAAAATTAATTAGTCTTAAAGATATTATAAAAATTCTAAACCATCTATTACAGCATCAACATTTTTCCATCAACATTTTTTAAGGGAGATAAACAGTAGAAAATAAGCAGCAACTAATCCACTAGGATTATACCTGTATGGAACATTTATTGCTGCAAAATGAATCACACAGGATAAAGTTTCAAGAGAAGAGTTTGGAAATGGGCTTCATACACTTGGTGATATAATTGGATGTCAAACTGATCTTTAGACTTTCTAGAAGAAAACGGGGACCATTTTTTCATTAAAGATATGAGAATAAGAAAGTATGAAAAACATTCTGTTGTTTACCAATACTAGATTAACAGTAGACAGAATATTTGGGAAAAAAAAGAAAAAAAACCCTTCAAATTTTCTGGACAATCTGATGGAACAGGCTGAGGATAGCTGAAAAATTACTACCTGCTATTCAGTTTGTAATAATTCAGTTATTATAAACATAGTTCTTTAATATTTGCTTTACTGTGTTGATCATAGACCTCATTCAGTACCCAAATCCTATATATCTCTAGATTCAAAAAGACATTTAAGTCTGGAGGAATTAAAATAAAATGTTACTGAGTTGAGACATGACATCAGCAAGGACTTTCAGTTTAAATCTTCCTTTCTTGATTTAATAGAGCTTTTCTATAATTACAATAGCTCTTATATAGCATTCTTCACCATAGATCTTAGAAGATGGTGGATAAAATTATCTTCTATAATTAATTATGTGAAAGATATGCTTAGTCAAATAGAAATCTCTGGGCTTAATGTAACAGTCCCTTTGGCCTTAAAAATCTTGGGATGTTTGTACTCAGCTTACAAATGAAGGTTCAGAGGATGGAAATGAGTCAGCAGGGTGAGACTCAGTAAAGCAGAGCAGAGCAGAGATGACACATCTCATGTTTCTACATTGAACACCCCCTCAAGCCTTTGCTGATTTTAAACAGAAATCAACTACTTCTAGCAAAAGTTAATGGCAGGATTAGGGCTTCTGGGTGACATAGGCAAAATCAGAATATTTCCTGCTACTTAGCAAGCTAATAACTCCAAAGCTGATAAGCAGCACTTGCTACAGTCAATTGTGTCAAAGTCCATTTTGACAACATTTGGTTTGTAGATCAATAACCTGGAAGACTGTAACTTCTCAGAAGCCATTGCAGTTAGTGGATCAATAGAAGTGTTGTTTACTCACAGGCTATAATAGTTAGGCAGGAGATGTTTTTATCTGTTGTGCCAAAGATGATTGCATCACTGACTTTATGAAGTCCTCTGAACTGGAACAAGCTATCCAGTCAAACAGACAGCTAAATCACAATTTTGCTATTGCCCATATATTCGTGCATATTATACAGACTAAATAATGGGCATTTTTGAAGATAAGCCCCGGTGTTACCCTGTGGCCCAGACAGTCATTTGCATGCAAGTGCTCCCCATTAGGGCTCTCTTTCTATTACTTTGCTCATTTTGACTGAGGAGATCCACTCTGCTCTGTGTGACAGCTAGCAGGCATCACTCGTAACTGATTCAAGATGTTTGATGACTAAAGGGGACAGTTCATTTTTCCCAGATGATCCTGGTATGAAGACTGAGATACCAAACTTTAGATTGTCAGATATGGTCCGGGTAACAGGTGGTTTTATGTGTGCAGATGTCTCTCTTTTCCTCATTGCCTTTCTGCTCAGTACTGAAAATGCACAGGAGTGGATTTTTAGTGGGTTTCTTCTTCTTCTTCTTCTTCTTCTTCTTCTTCTTCTTCTTCTTCTTCTTCTCATTATCATTATCATTATCATTATCATTATTAAACAGTAGGTACCTAGAACAGATACTAGCAGCCTGCAAAAATATGTTATGCAGAGTACAGTCAACATAAAGTCTGTTGGAACACAGCACACTGGAACTTAGTTGCTCCAAGAGATCCTAAAAGATATGTAATTCAAGAAATTTCCACTGAGATCAAAATTACTGTCAGACTCTAATTTGAAAAAAAACCCCCTTTGCTTAATAATTTTATAAAATGCTTTTTTCCCCCTTCATTTCAGGAATGGGTACAGAAATTTGAGTAAACCACACATACATTTGCCCTTTTCTAAGTTCAACAGAAAAGATGTCTCTTCACTAAACCAGTTCCTGCCCTCATATCTGCAAAAGATGATTTCCTGAGGAACAAAAGAGAATTCTTTCCCTGAGTTTAGATATCAACAAAACTTGTTAGTTAGTTTAGAAGAAGCTTATGTTGTAAGTGGAGGTCTTTTGCAGAGGATAAATAACTAACAGCATCCTTTTCTGGCTGAGTAGGAAATTAAGTATCTTAAGGTACTGTCTGACCTTAACTGTCATGTAGGTCAGTGGCAGATAGGTGATCTCTTTAGACTGTGGCTAAGACCGTTTAGACCAGAACTTCAATGTGGAAGCAAAGAGGAAATCCTTGTAGCAGGCAGAACCAGTTGAAAAATTGGTGTAACTTCTGCTTATAAACTCTCACCTACTAAATAGGCAGTCATCTCCTTTGTGGATTTATCTCTTTAATGTCTTAAAATGCATTCAGTGCAGAATCACCTGAAGTGATTCAGTCCAGATGTCAGAGGCATGGGGAACTGGGGAGCTCTGTAATGAGAGGAGAAGCCTAAAAAAGATGCCAAGAGATGTGGAAACAATTAATGCCACTTGTGATTTGAGAAATGACTTACATCTAAGAGTATATTGCAGCTCAAACAGTCATTAATGAAAGCAGCAAGCTGTGCTTGTCAAATGTAGATATTCCTCTGCAAACCAATGCCACCACTATAATCTTGTTTGGCCGGTACTTCAGGCTGTTGTGCCTCCTCATTGAGTCATGCTTAGCAAAGAAACTTTCAGCTGTCTAATTACAGCCAGTCTCTATGCTTTCTGAATGGAGCAAAGGGTCTGTATTTTAGTTGGCTTGCTGCACGACCACTGAACTTTGGTCTGTTGCAGACTATTCACAGGCAGAGATGATCCACAAGCTGCCATACAGCAAATTGGCTCTTTGGAGGTAATTGATAAAAGATCCATCCTGCTGACTCAGTGTAGAAGTCAGACTGTCTCAGAAGCATAATGAATAGGCTGTCCCTAAGGTGTAGGCAGAAAGGTCAGAAATGAAGCTGTCCTCTCAAAACTGAGGTATAGTCAAGTTCAGACTGAGATTTATGGTTTTTGTTATTTAACTTATCAACGAAAGCAAAAGTGGAAAGGGAGGACATGTACACCATATCCAGTGAGAGAACATTAGAAACAAGGGAAAGTGATCTTTCTGGCTAGGCAATGTCTGAAAAATGCATCCTTATCCTTTATACAAAACCATTTGTTTTGTCACCATCTGTATTTGTACCTGCAAGTACCACAGCTGTTTATACAGTTACATCTTCAAATGCTGTGAAGAATATTTTTGGTTACTGCATGTTAATGGTCATAAGAGCAGCAAGGACAATTTGAGATGAGAACAAAAGTGAACAATATGTTTATAAGAGAACTAAAGCTACTGATTTATCTCCAAGACAAGTAAAAAAATATACTAAGCCCTCAGTTTCTGAGGGTTCTTCTGTAGAAGAGGAAAGTAGGGCACTTGGGTTTTTTCCTGAAGTTTATTTTCCATTAATGCTAATCTCCTTCTGAAGATCTTGCTATTACAATGCTTCAGTGTTGCTAAATAACTTGGCAATTAATTTAAAATACTAGTCCAGCCAACTGAATTCACATCTTTGTCTTGAAGAATGATCTTTTACATTCCTCCAAAGAAGTTATCTTCTGTTGATTTTTTTTTCACTTTGATAGTGTGTTTTTATAATAAGCTCTGATTTCTGCCTGACAAATTTGGTGGCCTTTTACAATACTGCCACAGGCTTGGTGGACAAGGGCAGAGCAACAGACGTCATCTACCTGGGCTTATGCAAAGCGTTTGACACTGTCCCACACAACATCCTCATCTTGAAATTGGAAGGTCACGGGTTCGATGGATGGACCACTCGGTGGATAAGGAACTGGCTGAATGGCCCCACTCAAAGGGTTGTGGTCAATAGTTCAATGTCCAATCAGCGGCCAGTGATGAGTGGAGTTCCTCAGGGGTCGGTACTGGGACCAGTGCTGTTCAACATCTTTGTCAGAGACATGGACAGTGGGATAGAGTGCACCCTCAGCAAGTTTGCTGACGACACCAAGCTCGGTGGCGCAGTCGACATGCTGGAGGGAAGGGATGCCATCCAGAGGGACCTGGACAGGCTTGAGAGATGGGCTTGTGCAAATCACATGAAGTTCAGCCAGGCCAAGCGCAGGGTCCTGCACCTGGGACTTGGCAATCCCAGGCACAAATACAGCTTGGGCAGAGAATGACTGGAGAGCAGCCCTGAGGAGAAGGACTTGGGGGTGCTCATGGATGAGAAGCTCAACATGGGCCGGCAGTGTGCACTGCCAGCCCAGAAAGCCAACCGCATCCTGGGCTGCATCAAGAGAAGTGTGGCCAGCAGGTCACGGGAGGTGATTCTACCCCTCTACTCTGCGCTCGTGAGTCCCCACCTGGAGTACTGTGTCCAGCTTTGAAGTCCTCAACACGGGAAGGACCTGGACCTGTTGGAACGGGTCCAGCAGAGGGCCATGAAGATGATCAGAGGGATGGAGCACCTCCCCTATGAAGACAGACTGAAAGAGCTGGGGTTGTTCAGCCTGGAGAAGAGAAGGCTCCGGGGAGACCTCATAGCAGCCTTCTAATATCTGAAGGGAGCCTACAGGAGAGCCAGAGAGGGACTCTTTGTCAGGAGATGTAGTGACAGGACAAGGGGTAATGGTTTTAAATTGGAAGAGGGGAGATTTAGATTAGATATTAGGAGGAAATTCTTTACTGTGAGGGTAGTGAAGCACTGGAACAGGTTGCCCAGGGAAGTTGTGGATGCCCCATCCCTGGAAGTGTTTAAGGCCAGGCTGGATGGGGCTTTGAGCAACCTGCTCTAGTGGAGGTGTCCCTGCCCATGGCAGGGGGGTTGGAACTAGATGACCTTTAAGGTCCCTTCCAACTCTAACCATTCTATGATTCTTTAGCCTCTGCCTTTCCTTAGTTGGCTTGCACTTGATGAAACAGAGCAACATCCTTCTAGTAGCTGTGCTAGTGCATGTTCACCAGCATACATCAGTATCATTGCAGCTCTATCATCTAAAGACTTGGGAAGGAAGAAAAGCAGGACTGCAAGTCAACCCCAGAGAAGGTGGGGAGGTTAGAAGACCTGCTAGGATCTAAGTGGACTATGGAATCTAGGTAACCAGGGTCCTTTCAGTCAGAGAGGGAAGAATACCTCAATGAGAGGACATCCTTTGCTAAGGAGAGATGCCATTTAAACAGTGAAGGCTGGGTAGTTCTGATTGCATGACACAGCCAACAGCTGTGCCTGGCTAGGGAGAGGGTAGAAGTTGGTTAGTACCTATGCGCTGCAGCTTGTGGAGTGTTTCTTTGCCAGAACTTCGAAGTAGTGTATTCACTGTGTTGATATAATTTCAACTGTAGAGAAGCTTCTCTTCGTGGCAATGCAAATAGGGACCCCACTGCCAGGAAAGTGAATATAATGCATCATTCACTGTGTTATTTATAAGTTCAGTACGTGGACTTTTGTTAAGACTGGCCTTGTATTTTAAAACACACTAAGATGAATGTGGACTCTTATTATCTAAAATAACCTATTAAAATGTGCATTAGACCTTAGTTACTTTCCAGTGTACTAGAAAAGCAGAATAATTTCAGTTACTAATGGTTGACCCATGGTACAAACAAGTTGTGGTAAGATAGGACATCCCAGGATGACATTGATGGGGAGGAATAATGCAGATATACCTCTACTGGGTGTGTTTAACATCACAGAATTTTAATATAATATTGCTGTTCAGAGTACTAGACATCATATTCATTATCATAGAATCATAGAATCATAGAATCATCTGGGCTGGAAGGGACCTTCAAAGGTCATCTAGTCCGACCCTCCCCGCAGTCCGTGGGGAAACCCCCAACTAGACCAGGTTGCCCAGGGCCTCATTGAGCCTTACCTTGAATGTCTCCAGGGAAGGGGCCTCAACCACCTCCCTTGGCAACCTATTCCAGCGCTCCACCACCCTCATGGTAAAGAACTTATTCCTAATGTCTAACCTAAATCTGTTTTTTTCCAGTTTAAAGCCATTACTCCTTGTTCTGTCATTGCTGGCCTTTGTAAACAGACTGTCTCCAGCCTTCCTGTAGGCCCCCTTTCAGGTACTGGAAGGTTGCTATTAGGTCTCCCCGGAGCCTCCTCTTCTCCAGGCTGAACAATCCCAGCTCCCTCAGCCTGTCCTCGTATTATGTGAGATCCAACTGTGCATGACAAACAAAAAACTCAACAAGGAAGGACTGAGCTTTTCTCAGGCTTATCTGCTGGCAATAAGGTAAAATGGGTGGAATTTATCTGCCTTTGCCTAGAAAGAGTCTTTCCCTACTACACACTCACAGCATGGCTACATTTTGAACTTTAAATGCAAATTAATTTTCTTTGGTATTTAGGCAGCTTCTCAGCTCTGTTAACTTGTGGAGTCCGGCACATACTTTTGTTTGCGCAGTAGATGTTGTCAAGACATCTGACTGCTAACTGTAATCTACATCTAATTGTCAATTTTTGTTACTTAGCATCTCCAGAAGAAATATTTCCATTCTCCCTCTGTCTTTTCCTCTTCACTGTGGGATTTAAGCATGCACAGGTGAAAATTAAAGCTGTCATTTACAATTAAAGAAAACACGTGGCACTTGTTGGCACTGTAGAAAAATAGTCATTAAAATTTTCATAAACGTACAATACAAAAACTGGGAAAATACCTGCTGGTTGGACAGGTGGAGCATTTACAAAATCTTTGTAATAGCTTCAAAATCTCATTATTGAGTGAGAAACTATTGGTATGAAATTCAAGCATTTAAATTAGCATATGCTGTAAGCAGGCTTGGCCACGTGCTTGAACCTGATTAAAACTCAACATCTCTTTCTTCTGGGTTCTAAATCCAAAATCTATTAAAAAACCAACCATGGGCTACCACACATCACGTGAGTCTTCAAGCAGCATTGACCTTAGAAATTCTGGGAGCTCAGGCAAATCTCTTCCAGGTTTTCTTCCTCTCTCTCGCTCTCACACACATTACATACCTTTTCTATTACATTTTACAGAAGTCTTTCTTCTAGTTAGAGCTACATTTTTCCTTTATGGTAGGAAGAGGAAATCCCTTCCATCCACAAAAAAAATGTTGTTCTGCTATATAGTGACATGTCTCCATTCAGCGTTACTCCAACACATTACCATAGTGACAGGAGGTGTTGCTAGGAAGTTTTTCCAGTGGTTCTTAGGATGCTGACCTGAATGTTAAATCTTAAAGGAGCAGCTAGAGTGTGTATTTTCAATTGGAAGTAAAAGAAATCAAATACTTCCTTGATACTAACAGATTGTTCTATAATGCTCAGCAGCGAAAGCAGTTTAGTAGTGTCTTGCTACAAAAGCAAGCAGCTATCCAAGATGTTGATCTAGTTTTCTGCTCAGGTAGCCTAGAAGTTCATATAGCCCGGGGGCAGATTTCAGATATTCAGAATTCAGTTGTCAAATCATAAGTTTTTGCTGTGACACCAAAGAAGATTTTCTATTACGTGTCCATGAGAGGAAGCTGGAGAGCCCTCTTCCCCCTGTAGAGAGGTTAACCAGAAAGCTCATTACTGTGTTTATGTCTGTGTCACAGCCTGAGGCCCATATTCGAGATGACTTTGTCTAAGGACTAATTAAGGGCTAAACTGGGAAAACACTATGATAACAGAAGGAGAATGAAGCAAGAATGCTAAAAAAGAGCCCCACATTTCTTGTCCACCTTATTCCAGACCAGCAAAAAGGATCTGTTATGTTGGTCAGATCTACTCTCCTAGTTTTCAATTTTATTGCCACTGATTCACTTTTTAGAGTTGTTTTAGGCACAGATAAATTTTAAAACCAGAAGGTGTAAAACATTCTTTAAACATTTCCTATGTTACTTCAGAAATGAAAACTGAAAGAAGTTTTTGTATCTATCTTGCTTGTTTTGCTTTGGATGTAGTTTAACCCCTCAGAAATCATGTACTTAAAAAAAATCCAGTGCATGGGTTGCAAACTCTGCAGAGATTGTCTTCTTTAGCACACTGTTATTCCATTTGGAATAAAAAAATATCTTCATAACACTCTGCTTGATTTTGTGATATTAGGTTTTATAAAACCCATAACCAAAGATTCTATTTAGGTCAGCAATTTCTCATTAAAAATATTAAATAATGAAATGTTTGCAAAACTAACTTGGAGAGTAGGAATCTGATTGTACTTTATTGCACCAACATAAATGTGATGGAAACATTTATAAGAAAAGCTCCAGAACTTGCAGGCATTTAGAGAGCAATACTACCTGAACGATCAAGTGCCGAGGCTTACGGCTGTTGTATGCTAATGAAAAGTAACAAACAGGTATCTGTTACACTGCAGAGCTCAAAGCTATTGTATCAGACGAGTCCTGCGAGAAAGTGTTTAGTTTTAGAAGGAACAGTGAGTGGGGTCATTTTTCCATTTCTCCACGCTTTGCTTTACTTCTGAACAAGTTCTGAACAGAGAGGTCTATAGAGCAGGCCTACATGACAGATTCCAAAGAAAGGTGTCTTTGCCTAGAGGTCATTGAGTACCATCTCTTTCCAGTTCTGTTTTTAGTCAAGTCATTCACGATTACAACAATACAACTCTGCATCATGAAGCTCTAAGGCTATACGTGGGAGAGAGATTTGAGAAGAAGGAACAGGTACAGTCAGGTTGTCTGAGTTTAATTTAGCTAAATTAACAGTTTGGGAGAGCCTTAAAAGTGCAGTTCTTAAACTCTTACTCTAAGCCTGTAGGATCAGTCCCCTGAGAGATGTGGCTGTTCTGACAAGATTACAAGAAGAGATTGGGAGGGGCAAAGAATATTGAGGGGCTCAAACACAAACTGGTTCTTAAAGCAAAGGAGTTCAAATTTGAGTTAACTCATCCTTAGTGCTGTAGGTAGAATATTTTTGTAGATTTAAAATACTAGTTCTGAAGAGAAGAAGCTGGGAAGAGCTCCTAGTTTAGGATTTATTTATTTACTATAAAAACAGAATTTCAAAATTAGACATAAGGCTATCTAAAAATTAGGTTCTTATGTGAAAAAGCAGATGAGATCTTGTGTAGTTCTGATTCTGTTGTTTGTACTCCTGCTTCATTTATTGTAATTTTTCTTAATTGTTCTCTGGTTTGTAGTGTAGTTCACAGAGGTATGTAAACTCAAGCTTGAGCTACCTGAGCAGTTGTACTAACTGCTGTGGGACACACATAGCTCACCTCAGATCAATATCGTTTAGATGACAGTTCATTCAGTGCCTGGGAAATTTCTAAACTTGGAGCCATAACTATACAATGATTGTATATGGACATAAATGTTGGCTAATTTGCCTTTTCAGCTGTCCCCACAATCCTGTTACTAACAAGTAATCTGTCTCGGTGGCACTCTCCTCTATTCATACTGGTGAAGTGACTCAAACTCTTTAACTGCTGCAAGGCTGACTTTTGGAAACTGTTCTTACGTGTGACAGAATAATGTCTGTATTTATAGCTACTAAACCGTGTGTATATATATATATATATACAGATATGGTTAAGTTTTCCATTCAGGTGAGGGACTGCTTATATGGGAAGAACAGACAATGATGTAAGGTCCAGACCCCTTTTGTGAATTAACGGTCTACCGTGTGTACCTTTACTTTGCCCTAGCTGTCCTGGCTATAAGAAGTGTAACATACTTCAGGAAAATTGAGTACTCCAGGTTAAGAATCTGTAAATAGTATAACAGTTTTCTCCTCCAAACAGACTAAGAAAATAATAAAAAGCAGCTTCTGACAAATTTGACTAATAAAAAATCAACAACACTTGGAAGGGGCATCTGTTCAGCTAAGAGGATTCCAATCTACTTTCATTGTCCAATACTGCACCCCAGAGGTAAGAGAGCATTGCTAACTTTCTAAGTTATGCTAACATAACTAACTTTCTAACATGAAAGAAGCCAAAGTATGATGCTTCAGTGCCCTTTTGGCCTTCAGTGATCATTTTAAGCAACACCTAGGACAATTCTGTCCTTTCATGACCACTCTGTGTATTGCCACTGAATGTCTTGGTTTTGTGTTTGAGAATTACTGTGAGCAGTGTACTTTGGCCAGGACAAAGGACTTAGTTGCTGCAAGTGTCACTGCACTGCTAGTGAAACCATCACTAGCTGGTGCCTGATGATTAAATGTGAGAAAGTAGTTGGATGTGTCAGCAGTTTCTCATTGCAGTGTGTCCTGAAGATACATTTTAGGTCTATTTTGACCCTGCTGGAATTCCAGCTAGACCATATATTTCTAAATAATTTTCCTCTTTTCTTCCCTCCTCATCACATACTCTTTCATGGCTGTCAAATCCTGCAGAATTGAATTGAAATCTGAAAGAAGCCTAGAGCCCAGAATATAGGTCAGATTCACCTTTGAGTTGCAGCATGCCTTGCTTGCTGTGCTGGGCTTAGCCATCCAGTGACAGATGTGTTCTCCAGATGTGGCACTGCAGACTACTTGCAAGCCTTGCTTGAACATGGTAATAGTGTGTGCAAGCTTTGTGCAAATCTATTGAAGCCTAGGCAGATTCTGACTGTCAGATCAGCCCTCTAGAAGCTGAATGTACCTGTGCTGCCCCCACAGATTCCTGGAATATACAGTGTGTATACATTATACCTAATGGCTAAAGAGAACCTCCTGATGGGTGTGAATTCAGCTTGCACAAAAGAGTTCTGGGTCACGGAGTGCAACACATTAAACAAAACACAGCAGCCTCACCTCTCAGTGTAACTGAGAGCCCAGCAGGCACTGGTTTGAGTAGAATTAGCCTCTCTCAGTGACAGGAAAGTGTGTGTCATATGAAAACAGTGCTTTTAACGAGGTAAGTAGTGAACATTTTCTGGGGAGCAGATCAGGTGGATTTCTGCAGATGTGGATTTCCATTCCTAAATCTTTGATTCATGGTGTGACCTTGGTTAAATCAGATCCTACCCCTTCATTTTCTCAGATGTTTTCCCACCTTTTGGAAAATGCTTTCCTTAGATGGAAGATAGCATCTAAAAGCAATGCATCAGCACTGCTGCAATTCTGTTGCCCTCTGAGATATTTCTCTTCTGGTTCTCTCTGATGAGCATACTTCCACTGCACAAAGCTTGCAGTCATTTTCATTATCGGTCTGCCTTTTTTTTTGATTGACAAGCCATTTTCTAGAAACACCTGTCTGTCTGTACAAAATAAGCACTTACAATATCTGATGTTTATAAAATGCAGCTGATTTTACCAGGCCTTAGCAACCCTGTAAACCTGTGAATGGAATGTGCCTTCCATTCTCGTTGATAACACACAATTCCTGTATCTTATATGGTTCATTTTATACTGCATACCCCCAAGTAATGGTTTCTTAAGTTTCAGCAAGGGATCTCAGCTGGGTCTTTGGGCATTCTTAATTATATTAGTTATAAATGTTACTATACTGAAACCAGGGAGAGTTTAATTTCTGTAATAATTTTCATATGTGGGAAAGTAGTCAGTTCCTTTTGGAATTAAACAGTCTCAAACTTTGAAGAAACCTAAGTGGGGCTTTTGTTCATAAATTAGTACTCTTGTGGTTTCAGTGTAAGAAGCCTAGAACTTCCTACTGTCATAGGTCTTGAGGTAAATGTCTTCCTCTCCTCATTTGACCTGGATGATCTTGAATGTATGCCAAGACTCTCTAGATATTGCATAAAATCTTATTTTCTGTATTATGGCAATTCTGTCTTTCTTAGAAGTAACATCTTACAAGCATGCCTCCAAGTGGTATTTCTTTGTAACTCAAGTCTTAGCTTTATTTAAAACTTAAATGGAAAGCCAGTTACTCTGCAGGCAAATGACATGAAATGAAGAGTCCAGTCTCAGTTTTGTAAGAATATACATAGTCTCTGAAATTGTCTATTCTGTTTTAGCTATCCATTTCTCTGTAGTTCTCTCCCTGCCATTTTGATTGGTAATTTAATCAGTTACATATCAGCTTCCTTGCCCTTAGTTACATTTGGTTGAACACCGTTCTCTGCCTGAAAACGTACTGAAAGATTACAGTTCTTTCTCTTTCTAGACCCGCAGCATCCTGCACCACCTCAGAGTACCAATTCAGTGAGTTGGAATGACAGGATTTGTTACTGATGCTCTGTTCTCTTTTTGTCATTTTGTCCAGAATGCCTTCTTTCACTTATTTTGGTCCATACTTTGTATTTTTTTCTTTGGTATATTGACGTGCAGCACAGTTTCCTGCTCTCTATGAAAACTAGAAGGATGAAAATTTTGAATAAATGAGATAATGTATTTTGAGTTTTGTAAGAGTTTGAGTTTTTAATATGCAAGAGAGTTTCATTTGGAGCCTACCGTTTCTGCCCGTCTACCTTGTAAAATCAAGCTTACTACATTGCCCTCTGGTGGTGTGAGTTGGTAGTTTAAAATACTTTTTAAAATTACTTTTTATATCGTGAGGAAAACATTGCCTTGAGGAATTAAATAGAGAAAATTTAGTTAACGTAGTAATAATATTACAGTTCAATACCAATGTGAAATTAAACAGCATTTGCTGCTCTGGTTGAATACACTATCATTCAACTGATAGAAATTAGTTTGGTTAGAACAATTGCAAAAGTAAGTTTGAAATAAGCTGTAGTCATTTTACTGTTTTAAAAACTTCCAGTATGATCATTTGTCCTAAAAGTTTTCCAATATGATGCTTTACAAGAGAGAATTTAATTTTAAAGATTAAGATAACAAGAATACTCATCCTTTCTGATAAGCACAAACAACGTGCTTGCAATAAAACATTATGATATCATGAGAAGAGTTCTGTCCTATTTGTATAAAGGGCTAGAAACTGTGGTAATCTATCTGTTGCAGATAGATTTACATTCACATGCAGAACTCATTATAGATTATGACTACAAAGTCAGTATTTTAAGTCGTTTTATTTTGCCCAGAATCCTTTTGCCCCACACGTACTTTTCCAGAATACATAAATGGAAATAAATAATGAACAACCAACAATAATGTGCTGCGTTCCTCACCAAATTACATTTTTTTCTCATGTTATGAAGCTCCCCAAATACACTAGGTTCTGTACAAATGTCTAGGAATATGCATGCCTTAAGCAGATTACTTAAATTACTCTCTGTGAGGAGATGAAGTGCAATTTTCTGCTAATTATTCAATCTGTAAAATTTTATCTTGTAGCTGTGTTCAAATTACTTGGCATGAGTTTGCTCTCAGTGTTACTGGTTCTATATATGCATCGGTACACTGCTTTCAGTTGGTTGCCTACTTTAAAAAAAAAAAAAGAGAAAAAAATAACTTGTGCCATTTTCTTCTCCGCCATAGCACGCCCACAACCTGTAGCTGAAGTAAAAATCTCTGCTTCACCCTCCCTGCCCCTGCCTTCCCCCTGCCTCTCCTCGCTCTGCCAAAGTAGAGATTTCACGGCATGCAGACAAAACGTCCAGCATAGGCCATGCTTTCTCATCCCGTGTTAGGGTAACTAAGAGCCCCATATGCAGACCATGATTGTGTGTGACTGTGGTAATCCTTGTTTTTAATGGGTACAGATACTTAGCAGTAATAGGCCAGATTTTGACATATGTTGTTTGTTTCTTGCTTATGCTGTGAAAGGAGAAAGTTGTCATCAGCTGCTCTGCAGAGATTCTCCCAGGAGAGGCAGAAGAGCCTGTCAAGCTCCTGCTTTGTTTGTAGAGATGCAATTCCATGGCTCCCACCTCTTCTGCTCCTGCTGTTTTACCTGCCTCTTGAGCAGTTATAGTGCCACTCTACTCTTCCCTCCCCTCCTGCTTCCAGCAGGGCTGTGAGCCATGGACATGCTGTGCCTAACACAGGTCCTTCACAGGGGACAGGCAGTGTGAGATAGGACTTGCTTTCTCCTTGTCCAACACACCCCTGCAGTTTGATTCAGATCAGGCAAAGCTGCCTCTGTCACATGACATCCTGTGACCTGGTTTGTGAGCTTGGGATGCCAGCATTGTGTTCTACAAGATCTCCACGTGTCCTTGCTGCAAGCAATGTGTGACTGTCCTGGTTTCAACTGGGACAGAGTTAATTTTCTTTCTAGTGGTTGCTCTGTTTCAGATTTGTTGTGAAAGGAAAGTCAATAACACATACTGTTTTAGTTGTTGCCAGGTGATGTTTATATTTCTCAAGGATTTTTTTCAGCTTCCCATAGAAGCTGAGGAAGACCATAGACAGAATGATGGAATGGCCGATGGAATATTCTGCACCATAGATGTCATGGTCAGTATATAAATGGCCGGGGGGGTGTGCTCATGATCACTGACTGGAACAGTGCCAATTCACCAGGTGGCGAGAGTGACTTTTGTTACTATTATTATTGTTATTGTTATTTTCCTTTTCTGTTCTTTTGCTATTAAACTGCCTTTGTCTCAACCCATGAGGTTTTTTTTTCCTTTCCTCTCCTTTTCTCACTCTTCTCCCCCAGCTTCCAGTGGGGGGAAGGGGAGTGAGTGAGCAGCTCTGCAGTCCTAGTTGCTGGCTGGGATTAAACCACAACAATGACCAACAGAGAAGAAATGTAACTTCACCACTGGCTATACTAGCTAGGTAAAAGTGGACTTTAGAAGAAAAGTCATAGACAGGAATAACTAAAATTAGACTTAAGACTGTTCTTGGCATGGAGTCTTACATCACATGGAAATGAAAGGTTGCATATATGCCAAGTAAGTCACATCCTCCACTGACTTTTTAAAGAAATGTATTATCTTAAAACATCAAGCAATATGTTGCCAGTCTTCCTTATTGCTCTTGGCATTTCTTGAGCATTTTACGTTATTCATTTGCTCCAGGCAGTAGTTTATTCTTTTTCTCTGGAGAGAAGAACCACAAATAGTGGGATTTAAACATATCTGAGCCTGGAACAGTTTCAGAACACCTGACTCCTAAAATCATCCCCCAAAAATCCACCTGGGAATGAAAGTGAAACCATCAAGGCAGCCAAACAAGGCTTATCTTAGCTCTGATCAAAAAGTTGCCACCACCATTTTTTATGTATTTCAGATATTTTGTACAGAATCCAGCAAGCTAGTTTGGTTTTCCTAAATGTGAAATAAAAAATAATGTGTCACCTAGCAGAAATCTTATTGGATTGTTTTAATTTATCTTAAAAAATTTTAAAGTGTACTGTAACACAATGCATTAGTTCTGAGGATTTTAAAGTGATTTTTCTCTTTTACTGGCATTTATGAAAAGATATTTCCTTTTTGACCTTTAAATTAGAGAAAACAGGATGAAGCTCACAGGGTGCTTGTGCCTGCAGTCACATTAGGAGGATGGAGAAGAATGGGCTTAAGTGATATCTTAGGGTTTTGCCCTCCTCTTGTGTCTCTCTAGCCACCAGTTCAGTCACCACAAATCTTTGCAGCGGGGATAGTGTCAGTGGAGCCTTGTGACAGGTGGAGGAACAAAATGTTTCCATACACTGAGGGAGGACATGCACACCAGTGCAGGGCTTCCCAAAATGAGCAGCCTCAGGGACTGTAACATGCGAAGTCAGTAGAGATCATTGTGCTTTCTAGAGTACTTCCAGCGGTGTCTTTAAAGATTGAAACTCCGAAGACAATGGAAGTAGCCATTAAGTTGCCATACATTTTTTGGGAGAGGGAAAGGCATGTCTGTTTACATACTTTGTAATTGTTCCAGTCTTGCAAAGTGATTTCTTTCTACCTGTTTGTTACACTGATAGTCTCTATATAAGGTAGGCTGAGTAACCCGGCCTAGTATCTGTTAGGCAAGTAGCCTAATAGTATCCTACTATTTACCATAAAGCTAAGCTTTTTGGAAGACTGTC
This sequence comes from Numenius arquata, assembly GCF_964106895.1. Taxonomy (NCBI): domain Eukaryota; kingdom Metazoa; phylum Chordata; class Aves; order Charadriiformes; family Scolopacidae; genus Numenius; species Numenius arquata. Next base: position 13,949,146 of record NC_133616.1, on the reverse strand, counting down.
TTAAGATTCTTGGATTCATATGGACCAGATCTGAAGATCTGTCTTTGACCCTCCAGCACAAGCAGGAAGCATTTAAACTTTTATTGGGAAGAGTCCAACAGCTGAGTTACATCATTACACAAAAGGCTCAAGCAAAGATGATTTATTTGAAGTAATGAGTGCACAAGTAGACCAAAATAAACAATTGTCTCAGTGGCAGCCATTCCTTTTTCTTAACATTTTTCTCCTGCTACCTTTGTCCCGTTTCCTCTCCTGAACACTAGGACCACGACTACCATTGGGCTTAAAGCCAGCAGGAAATTTCCATTGTACCACAATTGGCTATGTTCTTCTCTCTTGCCCTCTCGTCCCTCCACTCTCCTCCCCCTACTCTTCCTTATTTTTAATGAGCTTTGCTTGGCTTGCTGAATGCTCAAAGCTTCACTAACTGCAGAGCAGTGGAGCCTGACCCAGCTCTAGCCTGAGAGGCAGCAGTTCCAAAAGAGCTGCTAATGCCAGGTGGCCTCCTTCTGACCCCTGTAGCATGAACATATTACTCTGTGTCTTGTTTCAGCCCAAGTGTCCCAGGATTTACCAAAGCGTGAGATTAGTCTTGCTTGTGTGCCAAGGTGCTGTAGTTATAGTGATCTGTGATAAGTGGCAGGACCCTTTGACTGGAAAGATCAATAAAACAAGTAGATCTGCATTGCTGATTTTCCTATACTTTTGGGTTTTTGTTTGGTGATTGCATTGGATTTGGGTAAGGAGAACTTAATCTACCAACTTTCAGTCCAACTAACAGATTCTGTCACCAAGGATATGCATTTATTTTCTTCAGCAGATGCACAAGGAGAGAACCACGTGGGCTTTCCCACAAAACCCCACCACTGATGCGGTGAGTTCCACACTCTGGGATTGATGCTTGCCTATTTCTCCTCCTTACACTGTATGAACTGTGCACGCTCAGTGCCCTGAGCTTCCTCATGGAAATAAAGGGGACCCGAACCTCTGTGGACAATGTCCTACACAATGCAAGCAGCCTTTACTCAGTGGGTCTAACATTCCCAATGTTGAATTAGAACAGAAAGACGCATCAGCAGAAGAAATGACACATATGAACCTGTTTGTCTGATCTAAAGCACACATGCTATCTCAATCCGACCAGGTAGTACAAATGGTTATGGGCAAGAACCTGGCTTTTTGATTATACTGTAACTTGTACACACATTTTTTCTCTGGGTATGTTGTGTGGCTATTTTTTATCCCTAGTAGAGAAGCTAAACCTCACAGTTATGAATCTGGAATGCATTGCATTGGGCAATATTGTGTTCAAACATTTCACAAATATCTGTCCCTGCCCATTGGAAACCAGCCTCTCTGTAGCATTCCTCCTACTTCCATGGACATATCTTTGGTGTATTTTTCCTGGGAAGGATATGAGGAGTTGGAAAGAAATCTGAAGAAAGATCACGTTGTACAACGAAAGGATTTTACATGTTTTTTTTTTAGACTGCCAAGCAACAGTGTTTTTATTGTGTCTGTTGTTGTGGAATCAATCATATAGGATGGAAAGGAATGGAATGGAATGGAATGGAATGGAATGGAATGGAATGGAATAGAATAGAATAGAATAGAATAGAATAGAATAGAATAGAATAGAATAGAATAGAATAGAATAGAATGGAACAGAATGGAACAGAACGGAGTAGAATAGAATAGAATAGAATAGAATAGAATAGAATAGAATAGAATAGAATAATTTCAGTTGGAAGGTACTGCCTGACCAATTCAGGGCTGACCAAAAGTTAAAGCATATTATTAAGGCCATTGTCCAAATGCCTCTGAAACACTGACAGGCTTGGGGCATCAACCACCTCTCCAGGAAGCCTCTTCCAGTGTTTGACCACCCTCCTGGTAAAGAAATACTTCCTAATGTCCTGTATAAAGCTCCCCTGACACAGCTTTGAGCCATTCCCAATGTAATTCTTGATCCTGTAAAAGGCTTTGTTTTGGAAGAAACAGTGTACAGTGACCCATACAGAGAAGCTGGAGTTATTCTGAGAATCACCAATTTGTGTAAAATAAATTTCAACTTTGCCATTTCTAGCCACTGCCAAACACCTTATTCTCTGCTTTGTTGAACCAGGTTTCCAAGAAGCAGCACCTTCTCTTTGTCCCTTCAAGGAGCCTCTACTCTGTTGTGTAATGTGATGGGACACCATTTTTTTCAGAAACGCTCTTTGGTCCTATGGGTATGACTTTGTAGTAGCAGAAGTTTAGCAGTCCTCTTTTATGCTTATTCAGGTTGTGTTATTTGTGAACCTCATAAACCTTGCTTTTCCAATATATGAACTTTATAACACCTGTATAAGCTCAGCCTGCAGTGAAAGAAAGTTAGTCTAAGTCACATTGCCTTACTATTGCTATGCACCCAGAGCATTCAGTCATTTCCTGCAGCTCACCCAGTGTGCAAAAACCTGTTTGCCTTTGCCCAAAGGAATGATGTTACTGTGACATTGAACTAAATACAAAGTATGAATGATGTTTTCCTGCACAAGGTCTGGGCCAAGGGTCTTTCTAGGAGATCAGACATGAAACCGAAAAGCTAGGCATAAAGCTGCACAGCAATAATTACAGATTCATACTGGATCCAGCATGGATTTTAGTCTTGTTGTTCATGTTTTCTAGTAAGAAAGCCAGACCCCCAAGATGATAATCTGTGTACCTTGCATCCACAAGATTCTCTCCCATGTGAAGCAGCCTACAGGATCAGTCCTGAGTAAAGCTTGATGAGTAGGGACAGAATAGTGTTTAAATTATTATTTGAACAAAAGAGCTGATTAAACATCTCTCAAGGCAGAATACGTACTGTAATCCCACAAAAGTCAATAGAGGCTGGAAATTAGCTAGGGTCTAGATGAACTTGGTGCTTTATGTTTGCAATATTCTAATCTCTTAATTAATAAGATGTTCTTAGCTCCATCACTTCATTTTTTTAGTGCTCCCAGCTGATGGTATATCTTCAGATTCTATGTTTGTGTTGATAGAACAAAACCCGGCCTGAGCCCTTCTGATCCACCCTTGTTTCACCCACTCGTTTGTTCCCTTCCATTCTTATGAAATTAATTGTTCACACATTCTCACTGAGACCTCTTTATCGTTGTTCCCAAGCCATCACTGCTCCCCATGTTTGCAGCCATTAGCATTACCACCTCCCTGCAGTTTAACCTTCCGCTGAGCCACATAGATGGGGGCTGCTTTTGCTCTGCTTCCAGGACTTCTTGTTTCTGGGCCTGGATGAGGGACAGCTCCATCCAGCTGGTAATGATCCTAAGACAGAGTTTGAGTATCACCAACTGTTGCAGCGCTTTTGTCCTCTGGCCATACCTATACTTTGCCACAGCAACTACTCTGTTGGCTCCAAGCAGAGGTGGTTGTGTCACCCCACCATTGTCTTATATTTCCACTTGCCCTAAAAAACTTCTTTTTGCTCTGCACCTTGGTGAAGTTTAGAGGCACTAGAAGAGTTTTGTCAGTCTTTGTGTACAATTTTGACAATAGGAGATGGATAGGATCTCTCAGCTAGAGATCTGTGGGATGCAAACAGTTGAATGCTTGGGGTGAGGCTGATTCCCATGGATGAATAGCTTATAGCTTCTTAGCATTTAATTCTGAAGCCAGTAATAGGTTTGCTGTCCCCCTAGGGTGAAAGGAAGTGCTGCTGGAACCACAGACCTCCCAAGGGCTACAGGGAAGTATGCCACAGTTATGTGTCTGCTCCCTTTGCTTCTAAGACCTCCATATGTCCTGCTGGCTCTGATGGGCCAAGGTAATGCCTGAGGCACCTTTTGTGGTGATGAGGAGGGTTACAATGTAGTAACTCCCTGTCTCTGCCTCATGCTTTTGTTTTGTTGCTCTATTTGAATTTTGCTTCACGTATTTTCAGAGTTCATGGAGGAAGGGAACAGAAAGGCCGGAATTAGTCCTTAATGTACAGAAAGCATTTCAAAGATGCCAACACGTGACTGCTACTGCCATTGTAAAAATGCATCTTTCATCTCTGTCATGCATATCATAATTAGCACCTGCCTGCTCTGAGGGCTCTCCCACCAGCACTCAGCTGTACCAGGTGGCACTGCAGAGTGTGTCTGCCCTGCTGGGCCTGCTTACCGAGCCATCCCTTTTTACAACTGACTCATGCATTTTTATGCTGACTGAATAATTAGTCTCTGAAATTAAAATGGTTCCAACCTATGTATGGCAGAGATTTCTTACTTCAAATTGACATTAAATGTTGCATGCATGACTCCTGTATAGATTGGAAAGGGAGGGGTGGAGTTGCTTAGTGGCATATAGTTCCCACATCAGGTGATATGAAACTAATAAACAAGTTGGTGCCAGGAACTCGCTTTTTACAGACCAGCTAGAGGTGCAGTGCTTCACTCTGGGGCAACTGTGGCTGCAAACATGACTTGGGCACAATAACCTATAAAGACAGGGTGATATTTACTTCACTGAACTCCAAAGGCTCATACTGAGGCAGATTTGCCATTTCTGGCAGAAATAGATTCCCCTGGAGAATCTAGCCATTTCAAGACATCTGCTTGCAGATTCAGACAAGGGATATTCTTAGCCTAGAGAACTCTTCTCCACCTGATCTCTCCTGTTACAAATGCCACTTGCTTCAAGCAGGAAAACAGAAAAGCTGTGAAATGAGCAAACAACCTGTTAAAATAGCTAGTAACTTATTGCTCAAGAGGACAATACATACTTCATTGAAAATCCTAGGATCCACGCAGAAAACTGAGCTCACAGTGGTAGCTTAAGAAAGGATGCTGGTGCATCTGGCACAGGTGCTTTTTCTGGCCACATTCCTTCACAGTTTGCTGATGTGCTTAGTTAAATGCCCTACAGTGAGCAGTTGACTAGTTCCTGTGGCTTTTGGAGACTTACAGGTAGATCCTACAGGAAAACCTATAATCCTGCATAGGTCAGAGCACAATATCCTATTGTCCACTCAGCACTTCACAGGAGTTACTGTTGCTGAATCAAGATGATTTATTTCCCTTACAAAGTCACTCAAATGTAGACTGAGAAGGTCCTTGATCATGCGAGTGGAATTCAACATAGTCCACTGCTGGCACTGATTCTCTGGCAGAAGATATACAAACAAAATTTTGTACCTTGTTCTTTCCCATGCTGGAAAATATCCTACAAAATATTATTGCATTCCCTTTCTCACTTTCCCAGCCCCCCTCCCTTTTCTTCCTTTCCCTATGCTTGATACTAAACCCGGTTTTAATGAAGATGCTGCTGCCAGTAAAGCGGTGGCTATATTTGTTTAATGAGCCTGTTCCAATGTGTCGTTTAATTGCTCCATTATTTCCTTTGTCAGCACTCTGGATAACAAAGTTATTGGTATTTGACTAATTTTTCATGCTTGAATTAAAATATATCAGTAAATACAATGTCAGCGGCAAAGAGGAACTACCAGCAAACTATGGGGATTTAGGGACTTTTTTTTTTCTCTCTCTCCCTAAGCAGTAATTACTGAGGTAAATAAAACTTCTGGGAACTGTTATTTCAAATTGAATTTTAACTGCTTGCTTCCTGGAAGGAAAGACATCAAGGTTACTGTCTGAGTGAAGCATAAACAAGAATAAATATGGAGATACTCACAGGGAAGGCAGATAGTGGGATGTTTATGCTAAATATTATGGCCCTCAGATTTAGGTAACAAAAAATCAAGTAACTCAAGTGACTGCTAGAAATGTAATGTTTTTATCTGTGACAGGGTCAACTTCTTCCCTGAGGAGATATACTCAAAGGCTATTTCAGGTCCATTTTCTTATTTTCCTTCCCAAAGAGCGAGGAGTTTATAACATGATCACTGGGAAATCAGGGCACAAGGCTCCAAGAGGAAAATATGTTGCAGTCCCTATGGTGGGTGCTGTAAGGGAAATGCTAGACCTGGGTCCTACAGTACAACTTCCTCCCCACAGGGCACCTTTCTGACCTGAATCCACTTCTGTTCCTCCAGGGAGAGAAGGGAAGGGAAGGGAAGGGAAGGGAAGGGAAGGGAAGGGAAGGGAAGGGAAGGGAAGGGAAGGGAAGGGAAGGGAAGGGAAGGGAAGGGAAGGGAAGGGAAGGGAAGGGAAGGGAAGGGAAGGGAAGGGAAGGGAAGGGAAGGGAAGGGAAGGGAAGGGAAGGGAAGGGAAGAATAGCAGATAAAAGCAACTGAAAGCTTGATGTTTTGCCAGAAGATTCAGAATCAGAAGGACTGATTCTGAAATAATCTCAAGTAACAAAGACAGAGTTTCTGTAGCCTTTTAAGCTGCAGAAGACAGAAGTTTTCCTTCTGTGTTGCTGTGCAAACCCAGGCTTCTATAATCCCTTGAGACATCCTGTCACTGATTAGTATAGAGCATCAGAAAGTCAGAAACTTGGAAAGCTACCTGGGACTGGAACACACCCTTATTATAAAACCTGTGATGCTGCAGGACAGCATCCTTTCTACCTCATTTCATTGAAGCACAGAGCAGCAGAAGATGAGATGAGAGTGAGTCACTGAAAGTCCTACTGCCAAAATAAGCGTAGTGAGCAGCAGAGGACACTAGGGGTGTGGATTGCAGCATTCTCTGAGACAGATAAACAGGGGTTCTTGTTAAGACCTGGTTAGTAAGGTACAGCTGCCACTTGGGGATTGTACTCTTGCATCATATATTCACGCACTTTCATCGTGGTTGTTTTGACAACAAGACTGGAATTCAAGCCTGTAAACTGATGCAACAGTACTTACGGAGCTGACAGCAAGGGATTAGTTACCTCTGTAATGGAAAGGAGTGAAAGAAAAACTCCTAAGCATACAGTTTAGGCTCTGAATTAGAACACAAAGGAGGACCTCCAAAATAAATCAGTGCTGCAGAAAAAAATGCGTGAGAAAGACGAAATTATTTGCTGTCAAAATCATTAAATTGATCTTTAAAAAAAGAATAAAACCTAGAAAGTGCTAGTGCTTCACTAAGGCTTCACTAAGGCTTCTACAAGGGACTTAGGAGTCCCTTGCAGCACAGGATGGGAGATCTTGGAGCATGGCAAGGCTCATGTTTTCAAGATGAGTCTCCAAGACTTTGTATTCTAATGATTTTGTATGTCTGCATTTGTATTTTCTATCTCCTGGACATCTCTTTTGATTATTGCATATGGAATTACGGGATCAAAATACCTATCTTTTAAAATGGAATTTGATGATATTGTGGGCAGGCAACTAATGCATGGCTGTTCATCTACCTAATAGAGAAAATATCTAGATTTCAGTTCCTGATTCAAGCTGTGTTTATGTGTTTGTATTATCAACTGTTTAATATAAATATTTAAGTGTGCATTGGAGTAGAGGCCAGAACACAGCTGTGTATTCAAAATCACTAAAAAACAGTAATGGTATTTCTAGCTCAGCATCTTATATTCTTTTCCATGTGGTGGTATAACTTTCAGCGAAGGAAGAGACTATACTGTCCCCATGTGCCCCTACCCTGAAAGCTTTTTACAGGGCTAGTTTTTACCTCCAGGGTAGATGCACCCTCAGCAACTGTGCAATGAAAGGCACAAAAGTACTTTCCGTCTGCCTTATCCAAGAATCAGTCAAGGGGAGAGCAGCACCCTTTTGCTAGCAAAATGAATGTGCCGGAGCAGCAGCCATTTACATAGATCTGTCTTGTTGAAAGAGAGCAGGGTGCTTTGTTAACAGGCAGGCTGTCATTGCAGGATTACCCTGTGATGAGTTCTTGTAGGAAGACTGGAACTAGAAAGTTACATATTGACTGAAATTTCATTTGCATATTCTTTGAATAGTTTTGAGTACTGTAGAAACTGGTAGAACTTTTTTGCTGTTCATAGGTGTAATGAGTCTTATTAGCTGTCTGAGGTACTATTTACAAAATGTAGATTTGTATGTGTTAATAATAATTCTTTTGAAGTAGTAATCAGAAATGGTAGACATGAACTCTGTAGAGTGAAATGACTTAAGTTTTTGAGTTGGTAGGATCAGGGCTTCAGATACGTAGAGGAGAGGAAAAAATAAAGTACTTCAAATGAACATATATTTGATTGATACACAGCGAAATATTTCCTTCACTGGTTACCAGGGTCAGGCAGATCTTGTGTATATTTGATTGAACAAGCACATGTGTCCCTTTGTATGTGTTGCACAAGGAATACTTACTGTACTGGTTACGGAGTTTAACTCATGCTTGAAACGAAACAGGAATTACAGGATTTCAGGGAAATTACATTGTAAATTATAATGAATAGGTTAGAATATATAATAGTTTAAAGATGATTACATAAACTGGAGAAAGTCCCAGAAACAATGTGAAGAAATGTAAAAGGTTAGTAAAACATGCTATTAAGAGAGGCTGAGAGAACAGGTTTTGTTTAAACTGCAAGAAAGAACACTGCGAAACAGCCACAGTCTATCCATATAGTAAGGCTATTATAGAAAGGTGATCAATAGTTTTCTGTTCTGGGTGGGAAAAGAACAAGAAAAAAGAATCTTTTGTTGCAGAGAGGGCTTGAAGTGAACAGTAGGATATACTTCTAACTGTTAATTGGATTAACTGTTTAATTGAAGATTTTCACAGTCGTGTTAGTTTTTGAGAGCAGGTTGGTCAAACAACTGTCAAAGATAATGTTGGTTGTACCTAGTCTTGCCTCTGCACGGGCACTTAGGCTGCACAGATCTCTCTGAAGCCCCCATTGCTGTGATACCAGTCTAGCCTGAGCTTAGTAGAATGTAAAGACTTGGCAAAAATCAGAGGGAATTGAGATGTAGGGACTAAATGAAACAGGATAAAATGCAGTGTGGATTCATGAGACATAGATCAAGCCAAACTTGCAGTATCGCTTTCTTTCTAAATATAACTAATTTTATTGACAAAAGCAGTTTACTAGATCTCATTTATATGGTAGTCAACCTAGTGTTTAGTATCATATCTTGAAGAAAATTAACTGAAGAAGATTTGTTTGTATAGAACTGCTCAGGAGTTTGAGAAACTGGTTAAAAGAGAAAAAGAGAAGAGTAACATTGAAGGGGGTGTTACCAGTAAAGTTCCCCACTTAAGACAAGTCTTAATAATTCTATTAATGACTTTTATATAAAAAAGAAGTCAAGTAACAATGGAATGAAATGAAATTCATTTATGCAAAATGCAAAGTCATTGCACTTAGGGACTAATAACAAGAATTTTTGCTGTAAACTGGGAGATAATTAGTTGAAAATGTTTAAAGGATGACTGCACGTAGAGAGAATGAGATGGCAGTAAAGCAGTAAATGAGATCTTGAGATATGTCAGTGAAGTATGTGGTAGCTATTAGGAAGAATCAACATTTTTGTGCATCCCTAACTTCATCTGAAATACCATTAGCAATTCTGGTCACTTTAATAGAAGAAGGGTAAGAGCTCACGTGTAGAAGAGGACTGTTAGTACAATCAGGGGAGCAGAGATACATGGGAGTAGATTTGAAAAAATTTACTCTTAGTCCAGACAAAAGAAGGCTGAGAGGGAATATTGTAAGTCAACATGGGGAATGAGAAGAGCTACTTACATGATAGAAAGTACTTGGAATAAGATCAAATGGATATAAAATAGTTTTGTAAAATAGGAAATTAAAAGGAAATTCCGAACTCTGAATTATAATGATAGAGGTAAAAAGCCAAATTATAATTGCTTTTAAACTGGAGCTTGGTATATTCTTGACAGGAGATGTATGATTTGGTATCAATAAGAGGATATTTGCCTCACAAGCTCCTGCTTTCTTGCCTTCCTGTCCTCCAGTAAGAAACATACATGTATTTTGCTTTCACGTGCTGCTGTCATAATTTGGGACATGAGAACTACCATCCTGGATCAGATCTCTAGTTCATTTCATTTGATAATTTGATTTTGGCAGGAACAGCTAGCCAAAGCTTCAGAGAAAGTGCAAAACTGCTAAAGAAGGCATGTGCTCTAGCATGCCCCTGGGGCAATTTCCCCCTACTTGGCACACAGAGACTGGTGGGTGTCCTGAGGCATAAGAATTTCTGTCCCTTTTAAAAGTTTGTATACAAATTTATCTGATATGAGTATGGATGTTCTCATCTTTATAAATGTGGAAATTCTTCTGGATTCTGATGAAATCTTCACCTCAATAGAATCTGAAGTAACTAACTGTAATGTGTGAATTTTCAGCTTCCTATTTCATGGATTGTCACTTTTCTTCTTCATTAGAAGACAGCATAAATGGCATATCTTCTTTCCACCGAGTGGAGATCTTGGCCACTTCATCATAAAATCATAGAATCATGGAATGGTTAGACTTGGAAGGAACCTTAAAGACCATCTAGTTCCAACCCCCCTGCCATGGGCAGGGACACCTTCCCCTAGACCATGTTGTTCAAAGCCCCATCCAGCCTGGCCTTAAACAGTTCCAGGGATGGGGCCTCCACAGCTTCTCTGGGCAACCTGTTCCAGTGCCTCACCACCCTCACAGTAAAGAATTTCTTTCTAGTATCTAATCTAAATCTCCCCTCTTTCAATTTAAAACCATTACCCCTCATCCTATTGCTACACCTCCTGATAAAGAGTCCCACCCCACCTCTCCTGTAGGCCCCCTTCGGGTGCTGGAAGGCCATTATAATGTCTCCCTGGAGCCTTCTCTTGTCCACACTGAGCAACCCCAACCCTCTCAGACTGTCTTCATAGGAGAGGTGATCCAGCTATCTGATCATTTTCATGGCCCTCCACTGGACTCATTCCAACAACTCCATGTCCTTCCTGTGTTGAGGACTCCAAAGCTGGACAGAGTACTCCAGGTGGGGTCTCATGAGAGCAGAGCAGAGGGGTAGAATTACCTCCCTTGATCTGCTGGCCACTCTTCTTTTGATGCAGCCCAGGATGCGCTTGGTTTTTTGGGCTTCCAGCGTGCATTGCCGGCTCATGTTGAGCTTCTTGTCCACCAACACTCCCAAGTCCTTCTCCTCAGCGCTGCTCTCCACCATTCTCTGCCCAACCCGTACTTGTGTCTGGGATTGCCATGTCCCAGGTGCAGGACCTTGCACTTGGCCTGGTTGAACTTCAAGAGGTTTGCATGGGCCCACGTCTCAAGCCTGTCCAGATCCCTCTGGATGGCATCCCTTTCACCCAGCATGTCAACCATGCCACACAGCTTGGTGTCATCGGCAAACTTGCTGAGGGTGCACTCAATCCCACCGTCCATGTCTCCAACAAAGATGTTAAACAGCACTGGTCCCAGTACCGACCCCTGAGGAGCACCACTCATCACTGGCTTCCACTTGGACATTGGGCCTTTGAGTGCAACCATCCAGCCAGTTCCTTATCCACTGAGCGGTCCATCTATCAAATCCATGACTTTCCAATTTTGAGACCAGAATGTCATGTGGGACAGTGTCAAACGCTTTGCATAAGTCCAGGTAGATGACGTCTACTCTGCCCTTGTCTACCAATGCTGTGGCAATATCGTAAAAGGCCACCAAATTTGTCAGGCATGATTTGCCCTTGGTGAAGCTATATTTGCTGTCACCAATCAACTCCTTATTTTCCATGTGCCTTAGCAGAGACCCCAGGAGGACCTGCTCCATGATCTTGCCGGGCACAATGGTGAGGCTGACTGGCCTGTAGTTCCCAGGTCTTCCTTCTTTCCCTTTTTGAAAATGGTGGTTATGTTTCCCCTTTTCCAGTCATCAGGAACTTCACCAGACTGCCACAACTTCTCAAATATAATGGGAAGTGGCTTAGCAACTTCATCCACCAGCTCCCTCAGGACCCGTGGCTGGATTTCATCAGGTCCCATGGACTTATGCACCTTCAGGTTCCTTAGATGATCTTGAACCTGATCTTCTCCTATGGAGGGTGGTTCTTTATTCTCATAGCCCCTATTTTTGCCTTGTGTGACTTGGGCGGTGTGGTTAGAGCTGGTAAAGTGAAGACCGAGGTGAAAAAAATCATTCAGTAACTCAGCCTTTTCCGTATCCTGAGTCACCAGGTCTCCTGTTTCCTTCTGGAGAGGGCCCACCTCTTCCCTAGTCCCGCCTTTAACCCTAACATATCTATAGAAGCTTTTCTTGTCCCTGGTCAGATTTAATTCTGTCTTGGTTTTAGCTTACATAATCTGGTTCCTGGCCACTCGGACAGTTTCTCTATATTCCATCCAGTCTACCCATCCTTGCTTCCAGCCTCTGTAGGCCTTCTTTTTGTTTTTGAGCTTATCCAGGAGCTCTTTGTTTATCCATGCAGGCCTCCTGGCTTTTTTGCCTGACTTCTTTTTTTGGATGCACCTCTCTTGAGCTTGGAGGAGGTGATCCTTGAATACTAACCAGCTTTCTTGGGCCCTCTCCCCTCCAGTACTTTTTCCTGTGTTACCCTGCCAATCAATGGTGTCTTCAGTAGCACTCCAACTAGTTCTACTCCTTCTATGCTCCTTTCAGCTGGAAGGTTTTTCATTCCTCCAGTTTAATTTCTTTTGCCTTTCTTGGAATGTCCTTTTGCTATTGTGTGGTTTTTGAAATGATGTGGCAAAAGATGAGGAGTGAGGAGTTGCTATTCAGCCCATTGGAAAAAAAAAACATTTTCTGCTTTTATCCATTCTTTCTGGGTACAGACTTTTTTGATACTGCATTTGATACCAGTAGTTCTGGGGTCTCTTTTTGAAAATTGTAGTTGAAAGGGATATTAAGTCCTTAAATCAGAATAATGAAAAGCAATGAGTAAAGTACATAAAATCCAAGATGAATTTCTACATATCACTTGTACTTAGTGCCATGTCTAAAGGTAACATGGTTATTCCAGAAAATCTGTATTTTAACTATGTTTCAAAACCAGACTGATTATGTAGCATAGTAGAGTTATTTTGCTGGTCATGTATCAGAGCTATTCTTCCACAATATGCTTCTGCACACGGGAAAGACCCATGGCAAGTGATTCTCTTGAATATTGGTTGAGATACATATACTTTTATTTAAGTTTTTTGCTTCACTTGGAAGGTAAGCAGAATTCATATCAAAATGATGACTTAAATAATTTTCAGGAGAAAATGTTAGAAAAGGCCACGTGCCCTTCATCTGAAACAGTAAAGTTACACATGATGTTCAGGCTGAGTGAGTACTATCCAACAAGGGAACTAGAGGAAAAAGCCATCCAGGGTTGCTGAAAATGTTTTTTTTTAGGACCACTAGATGTCAGGCGGAACAAGTAATTCACCCTGCCTCATTTGGGGTGAATTTCATCTTGGTGTGTAAGGGATTACTGCAAAGCCTGTGATCCGCTTGAGGAAGGGAGGAGGAAACAAGCCTCAGTCCTTGAACTGGCTTTCTCTGCAGGACTGTATGTCACATATATCACTTAAGCTTTCTCTGCGCTTGTCTGTACAGTGACCTCTGCCCTTACAAAGGCTGAAATTAGATATTGTATGAACAGTGCATCTTTGGAACAAAAACACTCTGTTGAAAGGGCTTTAAACCTCACTGGTTTAGTGCAGCTTTTACATGCAAAATTTCTAGTGTGTGTGAGCTAATAAATTCTGTGCTGCTTCTTGTCTCAACCAATTTTATGACATGAGGGTAGATGGCTACTGCCCAGTCTCTGAGAGGGCCTTTAAGGCAGCCTCTTGCTTAACAGACAATGTACACAAAAGTACAAAAAACTCTAATCCCATCTCCAGAGAGCAAGAGGCAGGAGAGAAAATTGAGTAAAGAAGGAGGGAAATGAAAAGGGGTAAAAATTAAATGAACTGCTATCCTTTACAGTTGGCTATAAATGTGTACTTTATTCTGTGATGTCAGCTGAGGAAATGTTCAGTCTTGACAAAAGTAGCTAACTGGGCTTATGAATGATGACCCCATGGTTGGGTTATAACTGTTGACAGCCCTGACCTGTTAAGGGGAGGAAGTCACAAGTTTTGTATTCCCTCACACTTGGCACGCTAGTTAGAATAGAGATATTGCATTATATCTGCAATATATAGGATTTTACTGTTAAGGATATATGTGTCTGTCATGTATTCTGCCAGATAAATGCATTAGAGGGTTTCAAAATTGTACGTCTGATTTGCCATATGGTATGAACTCCCTGCATACTTTTTTTCAGAACTGCTTTTCACCACAATAAGTACTTATAGTGCTCAGTGCCTTGCAGGAGAGAAAACTTAGCAACTTCATAGTATGCCATTTCTAAATATCCTTATGCTGGGTTTTCTAAGTGACAAGCTTTGAATAAAATGCTTTCATAGATTTGTTAACCAAAGATGAAAACCCATAAAACGTTTGCACAGGAACATTTTAAATAATAATTTTATTCATAACAATTTAGTTTATTCAAATAATAGTAACTTGTATTGAAAATACAAATGAAATAATTATAATCAATTTACTTTGTCTTAAAGAACTTTTAAACTGAATTCTTCAGTGATTGGTACTGATAGCACTTTCATTAACAGATGGTGAATTACTTTATCAAGTTGCCGTCTTTCTTTATCTATCATTGCTCTCTCTATCATAGGAGCGGGATTAATCTGGACAAAAAGTCTGTTTTCTGGAGTTTTTGTTTTCCCAATAATTTCCCAAGTCCTTTCAGAGAATATTGCATAAAGTGGCAGAAACATCAGAATAACAAAAGCAGTATTTCAGGAGGGTGCATACAGATGAGCTGAAGTGTCTGTGCTTCAGACTTGGAGCTTTCTCTGCGTGAGTGAATCGGCTGGAAAACACCAGAGTGCGCTGTACAGCTTCGTATTGACACTTACCAGGCTACTCTGAAAGGAGGTTGGATTTGCTGAAATTGGTTAAGGGATAGAAACACAGGAGATGAGAAGATGTGACATTTTGTTCACTGTTTCACCTGGCTTTTCTTGCATAGCCCAAACCGCAAAATGGTACTTACTGGGAGATCTAGGAAGCAGGTCTTGCTGCTCCAGGTCTGTAAGACAGGTCTGTGCCTAGGGAAGTCATGTCTGTTTTGTGAAAGGTTTAACAAGGGAACTTTGTAACACGCTGCAAAGGAAGATCATATACATGAGTACACACAACATTACAAGTGTGAAAGCAGAAAATAGTTATTCTTGAAAGATATTAACCATCAGTTTACAGCTCCAGGGTGACTACTTTATGCAAGATGCAGAGCTTCAAAGCATGAGTCAGTGAAGTGGAAAGCCACAGAAGGAATTCGTGGTGCCATTGGAACAGGTAACAGAATGGGCCATACTGTGTTGCTGAAGTGCCTGCTGTTGTGGGACAGGTGGAAAACAGCAAACACATTAGAAAAGTTCTGTTAAAATCAGTATTTTCTCAGTGCCCTTCAGTGGAGACACGGTTTAGTAAAAGCACATGAGCTGGACGCTTCTGTGGGTAACTTCCTTAACTTCCAAATTTTTGTAGTAAGTATGCTGGAGGATTTGCCCTTCCTCATTCCTTTTGGTATCTGCTTTTAGGCCTCTTAATAAATGTATATAATCACTTTTTGAACCTGTTGATACTATTGTCTACACAGTGATACTGTCTGCCTGCATGTCCAGTGACAACCAAGCTCCAAAGCTCACTATCGACTTTGTAAAGCTGTACTGTCTTTTAACTAGTTTAAACTTTCTGTTTTCAAATAGTCTCCCAGTAGTGTCATCAAGTTGCCCCTGTGTCTAGTGGTCTTGGATATGGTGAATAGCAGTCCTACATTTACCTTATCCACTGCCACCTGATTTTGTTATTCTTCATCACGCAACCTCTCCAAGTAAGGTTTCCCAGACTTTTTGTATCACATTATAAGGTAGCTGTTTAATTTCCACACTCATTTCTGTGTACCTCTCTTAATTCCTGTACATCCTCCTTGAAATGCACAGACCTGGATTGTCGATAGGACTTCAGGTGTGACTGCACCAAGACCTTTACATAGCAGCAACAGCAGCAAAATTATGTCCTCTGTTCTTCCTGTTCTGATCATCTTTGCTGATGACACCCAGCATCTTGCTGCTTTTTTTGGCCACTGCAGTGATCCAATTATTTCAGGAAACAGTTAGCAACAACTCAGATCCTTTTCTTGGCTCATAACTGCCAGTTTTGAGTTCAGCATCATGTAGACATGGTTTACTTTTTTTTTTTTTCCCATAAGTGTACTACATTATATTTGTCTAAAGGCAAGTTTACTGGCAGCCTTTCACCCAATCAATTTTGTGGGCTCATCCTAGAATTTGGTGCCATTGGCAAGGAATTCAACTACTTAAAAGAGCATAATGTCATCTGCACACTTAAAGAGATTTCACTGCAACCTTCATTCTCCATGGGATTGATAAAGAAGTTCAACAAAAGTATTCCCAGAACCAGTTTCTGGTAGGACACACTTTGGACACTTCTTCATCCTGAGAATTGTTAGTTAAGCCCTATCATTTGTTTCTTATCTTTTACCAAGCTTTAAATCCATAAAGGACCTATTCTCCAGTCCATGGCACCTTCTTTTCTGTATTAACCTTTGGTGTAGGACATTGTCAATGGCTTTTTGAAAATCCAAATATATTGCATCCATGGGTTTCCTTACTAGTGCGCTTACAGAAGTCCAGCAGGTGCATGAGGCAGCTTTTCTCTTTGTAGAAACTGCGTCAGCACCTTCACAATACCCTGGGTTTGTCCATGTGATAAGTGGGTTTATGCTATTATCTTACCATGGCAGGAAGCCAGAATTGCGTCACTGTAGTTCCCAGTATCTCCCCCAACACCTTTTTATCCTTACAGTACTGTCTCTTCTGTGTTCACAGCTGCGCTTATATCTGGAGAGTGCTTTACCTACCAGACTAAAGCATACTGTGAAAAGTCCTGAATTGAAAGGAAAGAATCATGGAATTGTTGGAGTTGGAAGGGACCTCTAGAGATCATCTAGTCCAACTCCCCTGCTGAAGCAGGATTGCCTAGAGCACATTACTGAGGACTGCATCAAGGCGGGTCTTGAAAATCTCCAGACAAGGGGACTCCACAACCTCCCTGGGCAGCCCGTTCCAGTGCTCTGTCACCCTCACCGTCAAGAAGTTCTTCCTCATATTTAAATGGGACTTCCTATGTTCCAGCTTGTGCCTCTTGCCATCCTATCACTGGAAACCACTGAAAGAAACAAGCAAAGCTGGACTCTGTAGTTTATTGATTACAGCTCTGAAATAGAGGAGCACTTCTCTATATTTTTAGCAGATGATGTACTTTTTGATAGTTATGGAGTTCCATGGTGGTTTGGTTGTCGCTAAACTGAGGAACTAGTAGTGCAGCTTGACAAAAAAATTAATTGACAGGAAGGTCAGTATTTGCTGGAGCAGCTTTTGAGGGATGTTATTTTAGTAGGATTCAGTATTACAGACATAGGATTCAATATTACAGATGTCAAATGTTCAAAATCATGAGTTGGGCCCTTTTAAGGCTGATTTTAAAACATTAATTTGGAGATCTTTTTCTTTTCTTTCTGGATCTTTATGTCACAACATGTTTTTAGACAGTGACGAGGCAAAATTCTCCTAATTCTGACTCTAGGGGTTTGCAATACAATACTTAGTACTACAAGAGTCAGCAACACTGCTGGTTTGCAAAGGAAAAGCTCAGGCCCTGGCCAGATGCCACGTAGCATTTGCTTCATGCAGCAGAGAGCAGCTGTATTGCTGGTGGATGTGGCCTTGGAAGATCTCACCTTAATCATCTGAATTCTGAAGTAGTTCAGGGGTTTTGAGGCAAATCGTCAGACCACCAAGAGGAAACACAAAGAAGAAAAGTGCAGTGCTCATTGTACTCTGAGGAGCTCTGCAACTTGTTGGCAGGAGGGTACAGTTGAGGAACTGGCCAGGGCCAGACTCTGTTTTAGGAGAAAGGAAACTTTAAAAGTTTTGTATGTTCTTCTCTTAATCATATATACCAAATGCTCTTTGGTCACTGCTGACACAGTTTCATCACAGCTGATGAAACTTTTTCAGTTAGATGTTAATCAAGGATACATGTAGAAAGACTAACATTTGGCCTGACTCTTAAGTCCCTTCAAAACGCATTATGTCAGTGTACTCTCTGTATGCGTCAATATGCGCAATGTTTGGCAGGTATAGAGTCCAAGTGTGAAAATCTAGCATTTTTGGAGTTCCTTGGGGTACATCAGATTACCAAGAGAAAGCCCCTTCAAAGAGAAACAACTGAGACTGGAAGAGAGATTAATAACTGTGTGAAACTCCTTTGTGTTATCAATTAGTGTTAGCAAATTAGCCCATACACCACCATTCCCCCAATATCTGAAAAACTGCTTCAGGAACCGTGGCATACATTTTCCCTGGGACACCTTTGTCTTGCCTGAGAGGTGTTCAGATAAAGTACAGACAAATGAACACACACATTAAAGAATCAATGTAAGAACGAAGGCATTCACAGCTGAACCTCTTTAAGGCTGTGCTGAATAGAGGACAAGATGATTGAGTATACTCTTTATGTGGTTAAATTGGATAATAATAATAATAATAATAATAACAACATTCTGCAGCTGAAGTAAATGTCAGGTGTTGTGCTCAACTGTTCATCAGAGGATTTAACTTAATTTTTTTAATTGGAGGGAGAAGTTACTTGTGAAAAACGTTTGCCACACGATGGCAGCATAATCCAGTGAGAAAAAAATTTTGGCTGTCATTGCTGGGAAACAGCAGTTTTTAGGAGGCTGATTGTTACAGAGCCACAGTACATCTGAAAATGAAGTGTTGGCAGCATCTGAATAGCTCTTTTGCACTGTGGAGGCTAAGTGGCACAGTGGGTTAGTATCGTAGTCTTTTTTCTTCTGGAGACTCAGCCTTACATCCTGGCTTAGCCTGCAAATGAAAGCAAGTTGGGTGGTCTCATCCCAGTCCCCATTTGTGCATATCACAAAACCACCAGGCAATTTGGCATGGCCGGGAGTTGCTGCCTGGGAGAGGAGCAGGATTCGAGTAGGAGAGGAACTGCAGGTCAGGAGCAGGTGAACTGGCAGATCTGTGAAGGGAAGTTTGTGTAGCACCTGCTCAGACCAATAGACAGTCACCATCTGTCATCAGTACTAATTTTATTCTGAATATGTTTGCACTGTAGTTTATTCTCTGTGTGTGAAATCCAAGTGAGATCTTTATTTTATCCTTCTCTCTATTGCTATTCAAGGGAGTTTTGCCAGTGAAAGGAGCCAGCAGACACCACAGGATTTAGCCTGTTTTTATGTACAATTACAATGGACAAATTCATTTAATTTTTGTTTTGAAGAGAAGATAATATAAATTATTAAATACACCTTAAGTACCTACAGCACAGGATATACCTTAAGTACCTACAGCACAGGAGGCAATAGTGCAAAGGTGCTATGCACTGCAGCAAATACTCAGGGTTTGGATGGCGCGTGACATGTGACCCAGGTGTGTGTGGCAGCTCTGTTGTACAAGCTCTCCAGTGTCTTGATTTCTCTGGAAACAACTGTGGTTCTAGGACAACTCTATTGTCCCCATTTTATTGGTTGGGATCCAAAACACAGAAAGGTTGAGTCTTATCTAGGTTTGCAAAGGAGACCAAGAACACTATTGAGACCTGAATCTGGGTTTATTAAGACTTGCTGCACTGGAGTTCTTGGAGGAGAAGCTCTAAAAATGAAGAGTAAAGGCAAGAGAAAATGTGGGATAGATGGAGAGAGGAGTACAGTACTACAGAAAATAAAGAAAGTGGTTGAGGCATTGAAAAAAAACACGAAGCAGGACATAAACACAAGGTTAGTAGCAAAAGTAATAGTAACAATAGTGGAAAAGTATCAGGAAAGAGTTGTTTTTTATCATTTTGATCAAATATCAGGAGTTTTAAATAGCTCTTAAAAAGCCAATAGTACAATGAAGAAAAAATTCAAGCAATCAGGAAAAGCAGAAAAATGTGCAATGTCTAGAGAAAGCAAGTTGTAAAGAGCAAAGAAAAACCATTAATATAAAAATATACTGCTGAAAAATGCAGTTTTGAGGCAAATACTTGTGAAGCTGTGCCAACTTCTGTAAATATAATTGGCTTTAAAGTGAGGAGATATTACAAATAAGTTGAAATATTTCTTTTTGGCATTTTCCTAACAAAGCAGTTCAATGTTTTATTTCTGAGTTGCTGTTCATTTTACAGCTAGGTTTGTTTTAATTTAAGATAGAGTAAAAGCAATCCAGAAGTGAGATAGGGTGGTTCAAGAACTGGAGAATGAAACATTTTATTATACCTGAGACTGTCATTTTTTTTTAAGCAATAAAAAAATTGTTTCATGATTCCCTGGAAGAATTATTCTCCCCAGTTTTTCAGTTCTCTCACTGAAGTGAAAAATCAATTATTTGTGCAGCCCTAGCTGTGTAATGAGGCATGTTGAAGAAAAACTTTGGATAGAGATGTAAGTGCTCCTATACTAGAATTTTGGAATTTTACATACCTCTAGGTGTCTTAGAGACATCTGAGGAGCCAGGAGGGGGAAGAGGGGAAAAGAAAGGGCTCACCAAGAAGGATTATATCATCTGACTACAGCTCTCTTTGTTATCAGAAGGAATCTTGCTGATTCACAAGTCACTGATGACACAAGTCAGGGTTTTTAGTTTGGCATGGAGGTCTTTCTCCACTTTCCAAGAGTCTTTTTCCATCTTACTCCGTGCTTCCAGGGTAAGCTGATCTTTTTAGAAAGTTGATACAGAAATCCAGACAGGGAGTGATCTATCAGTTAATCTCAGATTTTTTATCCTGTTCCGGAAAATTGTTGATCACACTAGACACAAGTTGCTCATACCATCGTATGAGCCATTACCATCGTAACTTTATTAAACCAAACATGTGTTACAGGGTTAATTGAAAAAAAAAAAATAAAAGCCCTAAAATTCTTACCAGTTTTGCTTGTGTTTGAACATAGACGTCACTTGTGCAAATTCAGTCCTTCAGAAGGGAAGACAGAAATACTTTCCTGTGCCAGTAGCTGATTTTCCACATGCATGATCACTTTGCTTTGTACTGGCCACACACTGTTATAGAGACATAAATTCTTGCCTAAGAATGGCATGGCTGTTTTGTACCCCAACTTCCAAATGAAAACACTGCTGAAAAATTATGGAATACCAGAGATCTTTATTCTGCATGGGGGCACAGAAGACTAAGCAAAGCCACTGTGCCAATAATATCTCCAAGTAACAGATTAACTCTCTTTCTTTAGCTCTTCCCATCATGCTAGTAATTCTAGAAACACAAAGATACTTACCTGGACTGAGTGAATAAATGTGTAGATAACTAGAAAAAAAATGGGAAAAGTTATGATCATGCACTTTAGAACATCATGTCTTCTCTGATTTTTTTTTTTTTTAACAAAACTGGTTGCATTATGTATTATTTTCACTCAAAATACCACAGACAAATTCTTAGAGGTCGTTGTCCAGTGGTTGGTTGGTGTATGTTCAGGAAGGCAGGGCTTCTCCCTGCTGCCTCCCTCTGCTCCAATCAACAGAGCTTTCCAGATGCAAATGATTCAGCTCCTTCCCATTCCTTCTGACAAGACATTCACTTCCATGAGATGGTGACTGCTAGCTGAAGTTGATGCTGAATGAACCTTGACACCGTCAAAAAACCAATCCTGTGAGAAAAAGTGGTTTGTCTAGGATTGCTGCAATGTTATGATGCTGTAATTCCCAGTTAGTGGGGGTTTTAGACCATCTAATTATACATCCAAAATGAACGGGCAGCTTTGCAGCAGCTGAATCAATGAAAATGTAAAAAATGTGGGGTTTTTTGGTATTTTTCAAATAACAATATGAATTTATATACTTTATATACTTTTATATACTTTTTATATATTTTTAAGGTTCCTCCCCCCCCCCCCCCCCCCTTTATTTATTTATTTTTGATTGTGAAACTGTAAGCAGGTTTGAAGTGAGGAAGCCCTACTATATCAAAGTCCTGCTGTATAAAATGGTCTGGAATTCCTGAAATCCCTTATTATGAGCTTGTTAACTCTCAGTTTGTGCAAATCCTCTATTACAGAGCCTTTGAAAGAAATTGTAAATCACGATAAAGCAATAATGTAAAACTATTTTTATTGAAAATACATCTACAAAGTAATGTTTCTCAACCCACTCCAGGTGCATACCAATGCAGAACCAGTGAGGGATGGGAAAGGGAATCTTTCTATAATACCTGATTTCCATAAGAAACAAAGTTAGTATAAAAAAAGATCACATTCTTTTGTGACACAATTCATTTTTCTCAGCTGATGTCATAGAAAGACAGCCATTTACATTGTCTTTGCAATGTATTTCCAAACAAAATCTTAACAAAAAATTAAATTGTTATGCCATAAATTCTACAGTTAATGTTTATACGCACATTCTGAATACAGTATCTATATAAAAATATCTCTAATTACATATAAGAAAATGCCTGTCTGTATCCTAGATTTGCATTCTGTTAGCAAAAAAAGATCCCCCATATTTGTTCTCTTTCAGTCAGAGATTCATTTAGAGCTTTGTTGGTTTGACTGCTCAATACTCTATATTAAACCCTGCTCACTTCATTCACTGGAGAATTCCTGCCTGTATTGTCTGGGTTACTCAAGTGGAGAAGATGGGCAGGAGTTCTCAGTCCTAAAAAAAAAGTCTTGCCTGGGTGAAGATTTGCCTTCAACCAGCATGCTGATGTTTTCACTACAGTTACTTGTACACTGTATTTCTGTTTTTGTAGTGACAGAAGCAACATATTTAATGATTTTTGAGTGGTAACTGGAACACTGTAAGTGAATCCTTCATTTCCATCATAAGAAATTTTTGGTAGAGGGAGGGAGAAAAAAGAAAACCAAACATAATAAAACAGATTGTGCCTGTCACATAATATTTTTTCATTCCCCCAACTGTAACTGCATTATAAAACTTTCCAGTTTAACCTCGATAATAATACAAGTCAAAATGGAAAAAAGACGTTATTTATATTTCTAGAAATGGGCTTCATCAGAGAATAACCTTGAAATGAACAAAAAAAGCTACAGGATTACAAGTGCATTGTCTCCCTTTTTTCATTCTTTCCTAATCAATTCCCTGAAAGAAACCTACAATATTGTGCTTTAAAATGCTTTCTAATTAAAATATCAATATTTATTATAGTATTTACTATTTTGTAATTTATATATTTTTCCTAGTAAAAAGTGAAAAAGCACCCATTAGTTTTACTTTCTAAAGGGTTATTTTATTTTTCTTTTTGAGATGCTACTGAGAAGCACACAAGGATTTTGAAATTTCACATTGAGATAGGGAGCCTTCTTCTCCAGATGGAAAAATGTAAATCCAGCTCTATAACTTTTCAGTGGGATGACCAAGCATTTGGGAGGTTTCCAGTCAGGAAACCTCCTGTTGGTCTCAGGGATGCAGATTTAGGATCCAGTCCCTTTGGGATCTGAGCATCTCACCCTTTTGCACCTTCTGCAGAAGGTTGGCACTACCTTCTATTCTTTTTATTGCTTATTAAGTAGATAATTGGCATAGCCAGAGCATGCTATGTTGGTGGTTTTTTTTCCAAACAAAGATGAAGACATATTTTCTGTCCCAGATTGGGTA
Organism: Numenius arquata; assembly: GCF_964106895.1. Classification (NCBI taxonomy): domain Eukaryota; kingdom Metazoa; phylum Chordata; class Aves; order Charadriiformes; family Scolopacidae; genus Numenius; species Numenius arquata. The sequence continues at coordinate 13,925,569 of NC_133616.1, read as the reverse complement.
AGCCTAAGGCCTTGCTCCTGCAAACACTTACACACATAGATTGTTCAACTGGGTTGTAATGTTGAAATTAAGGGGGTAAATCCAGATTGGAGGTACATACATACATATGTAAATGTTTGCAAGTCAGTGGGAGCTGACTAGGCTAAGTTTTTGTCAAGATCAGCTGAGGCTAATGGCAAAAACTGTGTCTTGATAAAATAACTTTCTCAGAAATATTTCAGCTCAGCTGATAGAAGTGCTGATTTGGGGTATTTTTTTTTTCTTTATATATCTTCCCCCTTTTTATCTTTTCAATTAATATCCTTCTTTTTATTGTTCTGCTAGTATTTGAACAACAATATAAGACTAGAGGGAAAAAAAATCAGATAAAAAAGCAAAAATCCTGTTAATTTACTTAGCTGGATGCAGTTATTAAGTTAAAAGTATTGATTGTGTTTATAATGTTAGGAATTTTGCAATGGGTATTTAAAAAAATAAAACCATTTCCAGGCTCTGTTATCTGTTTTTACTTTCCAGTTCATAAAAAAGAAAAAAAAAGGGGGAAAAAAAAAATAGGTTTACAGGGCTGAATAACATATACACTGATGTTTGTTTTTATTTAACTGATATTCTCTCTTTTTTATCCTTAGCACGTGTCTAGCAGGATCGGTGTTGTTGCCTGTTAATTTTTTTTAAGTGGGAAGCCAACATATACCATGATCACTGCTAATTTGGAATATATTTTCATTAATTGTTTCCAGTGCTAGCATAAAGGGAGAAAACGAGGAATAAGTGGACTTGGTGAATTCAAGATATAACTGGCTGGAAAAAAATGTGTGTTTTCCACACTTGTAGTGTTGGACTCACGCTTTCTTTAGCCTACATCTTGGTTTCACTATCTAGTGGTTTCTCACTCTCATTTTCTTGTGAGATCAGTTGGTATGGTTTCTTCATTTCATTCTCCTCTATTACAGAATTTCCCATTTCAGCATCCCTGTTCTTCAGCTCATGCCGTGATAAATGTTCAACAATTCCTGCTCCAATGGAGTCTCCCAAGACATTGGTAGTGGTACGAAGACGATCCCTATGGAGAAATAGTAAGTCAGCCTTCATTTCATAACTTGTTCAGAGAAGCAAGCAGACTAGCTCTTAAAATGGCCTTAAAATAGCTACTAGATGATTCAGCAATTTTATGTATATTCATTTCTCCGAACCATTAATGTCATGATTTTTTTCTACAGAAATTAACAAATATACTATGATTTTGGAGTCACAAAATGTGTTAATACTCTTGGCAACTTCACAGCAAGAAACAGCTGTGTGATGAGGACAACAAAGCGAGCGTATGGCAGATACTTCTCGGAGGCATTTCTATACTTTGATGGTTTGGGTTTATATTACAGAATCACAGAATCATGGAATGGTAGGGGTTGGAAGGGACCTTCAGAGATCACCTAGTCCAAGCCCTGTGCCAAAGCAGGGTCACTGAGCAGGCTGGACAGGAATGCATCCAGGTGGGTTTTGACTATCTCCAGAGAAGCAGGCTCCACCACCTCTCTGGGCAGCCTTTTCCAGTGCTCTGCCACCCTCCAAGTAAGAAGTTTTTCCTCATGTTCAGATGGAATTTTCCTTGTTCCAACTTGTGTCCATTGCCTCTTTTCCTGTCACTGGGCACCACTGAAAAGAGTCTGGCCCCATCCTATTGAAATCCGCCCTGTAGATATTTATAAGCACTGATAAGGTCCCCTCTCAGTCTTCTCCAGGCTAAACAGACCCTGGTCTCAGCCTTTTCTCATTAAGAGACGTGCTCCATTCCCTTGGTCATCTGATCACCCTTATATCCTCTGAACATGTAGGCCAATGAGAATCTACCATGTTAGGGTAATTTCGCTCCTGAGCATGAACTACAGTCAGTTATTTAGAGTGGAATTCTGCTGAAATAATTCAATTTAAACTACAAGAATTCAGGCCTCTTAGAGGGCTCTGCCCAGAAGATATAGGAAGCAGCTTGGTGAGGAGTGGCTGGCACTATTACCTGATAAGTGTCCACCTATGTAAGGCTGTGGCTTGTGGTTAGATAATAATTTGAAAATACTATGTTCTGATAACAACATGGGAAACTTCTTGCTGGGATCACTTGAGAAGATCGAAGGGTAAAAGCCTTTGGAAACTATAACTAACAGGGGTTAGACAAAATACGGGTTGGAGGAAGCCTTCTGCCTTTGATTTAATTCCTGGATCTAAGGGATACCCCCATATTCCTAGAGACGTCAGTTAGTCTTCTACAGAGAAATGGAAGAACCGAGGGGCAATACATTGTGGTGGCTGGATAAGAGAGTTACACAACTGTTTCTCATTTCTGTGTCCATAGGTTATACACATGAACCTTTCCTAGATTAGATAGTCAGTGGAGCTGCAATGATCTGGGTCAGATCTGAACCAGCTCAGCCAGATTGATAGAAAGGTTTTCATTGCCATCCTACAAAAAATAGAAGACTAAAGCAATTCTTTGCTAATTTAATTCTAGTGTGTCTGAAAAATTTCCTAGTACCCTGAGGATCCAGGTTTCTAAGTAGCCTTTTTGCATGCAAGTGGAACCATCATTAAATAACACCCCTCACCATCTGCTCTAAGAAAATACATGAATCACAAGAAATTATGATTCTTTTTAACACTTCTTTCAAACTGCCTTACACAGCAAAAGAAGTACACCACTGATTGCAGTATTGCCACAATGTCCCTGCCTATTATACTTCTAAATATGGTCAAAGCCCCTAGTGACTCCATAAAAATACTTACAAGAACCAGTCCACTGCAATGATAAGGGTGATATCATCTGTAGGCAAACCTACTGATGTAAGTACAATGACCATGGTGACCAGTCCAGCTTGAGGAATGCCTGCAGCCCCAATACTGGCAGCTGTAGCTGTGATGCTGTGCAAAGAGATGGCGAGAGCAATTAATTGACTTCCACAATAAATTCTCATTATCTGGCAAACATTAAACACAGATATGAAGCAAGAAGGCATTTGCTCAGTAGTAGATAAAAAGATGAGCCCAGACGCTTATCTGGACACTGCATAGCTGCAGGACAATGTGGATCTTAATCCAAAATGTTTACACTAAACCTTTATCCAGAATCTTCAAAATGTGGTTTTGTTAGGTGGTAAGTCCTCTACTACATGCTAAGGGCCTGACAAAAACATTACAGCCCCCACCCTTTGAACAAACTCACTCCACGAACTCCAACACATTAAAAGAAAAGCTGAGAATGTAATTTTGTCCTGGCACATCTAACGCAAGAACTTTTATTCACTGTCCATCTCACTATAACTTCATGCCAGGTGAAATATCTATCCTCCAGCAGTTGGCATTCTGCCATCAGAAAGCTGAAAGTTGCCAGAAATCCTGAAGCATGCAGTCTAGTAACTTGATAGAAATATGCTTGTTCACACCTGCTTTAGGAATAATTTATTTTGTCAGGTTATTTGGCAGGGAGCAGCTCTAGTACTAATGAATGTGGAACTATTGCCTCTGAGTATGAAGGCAGAGTTTTGCCTCCTGTTGATGAATATTGAATTAAACTGGTGGCTTTTGTGGAGAGAAGCAGTTCTGTTTGAAAATCTACATTCCAGTTCACCGTATGTGAACTTTCAGTGTTCCTGAGCAATAAATATATATCTCTCTGTTCTACAGTGTCCCTCTCTCCCCTTGCTGACATTTCTTTCTTTGCATGTGTACCCGTTGCCCTTTTCTCTTCAACTGTTTCAGTAACATAATGAAATTAATGCAGACCAGTTATCATCGAGTGCTAGTTAGTGGGTTGTTTGCTGTTCTATTTCAAACATGAAGGCTTGTGTGCTTGAAAATATACCTATCTTCTCCACCTCTATCAGATGGTGTAATAAAAGGTATTACTGCTCCTTACACAGCTTGCTCTACTTGTATCCTGAGACCATCAGGACTAGGAAATCACTCCCTCTCCTAGCATTAGCACTGTGATGCTTTTATGCTACTGCTTTGTACATGCATTCTAAACTACCTGGACTGATTTTAAGTCTATAGCTCCTAACACCTGCATGAGTTCTTAGGAAAGAAAATTTAAAAGCCATTACATACAAAACCCATGTTTTTCTTTACTATATGCAGTCATAAATGTGTCATGTTACAGTTCTTAAAGGTTTACCTAATGGAAAATATGTGCTGGGGGGCCTCTTCTGTGCAGAAGATGTAAATCATTACAGTTATTCAGCTACTATAGCAGTTCTTGTTTTTAGGTCTAGATGCTTTTGTTTAATCCCACATATAACAGCAAGAAGGAGTCATTACAAAGGTGCTTTTATTAGATGTAGGTAATAATGGCTTCTGTACCTGATTGTGATTATCTGCCCAAAGTTCAGATCAAAGTTGTTAACCTGTGCAATGAAAATTGCAGCCAAAGCCTCATATAAAGCAGTTCCATCCATGTTAATTGTAGCACCAACTGGGAGTACAAATCTTGTAACTCGTTTGTCCACTCCGTTTATTTCTTCTAGACACTTAAATGTAACAGGTAGTGTTGCAGAACTGAAACAGACAAAAAAAGAAGGTAATAGATGACGTAAATTCTACAAAGTGGGAATGAGAAGAATGTCGCACATTGTGATGACAAGAGAGATTGTTCTAACCATCTTAATTTTTTTGTGAACTACAGAATATTTTTTTAAAAAATGCAAAGGCTGAATTTAAGCACTTGTAATGATGGAGGTTCTCCTAATTGGAAAAATTTTCCAATGCTTAATTACTGTTACTGTCTATGTAGTCCCTAGTCTGAAAGTGTCTAACCTCAATATTTTGTCAAAAGATTCTTGTGCTTATTTAAAAATTTCCCACTTCTCATGTTTACATCTTCAAGTTATGATTGAATCATCCCTAAGCATTGTTTTCCTGAAGTTATACAAATTGACCCATTCAACCCTTCAGTAAACAGCACGTCTTATCTTATTTATTTGCTGGCTTCCTTGGAAAGGGCATTTTGATGAATGATTACATTACTTTACCACTTCTAGGTTAACACCAGTAGGCAGCTAAGCACTACACAGACACTCGCTTTCTTGCCCCCACGCTCTGAGTGGGACAGGCAAAGAGGAAAGGAACAGTAAAAGCAAGAAAACACAGCAGTTGAGATTAAAAAAATATGTTTAGTAAGTGAAGGATAATGGAAGAAAAGAGAAAGAAAACAAATCAAAACAAGCAATGAAAAGGCAATCACTCACCACCTCCCACTGGTAGAACAATGCCAGCCGGTTCCCAAGTAAAAGATGGCTGGCCTCCCTCAAATTCCCTCTTTCCCTTTTTATTGCTGAGCATGATGTTACAGGGCATGGAATATTTCTTTGGTTAGTTTGGTTCAACCTATTCCACGCCCCTCAATCTACTCACAGCAGGGCCAGAGTGAGAACCATAGAACGTTTTGACGCTGTTCAAACACTGTCCAGCAATAGCTAGAACATCAGTGTGTGATCAGTGTTGGTCAGAAATGTAAAACACAGCACCATATGAGTTGCTACGAATAAAGTTAGTTCTGTCCCAATCAGGCCCTGCATACCACTGTTCCTCTGCCGCTACATCCAAATATGATATAAATGATAATTTCATTTAAAGGCCAACCCAACTGAACATTTTGCCATCATATGCCATAGAAGTGCCCATTCAGCCCACATGACACCACGTTCCTTTTCAGAGACATTGCCTCAGAAGGAAGGAAAAGGTGGCCATTCCATAAGAGCTGCCTGGGCTCTTTGTTCTTAAAGATGTATCTCTGTATCTAATCACACCAAAGCAAAGAGGTTTTTCAAGACCCACCAGTTCAGATTACTCTATCTCAGTGACCCCTTCATTGCTAACTACTTAACAGACTTTCATGTCTTTGAAAACTTTATCAGTACTGATAGAATGTAAAGAAGGGCTGTGGAAGACTGAAAATCCCTTTGATGACAGTGAACTTAAAGTTGAATTTTAAACAGTTTTTAAATCCACTTGCAGTATAGTATGCTCTCTTCCATCAATCTAGGTTTTTACTCAGAATCTTGAGCCATGCCAAGTGGTATGTCTTACAGAAGCTGGAACATAGCCTCTTAACATTATTACTATTATGCACCGAAGTTGGAGTTTCATTTACTTTTTTCTCTTAAACTATGTTGACTGGCATTAGTTTTATTACCTTCTTTTAATGACTACTCTTTTAATCATTATTAATCAAGTTCCCTTTTAGGCATTCCACAAATTTTCAAGGATTGACATCAAAATGTCAAATGTGAAATTAGTAGTTGTCCTTCTCTACCCATTAATATGCCATTATAATTTTTTAAGTCCTCAAGACCATTTCCAGTTGCACAAAACTTAATCAGATTCTACATTAATGGTCACAATAGCTTCTCATCCAGATCCCCAAAATAATCTCAAATACCAGGAGCTTAAATTTGGTAGTACAGGATGTATGACATGAAACATCTGTCTTTAAGAAATACTTTTAAAATCTATTAACATGTTTTATGAAAGGTCATATGACATAGAAATGTATATTTGACTACAATAATGTTTCCTTTCACCGGAGATGCAGTTTTTTTTATTCATATGACCTACCTGTGTTTTCATCAACAAAGAGCAAGTGGCATTCCTGTTACAGGTTGTATACCCATCACTGACTATCAGGTTTTTGAGCACAGGACATCAGCTACCAATAAGGGCTCTTAAGCCCCCTCAGAATTCCCTCTGAACTTTCCTGTTTGCTGCTCTGTTTTGCATGCACATTCTTTGTCAGCTGCATCCTTTATCAGCAAGCCATTACAAACTACTTAAAAATCTTAAACACCAATGCTAATCAAAGTCACAAGGGTTCCAGCCATACAGTCTGGATCACCACACTCATTTCATCTCTGTTCAGGGTTTTTTATAGAAAATAGAGTTCAAGTCAATATAATGATAATAATTATCTCTATTGGAGAGCAGCAGAACTGAAATAAAGTGCCCAAGTGAATACTTGAGTACAGAGTTAACCAATTACATTAGGAAAAATTATTTCTCAAACCAGTAATATTTTTAAAAAAATATGGCCTTAAAAATTGTCTTGTACCTGGAAGACGTTCCCAAAGCTGTGACTAATGCCTGGATTAAGCCTCCAATAAATACCCAAGGGTTCTTACGAGTGATCAGGAAGTAGAGAAGAGGTAGGACAATGACAGCATGAATTAGCAAACCGATGATAACAGTTACAGTATACATGGCAAGCTGACCACCAATCACACCCATATCTTCCATCTCAACAATTTTTCCAGCAATCAAGAACAGGATCCCCAGTGGAGCGTACCTGCAAATAAGGAATCACATCAGTATTGTTAAGAACAAAGTAGAAATTCGCTTCCCCATCCATACCTTTTGTGTGTAGATGCATGAATGTAGGATTTCACTTTTAGGATGAATGCAATTATTCAGAAGCAGTTCAAGAGCTTAACCCCTTAACTCTTAACAGTTCAACCTGGATTAAACCACAGCAGTGAATGTTTCTGATAGACTGTGTCGGATTCAGGATCTGGTAAGGAATTCAAGATGTATAGCGTGCCTTTCAGACACATAGGGAGACTCCCTTTGGAATTCAAGTGTCATTTAAAAGCTAGTTTAGCCAATTCCATTACAATTCTGTCTGTATGAATGAAGGCTCAACCAACATAGTTGTAGACTGTGCCAAGTGTCCCGTTCTATTATATCACCAGTATCGTTTCCCATGTTGTTGGGGAAGGAACCCACACAGAAGGCTGAAAATTTCAGTGATTTCAAGCTACTTCTGGACATGCCCTATTTAATCCAGTGGGGCAGTGGATAAACACTTTAGCATGAAGCCATTTGTATGACAGAGGTTTGCTGCATTGTGGGGCAGCAACACAGGTTGTATGGTCTGCTTTTTCCTATCGGTAAGCACAGCTACAGATGAAGAAAGATCCAGTGCTAAGCATAAAAATCTAACATAATTCTGCTGTAGTGGAACTTTTGGTACAGCCTTATTTCTATAAATGTCCACTTGTCTTTTCACACTAAGTTACAAAATTTGTCCAGCATATCTCAATTGCACTTTAAGCCGTGTAGAAATTTCTCAGAAGTAACAATTTGCACCCACTCTTTATCATCTTAAGCATGCTTGTAAAGAAGGAGAAAAGATTTTTGCTCTGCATAAATGTTTTCCTGGCAGAATAGAATTTTAGTTACTGGAAAAATAGACTTATTTTTAGTTATGTATCTAGTACTGCAATATATGTGTGTTTGTGATTGTTTGGTTCTTTTCTGTAGGAAAGAAGGCAAAAGAAAATTTATTTTCATAATTAACCTTCTGCCTGAGACATAATGAATCTTCATTGTTGAAAAGACTTCATACCTAATGTTTGAGGGAAAATGTATTGGTTTTATTTATCTATTGAACACAGAAAAGTAAGTAGCAAAATTATGTGTAAGCAGCACAGCTACAATGCAAGGACATATGTATACACTACACAACAGCAGGAATCAGTTGCATTGGAAACTAATGATAACAAGGTCTTGCTGTATAGAAATAAGATTATAGGAGAAGTTTGTCGGTCTCCTTTAGTAATGTCAGATTAGGATATAAGGAAACTTTGTCAGGATACTGTTGTGATTGCTTTCTTTTTGAAGACATAGAATGACTTGACAAGTTCTGCCATAGACTGATTTTTCTCATGTCAAAAGCTAAACATACTGGAAGAATAGATATGTTTGAGCAAATTATTGACATACAGAATTACAGTTCTTGGGTTCATTTATAAAAAAAGCTACAAGTTAGTTAAGATCTTATTGTCTGACTTCCTGCCAAACAGACTCTTGCTATCCAGTACCTGACTGTGATGAAAAAATATTGTTAGTAACTTAAAATGGAATTTATTGAAGAGGCACTTACCACATGATTAGAGCTACCAATCTCATGATAGCCTCATTAAGGCTATCAAAGAAGTCTTTTAATGCCTGACCTTGCTCCCTCATGCTTCCAATCACCAGGCCAAAGCTTATTGAGAAAACCACCAATCCAAGGGCATTCACTCCATTTACAGAACCTGGAACAGGAACTATTTCCTCTTTCATTCGAGTGAGGGCTTCCATTGCTTCGGACACATTGCTTATTATGGAAGCCACTGTGGATGTGTCATTGGATGGAATATTTACTTTAAACATTCTTTTTTCATAGTTAGTTTTGAACTGTTAAAACAAAAATAAAAGAAAGATAGGAATTCTGAGTTACAGCAAACAAAGGTAAAAATCACACATTAAATTACTAATTACTATTGTAGGACATTTGAATTCTTTGTGTAATATTTGTTGGTAAAATGCACTGTGATGAAAACCTGGCTTTCCTGAATGTAAAAAAAAAAAAATCCATATTAACCTCAAGAGCTAAATCTTCACCTTTAGCTTCTAGAACTTATTTTCTCAGAAATATGCCAAAATCAAAGATGCAGATTTGTCATGCTCATGAGTTTTGTGACAAAACAATTGATTCTTAGTTTGCATTTATATAAATTGCTGTTTTTCCCAACAACATATTTCCAGCTGTTAAATAAATGGGTCTTCTTTGGTTAGTTAAAATATTTTCATGTGCTCTGGAGTTTGCTTACCTTTCATCCTTTTGAATTAGAAAAAATTAGAATGAAGGTAACTTAACACCTTTTTTTTCCTTCGCTGTGGCAAAGCCATTAGTTTTCTATGCTTTTGAGTAACAAATCACCACTTTTTTTTTAATTAAGAAAAGGGTACTACCTTAAAAGGTTCCATTATGGAATGGGCAAATGAATTTCAAAATCTCAATATGCTCCTAAATGTCTGCTTTGAAAAACAGTCTTTCACCACCTAATGTTTTTCCAAAGACAAATGCGCATCCTGAATATTTCTGCCTGGGTTCAAAAAGCCCTGCAGCCCTGTACTGATTAAATTCTGCTGAACAAAAGGAATACTAAATATCATATGCATGCTTTTTATATATATATATGTAATGTTATATATAAACATTATAAAATGTTTCTAATATATCTCAGGATGCTAAATATCCTATTAAAGCAATGGGATGCTGGTATCAAGGTTATCCAGCAACTTTAGATTTTTATTCCTTTAGGCCTGCCAAAAAAAGACAAATATTAAGTACAGGAGCCGTAGTATTATTAGTAATATGTAGATTCTGTTGTGCACTCCACAAGCATTTGAGTGAAATGGAGTACTTACGACTAAGGTGGGAAACCTGAATATCTGTATCTACCAACACTGACCTAATTGTCTGTTATTTTCCATACATGAATAGTTTTGATGCACTCCTTCCACATATTTGCTGTATCCCCCTGAAGGCTTAAGTCTTTCTGAATTTCAAATAAAATTTTCTTACAGGAGATTTATGGAATGTTTCTGAATAAGATGTAGCAAAATGAATCTCCATGGAGGTCAGATATTCTTAAGTTTTAAATGAAATCTGCTAAAATGTATTAAGATTTGGACTGTGGAGACATAAGCTGTTCAAACACTTGGCTGACATGGAAAAACTGAGTTTCACTCTCTTACCCACTCACATCCAACTTGTAGTACTTTCTCCTCTGTGTCAGTTCTACTTTGATCTCTCAGTGAGACAATTCTACTTTTTAAACTGGCAGAAAACTTACCAAATAACAAAAGTGGCCATTTTGGGATAAAGGGTGTGGAGGTGAAGCTGACTGACCTGGACACGAAACACCGAGACTGGAACTATACAGCCAGGGAACAGGGTATGGGATTGCCTCTTAAAGTGACAGAGAGGTATCACAGTGGAAATGGAAATTTTCTAGAAGTTCTCAGTAAAGTGCTTTTTAATATAATAAAGTGCCTGGTGAAGAATGTTAAAATACTTCCTAACACTGTACATCAAACATTTCTGATTCTTCTTTTTTTTTTTTTAAGGTCTAAAGGTATGATAATTATGTTATATGTATATTTTTATTACTGTTTTTCAGTAGAAAAAAAAAAACTGAGATAAAAATTCCTTAAGGCAAATGTCTGAAGGGTGTAATTACACTGAACTTGTGGGCATACAGATTAGACAAACAAAAAAGCAAGCTGCTTAATGAGGACTGGAATTAAAGCCTAATTTCCTACTGAATTTCCTATTAATTTCCTACTTTCCCTAGACACTTCATAACTACCTTGGTCCTGATTCTCCTCCATTACCCTCGGGTCCTTCTCTCATTCCTACCAATTTGACTAGGTCAAAAGCAACACGTGATACGACTGTTAGACAGTGTTAGGTGTGTGCTGCCTGGGTGGTTGGCTGCTGCCTGTTGGAACAGGCCATGAGCTAATTCATAAACCACTTTTCTTTCAGTAGCAGCACAGTCTTCATTTGTCTTAGAACTGCCTAACCTCCAATTAGGTTGGAATTGGCCATTGGGCTCAAAAATTACAATGGGACTGAGAAGAAGTTGGGCGACTACAGGGGACAAAGCACAATCACATAAAGTTTCTTACCTTTAAAAACCCAGTTAGAAATCATTTTAGGTTGCAATAAGCATATTCCTTCTTTTTTTGGTGCTGATTCTGGAATTCTGTCCCAGCAGGAAGATGCCTTTAATTCTTTATTAGTTAAGTCTCTTTAGAGGTATAATATGAATTTTAGGACCTCACTTAGCAAAGTTCATTTCCATTTCAGCTACTAGACTGGTACACAGAGATGTAGATCTTCTCTGTTGACTTACTCTGTTGGTCAGACTTAAGTATTCAGAAATGTTACTAGGGAGAGTAGTCTTTCTAGAACCCCTTCCAGAGCAGTGGACAAATGCTCTATTTAGGGTGAGATTCAAGATGGGAATCTGCGCACAGGAATCAAAGCAACTTTATTTGCTCTGGGACAGTCACTTGAGCTAGCCTATTGCTAAATGAGGGTAGGGAAAACTCTGTGGATGTGTCTCTTTTCTTATGCCCAAAGTTGTCTATCAAAAGTCATGAGAAGGTTCCTGGTGAAGCAAAACAAATTAAGGAAAACCAAATATGGAAAATGCAAATGAGATATCTATGAAAGAAAAAGTGTAGGTTGAGCTTTATTTGTGTTGGTGCTTTTTCAGATGACACTAAATGGAAGTTTGCTTGGCCACCACAAAATAAATTTTCTGTGTGTAGAATGGTGAAAAAGCCAACTGTTTACAGGAAGTGACAGGATGAAGATCACCTTCAAGATGATAGAAAATGTCAAAGCTTTTGAAATAGATGAAGTAATAGCAGAGTTGACTATTACTGCTCCGCAGAGAAACTGGTAATAACAGAACATTTTGTGAGCTTTTATGAGATTTCTACTTTCAGGCGGATCTCTGTGGTGGGACTCAGAGTTATCAGCTGTTCATATAGCTCAAATTGACATTTTAATATCACACTGTGATTCTGCAGATCCATGCTTTTTTGTAATATTTAGCTCTGGAAGAATTTAGACAAAGAAAAACTGCTCATATAACAGATTGTAGGCTTAAGGGTCTCAGAAGAGCTGGTTTTGTTTTACTAGAAGTACACACACCTACACTGATAATCTGTGCTGGGCTGAACAACACCACTGAAGACCTGTCATTTCTGAGGGTGTTTGGTGCATTTTGTCTCCAGAGGTATTTTTGCCTGGTAAGATTTTAGATGCAAAATACTCCTAATTTTTCCTGAATTTCATGTGTAAAGAAGAAATTAGGAGCAAGGTAAGTATTATTTGGAACATATTAATACTAGTAGCTTTCTATGAACAACCTTATCTGCAAGTAAAATACAAAAATAATGCACTTTGGACTTTTTACAAGACATAGTCCTGATGAACAACCTTTAATTCTCTCATTATGAAATAGACAATATAATTACTTTATATCATAATATAATGAATCAGTTATTTACAATTTTATTAGTGTTTTATTTTTGTTAGTCGTACAAGATACACACAGTCACTTTACTTGAATATATTACATGACTTTTTAAGAAGTAACTTTATAACATGACAGTAGCACATTCCAGTGATTAATTTGCAGACAAGGTAATTGCATGGGTAACTGCTCTGAAAACTCATAATTTACTGTCAGAACTCTGAGACAGTAGCATTAGCACCTTCTGTGCTAAGTCTGTATTATGATGTAATTTTTAGTGAATGAGGTTTTTGAAAGCAAAAAGTTTACTTAAATGCTAAGTTAAAGACTAAAAAATGAATAGATGAAAATAAGGCAGTGATATCCCATATTCCTAATTAATTTCTTCTTTTCTTTCCGTATGGACATACACAAAAGCATTCTAAATTGTCTGCAGAAGAGCTGATGACACAGGTTAAAATATATCTTAACTAGCCAAAATTATCATGAGGAATAGACAGCATATATTAGTTAGTATTCCTGTCTGGATGTGCAATTAACACTTCCAATCCTCATGATAAGGTTGAGTTCAGGAAAGAATATTTAATTAAAAACAGCTCAGAAGAAATGCAGCTATTAATTAGATGCACCTTTCCAGTTCTTTAGGCTTCAGCTGGCATAAAATTCCACCTAGTCACAACAGAATGACCCTCCTCAAATTGTTAGACTGATTCTCTTTCTCTTGATGTCCTAAGTTCATTTGTGTCTCTTTTGTCTTTTGATATATCCCCAGAGCACAAGAAGTTAAAAAGCAGTATCTGATTAAGAAGCAGACTGCTGATTGCTTAGCCCCAGGCTAGGTAGCATTTTTGAGTATGGCAGAGAAAGACTAGTGAAGAGATAATGGCCAGAGCTGAAATATAAATCCAGTTTTCCTTAGCTATCCCTAGACTGAGGGTGAGTATAGTGGTACTTTTGAACAAAGTAATCTAATTTTTGGTAAGTGTGGAATATTTATCTGCAGCCAGTCTTTTCACACTCTCCTGTTACTGATAAAAACAGTAGAAGAGCCTACAAATGATCAGTACATAGTGAAGGCAGCGACATACATCATATGGAAATAACCAGCATCAGAAAGCATGCTGTCTGGATGTTTCCAGAGATCCCTGCCTGCCACTGATTTAATTGGAGGAGCTCCTGGTAGAGACAGGGTGCCAACAAGACTTTGGTCTTTCACAGGGAGAGAGTAAGTGGTTACTTCACAGAGTAAGTGAAGAACAGAATGAGACTAAAGTCCAACATTTTCCAGATTCTTCTTAACTTGCTAGGCAAGGGCGGCTTTTTGTCCCCCTAGGCTTTGCTGGGGCATGGGGCTGAATGCCACCAGTGAAGCTTGAAATGTTTCTGCTGATTCTCAGCTGAAAGGTCTGAATGAAACGACTTCCTTAGCTTTTCTGTGGGCTCTCTTTCTCTCCTACAGGGACTCCTCTTGGCTTCTAGGATCCACAATGGGGGTTCTTTTTTGGAGGGGAAGGGACATTTTCTTCCACCACTCTTCCTGCTTCCGAAGAAGATAATGTGAAAACAGGAGGAGGAGAAGAAGAAGCAAGACGAGGCAGCTTTTTTTGTCTCACAGACTTGCTGGGAAAAAACAACAGGAAAGGGAATCTAGAGAACCAGAAGACTGAATGAGAAACAGCCGAAAATTTAGAAAGATCCTTCCTAATTAATTCTTAAGATCCCAGTCTTCGTTCATGACTCTTCTCCTAGCAGCAATCATATAAAAGCTTTCCCAACTCCTTCTAGAAGCCCTTCCCACCTTGGTTACCTTCTACACACAGCTCCATTTCATTTTGCAGGAGAGCAATTCCATATCCAGAAAGCTAACTTCTCTAAAATTAATTATGCAAAGTACAGTTTTCCACATATTGGTGTTATGAAATTTGAGTAATAGTTGATATTTTGAGGCTAAAAACTTTGGAAATGATAGTTGGTCCTGTGTGTTAGTGGAGCTGCTTTGGGAAGTGCTTACTATTGACTGGGAAGTTAAGAGGTTCAAAACTTGCTGTGAGTACTAACATAGTCATTGGAGGACTTCTCTGCTGGCCATGGTGAGGAAGAAAGAAAAACCTTCCCGTGGGTTCCAATGCAGGAAAGAAACCTGCCTAAGGATGCTATAAGACAGAATCTGAGCACCTAACATATCAAAATATGTGATTTGAATGTGGAGTGTATATGCCAGTGATGATATCCAGGTGTGCAAAGTGGCAGATCAGTATTACGCCTTTGACTGCAGGTGACTGTGAGTAGTAGTCTGTTTAGTGTTTGAGAGAGCAAACACTGTGGTACAGAACCAGATTAATGCCAGATGGATCATCCTTCTTCATAAATCTTCCGAGAAACACATGAAAAACATGATGTAAGCTTTTGAAAAGAAAGTTATGGGGTCAGTCATATGGATACCTATGAATCTTACATGTGAACTGTTTTGCCTGTAAAATATTTTTAGTTTAACAAGTCTGCTACAACGAAGTAACTTACACCTAGGTTTTGGTACCTGATTCAAAAGGTAATAGTATCAGTACAACAGATTTAAAATCCTGGTGCTTCAGTAAGCATAGGTGCTGCTGAAAGTCAGAAAAAAACTTCATTAAATATTTCCTGTTTTTTGAACAATTTTTTGGCAATCTCTTTAAGCTGTAAAGCACATGAGAAATACAATATACTTAATGTAAACAGAATCTACAGGACATCTTTAATTAAGAACATAGATTTAGGACTGCTAGTCACTGAGTCATGTCCTGTTGCTGTTGGACACTTTATCAAAATAACTTTTCAAGCTGTATCTTAAACCTCATGAGTTTGTGCCCACAACTCCAAATTGAAGATTTTTCTGGGACCTCACCTTTTGGGTAATGAAAGTTAAAAACCTTTCTAATTCTCACTAGATTCAGTCATAGTCATTTCCATTTGTTCTTGGAACATTTTTCTTTATCTTATGCAGTTCTGTTCCCACTCTGGTTTTTGTACCTGAATAGTTTTTAAAGTAAGCTTCTTTTTGCCTTATTTTCTGTGTTCTTTTGATAATCCCAGTAACTCCTCTCTGCAGTGTGCTCCTTTTGCATGAATCTTCCTATGAATGTAATGACCAGAACATACTCAGTATTCCAGACAGTCACATTCCTCTGACTTTATTTCCTGTCTTGGAGTTATGTCAGCTAATATATCATAGAGCTGAATTTAGAGTTTTGTTTTTTTGTTTGTTTTTTGTTTGTTTTTTGTTTGTTTTTTTTTTCTCTTTTCTTTCTGATGGTGACTTCCCATCTCAAAGTAGAAATTACTCTTAATTTCTAAATGTTTATTTCATATGTGATCAACTCTGACAGTTCCGTGATTCCGTGATGAAGAGCTACAAGGAGATAACCAAACATGCTAGTGCCTGCAAGAGCCTATTCACTTTGTTGTTGTGTATTGCAGTGTGCCAGGGACATACTGCCTTCTTTTGATATTGTTATATATGTATCAATACAAAATGCTTTGACTTTCTTGTCATCTGTAAATTTCATTGTGTGCATCTCTTGGCAATTTAATTCATAAAAATACCAATTGAGGTATACCCAGTCCTTCGGCAATTTCCATTGCTATCTCCACAAATTTTATCATTTTTACAACAATCCTATCCCCTGCTCAACTGTTTCAATTCCCTCATATTAAAAACTGTTTTATGGAAGTCCAAAGAGATTACATCCATTGCACTTCTGTGGCACAGAAAAACCCACTATAATTGCTTTCACCAGTTATAGATAACAAATTCCCAACTCAAGAGATTTATTAAAAATACTGGCTGCTAGATCTGTAACTTTATGCCCTAATTCTTTCATTATTTTGAGATGAAGATGATATCATTCCCTGACTTTATTACATTAAATTCTTTGAATTTTGTTTCTTGTTTAGATATAGACTTTTGTTTTCCCATACTGCTCTTCTGCATCACTGTCCTGAGTTATCATCATCCTTGCTGAAAACAGAGGCATAGCATTTGTTGGGTTTGGACCTGGGTCTAGTATATCTTTAATCTTGATCAAATCTTTAATCTAAAAAGTCACTGCTTTTTATTTGTCTCTGTTTATATAACTAAAGAAAATGTTCCCATTTCTTTTCAATTCTTCTGCAAGATTTAGCTCAGCTGGACTTTGGAACATTTCTACTTTATCCTCTTCCTTCTTGACCTCCCCATTTCAGCTTTTTTTTACTGCTACAGCAATAACTGGTAAATAATATCGGCTCAAGATCATCTGTGGGGTCAGTATGAAGCAATCAGATTATGGAAATAGACACTGAAGGTTTCACTGAATCTATATTGTCCTCTTTTTAAAAAAGGAATGTAAAAGGTTACTATTATTTTCTACATGGAACAGTTAAGGTTAAGACCAGGTTAATGACAGAGGAATTTGGGAAGGAACATAGGAAGAGCATTCTTTCGCACTCCTGTCATAGGTGACAGGAAGTCCTCTAGTTTGATTTTGTTATTGATGTCCACAAAATTGTTGCCTATGTTTTGAATCTATGCACATTTCTCACATGAAATTCTTGAACATCTTCCAGTCTTTGTACAGATGGTGCATATCTCAGTATCTTCTAATTTAACATAAGATTATTTTTGAAAAGTAAATTCTGTAGTGATTTTAATGAAACTTGTTGTAGACTTAAGAATTTGACATTTTAGAAAAATTAGTTTTTGATTTGCTGTGCCAGGTGTGTTTTATTTGCTGCTCATAGCAAATACTGAGACAATATGATTGAAAACAAAGCACAGATTTCTTTGGTTTGGGTTTTTTTTTGACAGCTGGCAGCATACATAAGATTTGTTTCTGCTGTAAGTACAAGTACCTGATATTTCTAAAGAAAATGTTATAACGTTTCAATTTCTTTCAATTTCTTTGTTATGTTTTAGTTGGAAATAATGAACCATTTTTACCTGTTTAAAGCAAGCTTCCACCAGATTTGGAGGGAACATATTTCTGTGAAAAAGAAAGAAAAAAGCATAAGAAGTAATAAGACTCTAGTAATATCTTAAGTAGGGGCACAGTTAATAAAAGAACTGACCAGCTAATTTTCAAAGGAATCCTAAGACAAATATGTAGTCATGTATACAGTAGAGCTTTGCATACAGCATTGGCCTGGTCAGCTTTATCAGGACAAAATGTAGAAGGGTTGGATAGATCCTGGAAATTGCAATCTCTGTATCCAATAGTGTATAGTAGATCTGGTTATGGAGCAGAATATTAGCTAAATTACTAAATGAACAAAGCTCTGTGGGTCAGTGCTGACTTTTAATTTTGTATTTATTAATGCCTTCTGAATCCAGATTAATAAAGAAGTTGTGCATAAATACAATATTTAATGCATTTCTACTTCTTAAACAGCTTTTGCAGTCACGTACCCTAGTACATCATGGCATTTATCACTCGAGTCTTGTCGTGATTAAGAAATAAGTATTTTTAAGGCTTGAGTATTCTTTAATAATAACACATACACATATAATTACATATGTGTGTGTATACTTGTTACATATGGGGGTTGGTTTGTTTGCTTTCCAGAGTGGTGGCATTTCTGAGGGAATTAGAAGCAGCCTAACTGAATAAATTTTGAGGAATCTGAGTGCAAACCTCTTCATGGGTCTTTCTGAAGTCCCCCTTCCTGGCAGCATGACTCTTGGAGGCCTTTCTCCATGTCTCTGGCTTCTCCAAATGGGTTAGTGGAACACAAAATTTTGGTGGCTTTACCTGTGGAAAAGCTCCCGAGTTCAAAACCTCAGCTTCCCTACTCCCTGGAATACATCTGTGACACATTAGCTCTATAAAAGAGACATTGCAGAGTCTCTGAGCAAGGAGAAAACAAGATTTTATATCTGTGCCCCTCTATTTCAAGCATTTTACTTGCCTGTTCCTGGAATTTGTTTCCCATCCATACAGTTTAACAAGTTGAGTAGATGCACCCAGATTGGTGGCTACAATTCAAAATTAAGATTACTGGCTAAATCAAGGATTCAAGTGAAGTGAGAAAACTGTCAGAAGTTGGAAGTAAAGGAAAGCAGAGGAATTTGGTAATAAGGATTGTGCTATGGAAGGAGGGGAAAAGACCCATGCAGATAGCAGAACAGAAGTCTTTCTTTTGTGCATGAAAGAATCTTTCTTTTAATATTAAAAGCAGTTTCTTCCCTTGCAACAGCTTGATTTGGAAATAAATCCATGTAGACTTTTGTAGCATTGTAGGGGTTAGAGATATTGGTATCACATAGTTGAAAGAACTAATTTATGCAGTAACTGTCAAAAATTCTCTACTTTTGTTCTTGTGTGAATCTAAATATTATTGTTGTTGCTATTGGTACAGAAGATGTGCAATATCATAGCCATACCTGATTAAATCAAGAAAGGCATCTGCTGCTGTCACTTGTACAATTTTGCCTTCTCTGTGCATGTTTTCTTTAGTACCTTTCCCAGGGTGGATGATGACCACAATGATTATACCAATCAGTACAGCAATGATCGTAGTACTCATGTAGTAGACTACTGCTCGGACTCCCATCTTCCCTGATGCTTTACTATCCAGGGCAGCAATTCCTAGTAAATTTAAGCACAAGGACATTCACCTCACACAGTTGCAAGTAAAGAGTATAAATTGAGCATGATGAAAATTATTTTGTGGGAAGAGTTTTGACGAACAGTACATTTAAAGCTACCCAAGGTAAGTTGGCCCTCTTTTGCAGCTTGTGCTGCCACTGTCTTCCCATCCCACCCCTAATTGATGTTATTACATCATTTTCTATTACCAGAGTTACACAAGTTACTCTATTACAAGAGTTACAAGCTACAACCAAGTGTCTTGTTAACACTTGGCTAAAAGCAACGATTATTGCTCTGATGCAGTGTGGCACTCCCTGTATTCTGGTGAACTGATTCCTGGTTTTTGATTAGCATAGTTAGCGTAGTCTGAAAAATGCGCCTTAGAAATGTGCTGCACCTAATTTGTAATAGTAAGAAAGAAAACAGATACTCACAAGTAATGCTGACAATGTTTGCTACAATTAATGTGTATGAAGAGTTTTCTTCAACCCCTAATGGAATGACCTCAGTTTACCTCTGTCCCAAGCCATGGGAGTTTAAAACAGATTAAATGTTGTTAGTGCATTTCAGAAAATCCTTATTATTTTATGAATAAGCATTTAGAGTCTTTTATAAACTTTGCAAAACTTGCAGCATTAATCTTAATTCTTGGCTCGTCTTAATGCATCTGATCTAATGTGAATACTAGGGTGCTCACTATGGCATCTGTTAAAGTGTTTGTTCATCAGATTGCACCAACAGGGCTGCACTGTGTTTTTTAAATGAAGGTGCAGTTCTGCCAGGGAATGAACTCTGAATCTTTGAGAAGCTGCGTCTCATGAGAACTGTCAGAAATGGAAACGCTCTTTCTCTTTCCAAGCAGGTGCAGTTACTGTTCTCCTTAAAATGGCCCTTTGCTCCTCCTCCTTAAAATTTCAAGTAGCCCATAACTTCCCCATACTTCATCTGGAGGGCTACACCAACTGTCTCAAAACAGTGCTGATGCTTCTTGTTGGAATCAAGCTTTGAAAGTGCAGACTGAAGAAAGAGGTCAGAAAAAGATCTCTTTGCTTTATCACTCCCTCCTATGGAGCCCTATATGGCACTGTCTAACCCAGACTTCTGCAGACTACCCACACGTTTATCTAGATGCCATGTTTGAACATATAACATATAATGAAAGTTGACCCCCTTCTGCTCTGAGTACTTAGAGGAGAAAGCATTTAAAATGAGGCAAGAGGACTGCATGGATATAAATAATATGGAAACCTGTCATGACCTGACAAAAGTAAATCTTTTCTCAAATCAATGTAGATGGATCGTACTTCTGTCTATCTTCTAAAGGAGGAAATACACGCTACTGGAGTTGCAGTGAATGTACTGTATCACCTATGTAACTGAGATCAAGGCTGTGTTCCAGGCTCTGATCAAATCTTCACAGTATAAAACCAATCACATGCTTCATACTTACCCTTTCATTTCAGCTGGCATTTGCCTGTCCTTTCGGCAGAAGCTATTAGACTCAGTTAGATTTGTACCCACAAAATGAGTTGCAAAGGGAGATCACTAGATTTGTACCCTGAATTGCTTGATGTACACGTGCCATTATGGTAGAAAAGCAAAGTGTTACTGACACAGTAAGAAACGGAAAATGGGAATCCAGTATTTGAAGCACTTGATCCTTCATTTCTCTGTTCAGCTTTTCCATCAGTAAAACTGGATGATAATTCTTGTGGTAAATTTATATTTTTGTTTTGGAATTCTGTGACAAAAATGGTAAATGCTAACAAGTAATAAATAGTTTTCTTATCTTTGCAAAAAGGAAGTGAGTCCTATAGCCCTCTTGTCGGTGGATGGGGGATTGATTCTTTTTTAGAGTAATCAAAATAATGCAAATGTCAAATAATGAAAATATAATTAACCAATACATAAAAATAAAGTTAAAAATTTTTGGAGAATTTCAGATCTACTACTGAGTTGCACAATGTTTATATCAGACAGCATTTGTTACAAATTTTATTTTTAAAGTATCAGTATGCAACTTAAAAAGTTTAATTAAAAAATGAAAAATGAATGCATGCACGCTAGTCCAGTCAACTTTATGTACTCTAATTGCTGTTTTGTGTTCTTACTTGCTATTTCTAAAGTAGCAGCAATGGGCTGTATATTTTTTCATTTTAGCTAAGATCAGCTTTAAACTTGGTTTACATCCTGAGCATTAAAAGGTTAACCTATGGAGTTTGGTAGGAAGATGTGGAAATGCACAGATGTTAAATGAGTTAGTTGCCAGTATCCTGCCCTTGCCAGGTAATAGATTCAGGACCAGATGCTGAGCAGTCAATAGAGGGTTCACAGGCTTATGTGCTTACTGCTTTAACCAAGACTGATCTTTCTTTGTACTCCACACTTGGTGCTAGGTTGAGTCTTCTATGCTCCAGAAATCACTAGGAGTCAGCGTAGGGCATATCTTACCACTAAAGATTGCTATGTTGAAGGATTAGAGCTTGTGATCCTATTCTTTTTTGGATTGATTCTGGGATTGAGTGGTGAACCATGTGCGAGTGATATGTCAGGGAGCAAGAGTCATGCTCTTTTCTTTATAAACTGCTTTCCGGCTTGGTTTCCTATTATGTACTCTGGCTGTGACTACATTTTAGGTTGCTCAGCCTCACTCCTGCTCTTGCTTATCATATAAATGACTTCTCAGCTTGAAAGTAGGGCACAGCAATTCCTCTCTTCTTGAGCTCTAACTGCTCGTGGCATGTATAGCAACAACCATTCAAAGCAGAGGAATGACAGGCCTAAATATGAACAAAAGCTATATGAGGAGGAAGCAAGTTCTCACCTCAGAGAGCCCTTACTGGGGAGCTGCTGGGCAGCCTTCCCTCCCACTGCGGTTAATAGGAACTCAGAAGAGGGACACTCAGTACCATCCAGGGCTGAAACTTCAAAAGATTCCAGCATACGAACAAAGAGAAATATCTTAAAAATTATTTTAAATCTCTTTTTAAAACATGAGAAAATGAAGGGGTTTGTTTTCTTTACATTTTAAAATGTTGACAAGATTTCATAGAGCTGAATGGGTCTGGAAGGGTCCTTAATGGAGAAGCAATAAAGTTCGCTCCAAAGCTTTCATGTGTCACAGACCATTGTATCCTCAGTGTGTCCTTTCACAGCCAGCCAGCAAAACTCCCATTGTCCTGCGGGAGATGTATATGCCCCTTTCATCCTGCTCGCTGCTCTCTGCTCCACATGGCTGCTGGCTCCGGCACCTCTGCCTCCTCTCTTCCTCTCCCCTCCCGTTCCCCAGGGGGCCTGGGAAACTTTGCTGTGCCACCGGTCCCCATGCACAGGGATGCCTTGAAGTTGTCAAGGCAACCTGGAACAGAGCGCCTGTAATTTCTCCCAGCGTGTGCGCGCACACAACATGAATGGGAATGATTTTTTAAGTATTGATGGGGAGGGAGGGAAGCAAGGAGAGAGGAAAGGAAGAAAAGAAAGAAGGGGGCAGGCGTTAGCCTGTAAAACTGTAAACAAACCCAAGCCCTAAGCCCTGTCCTCTCCCTTCACCTACTTTTTCTCTCTCTTGAGAAATAAGTGAGAAACCAGTCACACTGTGAGTGAAACATAAAGACATTACAAGGAGTTCTCCAGAGTTTCAGGGCAAAAAGCAAAGCACTATGTGGTTCTTTAACAAGGGTGTTAGAGAAGAAATCAAAATATTTTAGGATGTGGGAAGGTAGCAAGAAAGTAAGTAGGATAATTGCAAGAGAAAGGGAAAGAGAGAGAAACGATGCAGGAAAAAGGATGAGAAATCTATTTAGGGCAACTTATTAAAAATGCTTGTTCACCTGGTGTGATCATGGTTCTGCAAATTAGCATGAACTAATAATGTAGCAGCTTTCCTGAATAGCTGCTATACTATGACTGGGTTTGTGTCAATTAATTTTTTTAATATTGTACTTATGATTCTAGATTATACTGAATTCTAGAATTTACAAATCCAGAGTTGCTTCTATTGTTTTTAATTTTCTTGACATTGAAAGCATGCTGTACATAATCTATGTGTAATCTTGGATTATACTAGGGCACACTAATGCAGAGAGATGGTACTGTACTCCTCAGTCAGATCAAAGGTAAAATATATTAAGCATGTTCTCTTTAGATAACATTTAAGCCAATAATAGCTTTGGGTCTGCTTGTTCAAAAATAAATTCCAAGGAATTATTTTAAAAGCCAAAGAGCAGAGCCTATGCTAAAAAATCCTATGACATCAGAACATTTTCTCCCTTTAATTAGTGCAACTGCATGAACTGATTTCTTGCAGAACAGTCCAATGTCTTCAAGTCATGTTATGAGCTATTTCAGTCTGAGATTTGAGTTTCATCACATACCTAAATTTTCCTGTTACAGTACTTAAGAGTTTCTGCCTGTGGGTTTTTAGAAAGAAGGAATATACATATTTACACAATTGGACAGAATATGCATATTTACTACAGGATAACCAGTCAGCAGATGGTATGACTGAGGCCCTATGTCTGTGTGTAAACCCATAGTTGGCAAAGCATTCTTGGTCTGATATTTGTCCTTAATGTTAATCACTAATATAATTTGCTGAATAAGGGCCCATAACTACCAGTTTTTAAATGGGATCTTTTTCTTTACACTCAACAATAAGTAGTATGCTACCAAAGAACTGGGCAAGTAGCCAAGATTCATTTTCTTTGGCTTTTCCTAAAAAGAAACCAGTCACTACTTGGGACCAATACTAGTATCTTCAGTGATTTTATCATTTGCTAGATCAAGTGAGACTCTGTCACTGGAGGGGGCGGGGCGTGCAATTGTGTATGTATACATGCATGTGTATAATTTCAGTTTAAAAACAGTGAAAAAGGTCAGCTACTGCTTTTCGTGTTGTAAGTCCCTGTTTCTGAAATCTTTTTGCTGCCCTTAAAAAACTTCTGGAAAAAATAAGTTTATGTATATGCTTTCGTGTACTAAAATTCCTGTGTTTGTAATAAGAAAATCTAACATTTTGCCCACAATTTTTTTTGAACATTTGGTTTATTTAAAATTATTTTTGATGCATAAAGAAGAAAATTTAGAGTATAGAATAGAACAGTTCAGTTGGAAGGGACATACAACAGTAATCTAGTCCAACTGCCTGAACACTTCAGGGCTTATCAAAAGTTAAAGCCGGTTATTAAGGACATTGCCCAAATGTCGCTTAAATACTGACAGGCTTGGGATCTTGACCACCTCTCTAGGAAGTGTGTTCCAGTGTGTAAAGTAAAGAAAAAAAAATTTATTCACCCTCTTAGTAAAGAAATGTCCAGTCTAAACCTCCCCTGGTGCAGCTTTGAACCATTCCCACCTGTCCTGTCAGTGGGTACCAGGGAGAAGAGCTCAGCACCTCCCTCTCCACGTCGCCTTCTCAGGAAGCTGGAGGGAGCAATGAGGTTGCCCCTCAGCCTCCATTCCTCCAAACTAGACAACCCCAGAGTTCTCAGCTGCTCCTCACAGGGCAGTAGTAATCCTGCGGAGTATGAGAGGAACTGCAGTTTCAGAGCCCTGGTGCAGGCACTTGTCTGAGTCGTCACTGGTGCGAGGCTACTCTCTGTGGGCATATTACTGAACACCTCTAAGTCAGAATCGTCCTGAGATGTAGCGATATGTTGTTGCAAATATATGAAACGATGAACCAGTTTGGAGTGAGTGTGTAGAACAAACTGTGTGTTCTGGTCCTCACAGACATTGACCACTGGAAATAAAAAGGAAAGGATTTCTGTGATTATGAATTATTTCCTTACTATTAGAAATTAGTATTAGAATTGAGTTAACGGAACTCCCTTGCTAATGTAGATTTTTAGATAAATTTCCTTTAGATGTTTTGGACTCAGTCTTTAAAAACAAAACATTATGAATAGGGCATCTTTTTATTGCATATTATTTTCCTGTTCATTTTTTACAGTCTCTTCAATTGGAAATTGCAGTTGCTTGTTAAGGACTCCTATGGTGGAACAGCAATAACGGCAACTGTTGACTCAGGAGTGCTGCCCTAATTTTGTTTCTTTAAGCCTGTCTCTCATTCTCCTAATGAAGCAGTCTTAAATGGGCTACTCCCGACCCCCTACATCCACCAAGCACTGTGTGATGAGTAAACTCTCAGTGTGAGACCATGAGAACAACCCCTTTTGTGTATGTTGATGAGGATTTGTGGAAATAACACTGTGCAAGGTCATGGTAAAATATGCTGACAGAAAAATTCTAAGGAAAAGCAATAGTTAGGTAAAGACACTGCCTGAGTTTAATTAACATGATTAAGCTCTAGAGCTTTATTCTGATAGCTGCTGAGCATGTCCTAAGTGGTGCTGAACACTCCCTAAAAACAAAAGTTAAATAATGTTTAAAGCTTTAGCAACTGAATCCTTCACAAGATCAGGTCCAAACTCTAGATTAATATTTTTAACAGCAGTAGCAGTGAAATAATAGAATTGCTAAGAAAAGAGCTAAATAACATTTTCAAAGAACTATATGCAATGGTGAAGTTAATTAATATTAAATCAATACAGCTAATGACTTCCTGAAGCCACGTAAAATACATGTCTGAAATGCAGGTCTGTATTGCCTAGCTGCCCCCAAATCACAGTTTAACTTGTCCTTATTTGAATATGGAAATTTAAATAATTAAATTAGATACTTAATTCATTTTTCCAAGTCCATTAAGAACACTGGGCAAATATATCACTGGAAAATTAGTAATTGTATGTGATCCAAAATTACGTGACTGTGATTAAGCCAAGCAGACTAATGAAACCCATGGCTGGGATATAGGAATGCAGTTCAGAAAGCCAATTAAATGGCTAAGAATGGCTCCTAAAGGACTACACCTGTCCTGCAGTTTTGTAATCCTGCCCAATCCCTTGCCACCAGAAAACTATTAACTTTTGGTTTTGTAGGGTTAGTTTTTCTGTCAGTTTATCTTTTTGAATTCTCTCAGAATCATGTCATGTGAACACCAGAAGTTGTACAAGGGAAACAGAAGGAGAGCCTGTCTGGGGGCGGAAAACTAGCGTTTTGGGAGCAGTTTGACATTACTTCAAGTTGGCTGTACTGTTAAACTGCATCCTTTGCTCTTCGGTAGCAGTGCTGCTAAAGCAAGTTAAGTGTTCCTTATTTCCACCTGCTTATCTTTAAGCTGGCTCTGTTCTCAGCAGGTGGCTGAGCAAACACCATCCACCATTCGATGACAAGGAGAGAACAAGGGTGTGTAAAAGAGCACCTGGGCTCAGGAGAACTCTCGAGGGCCACAGTTACCCAAAACAGCACGGCCTTCAAAAAAGATCAGCGCAAAAACATACCTTTACAAAGATACACACGTGTTCCTGTTATGTGTAAGAAAGAAGCTCACAACATGAGTGAATCAGAGAAATCACAGACTTTAACAGAAAGGTGAGACTTAACATGTGGAAGAGTCCACATAAGCACTTAAATAAAGCAATGTACCTTTCTTTTGGATTCTCCACTACTACAGTGAGAAGAAAGGTTGTATATGATGAAAGAAGGCCTTTTCTAGAGGATGTTAACCTAACCCTGCCATACACACTTATTTCTGTTATTCATAGAGTGCTTTGAAACACACCTGAATGTGAATGCTGGATACCTCTCAGTGATTCTGAAAGCTTTTGCACAAAAAGTGATACAAACTGAACATTGTACTCTTTCTGTTGGTCCCATATTTCTTGATAGAAACAGCATGAAAATATGATAGTAAATAGGTGTAATATGTGCTAGCTATATTTCCTCCATCCCTTTCTATATATATTATGTATTCTCTTAACTATTCTTAAGGGAATATATTTTGTAACTGACCATGTTTTTTCATCCTTCATCCTCTTGGCTGCAAACATATACCATTCTAGTCACAGTTTAGTCATTAGAAGGAAAACACTTGTGAAACCATAGTAAGGTAATGTCAGAACATCACTCGCTCATGTAAATGGTAGAGGCCCAAATAATCTCTAGTGGCTTTACAGGGATTTTTACCTTTCAGTTAACCATGAATAACGAAAGACCATTTTGTTATTATTCATCACTGATACTGCTCTTTCAGTGGAATAACTTCACTTTTTGAAACTCTGCTTCATTTCAGTGCATCAGGATTAGTTGTTATCTTACAAAAAAATATGACAATAATCTATGCTGGAAAGTATTTCCTGGTCCATCAAGTATAACACTCTGATACAGCAGACAATATATTATACAGTGTTGGTAAGAAATTTATTGAGCTTGAGGTTCAAATCAGTTGTTATTTTCACCCTAACTATATTCTTGGTAGGGTATCCACAGCCTTGCTCACTTCTTTGCTTGTTTCCATGCTCAAATAACTTGATTTTCTGCCTTTAGAATTCTTCTTTTTATCAGGTCAGTTCAACCAGCTGGGGCAGGGAAGAACTCCATAAACCTTCCCAGATTGTGCTTGTTGTTGCTAAATAATTTATAGACACCGAAGTATGACACCTCACAGTAAAGTGAAATTGTAAATACAGTACACTTAGATGCTGCATTTATTGAGTGTCAGTGATATTTGTGTTACTACAGGAAACCTCTTGCAGGAATATGCTCTCCTTTCTGAAAAGTATAATTCATTTATTTTGGGGGTTTATGAGATAACAGAATGCATTTGGAAAACTAGTAGGAAAGTACATTTCCTGAAACTCACATCTGCCTGAGAAGGACCCTGCTGTGGGGCTGTTTAGATACCCATTTAACTCTTCGCATTATTCCATCTTTTGCTCACAGTATTGGAATGTGCCAAACAATATGCTTTTTGAAGGGAAACTAGGGAGTAATTTATCTTCTTTATGTGTGCTAAGCAGAGCAGGAGGGAGAGGCAAGCAGGGATTCACAGCAAGCCATGGAGCAGTGATTAGTAACAGCTGACAGTCTCAAACCAAGACTCCCTTTCTTTGGTTACCTCATTGTAATAACAGAGTACAAAGGACTGACTGTCTTCAAGCCAAGAATTGGAGACCCAGGAACAGAGAAAATAGCAGCTCACAATTTTTTTGGTAATAAAACACTGCTGCTACCTGCACAGTGCAATTCTAAAAAGGCATCCTTTTACGTCCAGACATTTGGACTAAGCTTTCCTAGAAATGGGATTCTTCTCTTGGGCATAAAGCAGTTTATTCTCTGTTTCAGTAGTGAAAGAAATGAGCACATTTGCTTAAGAAAAAGTATAAGGTAAAATGATAAATTATTTCAGTTTAATTAGGAAAAAAGTTCATTGTAGTAGCTGATAAGCCAAAGCACATTAAGTTACCTTGAATCCAACAAGACATGTTGTTACAGACTGAAATAAATGTGCCAGTAATTGTAAGACTTCTACTGAAGCATCTACTCCCCAAGGATTAAAAAACTAATTTTCACTTATTCTGAACACATTGCCAAAAATATCTACTTTAAACATGAAACACATCACATCCTGGCAAGATACCATTGATGAAGATACCTTTGCCTTCTGGACAGCGTTAAGCACATTACTTAATGCTCATAAAAATCCAGAATGCAATTCCTTAAAATATATGTGGAAGCTTTTAATCTGTTAAAATGCTGGTCTGAGTTTTGGCAGACTGTGCCTGGAGCCTTTCAAAGACACGTTTTTGTATGTGCAGCACTTATTAAACAACATTCCAAAAATGTATAGTGCTTCTGTTAATTGACTGGCTGTATACCCCGCGATGAAGCTGTAAACTATTTACTATGCTAAATCACTCCTGATCTACTTTATTTGCTACTGAAAAAAATAATATGACATACTTGAGAATACAGATGTGAGATTCAAGATATCTGTAAAGGAACACTAGATATTAATGCAGTCTAATGTAACAATGTGTTTGCTTTTACATCTTCAATATGTAACAGATGTCTGAAGAGGCAGTTCCGTTGAATTGTTAGAAAAATGAAGTGAACATAATTCTAGTCAGAGATGTGCAAGATTTAAAGAATGGAAAATTAAGGTTGCTTGGCTAAAAAAAGAGAGACATATCCCTATCTGTGTGCAAAATGACATGGGATTTGGGGTATGGGATTGTACTGATTTGTAACTTGTCACAACTCTATGTTGGAGGCAAGACCTTCTCACTCAAAATGTGATCCAATATTGTTGGTCAGACTGTTCTTGGCTTCTTCACTAAAACTTCCAATAATAGAGTCTATTACAGTGATAGTGTCTTTTATTTCTATGATTGTCCACTAGGATCTGACACCAGTTAATTTTATAGAGTTCATGTAGCAACAGGAAAGAAGCTTTGCCCAGTTGGACGTGACTCAACTAAGATTTTATAATTTTGATTCGATTTGGTAATGGTTGCTAATGCCTCTGGTAACAACCTGGTCTTTCGATTTCTGCTTGGAATTTTATTTTTAGCACAATCTTTAAAACTCTGAGATCATCTTTCTTTGCTAATTCAGCAGTATTAAGGTAATTTGGAAAAGAATGTCGTGACATTGCCTTTAGAGATGTTTGACAAGACTTTATTCTTTTGAGTAATCTGGTTGCTCCAGTAACTGCCCACTCACTGAAGATGCTCCATATTTTTGTTGCTGTAGTAGCAACTCACTATCCTTGTACCAGGTTTACTAATAATCAAAATTTCTCTGTCCTTTTGTTTTTTTTTTTTTTTAAATTAGAAATCTTCTCAGTGACACAAAACTGATTGGTGCATCTGTGTCCAACTTAAAAGTAATAAATTTTCATTTTGCTTTCAAGCTAGCAGTTCATTCACCTACTCTGCTTTATCCATTGATCTTCCAGAGAACTTATCTGAGCTGCTCATGGAGCTGTGGCTTTCCTTTTTGTCTATGTTATACACACCCTCTGGTGTTTACATGTTCTTGTAATTCTTTAGTTTATTACATTCCTTCCCATGTGCCAGGCATTTTTTCAGTTTGTACTGTTTTGCAACAGTACATATGCTTTCATGGGATGTTCTTCATGGATTCATACTTTGTTCACTGACTTTTCTCCTCTTACACTTCAGGTATAATTTTAATTTCCACCAAGTTCTAGTGCTATCTGCATTCACATGAAGCACCATAAATCACTGCAATGATTTGCAATCACTGCAATGATCAGCTCCACGCTGATGGTGCTATCCTGCTCCTGGTATTGATATAAAATTAGCTCAGTTATCTACCTACGACAGTGAAGTCAGCAATGTCGATATAGCATCTTCTCAATCTGCAGAAGTTTGTCCTGGAAGACATTACACCCAATACTGTATTGACTTTGGTGCAGGACCTAGGTAGTGGGGCCTCAGTCTCCCTGATAGTTCAGGTAGAAGTAAGATGCACCACTACATAGTATTATCTCTCTGTGTCAAAAGGAAACGCATGGAACTCTTTCATGTCTCTAAGTCTATTTGCATTAGAAATTGCAGATCAGTAATTAAATTGACAATACAGAGTACTTTTAGATTCTCATTTTTCAAAGAATAACATTAACTTGGATTTGATAAGAAACATTCTGCATATAAAGTTTTATATGGCATAAAAGAATGAATCTTTTATTAATAAAGAATCTAGAAACAATATAAGACTTCCTTTATCGAGTATAGCAGAGTCTATTTAAAGAGTATGGGATCTGATGCAGACATAATTTGAAAAAAATTGTATAGACCTTTTTATGAACTAGCAGCCTTTTAAAACACCGCTTATAAACCATAAATTAATATCTTAATAATAAATAAGAACATCCTAATGCATTACATCATAAGTATTTTTCTATTTTTTTCATGGACCATAGGAGGAAATCGTTATTTAATTGGACCCTAAATACCCCTCAAGAATTTAATGGGTAACAATCAAATCAACTTTAGGAAAAAAATACCTCCTACTTGTGAATTTAAGGTACTCTACTCATATGCTGTATGAATATTAAGGAGTCATTACTTTAGCTGCAATTAGTCTATTACATATTAAATTGTCATTATAATTTGGTTTGGGGTTTTTTTCATAATTCAGTAATGATGTTAAGGGTGTTCTGAGAACTCATTATGAAAGTGTGGAATTGGAGTTTCATGTGAGCAGGCTTTTGTTTTCCTTCTTTTCTCTCCTTTGTTTCAGTGACCTCTTGAACTTTGGGTCACTGATTCAGTTACAGCCTTGCAACATCAAAGCTGTACATTTTTTGCTTTGTCTTCCTCCACCTTACAGACTTGTAGGAGGCAATGGAAAGAAGTTAAGGCTTCCTCTGGAATTCCTGACAGTAGCAATCAGTGCTTTTTAATGTTATTCAGCTCTTTTCTGGGATGTTACAATGCTAAGTAAGGCTGAAAAATAGATTTTGGCTTCCACAGTTCAAGTGTTGCACATTTGCCATCTGGGCATCATCTGCTTGCAGGCAGGACTGAGGATATGAATTTCTATGAGAGGTCTGAGGTACCAAAGAAAATATCAGCTGATTTTAAACTAAATAGATGAAAGAGAAGAGGTTTTTTTTTTTTAGATCACTGTTGTTATTGGACTGCGATGTTCTGCAGAACAGAAAAGAAACATATTTACTTTTTAACAAACTATTAAACATCCTGTATTGAATGTGAAAGCTTTATTTTCTCTAGGGATTCGGGCCCTTTGTATAGCTTCATTAGCCTTGAGACAGATATTAGCTAGGCTTAGTCTAACTTTGTTTTCAGGGTTTGGGGAGTTACGACATAGTGCAATTGGAAATATTGGACAAAGATGATTTTTGGTGGAAGAATGTATTCATTAATGAAATAGCCATTCATTAGGTGAGCGCTTGACAAAAACGTATTTTTTCTCTAGCTCTGAAAAGAAACTATATTCACTGGAAAATCTCTGATATTATCTAAGTATTCAGATCTAAGTTAGGAGTGGGCAGTGAAATGTCAGAATAAAGTAAGTATTTAGCTTTGCATATGAGTAGAGAGAAAATAAGAGAGCTGTTTATGGAGGAAAGAATTAGCATCTGTATATTAATTCTAGTGCAAATAGTGCACTTCTAGTACTATGCTGCACTTTTCTTTTTCTTATCTGCCACCTGTAAGGAGCTAGTGGTATAGTTGTCTGAGGATGAAATGGTGTAATTATCCAAAAAACCATCAATTCTTTTAAGTATATAATTATTACAAACCAAAGCCTGATCCTAAAAATGTACTTAACTGAGGCAACTAAATACATTTTTGTGTTAATGTACTTAGTCCAAAAAACTCTTCACAACTTGTGGTATGCTTGAAGCCCTTTGAACTCTTTAGTGAAGTAGAGAAGA
The DNA here is from genome assembly GCF_964106895.1 of Numenius arquata. Classification (NCBI taxonomy): domain Eukaryota; kingdom Metazoa; phylum Chordata; class Aves; order Charadriiformes; family Scolopacidae; genus Numenius; species Numenius arquata. Next base: position 13,892,831 of record NC_133616.1, on the reverse strand, counting down.
TGAATATTGCTTAAAGATTAATACCTGATCTGATAACTCTAGCCACTCAGGAATTACAAGTCATGCTATCCAAATACTGGAATACCCTAAAACCCAACATTTTTTCAAATAAGTGCTCTTTGTTGTGTGACTCTTTAGCTTTCAGAATATAGTCAGGATCTATTTTTGAGCTTTTCTTCACAACCAGGGAGGGGCAGGAATTTAACTTGCTTTGATACATTGCTTCCAGAGATAATGGGTCTTTAAGAATAACACTAAGATTTGGAAGCTTCCGTTGGAATGAGAGTTGAGCACTCGACTGTTTTCTTTACTTGTGTGTTTCTTACTCAATATTAGAACTGAATTCAGTTGTGTGGAACTGTAAAGAATTTCATCTTTTCACCTCCCACATGATAAATAATGAGACTTTTTTTTTGCACAAGTCTTTCTGTATCCTAGTAGCTTTTACTTCTCTTTGTAGATCAACATTGGTATATCTGGTTTTGATAGACTCCTGCAGAGAAAATGGACATGGAACTTTTGTATCTGGTCAGCTGAGGAAACAAAACTGAAGAGCTTGCCACCCCAGGTGTGTTTCTTGCTGTTTTGCTAGATACAATTGTCTTCACAGTAGCAGGAACTGAAAGTTTATGGTGTACTAAACTGCACAAACCTCCAAGGAATCTGTGCTTGTACTGATTGCACATGTCTGTCTTTCAGATGGAAATGACATGATTTACAATGATGAACTCTTGTCCAAGATCAGAATTTCTAAATATACAACTGTTGACCTGAGAAACACTGAGACAGGCGACTCAAGAAAGGCCAACCTTGAGAACAAGTAGGAGCCCGTAGAAATTTCTTTTTCTGCATTTCTGGAATGCAGATGGCACTTACTACCTTCCAGACACACATAGGTAGGTTTTTCAGTAAACTTTACTGTGGTATGTATCAGTGGCATCATTCAGTCAAACCCGAGAAGATCAAGCCCTAGAAAGAATCAAAGGAAAAGTGTCTTGTGTAAATGGGGAAAAGTGTTACTAGGGTGGCCCAAGTAGAACATCTGAGGCAGTGCATAGAAGTGGCAGAGTATGCTCAGATCTAGCCCAAACTGATGTTTTCTGAAATAAGTCATCATCACAAAACCCAGTAATTTCTGGGACTGATGGTATGTTACAGGAGTTTTACATCAAACTTCAGCAGTGTAACAGCACTCTGGACTCTCTTGAAGAAAAGCAGATCAGACTGTGAGCCTGGGAAAGTTCACACCAAGAGTTTCCACCCAATTAAAAAAGGCTGGCAATTCTGTAAGGAGATTCTAGATTTCAGCAAACATTCTGCTGTGTTCATGGCTGCCACAGGCACTCTTCTGGAGACAACATTGCAACAAAGAAAGAAGGGAAAGGTATTTTACCCTGTGCCAGCCATGCCTCTGCAAAAAGTTGTCAACTATGAAAAGGAATTATGACACAACTGAAAAGCAATTCCTAGCAACCAGGCAAGATCTTAAATATTTGCAGTTATTCCTTTGGAGATACTCTTCATGCTGTATACAACAGCATTGTTTATATTTTGTTGCATTCATTTCTCAAGGTCTGAAGTTGAGGATATAGAATATATTCAGAAACAGCCTGGAACAGAAAAAAAAATACGCACCAAAAAGAGTGTCTGGATGAAAGTAATCATAGCTGATGCAGGATCTGCTTTGTGACTCTAACATGCAGCTCAAATCCCTGGTGTTGCTGATCCATAGTTATATCTGTAGTCTCAACACATCATTAGAAATTTCTATCCTGTCTCTGTTTTCTCCTTCTTATCCTCTGTCATCAGCAAGAGCTGTGTAATGCAGCCAGATACCAGGATGAACAATTAGCTGGGCATCCTTCCTCCTCTTTCAGACAATCCAGTATCTTACAGGAACCCGGATCCAAGGCTTGGCTGCTGTAGCTCTTGTGGTGCACGGTGAATTTCCTCATTTTCCATTGCTCAGAACGCAGGTGGGGAATCCAGCTACCAAGAGATAAGCATTCAGTATCTCTGCCTCCAGTAATGGTGACAATGATGAGTGTGCCTTATAGAAGTTTATAATCCAAATACATGGCTGAAGGACAGCAGGTAGAAGATCCAGCAATTAATTTTTATAATTAAATGGAAATGGAAATAATATGTTATAAATCAACAACTGCCCATTATCAAAACATGGAAAAAAAATCAGGGGTGAAAACAAGGGTACAAGATCTAATCATAGCATAGCGGTTGGTCCTTCTGCAATGATCTGTGTAGCTGATGCCGTGATTCAGAAGCACTTTGTCAGATTTTACAGCATTGATGAAAGGATGATAACTGTTACTTCTGCTGTTGTGCAAGTACTCCCAGTGCTCCCGGTGTCCCAAAATGCAGCCTCAGGAACTCTCTCAACAGAATTCTTCTGGTCTTCATGAGTAGTTATATCAAAGACAAACTGACAAGGAAGCAAATATGATGGAGATGTGCTACATTCACGTGTAGGAAATGGGGATGCTGTTCATGATGTTCAGGCTGGAGATAAAGAGGTGAAAGAAGTAGGAAACTGAAAGCTGGTAAAACCTGAATGAAGCCTCTGTGTACCTAAATATCTCTGGGCATAACTCTTCTCTTCACAAGTTTTCAGGCTGGTTTTTGTCATACTTTGATGACTCTTACACTGTTATTTTTCAGCTTCCCAAAAGTGGCGTCACTAAGAGCTGCTGATATTGTTGTGCATAGTTCTTCTTTCTTGGCATATGGTTTGTCTTATCTCTTTTATTGTTAAGTCAGATTTCCTGTCAAGGGAGTGAATTTATATTTGATGAAAGTGAGATGATTCTCAGATCCTGGATAGTTTTTCCTTGGTTTTGAACTGGGTCTCAAAAGAGCTATGTCTGTCAGAAAGCTGAAAATGTTGATAGTAGTCATTGCCTTAGAGTAATTGATAGGTGAAATATTTACAGGTGAAGACAGAGAGACCCCTTCAATCTGATATGAAATTCTATTGACTGCAACAATAACATAAACCTATGGGAAATTACTTAGCCAACCCGTTTCTTTGTCTTCAGCTCTATCTGACAACAGACTGTTACTGAAAGACAATGATAAACAAAGAAAGATAATGTTCACTGCCCTTGCTTGCCCTTCCTGCATCTAGCCACCAGTGGTATTTGGGGCATTCCTAAATTCCTTGTTCCTCAAATTTAATAGTAAATCATGGCTACATCTCTGAACTCTAGTTTCATTTTGAAACTATTAACTTCTGGGTTGTGGTAGTCTACAGCGCAATTTAATTGTGTGCAGTGTGAAAAAGCACCTCGTTTTCTTTATTAGTTATTTAACTGGACACCCTCTATTTTCTTTATTATGAAAAATAATTATGAGAGATAATAATTAATCATTGCTCCATCTAAGATTCTACAAATGATTCATGATTTCTGCGGGCTTTTATTGTGATCTTCCATGGTTGCATCTTTTTCAAGCCAAAGAGTTGTAGTCTGTTGAATCCTTGCATTTCACTGGAAATCCATTCCACCAATAAGCTCTCTCACCTTCTCTGGATTGTTCACAGTGAGTCTCAGAACTCTTGCCTGTGTACTAATGGCCAAATGAGAGCTTGTGATTAGGTGTAGCATAGGTGTAGCGTGTTCCCCTTTCCCAGGTGTATTACTTTGCACTTGGCACCATTCTAATTCATCTGTCACATTATCACAGTTATTCATTACTGAAAACATTGTTCTTTACAGTTTCAACCTTCAATATCCTGAAAAAAATGCTTGCTCTCAGTGTCCTAATTTCCAAAATGTTGTGAAGACTTGGTTGTGCATTTTGGACATTTTGCTGTACAAAATACAAACCCAGGTCTTCTCCATTTACAATCTAATGTAGATAATTTTACATTTTGTAATTTTTATTTTTTTTTTTTACATTTTCAGATGTGCTGAAATTCATATTTGTTTGTATTAAATGCAAAAAATTGTTTTGAGCTATCCATAACATATTCAAAGTCCTTCTGCCTTTGAAATAGAAACATTAATAAAGAGACAGTGTAGATTTACAATGGTCCATCACTGCTCAGGCAAGATGCTTTAACTCTTACATGTTCTTCCAAATAGTTTTCGCTTTTTGTTTTTTCCAGTGACTTGCCTGTCAGCAAGCAAAGTCTTGATGCTATGCATTTGAACTAAGATATAAAAATCGCAACTAAGTCTTTGTGGATTGGAGGTTGTTACCTCTCCAGTAACAACTGTGGAGGTAACTCCAGTTGGAGTCCCATACAGAATGGAAATGTTATTCAATACTTTGTGAAAAAACTAAACATAGTGGTCTACTAAGAAAAGCTATGTTTTGCAATGAAATTTAAATCAACCTTTAATTGAGAGCTTCTAGCAAGCTTGAAGAGGTTTTTTTTAGTTTTGCTGTCTTTAATTTTTGCAGAATTTGTTCTCAAACACCCTTGCTGTTTGTGCATTATCGCTTGCAGAGACTAATACTTCAAAAACTACACTGCTGCATAATTTCTGCTTTTGGATGCTGTATATAGTGCTTAGGTTTTGTCTTTTAGTGTATAATCAAATTTTATCTTATACAGAGTGTCATTATATGCAGGAATTTAATCTCTGCTCTTACTGCATTTTAATTTCTAGTGTCATCTGTGTTCACTTAGAATTGTTCTCCCAGGCTCTTGCGAAGATAGATTGCTGTGTATTTCCTATTCCAAAATTGTTTCAGAAATGGTTCAGAAGTGAGATATATTTTATGATCCTTTCTGTAGCTCCTTCCTTTTAGTATTTGCATAGATGAATATATATATAGCACTTTCTGAGTAAAAGGTTCCACCCAAAGCTGTATTTATTGTTCAAATATGTATGAAATTTCATTATGATTTTCTAACATTCATGCCTTGCACAATGCTTTCTGACTTCCAACTGGGTATGGTTTCTTTCCTCCTGGAGCACTTTCTGTTCAGGAAATATATTGAGGAAATCGTAGTCAAATTGATTGCCAACATGCACTGAATCTGTGCATAGCTCTTTTTGTGTTTTGACTTGAAAATTGATGTTTCTAGATGCTAAATAGTTTCCAACCTACATTTTTTTCTTGATTTTCCAAAATGTAGCTGTGTGCTACTTAAAGTCATTTTTTTTTAACTTTTAAAAGCTTTTGTCCAAAATACGTCAGAATTACATGACATAATTATTAAACTTATTCTGTCCACTTTCCCTTAAAAACTGTGGAGGGAAACAGTATAAGAAGGTTCCAATTTTATCATCTCTGAGTGCCTGCCTGAATAATGATTATTAGAGGCTATATGCCAGAGTTGATAGACATTTGTTTTATACAGTAATACAGGTACTGAAGAGCAGGTGTTTAAAGTAATTATGTGTATAAAGTTTCATGTTTGTATATTTTTAGCTGCTGTTGGTCTGAATCTGGCATACGGATGCTAGCTTGAGATGAAATTGTTATAGGGCATGGATCAACACTAGTAAAATTTCTTGAATTGTTTCTTTACCAGTATAGGAAATCCATTTACAAAATGACTTGATCTTTACAAACTTAATAACTTGCATGGACAGATTTTAGCCAGTCTTGGTTTTGGAGACACACAAATCAAAGCATGAGTTCTCTTTTATTTGTGGAAAAAAGTATTTGGATGTTCAAATTAAATAGCACTGTCATCCAGTTATGCAAATTGCATATGTAAATACCTATCCTATATGAATGAGTAAAGTGATGTAGGCATGAAATTTACAAGTGCATAAAATTAAAGCTGCCAGTTTTTACCAAGTTCACATGCATATATAGTATTGGGTGGGGGAGAAAGAGGGCAGAGTTGCCTGACATAAAAGGTAAATTACATTTATGTATTTAAATAAAAAAAAAAAAAACCCACAACATTTTATGTATTAAAAGAAAGGCTTAAGTAAAAAAATAACACATTCCTAGGATATTCATGGACTGGTTACCCATAGCAGGCTTACTACTGTAGTAGATACCTACAGGGCTTCTCTGCAGAAAGCTTCCAATACAAATATGCAGTCAGCTCAAATACACTGGCAATCTAAAATGTGCTTCCCTCAGAGAGAACCTGTCAGTTCTCTTCTTTTACCTATAACTAGAGTCAACTTAGATCATTATAAAACTTTTCATTGATTTGATGGGCTTTGATTCTAAAATAATTTCTCTATGACATGCAAAAATCAGAGAATTTTGAGAGAATCACAATTTTTCCCATTTTTTAGAATTTGGAAAGTGGGTTCGTTGCTCTGGTAACCAGCTAAATGGAGCCAACATTGCCTAATTGTTCCTCACTTTTCCTGTATAAGCTGTATAAGGAATACTATATTTCCTAAACTGAAAGACAGAGGAGTAAGACTGACTTTTGTTAATATTTTTGGCTTCCATCTTTCCTGTGAGTACCCAAGATGTTGCACAGTCACTGGTTATAGGTCTGTTCTGCCAGAATGAATTAAAGGGAATTACTGTTAGATCCCTCCTTTTTCTTCCTGGGAGAAGGATAACGCTGGCTCCACAGCATTTGTTCCCCTCTCTGGAACCCTGCTGAATGAGAGACTTTCCATCTGTTGAAATTACCATAAACATTTGTGGCTGATATGAGACAGCACCTGGGACCTTGTGGTAAGTGATAGCCTTTTTTCCACAACAGATTTGTCAGTGAGTAGGCAGGAGAACCCTGTAACTACCTACAGACTTCATGCAGTGCAGCTCCTGCTTCCACCACCTTAGACATAGGATGGATTCCCAGCCTCTTTTTTAGACGGGTGATGCACAGATCTTTTTATGAGACCTTCCTATTTTGTGCTCTGATGTGAAGGGTTAGGATGAGCAAATTCAAAATTCTGGTCCTTTATGTTTACTGCTATATATTTAATATGTTAATAAAGGACATTACAATTGTCAAAATGAAAAATGCTAATAATTTACTAGAGGATAGGTGTTTTGATAAGATTTAATAGCATTTGCATTCAATTACACTTGATGGGTCATTTAGTGCCCTATTGCTAATATTGGAAAGGGAAATACGAAACTTAATTTCTTACATTTAACAACATGTAAGATATATTAACTGTATTATTTTCTAGAATTTTGTCTTTACAGAAGACTGGGTGTAGCTGCTATCTGGATGTGGGAGGCTGTGCCACAGTTCCCTGTCATACAACCCAGTTTAGGTCCATCACACCATATGCTAACTTCAGGATAATTTTTTTTTTAAAAAAACTTCATGGTTAATAATTCCTGTTAAACAGTTGGATCTAGTGAAAAATATATGATCCATTTATATGTATTTGATTATTGGTGATATCTCCACAGCTAGTTGCAAGCAGTCACTAGGTAACTTTGGGTGCAGTTTTTCTACAGCAACTGTCTCAGTGGTTGCCCCATATACCATTCTTGCTGCAATTATTTGCTTAAGTTTATTTCCATCTCTACAGTGATATAACTTAAATAGCTATATGCTTTGTGTCTGCTAAGCTGTGACAACTTAATCTACGTGTCTCCAATAAAATTCCCATCATATATTGTCATATTTTCTGCCTGGTAGCTACAAAAAAACTTCACCAGCACTACATCTGAAAGGAGAAAGAAAGCAGAGATACAAAAGGGAAGCATGATTTGCCTAAGGTTATACAACATGTCATAGCATTAATTTTCCACATTTTACATCCTTAAGTTGCTTTGGGCAAAATCTGGCTTTTCAGCAGTTGAATTTGTTCATATCCAGATGCTGCATTTTTCCTGACTTACGTAAGGGAGTGGCTTGGAGACTACTTCAAGTTCAGTTGTTTCTTTGAATATTATCTTTGCTTCATTATGGGTAATTTCAAGCGACTGTGTCTGCAACTTGGCTGTTAATTGTGATCTCTACTTGTGTTTTGGTTTATTACTTGAGTCACTTTGTGTGCCTTTATTTTTATCTCAGTGAGGAAATAGACCATGTTCCTTCCTACTTGTTTTTAACTTTGTCACCATTCATTGCACTCCTTTGAAAGCTGAAATCAAAAGCATCATATGGACATCTGAAGTTAGTTAAGAGGCATCCAAAAGTTTTCTGCACTTTGTCAACACTTTCTATAGTTTTTGTAGTGGTAAATACTATGAACATGTTGAAAAAGTCTGGGGACAAAACCTTGTGTCTCTGAGTCTGCCCACAGGAGAGTCACTTGTGTCTCCTGCAGTTGTCAATGTTGTAGTTGGTTATTGAAAGGTTGCATCAGAGGCAGGGAAGTTTCTGTATCTTCCAGAACCCATGAAAGACAGTCATGTCATTATTTGAGTTACAAAGGGGAGTGAATATAAACAAAGACATACTACAAACTACGTACTAAGATGTTTTTCTTCGTTGAGGTAAATCTTCTGTACTCAGTCTTCCAAAATATTTTATTATACAGCCTTTTCTTGCGTAAGAAGATTCACAGTCTTTTTCTTTGTGTTTGAAAATCTTACACACAAAATCCTGGTCTGTGATTAAGATTAATTTATATCATATTAATGTTAATTCCATTAACATTTTGGACAAGCATTATCACCTAATGCACAGTGTGTTGTACTGGTATTCATGATTGGGATCTTTGCTTGATTCCCTTATTGCTGGCCTGCTGTATAACCTGTGGACTTTGCTCTTTTGCTGTCTCTATATTCCCTTTATCTTTCCCCAGCTTGATTTATGCTAGTAGAAAGTTTTGTCTTACTCTTTCTGCAATGTGCAGCAAAAATTAGTTGCAGATCTTGACTGGGCTTCTTGTGCCTTGCTATAGTTTACCAAAGATATTTGAAAGAAATGCACAGAATTTTATTCTAGTTTACTTGAAATTGAAAGTAGAGGTCTCTCTACAACTAAATTCCAAGATTCCAAAATTTCGGTGAAGGAGAAGGAGCCTGTCTAATAAACTGACCTATGACCAGAACTGTGCAAAATATTTGCAAATTGTCCTTATAAAATTTATCTAGCTTTAATATTTACCAAAAATGTTATGCTCTAACTGCACTTTTTATAAAGACAGTTCATGAATAATTTTTGTGAATGTGATTTCAGAAAATATATAGTTTGATTAAGAAAAGGTACCTCATTCTGATGCCCTTATATTCAGTGAATAACCGAAACAGACAGATAAAATTTGTGGGTCTTAATGGCTAGAATTTCAACTTCATTATGATCTTGCTGTAACATCTCACAAAATGTTAACACATAGTGCTCTTAATGCTGGTGCAAATCTTGCATTTCATGATGAGTTGAATTGTTATCATATGTCTATATATTTATTTTATACACTTTTAGAGACAATGCATATTTTAAAATAATTATGTCAAGCAATTTGTTTACGTTAAATGCTTCAAGTTATAATGAAATAAGAAGGTACAAAATATTTTGAACTCCTATATTTGCAGCAAATTCAAAATAGAAATGGAGCAAAATAGTCAGCCCCGTGTTTATGTAAGAATGCAGGTCAGATGTGGCCATGAAATAATCCAAATGGGAATTTCATGTGTTTTTTGGTTACTTATGCTATCTCAAATATACTGTGCTTTAATTTTGCCTTTGACTTTGTGAGAGATAATGATGGGGAATGCTGACTTAGGAGTTGTCCCATTTGTAAGACTGTAGAGAATAAAGACCAGCATAGACTATGCAGTTGGAATTGTGTCTAAACCAGAAAAGATGAAGGATACAGATATTCATATAATCATATTTTCCTATAAACAGTAAAAGATGGTGAAAGGTATGCAAATAACCTCTATTTTCTCCCAAGAAGTTGTTAGTACATGCCTGGTAAAATACACATTAGAAGATAGAATCTCATGGAGAAAACTTTATACCTGCTTGAGCCATGTGTAATAATGGTAACTCATAAGGAAAATGTAAGTAAAAACCTCTGAATGTGATTCTGCATTGTTTCTTTCATGACAGTGCCAAAACAGGCTATAGAGAAATGTGACTGGGTTGACTTCACCTTTTATAGTTTATTTTCCCAAGAGTCTGTGAATAACCATCAAAACTGTTCACCTTTATAGTAGAAATCTTCAGTTTCTCGACTTATCTTTCACTTATGTAACAGCTCATAGTTTCTATCATTATGATTTTGTTTTTATTGTTCTAATTTCTTGACATTCACAAAATTTGCAAAGGAATGTAATCATGCCCAGCCTATTTCTAATACCTTAGAGGCCATATGTTCTGATATTTCCATAACCACTTATATTGAGCACACTCACATAATACAAATGGAAACCCAGAACATCATATCTGGGAGACACTGTCATGCCTGCAAACAGCAAAAATACTTATTCAGATCATTTACAACTGGAAGAAGTAATTATATTATCAGTGTGCAAGACCCTGGAGGAACCTTTTTGAGGTTAGTTAAGAGGCATCCACTTTTCTTTACCAAACGAAATACAAGAAATAAGAGATTGAGTTCATGGATATCAAGAGTGGTCTTAAGACTGACTTGAGAAGCATAAGAGTTTTATCCAATGAATTATCCTATAATGTGTAGAAAAAAGAAACATTATAGCATCTATAAAATTGCATGGTAGTACACGTGTAAAGGTTATAGTTCATTATTATTTGGATATTCAGTAATACTTGGAGTATGAGAGTTCTGCAGCAAATATGTGAGGGTATCTTTTTAAAACAGAGCAATTTGTCCACCAAATGAGGTGTACAAATTGTTCAGTATGGGAAACAGTTTTTCCACAGTTTTTAGCAACATACTGGAAAATGTATTTCAATCCCATTAAAAAAGACACAATCCAATTAAAAAAGACATTTTTTAAAAGAATGAAATCTGCCATTTGTGAATTGCGTAGAGTTTTCTCTGATTGTTCCCTGCCCAACTTTTAAAATGTTGTTATTCACCTTGAAAGTTACTGTCTCTATTTCAAAGGGAAACTCTAAGAATAATCCACTTAATGCTGCAAGGCACTTGTATGATAATAAGACAAATCTTAAAATCTTATAGATAGATAGGATTGCTCTTTGCCAAAAGCCTTTATATAATAAGGGGGGGGGGGGGGGGGGGAGGTTACCAAAAAGAAGGATATTGTTTGGATCCAGAGATGGAAGAGTCTTTTCAGAACAGAATTGGTTGGAAACTTGTTTTTCTGGTATTTCACAAAATCTCTACTGAGACCTGGGGATTCAGCAAATGAGCTTGTTTTACCACAAGGCCAGCTACTTGCAGCTCCCTGAGGTGGATTTGCTGATCTTTACCTGAGTGAAGTGCTTCTACTTAGAATTTTGAAAGTGAATTCAAATCCTTGTATAGGATGATCTACCTAATTTCCTGTTTTACCTTGAAGTCTCTCAGAGAACCCATAAGAATGCAGAGTTACAGGGAACTAAGCAGGTAATTTCTCCTGCAATAACTCATCCTACAAAATGGAGCAGCAGTGCCAGTCTCAGCTGACACTGAAGAAGGGTAAATGTCTCTCCTTTTCTACTTTTAATGGCTCTTCTATCAGTGTCCAGCCAATCTGGGGAGTTCTGCAGGTGAAAGGGACAAGAAGACAGCAAGGAGATATGACATGTAACAGAATTGTACACTAGGAATAAAATCTGTCATTGTTTCTACAAGATTTATAAATTTCTCTTTAGCTTCAGTGTGCATTAAGCTTTCAGTATACATATAATACGTGTGTACAGAGACAAGCTTTACTTTCTCCTTGAAAGATGTGAAGGCAAATGATTCTGTAACTGTGAATACCCTACTTTTCTGCTGAGATATTAACAGCTTATATACATACATACTATATTTGGAACCAGTGAAGATGGGGGTCTACGCTCATTTGCATTTGTAAGAGGAGATCTTACTATTAAAATATTTGAAAATCGGTGAAATTGAAAACAAGCTTATAGTCTGAGGATCCTCCAGCAATTAAGGTACTGCATTAGGTGTTTTGATCCTAGGACTGCACAGTGGGTAGTTTTGATCAGTTTCTCCAAGCTGTACCACTGATTTGCTGATAGACCAAAGTCCATACTTTCTTTTCTTCAGGTAAATACTAGGGTAAATATATGACAGGTACATCCTGAACACTCATAAAAAATCTGAGAGCTCTTTCATGAAACTTAGGTGGAATGACAAGGCAAATATCATCTCTAGCTTGAGGAACAACTTAGTAAAGAGGGCTTGAAGCTTGATAGAGTTGCTGACCAGAAGACAGGAAACCAGAACTGACGGAATGAAGTTTCTTACAAAGTATTCAATCTATCCCATCTATCACCTATTTTTTCTGATCTGTTGCTAAGAGGTTAGGAGGTAGACAAGGTTTACAGGTATGAGTTATTGCCCACAATCAATAGTTTAAACTTTCTTGGGTCTTGGAACTATTTTTCTGAGCTACCTTACTTTTGATAACAATAGAATATTGTGGAGGAGACATCCATTCAAAAGGAAGAGAAGTACAGAGAGTACAGAGTCAGCTTTATAGCAGCTACATATAGTAACTTGTACAGTTAGATTGTCTTGGAATTGGGAAAAGCCCCTTTTAGTTTCTCTGTATATTAATTCAAACTTTTTGTTACATTGTCTCTAAAACAGCAATAGCAAAAGTATCACTTTCTGCAGGTTATAACACTTCTAAGACATGGAAAGTTCATTTTTTTTTTTATGATTTGGTGTGTGCATCTTTTTCAAATTATTTAAAAGAACAAAAAAACTCTTTATCTTTTTACCTGTGACTAAACTGGATACAATTAGTGGCAGGACCAGCATTTGCAGCATTCTCATGAGTAGTTCTCCTGGAAATGAAAAGTACTTGACTTCCCGATAGCTCATCTTATATGATCGGAGAGAAAATCCAAGGATTACACCTGAAAAGAGGGAAAGGATATCATGAGTTACTCTTCTAAAGCAGTAGTAACATATGAACACGAGTATCTGTGTAGCACTTACATGATATATTTGATTGTAACATGCAGGTTTTTTTATGCATCAAATTGCACTCCTGATTTGCTTTCTCAAATCTCAACTACATTATGATCAGTCCTTCTGAAGCAATTAAATTATTTTTCAGATCTCTTTGCAACAGATTCAAAAGGTTATTCATGTTGCTATTGTTTAAAATCTGGATTAATGTGAAAAACTGCATCTTGAGCAGTAATGAAAAGGAAACACTGCAGCCACATGCTTTGACTTCTGGGATTTTAAGTGTAATCATGTATGCAATGCATACACATACTAGCTACCAACCTTCAGAAGTCTTGTCCATGCCTGTTTACTCTGTGGGGCCTGATCCTGTAGATCTGCTTCAGATGGGATGAGATAACCAGGACAGAGGTATTTGAGAATCTTCTTGTGGTTAGGTCTTTACACAGCAAAAAAGCATCAGGAGGTAACTAGCTTTACTCATGCCTGCCTTCAGAAATGCAGGCACTTGCAAAAAAGCAGTTAATCAGGGCTGGAAGGTCTCACTGGATGATTAAGTGGTGGGTTTCATTGCCTGAGGGAGTGGGGTAAGGGAGTGCCTGGATCCATTTATCTTGCTGAGAACAGATAAATGGTGCTTGAGATATATGTACAACTGGAAGCCAGAGATGACATGTGGCTAACATGTGACAAGCTAAGCTTCTCAGCTAAAACATTGTAGATTTTGTCCTGTACTTGACACCAACTGCTTTATTTGCTTATTTGGTTAATTATTTGGTTAATTTACCCAACTAGTTACAATTTACTGAATGCTAAATGGTTTGGTGACTATCTGATGTAGGTTTTCTATATCCTGCCAGGATCTGGAACAATCCTTAGCTGTACTCAACTATCCCTCCTTCCCATTCCTAACTTCATGTTCTTTCTCACTGTCTAATATTGGCATTTATGCTAATTGTGGCTGTACAGAAAGATGGACCAGAGAATAATCCTGCTGAAAAAAATTATTTATTTTATTGGGTTAATTTTCAACCAAGTCAATTGCTTGAAGTAATTTGTTTGCATTGCTGCACAAGTGTTGGTACCTTCACAAAGGAATAGGTAGAAAAGTGCCTTGGCAAAGAGTGGTACTGCCCTTTTTGGTAGACAGGCAGACTTAGGTTTCCTAAAATTTCTTGAAACTGCATCCTCAGTGATGTTAGGCAGCAGAGCATTCAAGCTCACTTCTAGGTCATGTTAGAACTTGGATACGTCCTGAAAATGCTGTAAAACTGAACACTTTGGAAACTGCTAGTTCCAATTATTAATCACTTTGTGGTTTGGGGTTTTTTAACCATATTTTATATTGCTATATCCATACAGCATATAATATCTTCATGCCAGATATTACTAGCTAAAATATGCTGTTATGCCTCCTACACCAGCTTATTGCCATCTGCTGATGTAAGAAACAGCTATTACTCTCATGTTAACTGTCTGTCTGATCATGCTGTTAGGGAGTTCAGCAGGCTGATTAAGTTAGAGGAGTCCAGAAATGTCTTGTGTAGGGCAGCGCTCTACACAATCTCAGTGCTATAGAATAGGAGAAAAGTGATTAGAGCACAATTGGAACCAAGCATGGAGTTCACACTATGAAAGAGAGCGGTGGGGCTAGAAGACATTTGTTTTAGTCCCGTTCATGTTCTATAGACTCAGGTAGTCAAAATGCATTTTACATAAATGATTTTTTTGGGCAAAGGTAGATCATGAACTGCATAGATGAAGGGCCTCTGAATTAATCTTGATTAAAAGACCTGCTTTAGAATTTCCCTTCTTTTCAATAAGGTTTTAAATTCCACTGCAGTGTTACTGATTATTTTCTTTTTATATGGGAAACACATTTTTCAGATATAAAGAATCCATCTGGACCCTTTGTTTCTGCACTTAATGAGCTCTGCATTTTGACAACTGGATAACAAGCAAATAGAGCTAGACTGGTTTCTTACTTAGGCCACAGTCCTAATTAGTTCCGCATGAATTAATCTCTGCACTAGTACAAAGCCTCACTGAAGTTAGTAAGGGTTTCTGAGGCTGCTATAAGAGTTAGTCCTTATGCTATACTGTAAGAGCTTGATTATCTGGTCCACTACTGTCCAAACAGTACAAAGTGACTTAAGAGAGAACCAGGGTCTGAGTAGATGGCAGTTTGAATGAATGTTATTGGTAGTGAGAGTAAGTTTCCAAAGCTCCATGCAAACTTGTTGAGCCAAAAATTATTGCTTTTTTTGTCCTAAAGTGCTCTGTGCATAATTACAGGGTTGCCCAGCACTGCAGTTTACAAAAAGAATTTCTGCGATGTGGAAAAAATGTGCCTTGGTAGCATATTCGGGTGAACTGGGTCAACACCCGATAGCTACTAATTCTTCAGCCTTGATCTTAACATTGCTATTAATTTATATGCAATTGTGCCTAAGCCGTAAGAACTTTTCTCTGACTCAGTTTCCCTACTTATAAAATAGATATAGTAGTAGTTGCTTCATAGATGTTCATATAGTGATCTTAACAGTGCAAGAAGGAATTTAAGGAAATGATTTCCTCAATGTAGTCTGTGATAATAAAAGCAGAACAGCATGATTTTACTAGTCTCTCTTGACTTAGGATATATCACAATGAAACTTTATTTTCTGACTTTAAATACCTAGATACTGGATATTACATTCTGTCGGACAAAGTTTTATTAACAAAAATTAGGAACTTGAATTGGAAAAGTCAAACTTGGCAAGGTAGCTTTGACTTCTTTGAATTCTCTTCTGAGAACCAACATTCACAGGCTTTAAATAGTGAGATAACAGCATACAACAATGATTTAAAGATAGACACAATGACAAAGTATCAAAATAAAGTTGGGAAGTAAGACCTGGTAGGAGGTACTAAACCTTTGGAGGGTGTGTGTCCACGTCTGTGTGTGTGGTAAGAGTTGTAGTACTTAGCACGCTCCACGATCAAGACTGAGAAGATTAAATATTGGAGTTGGCCTTTCTCAGTAAAAGTTTCAAGTTTCTGATTAATTCTGAAAATTGTTATGAAACAAAACCTTGTGTGAAACAAGCTCGCACAACCTGTCGTGCAGGTTTCTCTCTACCCTTTGTAACAGAAAAGAACAACTAATCAACGCTATCAGAGACTGACTTCTCAAACAGTAAATGGTGTACCATTTCTGCACTGCAGGGCAAAGTAGATTTCTCAACAGAATTTGTTAGGATTTTTCTGGACAAAAATCAGTACGGCTTTTTTAAGTTAAGGAGCTGAATTCTATATATGTGTATAGTTGTGTAACAGAACCATATTGCTGAATAACTTAACACGGTTCATAATGAAGAAGCAAATCAGATTAGAGTTATAAAAAGATTTTTGAGGTTTTGTTATTAGTGATATAGGCAAATTTATGGAAAACGATTGTAGGTAATCCTGGCAACAATCAGAATAATCCTTGAACTAAACCATTTTATTGCACTTTTATACCAATGTAAATGTTCAAAATAAAATTCAATCAGCATGAATACAGTGAAGAGAGGATATAAAACTTAAAAGGAGCAGAAAGTGAAAATAATTCTTACAGTGATAGGAATGGGATGGAAATTACAAAAATGGCAGATATGATATTGGATTGCTTACTCCTTAGAGAGGAAGACATTGACGAATGGCCTAGGGTTTTCACTTCTAGACTGCAGTACCAGAAAGAAATCAATCAAGTTTCCATGTCAGGCTTTAAAAACTATGGGTATACCTGTAATTGCTAAGAAACATACCACCTTCTATATAAAATTTCTTAAATGAATTAATGTCAGTGTGATGAAGTGAGCATTAAAATCAGGGTCTTAAATAGCAAGGCAAAAATTAATACTTTTATAATACTCAGGTTTTTAGAAATAGATTTGTTATGGAGATGGTTCTTTTTTGTTTGGTTGTTTTAAAAAAAAATAAAATGTTGTAGGATCTATCAGAGTGTCATCAATTTACATATAATTTCCTAAATTGAATTTGAAAGTGAACTTTATAAAATCCTCCATGAAGAAAATGAAATTCTTAAGTTCTTAGAAAATGCCTCAGTCTCATAATGGTAGAGAGCTCTTTTACATGATTCTTTGTGTTGCCTAGATGAAATAGGTTGCACACCTACATATGGGTTTAAAACACCACATCAGTAAAAAAAAAAAAGAACCGTAACTCTTAGAAGATGAGAGACGAGGCTTTACTCAGATCTAAATGCTCATTCAAGGTCTTTAGGAAAGCCTAAGTCTATCCTCCTCCTTGGGTTACTTAGAAGAATTAGATTTAAAAAATTAATAAAGAGGATTTTTTTTTTTTTCACTACTTCAGATAATTCATAATTTTATGAGAATAAGGAAGCTCCTAATTGGCATGATGTCTTTAAGTGAACTATAGCAGCAATTTTGTTTAATAAGTGAAATCTTATGAATTTTTATGAGCTTCTGGTCTCTATCTTACTTCAGAAACAGGACTAAGACCACACCATTACTTGGAGTTCAGATTTCTTTAAATGTCCATGCTCTCTACTGCATTTTCATGCAGAAAGCAGAAAAATCTAGCAGTTTTACTTTTTAATTGATCAAAAGTCACTCAGGCATATTTCAAGAGGAAATTACTAGGTGATATACGCATGACAGTGCAAGAACTGCCTTTTCCGTATTAATGTTTGCCAGTTCAAAAAGAACACACCCATAAGAGTTAAATACACTTCTGCTTTTTACCAGTAAATCTCAAAACACTGTCAAATGAGGTCTGTATCAATATCCTTGTCTTTAATAGATGAGGTACAGACTTACTTTTTCTTTTCCAGGGAAATAGAAAGAGCAAGAAATAGAAGACTTCCTAACAACTGGAAAAGAACATCTTAAACTAGGTAGAACCGTGCACTAAAGTAACAGCTGTTAATAGTGCTCTTCTAGAAAAACTTTGTAACCAGCAGGCAAATAACATTTTGTTCTATAACAGAAATTGGGCTAAAGCCAGTAACAGAATCAGGCTCTTACCAGTTTAATGGGACATTGTATATTTTTGTTAGCTGCACAGTCATTTCATTCTTATGTTCCTGCAGAGCTCTGGAATGAACGCTTTTGTTCTTTGGGCCATTTGTTTCTGCTTAATTTACCATTTTGTTCTGACACCTTTTTTTCTAACAACCAGTTTCAAATAAGGCTGCAACTGTATTTACTTGAGACAGACAGGTAAATAACTTTTCTAGTGATAAGAAATACTTCAAGTTGCCGACAAAATCACAATTGTTCTTAATCTCTTCCTTTGCTTGCCACAAGAACCACTGACTCACCGATTCACTTGTATGCTTTTGATTTTAATCTTTTTTTTTTCATAGTTTTATACTGAACTTTCTCCCCAGCCTCACCCGCCTTGCATATCACCTGCTCTTTCCTTACTTTCTGTTTTTCCTTATGTAGGTAGGGAGGTATGTACCCTTTGATACTGTTTTGTTAAACATAAATACTACATACTTAACTGAAATATTCAATACCTAAATACTGCAGCAGACTTTTTTTGTGATTGTTATGTTACTTTTACCAATTTTATCTCTTAGCTCTTATTATGCTATGCATTGTTTAGTAGCTAACTGCTTTTTTTTGCTCAATTCATTTAATTTAGGACTGCAGCAGAGTTACTGCTCTTAAGCATTTGAGAACTGCTTCTGGTATTATATAGACACTGTGCTGCCTTATTATATCTCTGACATTTTTCATCCTAAAGGTGTAAGGCTATGACCCTCCTTAAAGGTCCTTCACACAAAGTATATTTGATGCGATAACTTAAGAAGTGCTTTATGAGTCTTTATTCAAAAAAAGGAGAAATGCCCTTGGTTCAGGCTCTTTTGTCCAAGTCCTGCAGTACGAAAACGACTAAGGTAAGGAAGGGAATATATGGCATCAAACTGAGGGGATAATGCTGTGGAAAGCACAAAATTGCTACAGCTAGTAAGAGACTACAATTTTAACTGGTCTTTTTTATAGAATGGAATGGTATGGAATGGTATGGAATAGAATTAGAATAGAATAGAATAGAATAGAATAGAATAGAATAGAATAGAAAAATTCTCCATTGGAAGAGACCTACAACAATCATCTAGTCCAACTGCCTGAACACTTCAGGGCTGACAAAAAGTTACAGCATGTTATTAAGGGCATTTTCCAAATGCCTCTTAAGCACTGACAGGCTTGGGGCATTGGCCACCCCTCTCGGAAGCCTGTTCCAGTGTGTGACCACCCTCTCAATAAATAAATGCTTCCTAACGTCCAGACTAAATCTCCCCTGGTGCAGCTTTGAACCGTTCCCATGTGTCCTGTCACTGGGTACCAGGGAGAAGAGCTCAGCACCTCCTTCTCCACATCCCCTCCTCAGGAAGCTGTAGGGAGCAATGAGGTCACCCCTAGGCCTCCTTTTCTCCAAACTAGACAAACCCAAAGTCCTTACTTCAATGCACTTGTACTTGTCTGATACTGAGATGAGCTTATTTGGGTGCTAAACCAGGGAGGAACTATTTTTCGCTGGGTTCGATTTCTGCCAGATTAATTCCCTGGACAGGTTTACTGTTGTACTAGATGATGGTGGTGCTGGTGTGATGGCAAAGTAGGAAAGCAAACATTTGGGGTTGGAAATATGCAGCCAGAGACAAATGTAGGACTGGCTTAATCAGTAACAAAAACATACCCTTAAGCAACCAGTTAGTCTTCCTATGGCAATTCAGAATTGGAGCTAATACATAGCTTAAAATTCCTTAAATGCTCTTCTTCTGAGGCTGAATTTAGAGCAAATGTTTTCTGCATGAACTTGCTCCTCTGTTTCAGACATGAAGAAGACGAAGCATTGGTTGGCTTAACAAACTAGCTGTTACTCCTCTACAGCTCTCTAATCTGACATCAACCCAGCAGAGAATCTCACATGTATAGGTGTATATATTTTTGTGTGATATGTTCCTTCTCTTTTAACTGGATGATGCCAGTGCACTAGAGAGCCTAAGGCCCTGTGCTCTAAGTACCTCTTATAGGTGGCTATATTGAAGCAGAATATGGGCTAATTTGGACACAAATAGCTGCCTCTCCTTTGTTTGAGAGATATCATGAGAGGGGGCATAGGAGAAGTACCGTAGAAAAGCTAGATATCTTAGACGTCACTGGGATGCAGAGGATCCCAATAATATGATATATTGAGGTATGGGATGGTTCTAGCAGCAAAGTGATACCTTACAACTTGTTGACTTAATTCTGTTGGGAAGAATAAAACACGTATCTACTTATTTCAGGATGCACTGTACTTACTCTGAAAAAATGGACTACCCCTGGTAGTTCTGGATGGCACATACTGATTTGTGGCAGGCCCGACACTTGCTGGGAGTGGTAAAGTCACTGCTCACATGCTACAGAGTCTACCGTGCATGCACACTTGCCCTCTGGGGCTCTCCAAGACTTCCACATATCAAGCAATTTAGCTGAAACTCCTGCCTCAATTAAGCTGTGAAAGATCAGAAAACAACAGGCAAAAAAAGCCTCCAATTCCACCTAGACAGAATTCTGAGCCTGTAAAAAGAGACACATCCAAAGAAAAGCAAATATGTAGTGAAGTAAGAGTTACACTAACGTCAAAGAGTTGCTCCCTGCATCAGAAGAGAAGTCAGTGCTCTCAGCTATACTGAGGAAAGACAGAGCGGCAGCGCTGCATTTACTCTGCCTCTGGAACATGTGCCTCCTGAACCGGACCTGAAGATTTGCTTTATGCAGTGAGAGCTATTACCTTCCAAAAGAATCACACCAGACTTCTAACATCAATATTCAGTTACAATTTGCAGAGATCCAGAGGCACTTTGTAATATTCATGGTGAGTCTGAAGATGTAAGGAAGAACCGATGTAACTAAGGAATGAGTAAAATCACTTATGAGGTGCTGCCTAAACAAGGATGCTTCTTATACCAAACTGAGGATATAATGGCATCTGAGTGCTCTTCAAAAGTTTTTAAAAAAATCACTGAAATCTGTCCTTTGCTACTTCTTGGCTCCAGTGTTACACTCATACATTTTTTTCCCTTCTCTCTCTAGTTATTAGGTTCATTTGCCCTTCTATTCCAATTAGGAGGTAATTTTCTTCCTTTGAGAATGTGTCCAAAAGATTGTTTTCTTTTTATCCAACTTATGCTTCTCTACTTGCCTTCAAATTTTTTCTTATTTTTTTCCTTGCTTTCCCTGAATTGTTTCTATATTTATTTATCATCTTTGATTTCTCTTTTGTTGTTATTTGTAAGACAAGAAATTGCAGGACATTTGTGGAGGATTTGGAATGAAGAAGAGTTTTCATTGCTGGCCCTATCTTTATGGAATAGGGACATTATTTCTGATTTCATCCTCAAACAAAAGACTATTGAAAGACAAACTACTCCTAGTTTATGTATTCTTATTAGTTTCTGAGCTATAGAAAAAATATTTTTGATGCAAAAAATAACAAACAATTCCATCAACATTCAGGAATTCTCTCTTACTATGCATATAAAAAAGATCAGAAATTCACAATATGTGCCAGATTATATTTCATGAAGTATTATTTAGAATTACGGTACTACTCGGTGCTTTACAAAGTTACTCTAATAAGTATTTTTTTAATGCCTGGGTTTACTTTGCTGCTTCACCTTCTTGACTAATGCTAATATTTTTCCTTGCATAAAGAATAGTTCCTAACAGATAAGAAAGCTGCTCTCTTAAAGTTTACATAGTTCCTTTCTTACCTTTACATTTCTTTCTTTCCTGTTTTTCCTCAACTGGAAGCTAACATAGTCCTTAACAGCACTGAATTCTGTTTTCTCTACTACAGTTTCAGCTGCCCATCTGTATTATTTAGTATTTTTACAGTATAGTAACACTGAGGAATCACAGTCAATGAGACGGAGATCCCTCGGTGCCAAGAACTTTGTGCAAACATGTTCGGAAAACAGAGCTCTAGTCTGAAAAACTTCTAGTGTAGTTTAATGGAGAGCCTGAGGTTAGAGCTTGATAGTTGCCTTTATTTGTTTTGGTTTTTTTTTTTTTTTTTAATTCCACCTTAGACAAAACAGCCCATTGTAGGCTCGGGTTCCTTAATATGTAGTTTTACACATAATTTGTGGGACATTCAAATTATGCATTAATATCTCTATGGAGCTAGCCCAACTTTTCATTCCTACAAAACCACCTGTTAGCTTAGTGCTGATAGTCTAAATCTGTAACTGAGATGTTTGCTGCTGAGGATTAAGTATTTTGTTGAATCAAGATATGCCTACTCCAGAACCATTTGTGTCATGGAACATAAGTCACGTGGCAGACTTTGTAAAAGATTTTAAAGAATCTTTTTTATCCAGTATCTTGCTGACACACAGTAACAACCTGGACAGACTGAGAGGAAGCATTTCCTGTTGTAGAAGACAAGACTTTTGCCGTATCAGGTGTAAGCATTACCAGAATGCTTTATTTATGTTTGATTTATCATTCAGTGAATTCTTCTGATAAGGAAATCAGGTTCATGACTGAAATTCATGTAATCATGTTACCATCTTTTTAAAAAGATTCTACAATTCTTTCAGCCCCTAGCTGTCTGATTTTTTTTAGTTGAGCCACTTCATCTTTAAAAACCTCAATATGACCATGAAACTATTCATAACTAGAATCTTCCATCTGTTTAGTTTACTGATCAACAGCCTCTTTCAACACATGAATATCCAAAAGTGTTTTCTTTCAGTTCATTAAAAAGACTTAACTCACCTGAAGGATATGTTGTAGCATAGATTAATTTAGACGTAACCTCCATATGAATTATGATGCATCTCTTCTCACTGTTAGATGTTATTCAGAACGGCAAAATTTCCCTATCTATCCCTATCCCTTTGTCACAAAAATAGCAAAGGAAAACTGGCACCTGGAACAATACTTAATTGCATAGTAAGTACCTGAGTCCAAATTCTGACCTTCAAAGTCCCTCTAGATAAAAAAGCTTAGTTCTGGAATCTATAAAGTTAATGGGCACTTCTCCATTTGTTTTGTAAGACTCCTCATTTCTCACCATTTCACTTGTGTTTTTTTCAGAATTCCATGACCTAAACATCTATTTGCCTAATTCCAGGCTAAGCCCTGGGGATCTAGAAACTGAACACAACTGACACATGCATGCAGAGAATCACTTGGATTTGGGATGACCCATGTGCCTGTTCCTGCTCAAAGGATTACTTGACAACCTGGGGCTCCCTGTTACAGATGAGTGTTTTAGCCATTAGGTTAAAATATCATGCCACCTCTTGTTCCCTTGGCATATGTATTTTCCTTTAGAAGACTTGCATTTCCTTCTGCGTGATGACACAACTTGGAAAGGAGTGGTGGAATTGCATCCTCCTGTAACTTGCCGTTTGAAAGGAAAAGAGTAACGCAATTCCTCAAGCACTGCTGACACCATTCCCAAGGTGAGGGCTCTTGTGCTTCTGCATCTTGACTGGGTGAAAATATCTGGCTGGTCCTGACTCATTCAGAAAAGAGTGGGAGTAGGAATGCAAACCTGTTTGTTTGCTGGGTTTTTTTTTACCTCCTAGCAAGTTTTAGGCAGTTATATGTTTAGCTTGTGGACTTCTGGTGTTACCTCTTTGAGCGTCCTAGCTCCTGCTCATGCACTGAAAAGACACCCATCTCTTGAGATTTGGATTCCATATGCAGCTTGCTTTTCTTGACATCAAAATATAAGCAGTAACCTTATTTATCAACTGTCTTTGGTTAGTACTCCGAGGAATTGGGAGGATGGAAGGAGGATATACACAACTAATGTGACTACATGGATTATTTTGTGCAGTTATGGTTCCAGACACCTGATTTTTTTTTAACAAAATGTAAGAAAATAGAGTCAGTATCTTTCAGCTGCTGATGTAGAAGTCAATGCTACAGTAGAAATTAACACAATGCCTACATTTGTATATTATTTTTTAGCATCCTTATTAACATCCAGAAGGTCTAATTTCTTTATTTAACTCTCTTTAATTTTTGATTTCTTTGTATAGTTTTTCAAATGCACTTTATCTTGGTTCACATAAAAAGATAGGTATTTTATAAAAACATTTTTTCTTTGGTATCATAAGGTCCCCAGAAACTTTTACGTGCCTCGTTACTTCAAGAAATGAAGTGAGAAATTTAAGCCACATGAATGAAAGTTTCAGGAATTCGTAAACAACCGAGCATGCCATCGTCAGCTACACCTTCACTGTGGCCAACTCAAAAGCATTCCAGTGCAGATGACAACTCATTTTAGCTTTACAATAGCTAGGGTGCTAGTAAGGATCTAACAACATCAAACATTTACTCAGCATACAAATCATTGGCACCTTGCTTATGATTTTGTACTACTTTGCAGTCACCATAGTGATTACGGTGCACGCCTATTGAAAAGTGGAAAGGACTGGCAAGCCCTAATACTAGTTCATTTGATGCTGAAACATCTTTTTAGTTCCCTTTGATGCTCAACAGTAAATTTTTTTTTACAGTCTTTGAGAAGACCACTGTTTCTGTTGCAACATAGCTTTGATAGCGTGATCACCATATTTTACAGGCATTTGGGGAATTTTCCTGTAAAATCTCTGAGAAACCATGTAAACATCCTAAATGTCTCATGCAGTTACTATCTTGCATTCCACCCAGGACAGCCTTAAAATCTGCATTGTAAGAAGTGGTATTACATAAATAAGTTTAAATTTAATTTCTAGAACGAGTTTTGAGAATTTCACTTCCTTTTCACAAGCTGTAGGCAGAATGCAGTGATTGTATGTTTCTCTGGATTGTTTTATGACCACTCAGACATACTACTTTTGAGTACCACTTTGCAAGTCTACTGATTTGAAAATTTAGAGCAAATAAAATGGTAGTAAGGTTACATTGAGCATGTTTTTTATCTTTACTGAGCATATAAGCACAACTGCTGTCTCCGGAATGCACAATTGTTATTCACAAAGTAGACAAATTTATTGTTGTTACTCAGTGTCACATATGGCAGTCCAACAACCACTGCTGTTTCATTTCAGTATTACCAGAGTGTACACTAAGAAATTAAGACTGTGATAATAAATTAACATAAATTTATTTTGCAAGTAACCGCTACACTAGCGTACTGTTCATATTTCGCAGTCTGACTTTTATTACTAGCTACTTAATAGCAGAATTAAAGTTCTTTTTAGTTCTATTCTCCTTTTTGAAAAGGATCATCTCCTTTGAATTTTCAAGTGTTACTCTCAATCTTACAGTGTCTGTTTATGTTTTTTCCCCCAAATTATAACTATTTCTTAACTTATAAAAGAATTCAGGTCTTGCTTAGCATTTTTTTCAGAATATTACTAATTAGGATGGTTTTATCACTCAGTGACAAAACAATTGTGTTGGGTAGGTTCTTTAGGAGAGCACTGGGACAGAGGCAGTCTCTGAGTTCAGCATAAATAGAATTAATTTCTCCTTAGCTGTCCCCAAACTGTCTTGATTTTCTTGTATGTATCTTAATCTGTATGGTATCACATTTCTCTCTTCATGTTTTAACATAATCTTTCACCTAGGACTCACCTCCCACAGCTTTTTCTCCTATAGTGATGGATCTTTGCTTTGTTCTCATGCAAATTTTACCAAGGATGCCTTAGGCACTGTCATCGTGTTCATTGTCAGGGTGTAATGGGGTCAAATACCCTTCTCTGGGTATGTCAGCCTCCATCTTCAATGGATACAGAGGATCTGCCAGTAGCAGAAAAGATGTCACTTCAACACACAAGAGACGGTCTTTTCTGTGGGTGTTATCCAGGACTCTGTCTACCTATGAATTACACACTAGTACCTCTTAGGGCTCATTTTAAACTATTTTTCAGACAAGGAGTGTGTTGAGACAGGCGAATTAGCTACTCTGCGCAGATTTTCACTGCTCACATATTTTAGTAGGTGTGGGGATGTTATGCCTTCTGTATCATGAAGAATCATCTGCAGACTTTGCTTAACTCTTTGTTTTTTCAGGGACATGGGGACATTAGCAATGCCTTCACCTCTCCTTGTCTTCTTCCTGTACTTTTAACTAGTTTTTTTAATAAAGGCGTTGGAAAGTTTTGGAATCTTATATATGGTCAATGCTGTGGTAGAGCAGATGCTGTATGGGCCAATTTAATTTCACATCTATTGTGAGATTGCCCGCAGTTACAGAAGACTGGGTTCGGAGACAGAGCCAGCCCTGCGCTCCCTTTGGTGGACAGGTAACCAGAAAACAGAACAGGATCCATCCCCATCCCCCTTGAAAGTCCCACTGGACAACTGCAGCATATAACTTCGGCAGTGTAAAGAGGATTTAAGCAATGATCTGGAGCTATAATGGCTTCATAACTATGTAAAAACTGCTTTTTATAGTACTCGCTCCACAGCCTTCCTCTACTTCTCTGAGCTCCTCAATTAAAACAGTATTTCTCTGTGAACAGCTTCTGAGGATCTCTGCTCAGCAGCTCTGTGTGTCTCGATCTTTCCTTCTGTACAGCTTCAGAATCCACAGGAGATTCTTTGGCATTTAGGAGTCCTGCCAGAGTAAAGTCTGGACTCCTGTGGCATTTTTGGAAAATGGGAGGTAAGCAGCAGAGAATCAAGACAGTCTGATGAAGGAAGGGTATCTGAAAGGAAGGCATTTTGGGGACAGGATGATGGAGCTAAGTAGCGTGGGAGAGAGGGCACTGCCTGAGATTTTGCCAGTAATTTGGCTAGCACTTCAAAGTTCGTAAGACTTCCTGCAGATTTTCCATGAGCCACCATGACCCCAAACCTACCTTAAATTGCTCCTGGTCATCGTGACACTCTGAATTTACCAGTGGTCAGCTTCCCAAATTCGGCTCACATAATTGTTCCCATCTATTTGCTCTTGCCAAGATCCACAGCAGAAAACTAATATAATATTTCTAGGTGTACCAGAAGAATCTGAAAAACTGCATCACAACTCACTTATTGACCAAGTTTCTCAAACTTTCTTAAAGGACTTGGAAGCAGTTTAATTTTCACTAAAAATAACAACAGCTATGACAACGATGTTGTGCTAGACGGACCCTACATATGCAGAACATGAAGTCAGAAGGACCTTTCTTGAGGGTTTGGGGAAATGGAGAAGAGTGCTAAGTGATTCTCAACATGCATTATATCTTTTTGCATATTTCTCATTAGGTTTCTAAAGACTAATTGGTTTTGTATCGTAGCAGCTAATGAATTCAGTGCAGAATCATAAGTAACAGCAGAAGTTAGGGTAAATGTTGCCTATATTTCTTCTTTATCATGTGAATGCCAGAAAATGCCTCCCTGCAAAATATCGGTATGCAACACAAATGCATGTTGCAGCTACCCACTCCATGATGAAGTGCATGTTTTCACAGACACAAACTCAAGTGCCTGTTATAAACTACAGTCCTGAAAGTGGGCTAAGATATATGGTCCTATCCACTTAACCTTTACCAGCATCAATCCTCCTCATCAAAGAAATCGGAAATGCTCTATTAAATAGGCTTTTTCATGTCAGCCCCTTGACAAAGGAGGCCTGAAAGAAATGTTTCTGAAGAAATGTTGCTCTCTTTAAAGCTAAATTTCTGTTTTTCCTGAGTTTAGTCTGTATGAAAATTGCTGGACTGACAGCCCCAAAAACTGATGTTATCTGTCTGTTTAGATTACAGAGAGCATTAAGCATCATTTCTTGTAAACGATTTCAACCCTGGCCTGAGTATAGTTTGGTTTCCACCTACACTCGCATCCAAGTGTCTCTGAGGAAACAGACAGTGGTGCTAATTGGTGGGTTTGTTTTGCAATGTTGATTACTGTCTACAAGGAAAGGGATCAAGCCCACCACCTAATTTTCCACAGATCACCAAACAATTGAGAGACTATAACAATTTAATCCTTGACAAACTAGACAGATGGAGTTCAACTGCTGAGTGATTTCCAAACTCTTTATCCCTACTTCTGAATATTTCCGCAAGAGCAAAAAACTCTCCAAATGCCCAAATCTTACCTTTTTATGAGCTACCAACTGTAAACTTACCGTTCTAATCATATCTATACTGTAAAATTACACCACAAATAACAAATGTGAGAAAATTTTGGAGTATTCTGTCGTAGTAACGAGAAGACATTTTTCCACATATTGCACCAGATATGTCTATAGGTTCATGAGCAGAATTTGAGCAGCCGGCTCATCCTAGGCTGCACATTTTCATGAGTTCTCCAACTTGTTTTCCAGCCTTACTGGCGCTCTGCCTTTGCTGTAGGTGGTAGTGGAGCTGTGGGCAGACGTTTGTCACTAGTCATCTAAAGCTAATTGGAACATGCAATAACAGTAAAAACACTTGTCCAGCCTACATTTTTGTTCCCACATTGCCACATTTATAGGAGTGACACTGGAGCTAGATGACAGTGAAAAAATTGCAAGAGAACATTGGTCTTGTGCAGTATAGACAGGCGACAATCTAAGAATTTCATTCCTTTGAGGTTGGAAAGTGTTTCAAAACCTGTATAATTTGTTCTGCCTTTCCAGACCATTTCAGATAAAATGACCAAACTTTTTACCCCTGATATTAATGGGGTTTTTGCATTGAACAAATTCTTATTTAGGAATTAAAAGCACTTGTAATCAAATACTGTTGATGAACAGGAGAAACTCGCATTTCTGTTATAGCAACACTATTTATTTTACCAATACGAAAATTAATATAGTTGTCTCCCAGAAAAAAAACATTAAACCTGAAATTCATTTAAAAGAACCCTACACATGTGGTATCAAGCAACAATAATGCTAAAGCCCTAAAATTTTAGTTGTTAAAAAAGCTGTAGAAACATAGCAAGCAGATTTATATGGAACAGTGCTATCAAGCACATTAGGGCCTACATAGGTATAGGATATATACCCTTATCTGTAAATGCTAACATTTGGGTTTTCATGAGCAGATTTCACAGAAATTGGAAAATAAAAATGAAAGAAGTACAGTAAAGCCATAATGTTCTTGCTCACAGTATAAAGAATGGTATTTCATGAAACATTTGGTGTCATTTAGATAATCTGTAGTTAAAGGAAAATTACCAAAAGTGATCATGTAATTATGTAAGGGAAAACTTGTTTAAAAATTTGTATGTTTTTCTCAGAAGATTCTCTTTCTAATGTAAATCCAAATTGTTTAGCAATATTTTAAATTTACATTTTCGTGCATTCCAAATCTAAATGCTGTTTGATGTCCTAGATTCCTCTCCGTATACTTTAAAAAGGCATTTAATCAGGTGCTATCTTGCAGTCCTTTGAATAGGTAGCATTGTCATTGTTGCCCCAATTGCATCTGAAAGATGCATGTGTAAGATTGCAAGTGACTGAGAAAGTGTAAGCTTGTACTTAGGTTTGATTGTTTTGTTTTTATCAAAGGAAAGCTGAAAAGATTGGGGCCCTAATACACACCTTTGCATAGAAATGTCACTTCATTTCATTCATTGAGGATTTCTGTTTGTCATTCCAATTTTCAGAGATTAGGTAAATAAAAGTAACATCCTGAGCATTTTGCTGCATCTGGCTTTGGTATAAAAAGATTTCATTGAAAAAATTCAATTCAGTTATTTTATCTGATTCTTTACGAGAAGAATCCATAAACCAGCTGATTTTTTTCACCAAAACTCTCCTTAGGAATACTAGAATAATTCAACATCACTAAGCTTCAACATGCAGCTGTCAAAGCCAAAACTCTCCAAGCCAGAACATTCTTATCAATGCAGAAGAATTTGGCATCTCATTTGTAATGCAAATCACTCAGGCAAATCGTCATTGTCAAATGCACTGGAGAACAGAATATTCCTATTGAACAAATTACTCACCAAGAATCACAGCAACAACGGTGAAGAGCACAAAGGCATTCCTCAATAAATAACTTTTAACATCATCCTTTGTTATGCTCTGCACTTTTTTTTTAGCCAAAAGTGTACGTTTCCGGACTCCTTGTTGAATGCGTTCCATCCTACTTCCAGTTTTTGGATCTTCTCCGTTACCTTTAGTCATCTATCTTGAAGCAAGTTTTCTTTTACAATTAACTTCTGTCAATATCCCTTCAAAAAACAGAAGACTCCTTTCTGTGGGAGGTACTGGCGAAACCTGCAAGACAAGAAATACCAAATATTGTAATAAGATTTTAGAGGAATGATTAGCCTTATGTTTGCACGGAAGCAAATATTCTTCATGTTTCAGTAAAACTTACATTATTTGTACTATCGAAGTTGTTGCTTGCAGTTTTTAATAAATAGCCTCAATGACTGTTAAAGAACTCTTTGAAAGAAGGAATATATGGACTGATCAGATATGTGTACTGTGTCTTCAGAAATTAATCTGAATTGCTGTCCTGCTGTAAAACCCAGGAGTAATTTTTTTTTTTGCCGTTGCTAGAGATATACTAACGTAAAACTAGTACAATTCATAGAAGTGTAAGGTGCTATAATGTTTAAAACTATCTGTTAGGTTTGCTTTTCATCTGTTTAGCAGGCCAATTTTATCTGAAAAAAATTCTAGCTCACCTTCACATTAACCATTGGAAAGAAATATTTTGCTTACACTGGTATGTTTAAAATGTTCTGCATTTCAGATGGTTTTAAATGGTTGAATGCATTGACTGAATTCCTCTTTTTCACATGGCAAAATGCAGCAGGAATAGTTTATTTATCCCTCAACCACTATTTAGAAGATATGCTTTTGACAGTTTTATGTTGATAACATTCATCTTTGAAGTGTATAAAATATTCAGAGCACATCTGTATAACATCAGAAGTTATATCCCACTTAGCTTGTCGCTTCAGACTGTAATATAACTCCACATTGCAAAGTAATGCTTAGCTTGGCCTGACAGCAATTATGGGGATATAATCTGATTTTAAGAAATCACGCTCTGAATCAACTTTAAAATGGTTTAATATTAAAAATCCTTCATTAAGACTTTTTTTGTCTCTCTCTTTTTTTTTTTTTTTTAGCTGCTTGGAATGAATTCATTTAATAATGAAGCCACACAAAGGTATTTTTTCAGACCAAGAATCCCATTTTCTGAGGACTTAGTTAACACACTGGCATGTCTTTTTAAAGAAATTAGAAATTAATACATGGGTAGAGCTAATTGCTTCCACTGAAATCTCTCCATTATGCACAGTCCCACTCTAACATCTTAGCTTTAATAAATATAGTGCCTAAATACCTTTTTTTAGCAAGTACTTAGAATATAAATACACAGGGTTTTCAGGCAGCTTGTTTTAAAGCAAATACCATGTTGTAACAAATTAATTTTTATGCGATTTGATCGCTGCTTCTACCATATGTTTCAAGATTGGCACCTTAGTGCAATATTCTCTCCGAATTTTAATGGTATGCTATATGCTTTGCTTCTCTAGAGAGCGGAAACGTTCTGAGACTGAGCTGGATGTTTAAATTAGTAAGTATTTTAGCTTGGACATGACTACTGTGTGTGAGCAGGACTTTTTTTTCAGAATAATTAGTTGTAGTATTTTATAAAAAAAAAAAAAAAAAAAGATTCGTTTACAGTGCCTTTTCTTTCTAAGATGATTAATGCAGCTAATCTGTCCTTTATAACTTACATTTAGACCGAGAAACAACAGGGGTACAGCCAGAAGGATCGTTACATGAAGTAAAACACAGAGGCAGAGAGTGAAAAATTGAGGCTTCGTACTCAAAACCCACCAAACGAAAGGAGGGGCTCACCTTTTCAGACCTTCGGTACTCTAGGAACGGGGCGGTGGCAGGTACGGGGGGGGTTTCCCAGCAGATGCGACAGAGCTGCGGAGCTGAGCGAGCGGGAGGCAGAGAAAACTGACAATCTGCATGTGCTCCGGAATACAGCAACTTACTATCACTGTAACTTAAGGAAAGGGGAGGAGACTGCTCGCCCAACTCTGGGGAAAAAAAAAAAAAAAAAAAAAAACAACCCAACCAAAAAAAACCCAAAACACCCACATCAGAAGAGAGGGGAAAGCTGAGCTGCTGGAATATTGATTAGTCCTGTCACAGTGAAAGCAGGGTCACTTTCTTTGTTTTTCCTTTTAGACCACTTTCACGCTTTGTCAGTTCAGCTTCGTTAGAAATGCAAAATCAGAACCCAGGAAGAATTGAAGGATCACACACACACACAGAGCAGGGGAGGCTGCAGGCGCTTCTTCATTAAATATTCCAGACTGGAAATCTGAAAAGCCTGAACATAATTATATAACACTATTCCTGTGCTTTTTTAATTAAATGGTAAAATATGTGAGCATGCTAGTTTTGTTCTAAAAAGGGACATGATGTGAAGTTATCACGTATTTTCTAATTCGTAAAGACAGTTATTCATGGTGTACTCTTCCCAGGGTGGGGAACCAGACATATCTCTCAGAAGCAACTGGAGCATTATCAAGAATAGAGAAAAACATAATCAGCTATAATTCTTTGTATGTTTCTTGTAGATATTCAAAAACACGATGAGACTTGCCTCTTGTTTAGCAATTCAAACTCACTGGTACTAAGCGCCATTCAGCCTGTTTCAATAGCATGGAATGAATGCTGAAGGGACAAGCATAAAACATCCACTTTTGAGAAATAAGTGGCCTTTGGGTTTTTTAGCATTTTAAAGTTTGTACTATTGAAAAGATATTTGCACAGAAGAGTCAGGGGAATTCCCAAAGACTTATTTGACTTTTTGCAAGAACACTTTTGTTTCAAATGTTGGTAAAGTCAGTTTAAAATAGTAAATAATTTAATTTATTAATAATTAATATTTCACTGCACTTTTCATGAGATTTTAAAGTGTATTTTCTTATAAGCAGCAAATACTGTAAATGAAAATTATATAAATTTATGCTAAACATATAATTTAAGAAGTTTGTTTATAGATTATATGGCTTATAATGATATTTTTTTCCTGGAAAGTCATTTTAAGCGTAAAGAAATAATCTTATGTACGAGACACGCAAAAAATAGTTAGGTATGGAACCAAATTAAGAGCACTGTTACTTCCACAAAGTCACAGTAATGGTTTTGCTAAAGTGTTTTCTAATTTAAATATGCTTCAAATAATGATGTATAATGTAGGGAAAAATAATCTTACAGTATAATGCAAACTTTCTCATGATTAATGTCAGTTTGAGATTGAACTGTGTACCACGGAATCTTGATCTTAGTTCTTTAACTTAAGAAAGGAAGTAAGCATCTAAATTAAGCTCTTAGTTGACTTTAAAAAGTGAGAGTCAGTGTTGATAGGTTGTGTTGCAAAGACAGAAACACATGCTGTATTTTCTTATACCTGGCAGCTTCAATGTCTATCTCATTCTTGTTTTTCACAGTGCAGTTTTTAAATACTTCACCATTTTGCCTGGGGATGGGAACTGACCTCTTAACTGACCTTTGGCCTTTAGCGATCAGCTTGTTTGATCTTTCTTTTTGGAGTATGGCATGCTTTCTGTGAAACCTCCCAGATAAGGACTTCATTCTGCCCTCTCTTCATATGAATAGTAATGTTCCAGTTGCCTTAATGGGACAGGGGTCAGGCCCCAAACGAGGTGATCCAAAAGTATGTCATCATTTAATGCTTTCATTAAGCATAGAGTCTGTGAGAAACGAGGATAATCCTGTGAGAGAATTGGCTATTCAGTGAGACAAAATGAAAACAGACAATAAGCAGTCATACAGCTTAGCTTAACTTCAGCAGTGATACTTTTGTTAGCTCTCAGTGAGCAACATTCATTATCACGCACACCGTGCTTAGAAAAACAGAGTATTAAGACCTTTTTGGCATCATGTTCTTGCTCAAAATTTTCTTTGTGTCTTTTCTCCTCTCTCCTTCTTTTCCTGATATTGATTTATTGATTTTAACTTTGATGGTGAAATAAGGAAACTTTACTATATAAAGGGTATTATCTTTTGTATTACAATAAACATGTGTTGTAGAGATCCCTGGATAGCAATAAATGAGTCACAGTTCATAGTACAGTGTCACCCTGGAATACATGAAATTACATTGCCCTGGGATTTCTTTTTACATATACAAAAGATTTAACAGATTTAGCATACCGTACTTAATACTAGAACTAGGACAAATTTAAAATGTTGCTGGTTAAGTCCTTCTATCTATAATTTTCAGTAGTATTATTAGTTTCTAGGAAGAGCAACTTAAAACTTAAGAGTTACTACAAACATTCTAGACTTCAAATTGGATCAGCCAACACTAAGAATATTCCAGAAGCACTGGAATATTTTTTACAGTAACACGGAGGAGCAGCCATTGGTGTCACCACCAATTTTACACAGACAAAATTATTTCTAAATGCTCCATTTTCATAAAAATTAACAAGGAGTGATCTAATGCCTTGATGAGCCTGTCTGTGTAGTTATATTGGCTCAGCACCATAATTCATGCTCTGGGTTTCAGTTTCAGCCCTCCTTTGTCATTGCACCAGGCGGTTTGCAAAGCAGGGAAATTCAAGTGTAGGGTAAGGACTGGCTTTGACTTGAACCTCGTCCTCACAGGCCGTGTGGGTGCAGCCAGCTGAAACCACGCATCGTGGCAAACTCAAGCTCTGTTTGGCTAACACAATCAGCCAGTAAATGTACTTTGCATGTCAGCAAAGTATCTGAGTGCCTTTGTAAAACAAGTAAAGGTATTAGAGTGGAAGCTGCTGTTCAAACGTAAGTATTGTTACTTTCAGCTGACTAGAGCTATCAAACAAACACCAATTGTAGCAAATACAAGAAGTGGAAATGAAGCAACAAATTGTACAACCATTTCATTTCCCATAGAGTAATAAATCTAGTATGAGAGTGCAGGGATCCCAGCTGAAATAAGCTTTTTAACATCCAAAGTAACCCAGTCTTCACATTGATAAATCACCATTATAAATTAATCTGGCTGAATCGTTGAATGGTAGAAGCTCAGTGAAGTAATGTTGAAACCACAATGGCAAAACTGGAATAAAATTCTTGAGACTGAATATGTTTATTCATGGTAAATGGTATGTTGGTATGTCCCCAGTCTTCAATTAAGCTGGACGAAATAAGAATGTATATAACTCCCTTGCAAGCTCCAATTCAGCTTAGAACTGTTAATTACCATTATACCCTGTTGTACCAGTGAAGAAACTGAGTCTCTAAGAGGTCAAATTTAATCCATACAAGTTAGCAAATAGTTGGCAGAGCTAAAACACAGCCTTAGGCTCCTGAATATTTCCACAGGACCATGGTATGTTTTTTTCCTGAGATACTTGATTTGTTCTTGCTTTTTTGAGCATGTTAAATGAGTATGAGAAATTGAGGTTTGGTGTTTGTTTCTTTTCAAATCTGTTTATCATAGTGGGATTTGACAAATACCTCAGTTTTGACCAGCCAAATATGAAAAATATGGTTTATTTTTTATTAAGATCTGTTGCAATGAAAGTTAACACATTGCTTTATTGAAGACAGTGGGAAGATATAGTGTGCTATAATTTATATACTCACATTTGCTCATCAAAGAAGACATAGGCTATGTTCTGTTAGCAAATTTGAAAAGCTGCAGGAAAAGATCTGTAGATGTGTAGTTGGTATTCAGGACGTGACATTTGCAGTGTACGCGTTACTTTGGATTAGTTCTAGCCTTGTTTTGTGGCCGAAACAGCCATTAATGCTTCCACTGTGTGATCTGGTTTTGTTTCTCCTAAAGGATTCCAGTTCTCCCCTTCTAAGACCACTCCATGATATGAATCAAAGCATGTTCCTGTTGGTCTCTTTTAGCTGGAAACTTCCTCTGCTGGTTACGCTGAATTTATCTTTGATACATTACAAATTATTGGTCAAGCTCAGTTATCAATAAAATTATGTTGCAAAATGTTCTATTGATGTTAAAGATTAAATGATTATTATAAAATGCTACTATTGCATCAAAAGAACATTTCAGGAGCAAAGTGTTTTGCCTGAGACTAGGCAGAATGCTTAGTAGTAATGGCCAGTCTAACCAGCAGCGCTCAGGTTTTCAGTGATCTGTTTCTACATTTCTATTTAGTGTCCTATTACAGTCTTAACATTGCTTGCTCAAACCAGCCAACAAATCCTCTCAGTCATTTTTTTCCCCACATCTTGAGGGTTTGTGCCATGAGAATAATTGTGATTTTATGCTTTTGAGCTCTGTCAGTTGTCAGTCGGAAGTTTTACGACAAAACCGTGGCATTCCTTTTCTGCTCTGTGAAAATTCCCAGCAGAGAAACACGAACCTCTAGTATCTCCATTCAGCATCATGGGCTGTCTGGGCCCTAACACATACTGTATGTCTGACTGCAGCTGAATAGACAACCTTGTTTCCTTTCAACACAGGGAGTCAGATCACCCACTCACTCTCGGAAGAAGGGGGAAGGGAAATGAAGTTATACCAGCAGAGGATGTGGCTCATGAACTTTTCCCCTGACTGTCTTATCAAGAATGTGAATATCTGTATGTACAATGGAGCAATTCTCACCGAAGAATAGGCAAGGTTGTCTAGGAAGGATGGGAGATAGGATGGGATTGTGTCATTGTAAGAAATTTAATGGGATCGCATCGATAGCTGACAGCGTTTCAGATCCAAGCCCTGTATAGTATGGCTTCACTGGCGTTCCCACAGCTAGTGGCAATCACTTAAATGGGCGCCGAGGGACAGACAGGTTCATTTGAAAAGTTAATACAGCATTGTGGTGAGTTACAAAAGAGCGTGGCACTGGACCCAGAAACCTGCTACCCCCCTTTCTCTCAGGTCCCTCTCTGTTTCCTCTTCCTGATTTCTTTTTTTTTTTAAAACCTTTTCTCTGATCAGCTGTAAACTTCAGTAGCTTGTGAACCAACCGAGCTACTGAGTGTCCCCTGGGGAAGGGAAGCTCTGGCTGCAAGAATACACTGTCACAGGTACTCTAAATCGTGACCTCCAATCCCTGCTGGTCACTGTAGCAACTGAGAAACGATTCCACACAGGTCCTATTTGGGGATAATAGCACTGTTGGTGGGTCTCCCACTGGCTGAACTGTTTTCTGTCTACCAGACTGGTTGTTGAAGCAGCCCCTTTCTTGGATCTTGTGATGCTCTTTATACTGGATGTTCTTTACACAGGGTACAGGCTTATCACAATACATGTGCTACCCTGTACAACTGACATGGTCTCAGATTCCTTTTTACTTTTCCATCACTTTATTTTCTTGATATGATCTCCTTAAACAAAGAAAAGGCAGATAGGTGAGAAACAAGACAAAAGAGAAATGCACATTTCTGAATTAGAATCTGGTATTATCTGCATGAAACACATTTCATATAAAACATTGCTCTTCGTTTGACATCTTTGTCCATAGGTATTTTTATAAAGAAACAATGGTTCATCAGCTGTTTAATACATCCCAGTGTGCTGTTAGCATAGCAAGTAAGATAAACACAAAGAAAACCACTCATTTGTATGAAGTTCATTTAAGGAAACTCATTTATTTGGAGCAGTAAGCTAACGTGACTTTTTAAATACACATTTACTACTATGGAATCATAATTACTGCAATCAAGACACATAAAATCTTTTGTAAAAATAATTATAATTTAAAAGCACACAGCTCAAAGTTGCTGTTATAATAATGACTATAATAGCAACTGTTTAGCATTTGGACATTTTTTTGGCAGGAGGGCTTTGCATTGTTTATTGTGAGAAAGAAACAGGCTCTGAGAAAACATGCAAATTTTCAGCAAGGGAAAAAGCAGCATCAGGTTCGGAAAACAGAATGGCAGAAAGTCTTCTTTGCTTCTGTCTTTCCAGTTCACATAGGCTGAGATGATTTAAAGTCATTAGGTTCTTCTGGATGATCTCTGTTTAATATACCATGGAAGATCTCAAAATATCTCTGTTTCATAGTACCCCTGGCACCCAGACATTCAGGCTGTGTGGTAGTCAGCATTTATTTTCTTGCTGTGTTTTTCATTCTGAAATTCCATTCTCTGTTGGGATCCAGGGACCACAGAACTCATTGGTAATATGCAATTTACTTAAAAGAAAACAGGAATAGTCCTTTAACATTTATTGCTCATTGTTCTTCTTGAAACATACATGATCAAATGCCTGCCATCAGATCTATAGAAAAATTAAGCATTAGATAGTGGGGTGAACAAGTATATTTCAAAGAAAAGATGACATATCACTGGTGTGATATATTAGCTCAAATTACTCTGTTTAGAAGGACTAGATTCTTCACAGACTGTCTGAGAGAATATGAATATTACTGTTGTACAAAAGAAATTCAGAACATTGTAACTAAAATTGAAGAAAATTCAAGAAACAAAACCATGCTGAGTCTGCACTTTAAAACTGTCTTTTCTGTAAGAACATAAAGGATTGATACGCTGTACACTGTTTTTATTCAGATTTATTTGGTGTGCAATGAAAGCTTTTCTGACATACAGTATAAATGCATCTGTATAAAGAACACAAAATTTTCATTCAGAAATTGTTAAAAGGAAGATGTAAATCAAGTATTTCAGCCATAGTATAGTGTCCTATCCTTCATTTGCAGATTCACTATATAATACATACCAGGTTTGCTTTTTCATACGGTCACTTACTGCACCCCTTCTGCTCCCTTCTGAACTTCTATTGCAGGAGACCATTACTTTCCCCCCTTGTCCTCTTTTCCTTGGTAGAGCAACTGGTTCCCATGTTTTTGCACGTTCATTGCTCTCCTTCTCCATTGACTTCAATTAAGTCTGTCTCCCTTTTCACTCCTTAGCCTGAACTGCTTCCCTTTGAGTCACAGAAAAATGATTAAGGATGGGTCTTGTTTTCATTTGAATCAGTGAATCCAAGTTTTGAGGGAAGCTTAAATCTTGGCCCTGTTTGGTTCTTAGACACCTATTCCAAACCATCCCTTGTTTTATGCTCCTTCTATGTGTAGTCTGTACTACCCCTTTTCTCTTTGTTCTCTCATGTTCTCTCTTCCCTGTAGGCTTTCTTGCCTATTTTGTTCTTTTTCTTTACTTCACTCGATTTCCTTTTTCACCTTTAGCTCTTCCTTGTGTTCTGCTTATACCAAGTCTCAGTTGGATTGGGAAATGGGATTGGAGGTTCACTCATACTGATGTGTTCAGGGAGACATTTGTATCACAAATGCATAGCTGTGAGTGTTGCTATAGATCTGGATATGCACTTACACAGCAGCATGCTGAGAACTGGTTAGTTAGAAATGTCTTCCTCCAGAAACTAAACAATGATAGAGGGTAGGGACAGTGGAAAAGATTCCTCTTTTCAGCTGCAAGGATGTCAGCTCTTCCTCTCCAAACAGGGATGTCTCTTCCGCCTACAGACTGCATACAAAAAGGAAATTATTTTAATTAATTTGTTAAACCAAAGGGAATGTCGGAGGGAACAGCCAGATACCTTTCAAAACAAAAACGTTTAGGCCAAAATAGGGGGAAATAAGAGACAATACATTTAAAGTGCTGCTTTATACAAGTCTTTCACATGGCTCCAAAAATGTCTGTATTTCTTCCAGTTATGTCTACCACCTAGTGTTAACTTCAAAATGGTGATGTATTGGGTGCTTTACTTAGCTGCTCTGTGAATGGCTCCCATTCACCAGAAGTCCCCGCTCACTCCATATGCAGGCAAAACTCCCAGTGAAGACAATGGGAGCCCAGGTCTCCTGACTCAGATTTTGCTCAGGCAAAACCTTCATTGTCCAGTGATTGCTTTGCTCAATGAGCAGTGATTCAGAAGTGCTGAATAGGAACCCAGTCAGCTGTGCTTTGATATTAATTTCCTGATGATTCGTTAATGAATTCTGTAAAATCACTATAAAATTCTTTGTAAAATTAGCCAGGAATTTTGTTTAAGCCTAAACATTAAAAACACAACATTATGAGAATGCATGATCTTGGGAGAGCTATCCATAAAGCAGTATTTTCTCTGAGATCTGAATACTTCTTGAAAAGTGTTTGCTGTTCTTGACTTCCTCTAAGCCCAGGAATACGAAAGCATTTAATTCTTTGATCAGGTTCCTGGTAAATTATTGAAGAGAGAATTCCAGTGATTCAGTGACTCAAAATACGAGAATAAAATGAAAGCTGAATGAAACGAGATGATGACATTCAGCTGCTTTTGTCATGCTGTATTCAAACAGCTTAAAACAAGTTATGTGAACTTTGTATAATCACAAGCTATTAAATTCTACAATGGTTCAATAAAAAATGAAACTCAGAATTCCTCTTTGCACACAAAATGTAGTTAGAACAGTTGAAAGCTTGGTTGAACTGTTAAGAATAGTATTTTACTTTGATGGACCTATGTGAATACCATGAAAATCAAATATGCTTTCCCTCAGATTAAAATTTTTTATTTTGTGTTCCCCCATTTTATTAGCGATGTGTGAACAACTTCATTCTGTTTTCTCCTCTGATACCTAAAGGTTCTCTAAATGTAGTGCAAGAGAAGTGCAAAATGCTACTAATTTCACTTCCCACTAATTCCACTGATGTGAATGCTTGTGTAGGCTGTGTGTTTAATTTTTATTCTGTAAACATTTTGAATGGAGGCTGGTTTTTACACATTCACAATGTACTACAAATTATACTTTAAATAGATAAGAAGCATAACCCTTAATATGTTTAATTTGCATTACCAGAAACTCCAGGAACCATCTATAAGAACGAGTCCCATCTCCCACAGACGACTCACTGCTCTGTAAGATGTGGGAGCAGGGATCCAGAAAATGCAGTGCTCTGCCTACCACAGATCTTCCCTTGGATTACATTAAAAATGTAGATGTTTAGTACGAGCCCCTCCAAGCCTCAAAAGTGGCAGCATAGTGTAGGAGTCATGAAGCACACTGCTTATGTATCAGATGTGTATGCATTAGTGGGACATTTATTATATAGGAATCTCTAGATGATCCTGGGAAGGCATTTCACCCAGTATTCCAGGGTGGAGATCAGCCAAGTGTCAGATTTCCATCCATTGTAGATTATGGTAAAGCAAGATGAATATAGCAAAATGAATATAAATTTTCAGTTATTTTTTTCTTTATTTTTTTTTATTTTCATGATTTTTTATTACAGACATTATAAACAATAGTAATAATATTCCACTAAGTTATTTTTAAATTTTAAAAAATGAAGTTGCCATTTATGGCACTTTGGAATCTTCCACTCTTAGCCTAACACCATGTAGACTTCACAGCTATCCATTGTACAGCTGCCTATAAAACAGTCAGGTACACTTTGACATAGCAGATAATTTTTGAAGACAGAGTAACATTCAGATATAACGTAACATTCATTAGGTCTCATAATGTATGTAAATAAACATTATTGCCACAAAAGGAGGCCAACGTGAGAAAATGGCTTTTCTTTTTGTTGACATTTTGTGAAATTGAACTGCAGAAATGCTATTAAACATCATAGTGAACTATGTGCTTCTTGGTCTTTTGTTTTGTTCGGGTTTTTTTCAGATTTAAGCCTTGGAACTTCTAGCAGGTTACAGCAGTTTGAGTTTAATAAAATAATGACTTTTAGAGTAACTACTCTAATAAAACAATGACTTTAGAGTAACTATTATAAAAGAGTCGTTTTCTAAAAAGAAAACTGATATTAAATTTCTACATAAGATGATTAAAATCAAGTAGTAAGATGAAATCTCAACTTTCTGTGGAATATTGGCAATTATAGTCTATATATGATGCAATTTTTGTTCTTTACATGGAAAATGTTGTATGAACCAACCACACAGGTGTAATTCTGTCTGAATAATCATTAGCAGTCTCAAAAATTCAAAGTTGTCCATATAGGTCATTATTTTTAGAAGTTTCTGAACAAGAAGACATGAGACATATTCAACCAGGGGCCCAACTATTGAAACTATTTAAACTATTTGAATGTATATTATTCAACCCCTACACAGTATGAACTTTTCCTTTTTAAATGTAACATGAAATAAATTATTCTATTGAATTCCACCAGATACGAGATTTAATTAGAGTTGGGGTGTCGGAAAGTTAGAAGATTTTTAGGTAATTTTTAAGCATCATAAAAAATAGCAGAAGTTGTCTGTTCTTCATAGTATAGATAAATCAACATCTTCCTATGCTGTAATGTAAAGATCCTTTGTAGATAAAAGCTTATGATTTTAGTTGGCATTATTATAAGTCAATATCTTTGACTGTGTTGAAAGCCAAATGTCTTGAAAAGGTGTCACTGTGGAGGATCCTGTGAAACCTCTGTTTAGTAGCTGATTTTTATCTTGTTCAGAAGATATTCTTCAGTCCTAGATAACATGTTAAGGTATCCACCAATTGATTTGGCTATTTCTCAAGAAAAGATCTCTGAAAAAGATCATTACTGTGATGAATATTCTATAGGTGGTCATTTGATCACACATTACTTGCTAGGAACAGTCCACAGAAGAGAAGACTTTTCTGACATCTGTATTTGCCTTTTATGAGCCTGCAAAATTTGCTGTTTTGTATTTAGATCTATATGTGGCTTTTGAATGAATCCTTGACCAACAAATGAGATCATTGGAATATAACCTGGGCTACAAAGGCATCTACAAATTGTTTAGGAACCTACCTATTTCAAAACTCCTTGTTGCTTTTTAACTTGAACAAAATCACAAAAGGATCCAACAAGCACCAGAGCCAGGTAAGAATAAAAGACAGGAGAGCGCAGCTGGGAGTAGGAAGGTCGGCAGAGTTGAGCGAAGGTGACCCTTTGGAAGAGCTGTGGTCATTGATGGTCTCACCCATCTTATGAAATTAACTGGCATGGGACATGCAAGTATTTCCAGGGAAGCAAAGGAGCATGTTGAAGCATATGTTGTGTTTACTGACACTCACAACACTGTTTTTCCATTGTTTATTCATTGTTTATTTGTGTGTTAGTCCTTGACTACAATACTAAATGCTTTCATGTCGAAGACTTAGTCTTAACAGTTCTCAAATCTCATTCATGTAATTTTTGAAATGCCTTTTGGCTGAACTTCATTTCAAAAGCAGCTTTGGTTCTGTGCATAAAGCAAATTCAATGTATTTTCAGAAAACTATAAACAGTTATTATACGTATAAGTCCATTCATTATTTAATATGCCTAGGTAGTACAGGTTTTTATCATTTGGGTTGAAATGACAATGTTTGTAAATTACAAGTGCTGATTTGTTTTGGTCATAGACAAGATAATGCCTATGTTTGCTATGATAATAAAAGAGAATTTTAATGTCATGGATTTTGGTTTTGAAAAAGATGGTAGATGAAGGAATAGCCAGATTCTCCTTTATGAACCAACAGGAACTGCAGCCCAAAGTGACAGCTGAGGTGGAAGAGCCCATGAGAAGCTACATTGAATGGGCTGGTGTGTTACAAACACGAGGCTGCAGGACTGACAGGCTGTAGCTGCTGATGACAAGAGCAGAGAGCAAGAGAAAACACAAACAGCAGTGATGAGCACAATCCTATTAGGCAGCTGAGAGTCATACCTTCTTTGGAAAGCAGTTGTGACTAGAAATGTGTACTTTTATGAACTTTGAAATCACCTATTAACTCATGTGCTTAACACTTAGTGAAAAAGGATCTTGTGCATGTTTTTGAAAGTAAAGGGGTACCTGGCTATCATCTTTCTAGTCAACAATCTGCTTCTGCTCCTGAAACTGGCTAAACGCTGAGGGCTTTACATCTGTACTTGCCCCTCTTTCCCATTAGCAACAGATCAAATAGCTCTTGAGTGAGAGAAATACACAGTGAAACCTGGATGCTGCCACAGAGTGAGTACAAATGTTGTGACTCTATACCTAGGCTTGGATATCTAAATAAGTGATAGGTGTTAATCTAAAAACTATTCTTCTCATGCTAAGATCTTTGAAGTCTTTTTCTCTCTGGACAGAAAAGAGAGTTCTACCACAGGGCAGAGAAAGTAAACACAGTTTTACTTGGAATTAATGAAAGCAGCCAGACCTGAGTGGTTTACGTTCTGCCTACCTTGCTATCCTAATAATATCCTTCTCTTCCTGAATTTGACACAAACAGCCTGGCCTTTCCTAAACAAACAAAGTAAAAGAGCCTCCCCCTTACCAATAATGTTTTCTCCTTTTCTAACAATATACATAAGATAATTCCCTAGCTTATTTCTGTACTCATACATGTGACAGTCAGTACATGCACCGACGTTCAAATCACAGGAGTTCTGTGCAAACTGCACAACCGATCAGCAAATATATGAATAGGAAAGTTCTGGACTGATGGATTTGGGACAGAAAAGCCTTAAAAGGGGTCCTCAGAGAACAAATGCACCAGGAACACCTTTATATGCTATTTCTCTAGTTTTACTGCCACTATAGCTTATTGTGTTAGACTGACTTAATTGTGTCATCTGGAAAATGTTTTTACGGTATTTGCAGGCCATCAGTATAGTACTCTGCAGTATATTTGAACAGGAGTCTTGCAGACAGGAAAACATTAACTTCCTTCTCCCTGTAAGTACACCTGTATTTTCTCATTGCAAATTCTACCAAGATTAAAATAAGAATGTTATTAGAAAAGTTTAATCCTGCAATAGTTTTGCCATAGGTATTCTCAGAAAATTTTGGGGGAGACTGTTCCGAATGGCGACAGCACTGCTTTTAAACCACACATTCTTTTGGGTTTAGAAAAGCTTGCAAACTTCTCACTTTGAGCATGTTAATCCATCACTGACTATTCTACACACATATGAAACTTGAGGGACGCATCTCTTGGCCATATTTTTGCAACCTCATTAATGCAATTTTGCATTTCCTCCTTATTCCTGACTCTCCCTTTTGTTCACAAATGTGGTAATAAGAGAAATCTTCTTGGTATGAATGTACAATGACTTTGTATAGTTAATGTGGTTTTGCTTTCCTATTCTTCATTGTTTT
Organism: Numenius arquata; assembly: GCF_964106895.1. NCBI lineage: Eukaryota > Metazoa > Chordata > Aves > Charadriiformes > Scolopacidae > Numenius > Numenius arquata. The sequence continues at coordinate 13,847,999 of NC_133616.1, read as the reverse complement.
CTTGATAAATCTGCACTTTGATCTTGAAGCTGCCTTACCCCTGGGACAGCTCTCATTCCAATGATGTTTGTGGACTCTTTGTGAATGAAGAGTAAAAAGTAGAGTCTCCCAGCATATGAGAATGTAAGTTGTGATTCAGATAAGTATAGAAATTTGCTGTTTTGTTTTCAGAAAAACATGCAGTCTCTGGGTAAACTCAGAGAAAAAAAAAGGCATTTCACTTAGCTTGCAGTAAGAGCTATGAATTCTTTCCCAGGGCTACTGTGAAGAAATTTCATACTGAACTTAATTAAAAGAGGGAAACTGGATTGAAACAGTTATCCCATTATCATGATTACGATATCTTCTATCAAAATTTAAAAATGGAACAATCAAAACAACTTTAGAAAAATACTTATTTTCCTCAGATCTGTTTCAAATTAAAGTTCTAATTTAATTATAACTGTGAAAAGAGAGAATACAAATGGTTAAAATTTCTTTTGTCATAAATGGTTTATGTGGAATTCTATTCCTATGGTATGCCTCTTCTCCGTAACCTGCTCAAAGGCAGGAAGCTGGTGACTGAAGAGGCTGGGAGAGCTGTTGTACTCACACACTGCATTGCAAGGGTACCCTTTGGATACAGTTCACTGAATGACAGTGATTTGAGATACACCATAGTGAGAAAATAGAAACTGAAAAGTGTGTAGGAAAAATATAGACATTCTTAAACTACATTTCTTCATGTATGATCTTTTTCAACTTGCAAAGTATTCTCATCAGCTGTTGTGCATTTAGAAATGCCTAATTTTGAAGGAGAATGGCAGTGGAACCCCCGCAAAGAACTTTTTATTCAGAGCATATGCACTAGAATAATAAATACGGCATGTACTGCTGGCATGATATAGTCTTGCCGCTTCTTATTTTTCATTCCATATTTGTATTTACAAAGGTTGATATGTTGGCACAGTGGGAATCTTATGTTTGCCCTGTAGCCATATACAGTTCTGTGTGATACAGGCAGCCACACTGGGAGCTCCCTGGTACCCTGCCAAAAACCTCAACCCTGCAATCAAAAGCAATATTTTCTTCATGGACAAGAGATAATTCAGTCTCTGCATGAATTCAGTTTGGGCCTAGCATGACGAGCAGTTTAGAAAACACCTTTTTTATTTGCATGGTGATTTCATAACTCCATAAGGACAGTGGAGTCAAAACGCTGGAAGGGATTTGTGTTCCATGTACTTACCACTATGACTATTGTACCTGCAGCTTTTGCACGTTCAAAAATCCATATTTGAATATGTGTACTGGGAGGTTTGGCTTCTGATTATCGGGCCAGTTCATACGAGGCTGAATGCAACTACAGGGGCCTGTGTGTGGTAAAACGTGAGCACAGATTCAGTGATTGTAAGGGATGGATTCATTGTGCACAGGCTGACATACGGGGAGAATAGGACAAGGAAAATTTTTAAAAGAAGAAGAAATGTACGTTTGTTTGTATACGGATTTCATGTCTGACAACAGATGTAGAAAAGCCTCAGCAGTCTGAGCCTGATGCCTTGTAGGGATAGCCTGATAATGGAGGGAGATCAAATCGTTTCAGAACCCAGATAGCAGTGTCCAGCTTCCCAGCGAGGGTTGGGCCTTTTGTGTCCCTTAAGCACAGAAAAGAGACAGAATCTGCCCTGGAGGACTTTCTGTCTGAAGACATAGAATAAAGGTAGGTTGTACCCAACAAATCAATTTGTTAGGGAATTGGTCCTGCTGTCAGAGTTGTATGGAATGCACTCAATTTCTTTTGTTCTTCTTCTAAGTCTGGACATTGAGAAGAAAGAAGCATTAAAAGGAATACAGGGATGGGAAAGAGCCACAGAATCTTTATAGCTGGAAATTTGCCAGGAGTTTGAGGCCTTACAGAGGGGTTTGGTGGAAATGAAGTAACTTGCAATTATTTATGGGAATTTTAAGAGGAAAGTTTTCCAAAGCACAATATCATCACAGAAAGAATTTTAATTGTGCTTAGGATTTTGGTGATGAAAGGGAAAAAGAAGAGAATGTAAAGTTCTTATAACAACAAGTAATATTTATGGTGTCATGACTTTGTGTATTTTATTTCCTGTAAATTAGCCTGGCCCCATGCTGCTTTGAACTGTTATGATTTATTTAGCAACTAGGCACACATGTAAGATTCCCACTGAATCCTGTGAATTTGACTCAGTTTGACTGAAGTATTTTAGGAGGTGCTTGCAGAGAAGCTCTGCTGGCAGGACAGAAAGCATGGTAGATGCTCGAAGGGGTGCAGCAGTGAGTTGCCAGGAAGGGCTGGAGTTGTAGCTGTTTGAGAGGTCACAGCTGCTGCCAGAAAAGATGTATATTCTTTGTGTCCTAAAAGGCTCATATTCTGCTGCTGTACAAGTACATATCTCCAGCAGAACACGGCAGGTCAGCAGAGAATGTGAGGAAAAAGCAACAGCAAAAGAGCAGAACACTCTCATTGCCTGCCCAGTGGTAGGAATGACATAATTGAGCTCAGCTGTAAACTGACTCATTTGTATGTCTTCCAGGCAGGGTTCAACATCTTCATATAGTCACACTGACTACAGCGCTGGGAGGATCTGGCTGGCATTTGTACTGTCCAAGAATTTCAGATCATGTGGCTGTACTGCTGGGGTTCAAAATTAATCAGTTTTCTGCATTCTGCTATGTTGTACAAATAGGAAATCAGACATCCTCCACAGTGTTTTCTGGAGTGACATTTTTCAGACACAGTTTACCAATTGCTGTACAAGAGACTCACCAGGTTTGGAGATAAATGGGGTGCGAATAATAAATCTGGAATTTAGGTGTCTCTTTTGTGCTATGGAGAACTTTTCTACAGTACTTTTGACACTGACTTTTATTTTCAGTAGTACAGTAACTTTTACATGACTGTTTATGGCACTGACTCTAACAAATGAATGTAAACCATCCTCACCTTTGTCAAGCAGTTAGAGCTGAGTGTCACGATTCTTTCTTTTTCGACACTGCTGTGACTTTTGGATAGCTGTAGAGCTTTTTTGGTTCCATTGGTAGGTTTGCACAGCATCTCCACCTGCATTAGCCTCCAGGGCTGACTGTAAATGCTTATATACGGCAACCAAGCAGACAAGGCATGCAAAAGCCTCAATAACAAACTCTGCTGACCTTTCTGGACAGTGCATCTTTGATCATTTTATCTTTATTTTCTCAACAGCTCTTTTTCTCTGAGTTGTTTTTTCTTGGCTCTTCTCTTGGCAGAACAGCTGCCTCTCTCTGGCCACTGGGTATAGCCTTATTTTATTTATTCTTGTCTTTTACTTTTGTGGAGCAGCCAGATACATGGGGATGGGTGTTATATAACAAATACAATAAATAAATAAAGCCCTATTTGCAACGTTCTTGCTGTCCACAGTGAAAGCTGTGGTCATGGAGAAAGGAGTTCATTACACAAAAATGCCCTGTTTGATCCTGTTGGGGCAAACGGCTAAAAAAATAGGAGGGGTAGTTTGAACACCGAGTTTGGAAGCCGAAAAGTGAAATTAGCAGAAAATCAGCTGGTTTAGTGACAACTGCTGGACTTTTTGAGTATTTTTGTTAAAAAAATAGAATTGATGTATAAAATGTCCCTTTAGGCCAAAAAAGTCACTGGATTTAGATTCAAATTCTTAATCCTTCCAAATTTAAAATGGTTGAAACTCAGGTTGCTGCTGGCACTGGCCACTGAGAAGCAATGCCAGAGCCTCAGTGTACTGCGGAAAGCTGATTGTGCAGAGCCAAAAGACTGATCAAGGATTCACGCACTGCAAGCAGTCACTGGGTTTATTTGAAACACTAGGATACTTTTTATAGCGTTTAGAACTTTAAAAGGGTTGGAAAGAAGAGGTCAGCAGGGTCTGTTTTTGCAGTAGGCTCTATAGCTCGAGAAGCGGCCTTTGCTAGTGTTGCCAGACTTTCCAGATGCTTATAAAGACTAAAGGCTATTTCTTTTCTACCTTCTACCTCTACAGTAATTCCCTTTCCTTTCCCCCTACCTTTTCCCATTTTGCCTTTCAGTTAATCCCTCTTCCTTTCTTCCCATGCCATTACTCCTCCTTGCTGCTTCTCATTACATCTCTCTCCTTGAACCATTTCTTCCTATTGCACTCTTTAGTCATTGGGATCAAATACTGTTTGTATTATTTTTCCCTTAGGGGCTAAGGACTAAGTTGCCATCTTGAATGGAGAATGTCTCCTAATCGGGACAGTAAAGTATAAGAGATGCATGGTGGTTTTGTTTGAAATTTGAATAAGAAAGGGCTGATGGTACATCATTTACATATACAATCAAAAGAGAACCTTTGTTTTTACTGGCCTTGTAACTCAGCGTGAGTGCGTATGTATCTTCAACTCTGTTTAGGAGTAACGTATTTTTACAGATATGTTTGTGTGCCCTTGCAGAAGGCCAACCACATTAACAAGATGACTTCTAGAGTGTAGCCAGTAAGGGAACTTGTTTTTCCCCTCTACTCGGCACTAGTGATACTTCATTCAGACTATTGCATGAAGTCTTGGGCTCCCCAGTGCACGGAAGATATTGACACGCTGGAGCAAGTCCAACAGAGACCTGTAAAGCTGCTCATGGAGCACATGACATGAGGAGAGAACTGGGATTGTTCTGCCTTTAAAAGAGAAGACAAAAGGGGGCAGATCTTGCTGGTGTCTTCAAGTATTTCAAATATGGGAGGGTGTAGAGCAGATGGATGCAGACTATTCTCAGAGGTGCACAGTGGAAGGACAAGAGGGCAATGGACACAACCTGGAACAAGGGAAATTCTGACTTCATAAGAGAGTATTTTTTTTTTACTGCAAAGGTGATAGTCTTTGGAACAGTGGACCTGACAGGTTGTGGACTCTCCATCAGTGGATATATTCAAAATCTGACTGGACGAGGCCCTGAGCAGCAAGGCCTTAAATCACACAGATCTGTCATTCTGTTGACAACCTGTTGACCTTGCACAGTGTCACTCTGTTGAGGGCGTTACCCTGAAAGACACAGTGGGATGCAACTTGTGCAGCAGCATACTACAGATAGAGACCGTAACCCAGCTCAAAAGAGTAACAGGGATCAAAACTGTCTTGAGATACTGAATTTATTTCTATTTTGCTAAAGTGAATGTAATGTTATTTAAACTTGGCCTGAGATGTGCATTGCCATAAAAGAGACTCAAATTCTTCTTCCACTCTCTTGCTCTGGAATTTCAGCAGGGCAGATTGAGGCATCAGTGTGTGGCCCATGGGAGATATATTTGTGCTGGAAGTGAATTTATCACACTGCCACACAGTCCTTTTGGAAAATGTAATAAGTGACACGCAAGGAATACACCAAGCAAAACAATCAGTATTAACACAGGAAGAAAAAATACTCAGATCTTGCAGGGCACAGGTGTTATCAATATAACTGCATCTCAGTCACTGTAACAGTTTCTATTCACAGTGCTAGTAAACTCAAACCAATGCAAATATGCAATATTGCATTGAGGAAGAAAAAAAGTGAGTCAGTTTGGTCCTGAAATAACACAAAAAAAATTATACAGAGATACAATCTATCCAGTGAAACCTGCCTTTACTGATTACCCCAGTTGTATAGATTTAAAGTGACCTGGAAGGTTTTTTCTCAATGAAAGCTTGTACAAAATTAAACTGAAGTACAAGGTGAGGATTGAAGTGGGTACTTACAGAGGTTTCTCTCCATTTACTTGTACAGAATATTAGAGGAGCATCACACGTGCAAGAAAATTCCTCTGGTACTGGTCATGATGCCATCATGAATGGCATCAGAAATTATTTTATAAATGTCTGGTTTTTTTCTCAAAGGAAAAAAATAAAATGCTCTTCTGCATCTTGATATTTTTATTGTCATAGTGCATCAGAGGCTCCTTAAATTTGCCTCCATAAGTGATGCAGTAACAAAAAACAAAAACCAAAAACAATTTAGTGTAACAAACATCATTGTTACACTAAATCCGGATAACATGAATACAGTCTTTAAGTGCCAGGAACATCTCCCCCAGATTTGGATTTCTATTTTTGCCTAGAACTTAATAATATAAATTATTGAACTGGTATCACAACATCTGTATTAATAAATGGAGCAGGGCCATGGTATGAGTTGCCACACTGAGCTGTAGATGTTCATTCTGCTTAACTGAAATGTGCTACCTGGTGGTGTTCTGGCTATGGACCAGCTGATGCTTATCCATATATTGTGGCTGGGCACAGGTCAGGATGCAAAACTTGCATAACAAAACTGTTATACTGGCCTGTATTAGGAAGGATGGACATTTAGCCATGTAGATGAGAGTTGTGCTGAGGCACTATATGGCCTTTATGCCATATTTTGCCTTTCTTCCTCTTCCCCAGGCTTCATGCAGTCTTTCAGAGCTTTTTTCCAGGTCTGGAAAAATAAAATAAAATCATGGTAAAATTCTAGGATGGTATTGAAAAACTGCACTGGTCAAAGCAATGAGTCAATGGAGGCAGCAGTTCGATAACATCAACCTGCACTGAGTCTGCCACTATACAGCAAATTATATTCTCTCTTCATCTCTCTTCTGTTGGTAGTTTATGAAAGACTTTTGCAGAGCCTGGAATGAGGGGGTGTGCTGGCTAGTTTCCTGCTGTCTGCACACTAACAAGTTCTGTACACATATAAGATCTATACTCTCCCATCTATTCATGAGCTACATGAAACTGTGCAGCTAGGTGTTTAATAAAATTCATGTTCAGCAGTTTAGCTGTTCAATTTCAAGCTGTAAATAACTTTGGCCAAGCACCGTGTAAGATTTCCGCCCCCTAAGGTAGGTCTGTGACTAAGCCTAGGACTTGGAAAGCTCAAGGCAAATTACCAGCTTCATCTGGAACCTACTAGAACATGGGCTGAATGTTCCTTTTGGGAAGAAATGCACCCAGTTTCTTGGTCAGAATGACCAAAGGATTGGAAGGGCTTTTTTGGTTACTAGTCTTGTATTTCAATCACAGATCCTCTGTGTGACACCTCCTGGAGAGTCCTACGTTTCACCACTAATATTTCCCACGTAGGGTTGAACACCCTGAAAATTCCTTGCTTTGCTTAAGCAACAAACCCAGTCCATGGTTGAGCCTTAGGGGTTTAGTACAATCCTCTAAGAAATACTTGGATCAAGTATAAGGCGGTAACACTGGATGAGTGCACGGCGAAGTCACTGTGTACTTGAGCTGTGCTTTGGTGTTTGTTCTGCTCTTACACACTTCCCTAAGGATCCTCTTTTTGGCCACCACTGGAACCAAAATACTGCACTGGAGAGATCGTCGGCCTGACCCAGTACATCTAGAGTTACTTTCTAACAATGAACTGGAATTAGAGGAGGGGGGAATTTTTCAGCTGTCTTGTGAAAGACAGAGGAAACTATGTAATATGTGAAATATCTGTATACAGTTTTGTGTCTCTGTTTCCTTTCCACTTTGGGGACTTGGGAAAACATCTATTCAATTTTAATATTCATATAGACTTCAGCCCTTGCTTCAGGCTTCTTTCTTAGATTATAGTGTTTTCTTTGTTATTGGTGCATATTTCCTTTCACTGTCAACTGGTAAGGCAGTCTAAAAATTTCCTTTTTTTTTTTTTTTTTCAGGTGGCATGTCATGCTTTGTTCTCAAAACTTTTAGATCTCAGCTTTTAAAACTACTATGAACTTTGGTTCTTTTCTCTATTCTTCCAAGTTAGAGACATCCGTCAGATCGTAACTATTAAGTGCTAACGACCTCTTTGGTTGGTTGGTTGGTAACTTCTTCCAGCATGTTCACTGGCTGGGTCCTTTTCAGCCATCTGTGCATGAAGGTTTGGAGTAATACATGCAATTCATAAACATCAGAATTGAGTTTGCCTAATTTATAGACATCAAATGTAAAAATTTTTTACGGAGACCGATCTAAACATATACAAAATTGATGCTCTGAACAAGTCAAGTTTCAACAGGGTTTAATTAGAAAAATTTTACCACTGTATTTCCTTTAAGGTTGCTGGACAATATTGCTCTTTAGGGGACGGGATTAGAGAGGATGTTCTGTATTTGTATTTCTGTAAAGTCATATTTTATCATCGAACAACTTAGGAATAGTCTGGTCTTGTGAATAAAAAAGGCCAGGAAACTAGTCATGCCAGCTACAGGAATAATTTAGTGCTAAGATATTCTAATTCAGTGGTATAGAAGGAATTCAAATTACTGGGGGAAATTTGCAGAAGATAAGAATGAGATTACTTACACCTACTTCGGTGCTGCATAAACCCTCAGGACAAATTCTTCCCTTCACTCAGGATTTCCATCTCAGGGCAAATATTAGCTTCATTCTCTCTACTGCAGAGCACACTTTTTTTTTTTCTTTTTCTTTTTTTCTTTCTGAGGACATAGACACAGGGATGTCTTGCTGTGGGTTCCAGGTTGCCTCAGGTGAGAGCTGAATAGCTGACAGTGCATCTGGAATGCAGAGTATGTCAAGTTTAGACAGGTAAAAAGTTCTGGCTTACAACATTTGATACTGCAGATGTTTCTTGTCACAAACATAAGCTTTTAAATTCTGCACAAATTACACTTTTAGTGCCAAAAGTCTACTTTTGATTTTGCCAAAGATGAGGACTAAAAAGGTTTAAATACATTTTACTAGCCCTCCCCAACATTGCTAGGGCTACAAGTCTTTTCCTGCAACTACACTTAGAGTAATGAGAGATACAAAAAAGAAAACCAGGCTTATTTAATTAATCTTTGAAACATACTGCTACTCTGCTTCTTCTGCTGAAGAGGTAAAATGAGAAACCATAGAAGCTGTGATTTTGGTATCTGCATAACATGATTAAAGCATTAGCAATGACTGCACACTATAATTTTACCTCCACATAAATTGTTTCAGTTGAGGAGTGTGTGTGAAAATGCAGGAAATGCCATTACTGGAACTCAATTACTAGAACTCACGTTCTCAATGAAGTTCAGAGAATCTTTAACAAATATCTCTTTCTCTGCTTTTCCTTTGGTCTGAAGCTTTCCTCTGGCAACATGAAAAACAGGTTCTTTTATTTTCCATTTGTTAGCACTTGGATGTCTATAAAGACTCCTAACAATAAGTAGGCAATGGGCTGAATGCCTTAAAACCTGGAGAAATGTTTTTAGGGCTAACTAATGTTGCATATTAAGTTGCAAAACTGAGGGAAAGGGAAAAAAGAGATGCTATTTTGTACTCACTATTCAGGGATTTGTGTATCCAAACTAAAGCAAGAGCCCAAAGAACAGGAAGATAAGGTCATAGCTGGACTGCATGGATTGGACAGAATCCAAAAAAAAAAATCTGTTTGAATGTATCTGTTCTGGTATTGGGACAGACTGTAATTCTAGACAGAATAAACATTAAAACATTATAGAAAGCACAATGCAAAGTGAATTATTTTTACAGAGGGAGCTTTGATCTTTACAGAATTAACTTAATATACATTTAAAAAATTTCATTTCTGGTTTCCACATGATTCTCTAGTTACCTCATTTACCATCTGATGAAAGTAGCATGCTTTAGTCAAATATTTTTAATGAGTCTAAGAAGATCAAAATACTCCAAAATAAACATAAAATAAACATTTCATGTACTTGTTTCACATTTGTATTTCAGGTGTGATGTAAGACCAAAATGAAAAAAACCGCAATCACTGAAAAACTCACAGGGGAGATTGAACATGACCAACGTTTTCTAATGACAGGGAAAATGCTCAAATCACTAGACTGCCATGTTACAGGCAAACCTACCACTCCCTACTTACATTCTTTTACATCGTTAGGAGAAAGCAATGATCTGTGTGCCAGTACTCCAATGCATGACTTTTCTTTTTGCTGTCCAACGTCTACCTCAGACATTTCTGACTGCTCCAGCAGTTAGTCCATCCTGTCTCCACTTTCTTCCCTGCGCCCTGTCCTCTCCTCATCTCTCTGATCCCCATTGCACTCCTCGGTGTTTTGCATAGTATCTAAGTGGGTGCGGAAACAGTGGTAAGATCTGAGCGGGATGCAATTCCACCCCCTCCCCCCCCACCCCCCCCAATGTTAGTTTAAGTCAGTTTAGCCTCCTGACCCATACTGCTGAAGTCTCGAGAAGCACCATTGCTAACACAAAGGAGGGAGTAGAAAAGTACCAACAGGGCCCAAGGGGAGATCTGTTCTGCTCGTTAGTAGTATTCAGCTACTAGATGCACTTAGCTGTACCGTTATACCATGTCCTTAAGCTGCACTTTCTTGATTTCTTTAAGCCTTTGCTCAACCTGCTGCCCAAAGTTTTACTTGCCAGAATGAATTCTGGCCAAGCTGAACAGTTGGATAGTTTTGGAGACTGATCTGGCTGAGAAATAACTTTGTAGCACTGATAACAAAATTGCAAGTTTTCAGGTCAATTATTTCCTTGATTTGGAAGCGGCTCCCAAGGCAAATGCGTAAGTGCCAGCGGTAACATGTGTCCCCGGGCTCTGAGCTCTGAACTGAAGTTTCACAACTTCATCTCTCAGACAGCCAAGGGATAGCATTCCAGACCAGTTTTTTCCTTAGCATTTCCTGCCACCTGGATTAGGTATCGCCTTCTCCATACACTGGCTGCTATCTAGATATGTCACTCCCTCCCAGTCACTATAGCAAATTTATCAACACCTTGGATTTTAACTGTCTTCCCTGTCTGCCGCTTATGCTGTCTTGGTTCTGCCACAGGTACTTTCCCAGTTTCACTTTTGTCCTCTGATGTGTTGTCTTCCTGGGGTCAATGTCACGTATTACCTAACAACACATCCCTTTATCTTATGAGAGCCTCTAAAAGGCAGAAAGTACCTGCATTAGGCAGGCATTTTCATGCATAAAGGCTTATGCTGGAAAGACAGAAACTTTCCTTCAAGAATGCTGGGGTGTATGTGTATAGTGGTGGGGTTACCCATCTAGTGCAGCTAGAATATATGCATGTAGTATGTTTTTGTTTAAGAAAGTTAGTGATGAACATAAAACATTTAAAGAATTTGACAGGAGCCAGCTATGAATGAGGTACAATGTCAAGCTGGGGAGAACAGCTAGAAGTAACTCTAAAAGAAGAGACGCAGGAGAGAGACTTTTTGCCTAAATTATCTCCTCACAAAAGAAGGTGGCAGAATAGGAGAGTCTGAGCAAGGATGTGCTCAGATGTCTGATAGAATAGGAGATGTCTGAGCAACGTGAACCATTCTTCTTTCAGGACCATAGGGGAAGAATTCTCCCTGGTAGGAAAAACTGAGAACAGCGCCTGTTCCCCCACCATGGCAGTTATCCAAGGACAGAGAGAAGACTCAACGGAGATTGCACGACTCTGTGCCCCCAACACCTCCAGCTGAGTTCCAGAGAGCACAACAGGCACGGGAGTCATTCTGGCTCATAGGTCTGCTCCACAAAGGATCCCCATTTTTACAGCTTTAGAAATTCTCAACAAGATGGAAGGAGATCATGTGGATTTTTTTTATTGCACTTTCTTTATTCTGCCCTCTTACTGCTTTCTCATATATATTGAGCAGGCAGAGGGAAGGCTCTAAGTCAGTCTCCTATAATGTATTACTATTTGGTTCATCTACTTTCAAATGACTTCTGCAAGAGACCATGACCATAGCAAAGTTACTTTCATGAAGTTTTTTCACTATAGTGTCCTTTCATGACTATACAATATGTCACTCTCCTTCATAATTCAGTGCCTTAAATCTCTCCTATATCACCATCCAGCTATTACTTACCCATCATATATTGGGCTGCAGATTTCATCCCAGCTCTCATGTGAATATCTTTATTCTTCTGTTGATCCTAACTAGATTCCACCAGCTTTTGAGCATCGAGTAGGTATTAGTGGCAGTAAAATTGTTTCACGTTCACACAGGTTTTAATTTAAATGATTTGTGTGTAATGACAATCTACATTCACGGATTTAAAATGCTTCTCTTTAGACTTCTGTATGGCATCTTATTCTTGCAACATTAGCACCTTTACATAAAATAAATAATGAAAGAAATGCCTGTTTGGGCAGTGTAATTTGATATCCTGGAGAAATACCGGGGAACTCAAGAGTACGGCATTTGTAAGCAATTCTGTGACTCCTTATATTTTATAATTCCATTGCTAACTATTGTTAGTTGTGGTTGTGAGTTGTAAAATTGCTTGCTTTCTTTAGTTTACAATTGTATCTTCTTTCCAGGACTGATGACTGAGACCTACTAAATAATACACTAACAAAACATATATTCTTAATATTTGCATGCTCTACTTCTAGTAATTGCTTTGTGGGACATTCCGGTGCTGCTTATTCTGTAAGTCAGACAAAGTTTTCTTGAAAATTATTATGAGAAGAAAAAATGTTTCCATTTCTTGGTGTTCTGTTTGGCAAAGTGAAAACTCCACTGTTGTTTGGGTTTTTTTTTTGGATCCAAGAGAGATCATACATTGCAAACTCTCTGAGAGAAACTTTCGGAGTTTAGGTACTTTCCCTGCTGTCACACTGATGTCAAAGAACCTCTAGCCTACTCACCTAAAGATCCCCCTTCCATGTGTAACAGCCTCCAGACTTGCCCATGCAGGTAGCTGAAGTATCCTGTTACCTCCTGGACACCCTTAAGATTTTCGCTGAGATACTGCGTGTTCTCAGAAGGGTCCTGTGTTCCAGTTTTCAAAGCTCGTAAGAATGCGGTGTCCTCAAGCTGCCTTCTTACTCAGACTTAATCTGCACCCTTCTCTTCTTCAGTTAGGGTTTCTGTGAACATAACTTAATAAGGACATTGATTCTTTTGGGGAGCATTTACCTCTTTTACATAATTTATAGAAAATCTAAAGCCAGCAGTGCCTATTCAGATTGAAAAGTCTTCTGTCCAAGCAACAGACATAAGCTGCTAAGAACTAGCAATATTTTTAATGAGAATAGTCTTTTCCGCCCTCTGAGCTGGAGTTTCATTTGAAACTTTAAGTTTCAAATGAAACTTAGAACTTTTATGAATATTTTTATTATATGAGCAAAAATAATATGTACAGGTTGTTTTAAGCCTTTTGAGACTGACCACAGTAGCGATGAAGCATTCCTGTAGTAGATTTGGGTTCCATGACTTTTAACTTCGGCTTTAAGATACCATGATGTCTCTCATGCAGCATTTCAGAACTAAAAGCTAACGCCTTGCATTCATGTTTTCCATGGCCAGGAGGATGCATAATGGGGTATCGGGCCTTTGCTGTTGACTGTAGTTCATTACACTGTATCCACTCAGCCAAGTGTCTGCTATTTTACTCAAACAAGTACTTAGGTACTTGCATGATCCATGTAACTGGTAAAAACAGTGATAATGGCTGATTTTAAACTAAGCTCTCTTAAAATAAGTTTTTGTCAGTCCAGTGAGTGTTGGAAAGAGCTCTGCAAAAAGAGAGCTTATGGTGTAAACTTGGACAGTCTGATTCTTTCTTTTTTCTCCATAATAACCCTGCCTTAGCTCACTGAGTGAGAAAGGGGAATGGAATCTGGTCCTTCAGCAAGTGAGCTGAAGATAAAAATGTTTTATCTTCCTGCAGTTTAGTGCAAGATGTGTTTTTTTTTCTTCCTTTTTTCCTTTTTTCCCTTTTCCCTTCCCTTCCCTTCCCTTCTTTTTCCTTTCTTTTCCCTCCTTTTCGCAGTGTATTAGGAGTTGCCATAGCAGTCATCGTTGCCATAGTCATTGTAAACAAATGAATAATGTGACCAAAACTTGGAAGCAGTAGAGCACACAAACAGCAGCCCTGTGGGCAGTTCCTGTCTCCACCAGCGAGTGAAGGAAGCGTTTGTTTTGTTTTGTTTTGTTTTTTTAAATGAGTATATAAAGTGGCACATAGAAATGAATAGGGTTTCCCTGGGGCATTGTGAGTAACAGGATTCAGCTACAGGTGACGGGTCTCACTTTATCGCAGTATAGTCAAAACTGCAGTCATTGTACAAAAAAACACATTTTCTGCTATTGCATTTTTCTGGAATGACCATTCAGGCCAGTTTGTAATATACCAGTGCACAGAGAAAAATAATACTTATTAGAACCTATTTCATGATTTTGGTCTTCGTTGTTGCTGTGTGACAGGGTAGCATAGGCTCATATGCTTCCATGAATGATTCTTGCATTTTTAGCTCTTCCTAGGGGTTCTGAAGTTCACATTCAGAAATTGCAATCTTTATCAATACAAAAGGTCTAACATTTTCTTGTTAGTTTAGCTGCATTTCATGCCCAGGATTTTATTATATCAAAGATATAATGTGGTACAATAGCCTTCGGTAGGAAACAATCAGTGTTCAGTTGAATCTGAAAAAAAAAAAAAATTACAACAGATCACAACTGAACCTGAAACCCGAAAATATTCATTCACGATGTATCTTCCCGCAGCTTCCTGACTTGCTGCGGCTGGTAGAGAGCTGTGTAGCTGCTTGGTTTGGATAGCCTCTGTGGAACAGAAAAGATGTGCGAACTCCGTTCCTCTTTGTGGGTTCTTGTGCTTGCTTTACCAGCAAACTGCAGACAAGTATGCCTGCACGGAAGTGTATTTTAAAAGGACAAATCATTATAGTATGACAAGAACAAGAGCTACCACTCTCAGAATTAAACTCCATCGAAAAAAAGGAAGCTGACTCTATCTTTTCCACTAATCTGGATATTAATATCGAGTGCTAGTGCTACATATGGAGATTGGTTCTGTCCCAGTTTTTTTCCTGCTGCTGAAATGAAAAACTTACATACAGAATTATTAAAAAAAATCAATCATAAGTCTGACATTACAGGGAGATTTGCAGAATACTGCAATGAAATTACAATTGAAAAAGTCAGGACATAAATGGGAGACATGGTCTGACTTGCTAGTACTAATGGTTTTATAAAAAGAAAACTGGAAGATTCAAACACAGGCAAAAATTTCCATGTCTTATTCTATCTAAGAGACTTTTGGGACATTAATGAATTTAATGCCTTGTAATCCCTTCTTACAAGAGCATGTAAAGGAGAGATTTACATTAGATATCAGGAAGAAATTCTTTACTGTGAGGGTGGTGAAGCACTGGCACAGGTTGCCCAGAGAAGATGTGGATGCCCCGTCCCTGGCAGTGTTCAAGGCCAGGCTGGATGGGACTTTGAGCAACCTAGTCTAGTGGGACATGTCCCTGCCCACAGCAAGGGGATGGGAACTGGATAATCTCTAAGGTCCTTTCCAACCCAAACAATTCTATGGTTCTATGATTCTGATTTTGAAACCAAGATTTCAGAAAAAGCCCACTTATTTAAAAGAGAAACTGCAAGGGGATAATCAACAAATATAGTATGGTGAAAAAGACATAGTTCTATAAAAATAATTTCAAAATAAGCAAACACAAAGTAACAAAGGATAACACTTGTCTTTTTTTTCCAGCTTTATGAGTTGGTCTAATAAAGACCAATTTCCTCTTCCTGTATACACCTTGCTTGCCCATTTTTTCATCCATTTATATCCGTGGTTTCAAGGCCTACTAGAATAACATAAAATTCTGTGAAAGTTTTCCATCAGAGAAATGGAAACCCACACATATGACTGCAAAGCCCAAAACCCACACATGTGACTGCACTTAATATAATATACAAAAATGCAATCTGTGACTACTGGGATAACTAACAGGCTTTAGGTGTAAATTTGCTGGAGGACACAAATTCTGCTAAGAATTGTCACCATTGTTCATTTACTAGAATGTTAATGCTGCAAAGTTTACTGGAGGACATCCCCACCCTTCTGTTGGTATTTGTTGTATGTCAGAGCACACAAGGAAGTTACATACCTGTCTCATTTTCCTCTTTAATTCTGCCTACCTTTTATGGTTTTTCATCATGTTTAGAAGCTGCAGGCAACCCAGCTTCACTGGCTGAATTCCTGCAGTAATTTTATGTAATATGTGTTGGTCTGCCATAGGGCAGCTTCAGACAGCGTGTCACTGTGCTCTGTTTAGGTTTCCATCCTTCACTAGCGCTGCCTACTCTTAAACTAGATGTCAGGGAGGTGCTATATTTCTAAGAAGCCTAGCGTGAAGCAAATGTCACAAAATATGCAGCAGATAATATATTGAAGATAGTTTTTAATATCTGTCATGTAGTACTCTTTACTTGGACTGGCACATGAAAGATGTTTTTGCTTTCTTCATTGGAAAAATTCTGAAAAAAAGACAGTAGTGAGAGGATTCATATCAGTATAATTTTTCCCCCAGTATATGTCCCAGAATATTCATGAAGCTTGCTAAAAGCATTACTGTAGAATAGCTGTCCATCCAGAAATGATTCAATGTGAGTTTGTGTACCAGTCACAAATAAAAATTGTTCTAGTGCAGAAATATTAGAAGAATGCAGAAAACCAGTTTGAAATTTGTAATTTTATGAATTACTGAGCAGTTAATATCAGAAACAACAAACAAATCTGTTAATGTCTTACCTTTCACAGATAGTTCTTAGCAAAACATGTTTGAATTGGATTGTGTTTTTTGCTGTACGTTCTTCACCTAGCTAGTCAGAAATATTGCCTTCTCAAATGGAAAAAATCTTCTTGATCTTCAGAAAAAAACAAGGCATGAACTGTTATGTTAATCAAAAGACTTTCATGAAATAAATCTAAATTTAACTGCAAACTGAATCTGCAATTAAATCTGAATCTGGGATGAGGTGTATGTTATTTATAGTTTCTCATTTATTTTAGAGAGGACAGTTTATATGCATTCAGACATTCAGTATGTTCAGCAGATTTATGGAATGGTACAAAAAATGCTTAAGGCAGCGCTAGTGGTTTTGACATCTTTAAAGGGATGGAATGGAGGAAATGTAGTGATTGAATTACAGTATTTTGATTTATATTTTGGTTTCAGAGGTGATTCTGAGGCAGCATACCTGCACAGTAGCCAACTGCATGAAACTTTTAACAAAGTCACAGTTGAAACTTCACAGAATTTATATCTTCCAGTTCCAGTAAAGGGTGTGGATTTGTTTTTGGTTTATTCACTAACTTGATAGGCTACACTTTCATGTGCCCTGTCCATGGCTTAGTGTCAACCTGGTGGAAAGAATTAGGCAAGAGAACGGACTGCAAATTACTTATGACCCAAGTGCTTACTGCATTTCTTTTGTTCAAACATGTAAAAGCAAGACACCAAAGCAAACAACCAAAACCCCAAAGAAAATATATTACAGAAGATGTTCACAACTTGAAGAATATTTTTAAAGTAATTACTATTTATAAATTAACATTCATATGGAGACATACTACAATTTTGATTTATATTTTGCTGTAGACGTCGATATTACTCATTTCACTGCTACAGCATGTAGTATTTTATTCTGTAGGTCAGACATCAAAACACAGAGTGCTTCTAGTGAAAAGTAGGTTGGACTAAATAAAGAGTTTTGATACCTGAACAAAGAAAAAACACGTAAAAAGAGTTTTCTTGGAATGTTGCAAGCATGTGCAGTTAAACCCATGTCTACTGAAAGGCAGCACGATCTATGGAAAACTGGAAATTTTTATTAGGCTTTAACTTTCAATTCTTAAGGCAAAGAGTGATGTCAGGGGAAATGTGTACAGTGAAAAAGTATATGTGTACTGCATGTATTATCCAGATTATGGTAAACATTTTCCTAAGGTTTCAAATTTTCAGGCGTGTCTTGTCAGACTGTCTAATGTCTTTCCTCACACATCCAGAATCCTGTCTCCTATTAGAGTCTGAAAGAATGCTGAGCTGTAAGCTCAGTTTGTCAAATACTCACTGTATAGTTGCTTGGACAGGTTATGATGTGAAAAGAGATATTAAAGTAAATGTATATTTACATTTGCCTGCATCTCAGTAGGGTGTCTAAATTAGCAAAACTTCTGCTTGTAAGCTAGTCTCCCAAAATGTAGATTTTACTCAATATTACTAACATTAATTATAATAAAAAATAATACTTAGTTCTCGTGCAGTGCTTCCCATCTGCAGATTTGAAAGTATTTCACAAAGTAACTGAGTATCTTTTACTCATTTTACAGATGGAGAAACCATAGTGAATGGAGGAGGAAGGACTTGGAGTTGAGTTGATTACTTCTTAGCATTTCTCTAGCATAGGTGGCTTAATTTATTTTATGTCACAAACTGGTTTTGCTGTGTAAACAGAAGAACAAGTTTCAAGTTAGCAAGTAACCTATCACAAATTTACAGGGAGTGAAGAATTATGGAAACGAGACATTCTCCTTTTAAATTTATGACTTCAGGAAATATAGAGTAACAGGGGCTCTACACTTACAGTGCTGGTAAGCTAACTTTGGTACTAAACTGAGTAAAAATTTAGATGTATGGATAGGGTAGTGAATGGGCAGGAATGAAGTAGAGATCTCTAAGACAGCTTAGCTGCCTTCTTGTTTCCTTGTAAACTGCATTTATCTGAGTTAGGCTGCAAACATTTTGGGGATTTCTGGACTGATAATGAACAGAAGTTAAATCCCATGACAGCAAAGACTTTGAATATGTCATCTAACTAAAATTTGAAAATTAAATTTTTGTTAAATAAAGAAGGTTTGCTTCAATTGCAGCCATTTAAACAGAATAATCAAAGAACCACCCAGATACAGAAGGCATTAGGTATCTGTGGCATTTTTAGGCCCTACAGCTGTTTTAACCCAAAACTTCATGGACTTTTTTCAGTGAAGCTTCTTGAGTTGTTCCTGCTAAGTAAAGACACCCCTGCAGAATTTCAGAGTCCTAGTACTGAGGTACAGGCTTTTAAATAGGAGAAACTGAGTATTTTATAGCTTTTAAACTATAACAGTCTTGCATGTCTATAAGCAGCATAGTTTATTCTGAAATAGAAGCTATAATTATAATACAAATAAGTGCATCATTTAGAATAAACTTAGATTTAATCTCTGCAGTCTAGATTTTATTTATTTCTCATTTATTTAGCAATATATAAAGTTATTCCTCAGTCTAGTGTTCTATTTAGATGATCAGTGTCTAATATGATTCTTTATACTTAAATAGACAGAGACAGATAGAATCAGTGTTTATGTTTCTGGGCTTCCTCTCTATTCCTAGCTTTTCAATCTGTGCATGAATGCATGACTCCCACTGAAATCTGCCAGCATTGGTTGGGTAAGCTAGAGAATAAATTTTCCACTGCAAAATTCTGTTACTCAATGAAAACCTTTCTATTTCTTTCTATGAGATATGGACCAACCCCAAACAAATAAATCACTTGGAGCATGCATATAGGTCTCGCTAACATAAATAGGAGCCAGATGCTTTCCTGTTATTTCACTTTCAAACACACTATTAAAATTACCATCTTTGTTGACTTGTCTTTATTGCTGGGCTTGAAAAAGGAGGTGTGAAAGATTACCCTTTAGTAAATAACTGGTAAGAACTTCAAAAGTGTATTTATAGATTCAGAAAAAATACACTTTCTGTTTTGTTTGACTCCTTAAACTAAAGAGCTTCACTCAAAGGCCCTTCACTCAGTCTGTTCAGCAGTGAAATGCACACGTCATAATGGAAGGAAGTGACTCCTGCTAAAGCAGCTGGGCGGCATATACCAAGTGCATTGTGTCTTTTGCTGACAACCACAGAGCAAATTTAAAAGCTCTTTGAGAGCAATAAACAGGCAGTATAGAAACAACATATACATGTTCTGATCCTGAACACTTCACAGAACTCCTGTGTATTTTTTGAGATACAATGTAGCTCAAAACTCTCAAAAGTTCCCACCATTTTTATAGATCATTAGAGTGTCGTTTCTTCGATTTTCAACAGACTGAGTGTCTACAGTTACCGCTCAAACAAAGCAATGAGATAGAAGCTCAGCATCAGGTTCTCACTATAAATATTTCAAGTGAGTTTTCTGAAAAATGAACTATTCACAGCTATTTGGGAAAGTTTTGAAAACACAGTCCTTCTGTGTGTTATTCTTTAGCAAAATAAAAGTCTTCCTCACCTCAGCTCACAAATCTTTGAAAAGCACTTAGTTCTCCTCCAGTGGGAAGTGCCACATAAATGTATATTACTCCAGATTACAAAGACTCTTCCACATAATTTAGACACATGAATCATTATCAAGTAATCCAAACACTAGCTGAGTTACCTCTAAGGTTTTCAGAGTGAAAGTAAGGAACACAGAACAGGAAAACAGCAACACTGCCAAAATATAAATATGTATATGTATATCTGCCAGAGTGACAATCTAACCTTTTTTTGCCAAATCTGTGGAACAGACTGACAGAGGGTACAATTCTTGACATATGATGTACAGATATGATATCTGGATGAGACCTTTAAAGTTAAGCACTCATAAAAGAAACGTATCTTCAGTCTTAGAAGGTTGAATCTGTATCCCTGTTCCAGGCTTTTTTCCTCATTTCTGTTTACACACAATACATTTTAAACATATGGGAAAGAATCCTAGTTTGGTGCTTACAACTTAACTCAGCTCTAGATACCGACAAAAGAATGATTGTGCCAAGCCTCTGTCATGTGATAGTATCAAATTTCCAAAGACAAATAACCAAGAATCTTGAAAACTTGAAGTTCAGTAAACTTTCAGTACTGTGTTTACATTTGTCAGGGTTTATAAATAATGATGGTTTAATTCTTCTTGCTTTGGGGAATAGCAGCAAGAATGAATAATAACTTTTTTCAAGCCTAACACTGGTTTTCCAATAACACAGTTTCAAGTGTCACCTTGCAGCTGCTCAACCTTTTCTCATTGGAGAAAATGCTGTAGGTGTTACATAGACTAAACAAATCCTATGTCAGTCTGTAATCTAAAGAGGTCTCCCAAATTATTCTCATAGGTTCAATAGTTGTACGTCATAACTTGAAAAAGTGTTTCTGCTGTTGCTACCACGTTAGCTTTTCAGCTTGTAGTAGTTTCTCTGTGGTATATATTATCTTACCTACTGTCTCAGCAATATTATAGCACACACTCTGCTGGCACCACTGGAATGAAGTATGAAATCAAGCCCTTGCCCTCAACTGAATAATGAAAATATTTACAGCACTACTCTTAAAAGTAGGGTTATTACCTTTGCGCCTTTGCCAGGGTTAAAAGGAAAAAAAAAAAAATAAAAAGAAAATCCAGCCTGTAATCCTACAATTTTTTCCCACTCTTTGCTGAGTTGCTGCATGGCATGAAACAACTACTGCGTGCCTCTTCACGGGGCAGGGTCTGAGGAGGGAGGTCTGCATTTTAGCAGTGGGTGAGTTCATTCAAATAAATTACAGAGATTCCAACGTGTTCGGGGAGGATTTCAGTCTGGGATTTAAACAGCAGAGTGTACTTGAGTTTACGTATTCCCCAGAGAATTTTAAATCTGCTGCGTATCACATGTAAAAACCCATCAAATCTTTACAGATTTCAACTGAGGTTTAATGTTTTTAAGAATTTCATTAAAATATCCTTCTGAAGTATTTTGTAACGTATTTATTATTTTACATGTAGCCCTTGCAACCAGGATTTTACTTTTTTGATGTGAGTTTGAGATACAATTTGGGTTTAGTATTTTTTATCACCATTAGATTTTATGTTCATATTCATATGAATATATTCAATATTTTATATATATATGAATATATATATATTTATATATAAATTTATATATATATGAATATATTCAATATTTTATGTCATATTCAACAGTTGACTACATGGCTGCTGTAGTTCTCGCTACATTTTTCTGACCTTGCAGCCCCTAATGTTAGAAATTGTACTTTTGTCATGGGAAACTGCACATCTAGTAAACATAGAAATATACAAAAATTCTGACAACTCTGCCTGGACAGTATTTTGAAGAGGAAAAATGAAGCCAGACCCTGGAAGAGCAGGCTTGCAGTGTTGCACTCTGTAGAGTGGATCTTGTTTCTGAGTTATGTGCCAACCCAGGTATTTCTGGTAGGTCAAGATGAACCTCAGTTTTTACTGAAAAATGATGGGTCTTGTTACTGGAGCACAGGAAAGAAAGGAGAGTTTGAGTAACTGCCTCCAACTGCAAGGGGTGCTTATTGTGACCCAGGATAAGTTACTTACAGTCTTTAAACCTAATGGTTTTCTTCATCTACAAAAAGGTGCTAATAAATCTCTTTCTAGATCTGTAAAATGCTCTGAGCTCTAGGGAGAGAAGCTAGCTATTTTTATTTCATGGTGTCTCTCAGCACTACAGATCCCAAAATACTTGGCAAGCCACGTAGTTTAAATTCACTTTCTTCAGGTGGAAATTACTTCCTAGAATATATGGACTAGACTGTACCAGAATAACATCCAGATCTGTGGTCAGGCTCGGTGGACTCCATGTTCCCTGCCAGCCCTCAGCTCCAACAGTTACCAGGACAAGATATACTACAAACTGAAGGCTTGTGGTGACTTCTGGTAAATAAGACAGATTTTCCAAAATTTAATTTGTCTGAATACTTGGATCGGTTTTTGCCGGAAGTGCAAAGTGGGGAGATTCTCAAATGCCTGGGCTTAAATTATTGCATCTTTTCAAAACACTTTCTTACACCATCATCCCATTTCTAGTACATATTATAAAGCCTTCCTGAGAAAATAATGATAAGCTTAAGCCATTAACATAACTAAAATACCACAGAAAGGTAATTTTCTGTGAGAAAGCCTGAGGGTTCTGAGGATAAATCTGATTCTCTGATAAAATAAACAGTTTTAAAAAATAACCGTACTTCATGAAAGTGCGTGTTTAGAGTCCCAGTTGCTGTTTGATTTTGTACTAGCAATTTAAAATACAATTAGCAGTAAAATAGCCAGTTGTTAAGGCCACCAATAAATTAAAGCCAGAAAACAATGGTAACTTGTGCTTAGTATGCAGATCATATAAACCCCAACTGCAGAGCTGAGCATTAGGATTCTGGACACCTGGTCTGCTCTGGCGGTGAATAAAGAGCAGGGCTGAATGTTGGGCTTCAGCCGTACACTTCTTGTAGTTAATCCTTTTTGTAACGGTCGATTTACATGTTAGAAGATCTAAAAGACAGGAAGTACAGTGTCTGGCTTTGAGTCTTGGTCCGAGAGCTTTCTGTTCACCTTCCTATGGCAGGAATTGCAATTTATTACCCGCAATTTTGTAGCTTGCTTGAAAGATTTTTGTATGTTACACAGTAACATAGCAAACTAAAAGCATGAATACAGTTCAGACCATCTGTATGTTGTATTTTCTACAGCTGAAAATAAGGCTGTCCGTAATATATATTAAATATCAAATATTATCTAAAAAGTGTAACAGCATTACTGAATATGACTCAAAAATGGAAAAAAATGTTCAAGCGCATGAGTGTTGAGGTGGATCTCAGGCCACCTCATCCATAATACGCTGCATACACTAATGCAGTTATGCTGTATTTCAAATTGCGGTAAGTATTAATTAGACCAGTTATAAAACTGCTTGAAACGTAGCGGTCAGTCAGCATGAGTCAGACAACAGGCAGTAATTTGCTAAAGTAATACAAACCCATGAATGTACCCTCTGTGTCAGAGGGTCCACACGCCTTAAACGAAGCCTGTGAGCAAAAAACTACAAACCCCGGTATCCCCAAGATTGTCAAATCACCCCCTCTACCAGCTGCCCTCGGCTGAGGCCTTGCCGACATGTGAAGAACCTTCCAGAAGGGCAGGCCGTGAGCACAGCAACAACCAATGGGCAGGCGAGGTGGGAATTCGAGCCAATCAGAACCAGGATTTCTCCGCCCCATCTGCGGTTGCCAGGGTGACTCAGCAGAGACCCCCGAGGCTCTAAGGGCCTGAGGGCTCATGGCAGGGGTGGAGGGCACACTGCAGCCTTGTCCCATTCGTGTGCACTGCCAGCTGGGACCACTGCGCTGGCCCGCCTGGGCTTTTCTTCTGGATCACACTGTACCCTGCTGAAGGGCAGGGAGGTCGTGTGAGAAGCTATTACCTTGACCAGCCCAGCTTCCCACCCGGGCTGCGCGGTGGCTGCAGCACAGCAGGCAAGTTGTGGCACTTGGTAACATTCAACAACATGTCTGTGGCTGAACGTGCTGTGGTATTTAGTCTCCACAATGTCAGTTCAGTCTCAACGGTCAGTCTGGTCTCAAACAGACTTGAACAGACCGGTGCTTCTTTTTCAGTGGCCACTCATTTTCTCCCCAGATTCTCTGTGCTTCTCTGGCACTTCCTGTCCCTCAGCAAGTTCTTTTGGCTGGGCAAGCAATTTAATTATTTAGATCAGCTTGAGTCTGCGTTTCTGTCAGGTATTCCCTGTGACTTTCAGCTTTTTCAACACAGTCAGATATGCAGATGTGATTTTGCTTGTAGCGCATTAGTGAAAAATAAATAAATAAATAAATGTTATGCTAGATGTTGAATGGTTGCTAGTAAGTGTATCTTTGATCTGCCGAAGTTTCAGACTTCACTCAAGCTGACAAGTATGTTAGCTGCCACCCACTCAGTCGAAATGTGGAAACAAGTTCTTTGACTGATGGGTTAAAACAGAGTGAGACATCATCGAAATACAAAACCCGCAGGATGATTTGGATTCATCTGTAAACAAGGCCACTCTGGTTTCCCCAATTAAGAAAGAAAAGTTTGCCAGAAATTTTGAAGCATAAATGCTGCTAACATATGATACAGACTCCAGCTTCCCTTGCTGTTTCTCAGTGACGATGAGCTTTGTGATGTGAGCTACTTATTGGGCATATGAAGGAAAATGGCTGAGTGCCCTTTCAGTATCTAAAGACTAAGTTTCTTGTAGATCACTATCTGAGATTTTGGATACTTGCTGTGTCCTGTACAACATCTGTGAAAGGGAAGGTGAGGACGAAGGTGTCTGTATGTAATAAAAATATCTAAAGAGCAGAGGAAAGGTGGAAACATGCACATACTGTGATACATTTCTGTATGCTGGCAGGAAAGACAATCTTGGACTTAGGAGCAAGGAATTGCTTGATGTAGTTTCATCTTACCACATTCAATACAATAAGACTTCTTATAAATTCTGTTTAAAAAATAAAAAACCCCAGCAACATTAGAAGTGTCTCATTCCACCATTTTTTTCTTTCAACAGTAATTCAAAAGAATCCAGACAGTGCCTATACTCTGGCCACAACGGATAATAGTATTTTCTCTGTTAATGAAGTGTAGTACACATGAATACTTCTGTCACTTTCACAGGAAAAAGATTGGACTAGCTTAGGCCACATTTTATTTTTTGATCAAGTTCATGACCAACAGCATTACAAGGATACAGCTTTTGTTTTTGTCACAAAAAAAAAAATCTAGTTCAGCCGTGTAGCACTGGCTACTTTTCAGAACCAATGTTTATTGCTCTTGATCTCTGTTAGTTTTCTTCATTCGTCATACTTTTCTTTAGAGATACCCAGAACCAAGATAATCAGTGTAATAAAACTTTTAACAGTAATTTGATATACTTGGGAATTTTCTTGTTTTCTTTTACTCTTTTGGACTGCTTCTACTACTTTTATCACCGCTTAAAGGTGAACAAAATTCTTAAAACTGCAAAAGAAATTGATGCTTAACTTTTTTCCAAATAGAATTCATTTAAATCTGTAAATTTTCAAATAATCACAATCAATAAGCTTAACCAAGACTTAAAACATAAGTAAACAAAGGGATAGAGGTAGGGAAAAATTAGAAAATAAAGTGTAATCTGGAAAAGTAATATCAGGTGAAACTTGTCCAACTTAGCAAGTAATTTCAGGGATTTCGAAAACAAAATACATATTTTTGTAAGTGTATTTTGTATTTTTGTTATTGTTTTGAAAAGCCTCACTTTTCTACATTTAACTAAAAAAAGGTGAAACACATGAAATCAAGGGGTAGCATTTTATTTTAGCCAACAAACCATTTTGATCCATCCAAACGGTCTCTTTTCTGTTTGTCTATTGAACCAAAGGATCAGTTGTTCACTCATTTCCACTGAATGACTTTATGCCATGTTGGTGTAAAGCTCTGCCAGACTGGTAAAGGAATAAAAATTACAGGAATCAAAAAAAATTTGGCAAAGATTTTCAAAATCAGTCAGTATTGGCCTTACCTTACCTTGCTTCCATTTGTGTCATACAAAGCTTTAGAGATCTGTCAGTGGAATCCTCCTTTGATTTATGCCTATACAGAAAATATTGTCATTGGTGTCTAGTTTCCATAAATTCAATCTATAAAGATGAACAAACTTTATTAGCAACAAGGCCAGAAGAGAGGTAACTCTTCACATAGATAGGCTGGTTTTCCAGATCGTATTGAAGGTTAGCTAGTAAAAATTGGAGGAAGGTGTGGTTTTAAGGAGGTCTAAATGTAAAATTCTTGCTGTCTTAGTATGCTATATAAATTGCTTTAAGCTAGAATCCTTTAGTAGTAAAACAAGCCTTTTGAGTACATACGCTATTAGCTTTTACAGCTTTCAAAGCAATTAATGAAAGGTTTCTAGTTCACTGTCTGTCTGCATTACTTACCTTTTGAAATAATGTCATTAGCTAATTTCTGCCTGTCGTCTATATTTATTGTCCTTGTATTTCAGGTCCTGTTTGTCTGCACAGACTAATATCATATTTTCACATTACAAATGCTGATAATTTTGACTTTTACGGTGAATTTGACTGTTTCTTAAAACATTGTAGTTGGTGTTTTGGTTTTTTTTTTTTGTTGTTGTTGGGGTTTTTTTGGTTTTTTGGGGGTTTTTTTTGGGTTTTTTTGGTTTTTTTTAAATTTGTGTGAATGCACTGCCCAAGCTAATTCCTGTGGAATTATTTTCTCCTATCAGATAATTCCGTGAAACCCACTTCCTTGAACTTGCAAGAAATGTGCTGTAACTTGTATAAACTTGCAGGAAAACACACAACCCTGTAGCTGTAATATATACAACAATAATTATAGGTAAGGCTGGTAGCACTTTCTTTTATGAAAGCTGACTGACATTTTTATTAAGAATTGACCTTTAGTTGCTTATGCGTTTTTCAAGCTTTTACTTACATTTCAGACTTGAGTATCTGTCACAAGTTGAATATTTGGGGGAATGTTTTTGTATGTAATGCTTCCATTCAGAAAAAAGAAACTTTTTCAAATGAAAAAATATACCTATCAATCTTTTCTTTGAAAAGCCCTGCCATGTCTTTACTATGGTATTTGCACTTTGGCAGCGTGTGCTTACAGCTATTCCCATGGGGCTCCGTCCCCACATAGCCAAGTTACGCTTTGAATTATCTCACTTGGAACATGCTCCAAGACTTCTTAAGAGTTCAGCACCTTAATCTGAAGATTGATGGAGAGGGCCTCAGTTCTTGATGCTGGCCAGCCTGTACATGTCACTCCAAAAACACAGCTGTGCATGCTGTGTAGTGGCCAAGGCAAAAAACCTCTCTTGGCATAGTTACTCCCAGCTGCTTGTGGGCCAGCTCAGTGCCAGGCAAGCAAATGCTAGGAGCAGCGGGGTCTGTCCTGCTCTCAGTTGTGCGGACAGTGCAGGGGCAGGAGACACCTGGCTGGACTGCAGCAGAGACAAGGACTGAAGCCAGGGTCAATGTGGGGAGCTGAGTGTTGATTTGTGAGGGTCAGCTGGGCAAGGGGAATGGAATAGTGAATTGGGGGGTGGGGAGTGGTACACATACATGACACAACACTCTGGGTAGGAAATTGATAAGAAATTAGACTGGAAAATGATGAGGTAGACAGAAACAAACAAGATTTAGGCTGCAGTTCCTCACGAGAGTGAGCAAATTTCCCTGGAAGTGTTAAAGGCCAGGCTGGATGGGGCTTTGAGCAACCTGGTCTGGTGGGAGGTGTCCCTGGCCATGGCATTGGGGTTGGAACTTGATGATCTTTAAGGTTCCTTCCAACCTATACCATGTTATGATTCTCTGAAACCAAGATGGAGATAATCTGTGCCACATCCCTTAATCCTACTCCTGTCCTGCTATCCCCCCTTCCCCTTCTTGCATTACATACATTATCCTATTCCTTACCTTAACACTGATGATGCTATGCTTAGCTGCCTTAGTGCACTATGTTCAGCAGAAACCTACCCAGCTTTTTCTACTCAGTTTGTCTTAAGCAACATTAGGAGACTAAAGTGACCATCCAAGGGGTCCAACAATTGCTAATTCCAACATGAAGTAAGTGGAAGGAGGATGGAGCCCATAGCACAGAGGCAGGGTAAGTAAAGTGCAGTCATTGAGAAAGTCTCCCTTTTCGTGGCAGTTTGTTCAGTGTATTTCATGGAACTGAGTTCACAGAGGGAATTGATGGATATCTGAAAATGGCTGATCAAAGGTATGGGTAATGGTGAAGGCATAGGCTGCAGGCAAGGGAGAGAAATCTGGGAAGATTTCTGATTTTTTCTCCAGAAATCTGACAAGACAACACAGAAGCAAGATGTGTTTGACTGGAACAAAAAGACAAATGCTAAGGTCTGAAAAAGTGATGGGATTTGACTGATACTTAGAAATTTTGCTGGCAATGGTGAATTACTAGTGCTAATTTAATTCCTTTTTGTTTTTATTACTGTATATTTAGGGACTATAAGTCAAAACATGGAGAAAGTGAAAAGGGGAGAACAAAAGACAACCCCATTCAATTTGTGGTAGACTAGGTAGGCAAGGGGAACGGGACTGAAATTAAGAAGATGATATCAGTATATCCTTAGAACTGTTTCCCTTCAAAGGGTGGATGCAATATAGATTGATTAACAGTTTTTGGAAGACCTGTGAGTATGAATACATGACGTTCTTCATAGCATTCATTTAGCACTCTTTAGCATAATACAATATGGAGACAAAATGAGAAAATGTGAAAAAGAGTACATTAAGAAACATTCATGTCCAGGTTTTCTGTGTTTCACTGTTCCTCTCTCAACAAGTACATACGCATCTTGCCAAGTAGCAGTTTGTCATGGTACTTCTCAGGGACTTATTAAGGGCAGCAACTGCTAATGATGTGAGTTACTCCTTTAGCACAGTTGTTGTGCCGTTAAGTCTAAAATTCTTGTTATCTTGGTGTAAAAAATGTAAAAGAACAAAT
This sequence comes from Numenius arquata, assembly GCF_964106895.1. Lineage (NCBI taxonomy): Eukaryota > Metazoa > Chordata > Aves > Charadriiformes > Scolopacidae > Numenius > Numenius arquata. The sequence goes on along the minus strand of NC_133616.1, from coordinate 13,818,937 downwards.
GAGAACAAACTGACCGAAAAAAAGCCTAAGAAAGAAAAAGAAGAGAAAACCCATGATGAAACCAGGGGGGCTTTTTGTTGCTTGTTTGTTGTTTCTTATTTGCTTTCAGGCAAAACTTAGGAAATAATGTATGCCTCAGAGTAATTGCCTAGAATTAGTAAACATCTACTCAACCACTATATTGTATCTGTAAAGTGATACATCCCCCCTTCATTTCACATGAGTGTCATAAAAGTTAAATTAACAAGAATGAACAATTTAGGTACTGTAGCAATAAATGCCAGAGAAAAACACAGAAGGAAAGCAATAATTCCTGTTTTCAGACAGGATTTTAGTAGTATGTGCTGAATAATTTCTAGAACTACTACTAAGTGAGCAACATTTCCGTTATTTCAATGAGTAGAAAAAATATTTGTGATATGTAAAAAATGCAAGATAATGCTTATAAGTAACAACTTTTTATTGCAAATAAAATTCTTGCCATTGGTACCATCAAGAGGCAGAAAAAATACCAAGTTTGTCATGTCAGTGATAGTGTTAGGGACTGGTTGGCTTACCATTATTCCCACCCACAAAGCACTGTTTTGCAATGAATCACTGGTGATCTGGGATCATGTCTTGACTTGGTTACAGACGTGCTGCATGACACTATAGTTAACTCACATAGACTCTGTGGCCTTAGTTTTCGTCTAGTTTCTCATATAATTTCTCTTTTACATAATTTCAGACCATAAACCCAAGGCAAGAACGTCTTGCGCCTGTATGCGCTGCCATGAGATCAGGAGGCACCTGATGTTAATTATGGTCATACAGAAAGATTTGGGTGACCTTGTGACTGGAGTAATAGAAATGTGATAATATGAAGTGTAAGGTAATGTATTTCCAGATAGTTGAAAACATTTCTGGGAGCTAAACAGTTGGAAAAAGCTTTTTCCAGCAGATGAAAAAAGATTTAATGTGCTTTGATGGGTATCTGTGGTTATCCTGTATCTGTGGATATCTACTTGGACAAATGTGGTGAATCCAGTATTACAGGCTTGGTTGCAACAGAACTATACAGAGTGTAGATAGTCTTTTTTTGCTTAATGTCAGCTTACTTGAGTAAGCACTTCAAAAAGTGTTGGTTTTTTAGCCATATCTCTTTGCACACTCATAGCTTATTTCCTGTCTGTTATCTGATTTGGCTGTGTTGCCGCTTTTCCTCATCCCTCTTTAGGTATATGCTGCGTTCATGTTGTGTTTTTATAGGACTATATTTACATGTGTTTCTGTGTGTTTGTTTTCAGTCTTCTGTTTGAAGGTATATAACAATGTACATATGTGAGATGCTGAATCACTTCCACAGTGGATTAGCTTTTATTTTCCCCAAATAGATCTTGGTTTGTTATATTGTGTTTACACTTCTGGTTTGTCAGTGTCCTTGTCCTTTGCCACCTTTCATGTTTGGATTTCTTGCAAAATACAGTAACTCAGATGGTTCTCTTCCTCTGTAGGTTACTAACCTTTGGTGAAGGGCACTGTGCTCCCCTCTTTACATGAGGCTGTGCGGGGCATTTAAGCTTCACGATATTCATTTTATACTGCAGGAATTGCTTTCTGTTCTAGCTTTGGACACAAATAGCCACATTGCCATTATTCAGTAAAAACACTAATGAAGATATGCATTAGAAAGTAATGGGATGAGTATATTGTACAGACAAATGTAGAAATAATGAGATACTTGGTTTTGGTCAGTTATCGAGACATTTTTAACAAACGTACACATTCAAATATGCACTTGTGCAAATAATCCATGAATCAAATAGGCAGAACTGCTGTTGTCTAGATAAAGGTGTTATTTTCATTATATTACTTCAGTTTCATGTTAATCATGTCCACTGATACGTCAGTTACCAAATTAGCACACACACGCACACCCCCCCAAATTAGCTTAAAATACAGCTCTTCAGTCTTTGTGGTTTATATCCCTGTTTTTCACTCTGCAATTTTGTAAAAGACAAGTACTTTCGTTACCGTAGCAACCACAGAAACATGATACTGTATGTATGAAACATCTTTTAAGACAGTACACAGTGCCACGGGAACTGAGCTATCGACTCCTTGGGGGCAGCAAATGCTTGCAATACAAGCAATTCAAATGCATCATTCAAATAAATGATAAAGGTCTCAAACTAGTGATGCAAGACAAACAGAGGCTGAGGATCTGTGCTACTGTAGGACCATTCAGATATTTCCTCTTTTTGCTTGTGGGCTGGAAGTTTCAGGCATGCTAGTCAGGAGATGGAACACTACACTCCTTTTGCATACTGCAAAATATTTTCCTAAACCGACCAGTAATCCAGGCATTGTGACTATATTCCTTTCACAATATGTACCTTTCTAAAGTTTCCAATAGTCTTCTGTTTCCAATGTTATGCCTTTTAATTTACTTTTATTAAGCACATCTGATTTGGCCAGTGTTTGATGTGTTTTATGTATAATATCTTTATGTCTAAAGATGCATCTTAACTTTGTTCCAGTGACTATGTGGATGAATGGAGTAAGTATCTCAGAAACCTCTTTAGAAAAAGGTGATCATGTAAGCCATGTGTTCAGAAACTTTTCAGGTCTTTTTACTTAGGATTCATTTGTAATTCTCCCTTCTTTAATTGTAACTATTTTTCTACCTTAGGCTCAGTTGTGCAGCAAAAGTACATTGCTAAAATGGCACTGCAAGGAGCAGTACAATGAATCAACACTCCTCTGTGTAGTACACACTTTTTTACCTCTAAGTTGTGTAGACAGACATAGATTCATGTTCCCATAGCATGTTAGGTTTGACAGGTAGAATCACAGCAGAAGCAGACACTAGCTGGATGTCTGTTTTTATGATAGTGTCATGAATTAATTTAGGCCTCCCAGATATATAATCTGCATTTTTACAGACCAGGATTTGAGAGTAGTATAAGTTAACACAGCTAAGGCAACATCAAATATCTGAGGTGAACCAAAGATGAGCATTTTGCAGTGCAGTTTCCATCTGCTAAACTGGACCTAATCACATCAGTCATTCTTCGTTCCTGGACAGAAACGATCACGATATCAGAATATGGGAATGGCCACCCTGTGCCACATGAAATTGTCCATCAAACTCTTGTCTCCAGCAGTGGTCATAAATGAAAGCCAGGAAAATGGAAAGAGCAGGTTCCCTCTACCATCACTCAGTTCTTTTCAGCTCAGAGACTTGCTATGCCTGTTGTGGTGTCATGAGTGCAGTTGAAGAGAAATATCACTAGATAAGAATTCTGTTGATAAAACAAGTGTTTCTTTTCCTCAAAAATGTGCTTAGTGATTAAAGTAAGACTTGTGGTCTAAGGGAATAGTGTGTATATTCATTCACCAAAACAAGGGAAAAACTCTAAATAATAGAATATGAACTTCAATTGTACTTATTAAATCTGTAAATGCACACTAGAGCTATCTCTACAAACAACTAAAGTTACCTTTCCAGAGTGAATAGCTGCTCATACTGAATCAATTGATTTCACAGGAACTGTGATTTGACCTCAAAAAAACTATTTCCTTCCTTTTTACTTAAATTACTTGAATTGCCTTCTTTCATTGCCAGCCTTATCATCTGGTGTAAGACCTTTTGAACCGTGTGGCACAGAAATGTAACACTGCAGCATCCCAGTTACCTGTAAATAAATCTTACATCTATTATTTAATCCTTCTAGCCTCCTGAAGGTGGACCGGGGAGTGTTGATCCTCAGGGGACTGCTTGCATTGATGCTGAGACAGGGATAGGAGCCCCTTAGGGTCACTCTGAGGACAGAAACACGACCAGCACACTGGAACTAGTGCTGTTACTGTGATCCTCCTGGATTAAACTTCAAATGAGCCCTGCTATTCTCTTAAATTTCTGTTGACTAGGGATGGCTTCAGCTTGTTCTCATGTCTGAAGGAGAACAAGATCTCATTTTACAGGACCTACTTAGTAGCAGGTATGTGTTTTTACCCTTTTCTTAGACAATCAGTAAATCTGTCCCTAAAAAAACCAGTTCAGCATAAAGTAACTGTCATCCCTTTTGCAAATCGGAGACCCTCAAAATAAGGGAGAGAGCATAAGCCTTCAGATTGGTTGCAATTGCCAGGGTACTTGCAAGTGATTCACTATAAAAAGAGAACAGCACCCTGAGAAAGGAAGCACATTGAACTGGAGAAGAAAAGGCAGTAAAATCCCTCACAAAAATATGAATACTGCATTATGCAGATAACTGCATGATAAAAGTACCACTGGTCTAAACTGAAAAAATATATTATATCATATCCAATCAGAATTTAAGAGTCACCACAAAACCCAAGTTGCCTGGGTGTTACCTACAGAACAGGTTTATGATGGGGATACTTCATGAATATTTTTTAAATTACAAAAGATACCTTTGCCTACTTTATTAGCATTGCAACTGCCAGAATGGCACAAAGTTTCTGTCCTGTTATTGTCAATCTGGAAAACTTGTGTCTGTCTGCCTAAGCTTGCAGCTTATTGTATGTTACATAATTGTTATTAACAAATTTACCTCACATTTCTGTTAAAACTTCATAAAATCTTCTTTTTCAGTGCTCATAAGTTTTCCCAGCTCTAAGATGTGTTTTGTTTTGCACAGATGAGCTACTTGACTAGGTGTTTTGTTGGAATTATTTTAATGCTTTGTAAAACACCTTGAGAAGACTGAAGAAAAATGTGTTGTAAAAGCAGCTCATCTTGTCCTGTAAAGTGCTTTATATTTGCGTGAAACCTGAGTGTTCAGTGTCTTTGGCGAGTGGAGAAACGCAATTTAAAAAAAATATAAATTGAGATAGCCACAAATTTTCTATTATCATATTAAATATGAAGAATTTGGAAGACATATTTGTATAGGTATTACACTTCACTTGGGCTGAGGAAACATGACAGTTCTGAGATGGACATGAGTATGAAGGTATGAGTGGTATATAGTATGATATTTTCATTACAGTAATGAAAGTGTAAACACAACATCAATTTGTTTTCTACAACACTTTTTTGATGCCTGATGGGAACCATGGGAATGTGTCTAAGATTTGGAAATAGGTATAGATACATAAAAAAATTGGTCCATCAGCTGATGGCAGTTGCATGCACATGTAGAGAAAAACACCACTTTATTGTAATGTTTATGTTCTTGGCTATTATCATATTCCTCTTCTGTCTTATTTTGGTTATTTTTAATTTAGGTTATGTTTTCTAGATGAAATCTAGAAATATAGTGAATCTAAGCCTTTCTTAACAGGCAGCGCCCTAAACTGGGGACCGTCTTCTGCATACCCTGTTTTTTTCAGGACTGATCAGACTAGATGGATTACTTAACTTGTTTTGTGGTCTACATTCTGTTTACACAACCTAGTCTGAGCTTTGCTTCTTCTGTAACAGCAAGCCAATCCTGGGTCATGTTCAGCTTGTGATTTACCCCTAGTTTCTCCTTAGCCAGCTGTTCCATGTCTGGTATTTCATTGATTACTCCTGCTTTCATGTAGTACTTTTATGCATGCCTGCTGAGCTTCATTCAAATCATGGCACCACTCAATACTTCTATTTTGATAGCTAAACATAAATAAATACACTCCAGCAAATTATGCACCCATTCTATGTAAGGAGAGTCAAGAAAAAGCCTCCTGAAGCTATTCATGAGGTTGTCATATGGACAGTTGTCAAAAGCCTTATTAGTCTCGGGAAACACGGCATTATCTGCCGTGTCTTCAATTGCAAGTCCTGTTACTTTATAGTAAAGCACTTGGCATGATTCCACAGAATCATACAACATCTAGAGTTAGAAGATACCCATAAGGATCATCGAGTCCAACTCCCTGCTCCTTGCAGGACTACCTAAAACATTGTTATTGACAATGTCTGCAAGTTGTTTATTTGCTAGTGGGATCTTTCCAGTAACTGAAGATGTAATTCTTCTTTCCATCTCTTTCCTCTCCTGTTAAAGTTGGATATTGCATTTTCCTTCTGTAGAGTATTTTCATCTCTCACTTTTCTTTCACAATTACTCAGAAGACTGCTTATGCCCTGAGCTTGTCAGGTATTTTCATAGTGGATCAAACTAATATAAAAATTATTTTAAGCTTCTGTTAATTATAACATATTTAAAAATCCCCTAACTTGTTCGTTCTTTATTTTAAGCTAAAGTCATATGTTATATCATCAATTCAGCATGTTATCTTCTTGTTCACAAATGATCTCTTTAGTGATTTCTGAAGCCCTGTAACTTTTAATCTCTCCTATGGAGAAAAGCTCTATTATCCTTGCTCTTCCTATTGTTACTAATGTAATCGTTGCTTATATATTTTTTTTTTGTTACTCTTGGTCTTCCTTGCTAATTGCAGCTGTTGTACCTTGGCCCAAGATTTGTGCCTTCCGAAAAATATTTGTCCCAAGCAGTCTAACCTAATTTCCACTTTCTCTGTGTTCTCTTCCTGTGTTTGCGGCTAATAACAAGCTCATGCCTTAGCCAGATTGGTCTCTTTCTACATTTTCCATCCTTCCTTTGCACTGGGCCAGTTTGTGCTTGTGCCTCAATACCATTTCTTTGAGGAACTGCCAGGTCTCTTTAACTCCTTTTCCCCATGAATTTGCCTGCCACAAACTCTTAACTAATGTTCCCTGAGTTTACTGGAATCTACCTTCCTGAAGTTTATTTTTTTATTTTGCCTTCCTCTCTTTGGTTTCACTGCTCTTTACTGTTATTCTTATAACAGATTTCTGTGCGGTAAGGAGTTCCGACACTCCAGGGAAGAAGTGGAAGGTTCCGAATGTTTAGAAGTGCACAAAATCACACCAGTATCCAAGATTTGTCAAAGAACACTCCCAATTCTCTTAGAGCACTGCATGGTCACTTCAGTTTTATTTGCTAAGACCGTGTCATGGGAAAGTATTTAATACAACTTTTTAGTGTCTTTTATTTCTGTTTACAAGGTTACAGCCAGCACCATGTGACAAGCCTGCTCTCTGTGGATGACTGCAAACAATAGTTCAAGAACTATTGATTTAGAGTACAGCAGTTGCTCTATTGGAGCAGGTCCTTGATCCATTCAAAACTAGGTGGAAAAAAACCCTTAATGACTTAGAATGCAGTGCATGCATGTGAAGATTACTTGGGATAAAGTTGAAGAAAGAATTACAGGCAGGGCATAATTGCAGAAAATATTCTAAAGATTGACTCAGTCCTTAAAATTCAAGCACTTCATTTTCCAGACTGATCCAAACTTTATAACCGAAAGAGAACTAACATTCCCATTGACAGCACTTAACATTAGTAGAATAGGCAGGTTTTCTTTTCTAAGCTTTCAACCTTTTCTTAGAACTAGCTTTGTTTCATTTTCTCCCCAAGCATGTGACTTCTCTGAAAAATCCTTTTCTGCTCAGTCGTCTCCTGCATTAAAAATTCTTTATGTTTTGAAAAGGTTAATCCATGTTTTCTGACCTCAAGTTATAATTTCAGAAAAACCTGTAACTTTGCCTGTCCTGATTAACCAGTCCTTTCTCCTTTTAACTCCATGTTCATCTTTGTTACCTCTGAAGAAAACAACTTATATGTTAGGTTAGAGAATGAAATTATTTCTTCAATATGGAGTATTGTGTAAAAAATGGTGCACATACAATAGTGATCTTTTAAATATGAGTGTAAATATGTCGCCAGTGTTTCATAAATACCAGACTTTTTCTTAAGTATTCTTTTTCTCTAAATTCCTCCAACTCCTTTGCCATGACAGCCTTTTCTCAAAAACTCTTTATTTTGTGTGCAGTAAAAAAGTCTTATCAAATTCCTTTTCCGTGTACTGTAAATTTCCACTGCTTTAATGCAAAACCTCAGATGTTTCTGCAAGAGAATCAAGTTTTACATGCATGTTGGTGAGGTTTGTGCCAACTTCTTTAAGACATGTAGTTAATGTTGTAGCAGCAACTCTTTGAGTTGGTCCTTAACATTTCTGGGGAGGAAAAAAAGTAACAAGAATTATGGAAGTGATTAATTAAGAGGATTAAGAGGAATATGTTAGCTAATGTGTACAGAGTGCTTGAAGATGAAAAAGAACCATAAGAGTACCAGGCAAATATAGTGTTACTAGAAGTTAAAAGTCAGGAAAAAATGTATAAAACATCATGTAAACATATGAAGTAGGTGTTTGGCAAACTGGGATCCAGAGCTGTCCAACACAGGGTAGTCTTGTAACCTTCATGTTGCTGCTGCATCATGTATAGTGTCATGAAACCTCTCAGAACTACTGATAAAACGATCCTGCAAAAGATGTACGGTTAAAGTATATTGAAGTTTTAATCTATTTTGTCTACTTAGGTTACACTAGGATGAAAAAACCCTTATTTTGTAAAATACTGCATTTTATTTGAAGGGGAGGGGTGATTTTGGTTTAGTCAGCAGTCTGTGTGTACACTGGCAAAAATCAAGATCTGTGGTTCAGATCTTTCCAAGAAGGACCCCAATATGCCTTTACATATGAAGCAACAAGTCCCTGGCTCTATGTGGACTGAATAACTCCACATCCAGTATAGACATGCCTTTGGTCTTGTTGCATTTAACAATTCTGCAATAACCACCCCACAATGCCTTATGCCAACCTCTTAGCCAGATGTTTCAGCTCTGCTGGCTGAAATGTGGCTGCGCAGAAGCTCCCCTTAGAAGCGTTGAATAAAAAGTGCGTTTCTGCCAGTCCAATGTTGGTAGAGCAGCGAGGAGAGGGCAGTGACTGTGCAGGCCTTCCTTCCTGAGAAACTCTGGGAAAGAAATAACTTCAGTCTGTTATTAGATGACTTTTAGGCAATGGGTGGAAGGGTGGGATGAGAGGCAGTGTCACATCCCTGCCAGAGGTAACTGGGGTGACTGTGGAACAAGAAGTATTTCAGTGAGCGCTGGACCTAGTGAAGCCTGGTTTCCTGTATGCACCGGTTGAGTAACTGTTTCATTGAATCACGCTTTTAGCTCAACCCTTATCAAACATCAGAAAATGAGAGAAAAATACTAGGAATGACTATGCTGTGGGAGAAGGTTCAACTGAAATTTGTATTGTGTGAGATAGCAGAGATCCTAAACAGAGGATAATCCTTGCCTCACAAAGACTTGTATAAAGAGAGCGAGATCTCTTGTGAGCCTTGTTTCCTCAAGAAATGAGGCTAAATCTGGAGCAGCTGTTGAGATTGGCAGCCTCTGTAGGGAGCCTCATACCATTCCTTCGAAGGGGGCAAACACTGCACAGCTGCAATGGTGCAAGATACCATGTTTTTGAGCTCCATAGAGAAGAGGTGAAAGAGAAGGAAAAGAACTTCCTAACAAGGATGGGGCTAGGTCAAGGTAGATATCAATCAGTATTTAAGTCATTTAAGCTCTACCAAAAGAAGTAGAGTTAGTTCCAGGAAACAAACTAAAGCGAGGACAACTCTGGTAGATCTCATTTTTCTTCCTCATGCAGCATATTCCTTTTGTGCTTTGGCCTTTTACCAAACAATGTTTGAAAATGACTCCCTTAATTTCTCGTGCATATACAACAAATAATAGAGGGTTGGAGATGCTGTTTATTTTGTAGACACTCTTTTTCAAGCTCAGGGATCTGAATCTGCTGCCACATAATACCCAATTCCTTGGGCATTTCCTCTTGTCCTACCACCCATTACTTGGGAGAAGAGACCAACCCCCCCTCACTACAACCTCCTTTCTGGTAGTTGTAGAGAGTGATGAGGTCTCCCCTCAGCCACTTTTTCTCCAGGCTAAATAACCCCAGTTTCCCCAACCACTCCTTATAAGACTTGCTTTCTAGAGCCATCACTAGCTTTTTTGCCCTTCTCTGAACATGCTCCAGAACCTCAATGTTCCTCCTCTAGTGAGAGTCCCAAAACTGAACACACTACTCAAGGTGCGGCCTTGCCAATGCTGAGTACACTTCCCTAGTCCTGCTGGTCACACTATTTCTAGTACAAATCAGGGTGCTATTGGCCTTCTTGGCCACCTGGGCACACTGCTGGCTCATATTCAACTGGCTGTCAACCAACACCCCCAAGTCCTTTTCCACCAGGCAGGTTTCCAGCCACACCTCCCCAAGCCTGTAGTGTTGCATGGGGTTGTTGTGACCCAAGTGCAGGACCCAGCACGTGGCCTTGTTGAACCTCATACCACTGCCCTTGGCCCATCGATCCAGCCTGTCCAGATCCCTGTGTAGAGCCTTCGTACCCTCAAGCAGATCAACACTCCCGCCTGACTTGGTGTCACCTGCAAACTTACTGAGGGTGTACTTCATCCCCTCGTCCAGATCATTGATAAAGGTATTAAGGAGAACAGGCCCCAATACTGAGCCCTGGGAAACACCACTGGTGACCAGCCGCCAACCGGATTTAACTCCATTCACCACCACTCTTTGGGCCCAGCCATCCAGGCAGACTTTTACCCAGTGAAGAGTACACCTGTCCAAGCCATGAGCGGCCAGTTTCTCCAGGAGAATGCTGTGCGAAATGGTGTCAAAGGCTCTACTAAAGTCCGGGTAGACAACATCCACAGCCTTTCCCTTGTCCACTAAGTGGATCACCTTGTCATAGAAGGAGATCAGGGTAGTCAAGCAGGACTTGCCTTTCATAAACCCACATTGAATGGGCCTGATTGCCTGGTTGGTCCTGCATGTGAGGCGTGATGGCACTCAAGATGATCTGCTCCATAACCTTCCCCAGCAGCAAGGTCAGACTGACAGGCCTGTACTTCCCTGGATCCTCCTTTTAGCCCTTCTTGTAGATGGGTGTCACATTTGCTAACCTCCAGTCCACTGGGACCTCCCCACTTAGCTGGCAACTTGCTTTTTCCTGGGTCTAGGACAAGATTTACTATCTCTGGCTATTGGTCACATCCAGCAGCAAGTCAAAGTAACTTCTAATGGCAAAACTTTCAGAATAGGCATAGAATGTACTTAAACTGGAGGCAAAATAATTGCAAATGTGACCTGAGAAGAGGGATAGAGGTTCCTGAACAAAAAACTTGCCAAGGTAATGGATTGGGCAGTTTCTAACCAAAGAATCTACCTATTACTGCTTTTAGTATCTTCAAGAAAATGGAACCTTGACTGCATTTTTCTGTAAATAAGTCTGGAGACTAGCTGACTCAGATTCCCCATTCCTAATCCTAATGGAAACAACCCATCAGGGCCCTGAATTTTGACTAACTTTTCAGCCCAGTAGTGTGACAGTATGTAGTGGTGTGAAGATGATAGGGTCTGTCAAGGAAGCAGATAGTGTAATGAACATCCAAATCTGAATACTGAAATTATTCAGCCATACTGGATTGCCTGCTTCCCTTCAGCTGTAATTTTTTTTTTTTTAAAGCTTTAGATTAATTCAGGTTCACAGAATAATGGTCCCGTCCTGGAGCAAAAGATACAGACAGACACTACCCTACCAAGACTGGAGAGTTATCTGCCTGATTCATTGCAGAGTTTCCATCCCGTCTATAAACTCAACTAAATGCTCTTACCCAGTAGAGAACCTGAGCAAGACACAGAGGTCTGCAGTGAAGGCTACGTGCTTACAGAGCAAGAACCAGGGCATATGGCCAGGAAAAACTGTGATGCCCGTAGCACTGCTGTGCATCATGCCATTTCAGATACCAGAATAGTTTGGTTATCTCTGGAGATGCTGTGCTCTGGGCTAACAGTGAACCTGTGGAGGCACAGACATAACAGAAGAGCAACTTCAGGTTTCTTGTGCCTTCAGTCCTGTGTCTGAAATCAGTGAATGAGACCATTTGTTTAAGGCAGACTAAGTAAAGTTTCAGACCAAGACAGGTAGTTTTCAAGAACTCACAAGAAAGAAAGTATACAATCCTTACCTCTCCAAAACAGCGTTCTAACTAGAACTTCTGAAGTTCTAAATATTAGATACCAAAGCCTATAAAACAACTTCTGTGTTCCTGTGGGGTGAAAGATACTGCATAAATGAAACTGTTGCTGTTTAAAAGATATTGGTTTCTTTATGGATTCTTGTTACATGCAGACACCTCACAGTTTAATTTCAAAGATCCTCTTTTGAGCTAATTTTTGAGAATATATTTTATCTTCACTTTTCAGCTTTAAAAAATTTTCTTATCAAAAATAGTAAAAAGCAGGTATCAAACCTTCAGATTCTCATTGGGTATTTAGTAGTACAAACTTAAATAATCCATACTTACAATACCTTACATGTTCTCTACTTATTGAAAAAAAAAAAAATTATTTTTCATTGTTTTGTGCATGGACTAATACTTAACAGCCCTAAAAGCCTATTTCACTGTCAGTCTGCATGTAAAATGAGATGAAAGGCCAGTTTAAAAAACTTGGAAAAGTCATCTCCTATGGAAGAACTGGTTCCTTATCTTGACAGTTCAGTCAATCTTTTCAAAACAACGCACAGAAATCATGAATGATTGTTTTATTTTTTTTGTTCTGCTACGTGGGAACTTGCCTGAAATTGGAGAACCGTGTAGTCGTTTTTATTTAGTGGCACATAAGCACCACCTTCTGGTAAAAGCTAGTATTTCTCAGTGTTTATAGGGATGGAGGAGATCCTATTTGTTTATTACTGAAAGTCTGTATTTGAATGTATTACTCTATTGTATTGTCAGTTTTTACACTGTAGCAAAGTAAATAGCTTAAAGAAATGTCTTGATGATGATGATAATATACTTGTAATAACTATTATGTAATAACTATTATGCATCCAGTTCTGGGCTCCCCAGTTCAAGAGAGACAGGGAACTACTGGAGAGAGTCCAACGCAGGGCAACTAAGGTGATTAAGGGATTAGAGCACCTCCCTTACAAGGAAAGGCTCAAAGAGCTGGGGCTCTTTAGCCTGGAGAAGAGAAGGCTGAGGGGAGACCTTATCTATGTTTACAAGTACCTAAAGGGTGGGTTGAAGGATGATGGAGCTGGACTCTTTTCAGTGGTTCCCAGTGATAGGACGAGGGGCAACGGGCACAAGCTGGAACATAGGAAGTTCCATTTAAACATGAGGAGAAACTTCTTTCTGGTGAGGGTGACAGAGCACTGGAACAGGCTGCCCAGGGAGGTCGTGGAGTCCCCTTCTCTGGAGATTTTCAAGACCCACCTTGATGCAGTCCTCAGTAATGTGCTCTAGGCAATCCTTCTTCAGCAGGGGAGTTGGACTAGATGATCTCTAGAGGTCCTTTCCAACTTTGACAATTCCATGATTCCATGATTCTGTAATCTCATAGAGTAATAACAACATTACATTAATCCAATAAGCCTCATTCATGGACCCAGAGTCCACTGTGTGATTTTTTTTGTCAAAAATCTAACAATCTAAGACAAGTGACTTTAGTTACCATTGGACAAATGCAAAGGATATTTAGAAGCTGTGGGTCAGTATGATGAGCAAACCACAACTGAATTACCATGTTATTTTAGGGATTCCAGTGAAGACTGGTTTAGAGTGTTGCTTATAAGCATCAGGGATATTTCAGGAGGAGGTAGTTGATGGAATACTGAAGTCAGTATCTCAGTAAAAAGGGGAAATCGTAGATAGGGCTGTGGCCCCAAGTAGGTCTTAGAGATTGCAAAAGAGGACAACGGCTTGTATTTTCTAGAGAAGAAGAAAAAGTGTCAGTGAAAAACTGCCCAGAAGATTGATTAAGGGCCAAAACAACATGTTGAAAAAAGTTTTCTTCTGCATACATACGAGCAGGACAACACATCATCTGTCAAAGGTAGAAAAGCCCTAGCAGAAATGTGATAACAAAGCTTGAAGAGTTTTGCTATGCAAGTGAATAGGGATTTCTGCTTTTCAGAAAAAAAATCACTGGCAATCAAATGTAACCTCAGTGTAAGACTGTGGAACCTTCTTGAACAAAGTTTGAGCCCAAGGGGATGGCAAGGTTACATAGTAATTGAAGCATGCTGAGCTTTCCAAGAGCCAGGGGCTAGAGAGAGAGGAGTAGATGGGCTTTTCAACATCTTATCTTATTCCATCCCAGGGAAGGGCCAAAACAACTACTCATTATATTGCTCCAATCCACAGCTGGGCTCAGGTGGCAATTGCTATTGAGAGAAGGCTGCACTAGTCCTGAGTTTTCTACATAGTAAGGGAAGTGATATCATGAACATAACAAGCTGCTGTTTCTGTACTGCCAAATAACCAACACGGCAAAAAGGAAATATGCCATATTAGCATGAAGAGTATCAACAAGATAAAGGCAGGCCCATGTGTTTCTGTGATACATTTTCTGAGAAATATCTGGTTCACTCAGGGCAAGATGAAATAATAAGCAACTATAATTGTTGATGTCATAAAAATGCTGTGCTTTGCATGGCGTGACTTTGAACTGTGAGCAAGGAGAGTAATGCTGGCAAGACAAAACAGACTTCAGGAATTGAAGAAACTGCTGCACTACAGGGAGTAGCCTTAGAAGGCACCAGCCTTGAAAGAACTAAGTGACTTGTCAGACTTCTTCAAGATTATACTGATAGACAGCATTCTTATTAGAAAGCTTTCAGTTTGTTTTTTCAGATTTGTTCACAAAAAGCAGATGTTTTAAATTATTGGGTGTTGTTTATTCAGTTAATGTTTTGCAGGTGGTAATAATACTTCAGCCTTTGAAAAAAAAAGCATGTCAGAGAAAGCACGCGACTCTCTGTTTCCAAGTGTCCCACTAGGGAAACATGACAGAAAAACTCTAGATCAGTTCAGAGTATAATTTAATCAGTCATTGGCATTTTCTGTAGATTGTCATGTTATACTTTATTGATATACAAGTGTCCCAGTTTGAAGTAAAACCGAACCAATTTTCTGTTCTGTAACTTTACATCCTAGCTAGGCCTCCTCTAACTCTCTGAAATTAACGGCATATTGTGGAGAAAACTGCTCGTTCTCAGAATGATAAGCCCAGTGTTTGTGCTCCATGCCAAGGAATGGTATGCAGGGAGGCCCTTGCTTATACTTATTGCCATAACAACCAAGGTCAGCCAATTTTGTTATTTGCCCCCTTAGAGGGTTGGAAACGGAAAAAACGTAGAGGGGTCACATCAGTGGGGAGGAGTGGACAGGACAGGTGACCCAAACCTGACCAACTGGGGTATTCCATCCCATCTGCCCCATGCTCAGTATCAAGGCTGAGGGATCAAAGGGTCAGCCCCCTTCCTGTGATGGCTGACGTACAGAGAGGACTCTCTGTTCATCTGCCTTTGATCCCGATCCATGTGTTCCTGACTCCAGAGCTGGAATCCAGTTCCCATTCGTCACTGAGTCCAGTCTGGGACTTCCCCAGTGCCTGCCGGTGATGTGACTATCATCCTGGGAGCTTGATACGGTTTTGTATATATTGTATCTATTTCATTATTTTCTTTTTTATTTTTATTTTAATATTAATTCTTCATTAAAGTAGTTTAGTTCATTCTAAACTTCTGAATCTCCTTTATCTCTTTCTCCTCCTCACTCCTCTTTTTGGGGGGGGAGAAGGGAGGGGAAGGGCCATCTGTCAGTCCGGTTTTGGTAAAGTCGGCCGAAACCGCGACAAGAGGACAGTAAGGTGCCTGTTTAGTGCAATTTATGACATGAATTAGATGATAGAATCATTGCATAGTTGAGGTTGGAAGGTTTGGAAGGGACCTCTAGAGGTTGTCTAGTCCAACCTCCCTGCTCAGAGCAGGGTCAGCTGGGTCCGGCTGCCCAGGACTGGGTCCATTCAGCTTTTGGTGGAGAGTCCACATCCTCTCTTTTTGGTGGGCAAGATGATCATAGAATCATAGAATGGTGTGGGTTCTCTGGGCAACCTGTTTTGGCATCCAATAACCCTTACAGTAAAAAAGTTTTTTATTGTGTTTAACCAATATTTCCTGTATTTCAGTTTCTTGTCATTACCTCTTATCCTGTTACTGCGCAACACTGAGAAGAGTCTTGACTCCATCTTCTTTAGTCCATCATCCCTGCCCCCCCCATGTATTTATACATATGGATAACATCCCCCTGAGCTTTATTTTCTCCAGGCTGAACAGTCCCAGCTTTCTCACCTTCTCCTTGTATTCAGACACTCCAATCCCTTACTTGGGATATATAATATATACGTATAATATATATATTATTTTTTATATATATTTTATATATATGGGATATAAAAGATATATATACTATATATATAAGATATATAATCTTCCTGGCCCCTCAGTGGACTTGCTCCAGTATTGGTGCCAGTACTGACTCCTAGGGTCAAGTAACCGGCTGCCAGCTGGATTTGTGCCACTTATGTCATCCCTTTGAGCCTGGCAGTTCAGCCAGTTTTCCACCCACCTCTCTGTCTACTTATATAGCCTGTATTTCATCAGTTTGTCTATAAGGATGTTTTGGGAGACTGCATCCAAAGCCTTACTGAAATTGAAATAAACACCACTCACTGCTGCCATCCACCTCATCTTAACCCACCTCATTCACCAAGCCCTCCAGTTGTGTAGTAAACAATAAAACATGCAAGGTGAGTAATACGTGAGAGATGGTTATAGTCACAGCATGTATTGAATTAACAAAAAAATGATACTATCTGGCTGCCTTTCTTTATAGGAAGGATTAGAACATGTTTGATTTGCGGATGTGTGATCAGATCAGAAATGAATATGCTACTGATACAAACCATGAACAATCACTACAGTGAGGTCAGGGTCAGATTCTAAGGAATTTAAGCACCTTTTGTAATTGTTTCATGTAAATCAGAGCTCATATCCTTTTAAAGACAGTGAATCTCAGGTGTAACCTTTTAAGGCATATTTGTAACAATTTATTTTAAGTCTCTAAAATTTTCAATAGATCTAATCCAAAGTAGCCATATTTGTCATCTCCAAGTGTATCCACTGGAAATTACTTTTTCTTATTACCACAAGTAGGGTAGTGATTCTAATATGCCTTAGCTCCAGATACCCTGTCTGCCTCTGGCTTTTTGATAAAAAGGCCAGCATGAAATAGAATCTGTCACTGCACGTCTGTTAAGACCTGAATTTTTACAACTAACTTAAAACTTTGTTTCTGAGAGGGACTTCTTTCCTGATTGTTAATTTCATCTTTCCTTAAAAGTATTTGCCATGATCTCAGTTATATTTTTTATGGTAGGAGCTATTTTTAAAAAACCTTATCAGTTTGCAAGAATATTTTGGAAATGCCTCACATTCGTATTTGAAGTGAAAGCTGCAATGTATCTAAAGCTTCCAAACACCAGCAACTCATAACAAATTCTTTGTTGTTGTCTCAATTTCAAAAACATTGAGGTGTTGATTTTAGGTGAATGTAACTGATTATATCAACAATGTTACTTATTGAAATAATTCCAATCTTTCCTGACATCAGAAATACTATGTGAAATCCAATGTTGTCTTCTGACCTCTGTTTTCATCAGGTTAGAAATGTTTTTATGATTTAGTAGTAGCATTCATCATTAACATTTCTAAACTCTTGATACATTTCTGCCTTATTTTTCTTGACATAACCAAATTGTAAGTGACCTGAAGAAGGGTTGAAATCTCATTAGTAGAAGCAGAAGGCCTAATGTGTTACTTTAGGAGATGTTTACTAAACTCTTGACGAGCCACAGGTACAGTTTTCTTAAGGAATCTGGTGGTGGCATTGTCTTTTGGCAGAAACCTTGCTGTGCCTGGGTAGTTCTGTTTGCAAAAGCATGTAGTGTGGCACCATATGATGCAGCACTTCCAAGAGGAAGGACTCGCATGAGCAGTGGATTAGCAGCACTTAGAACCTGCCCTTTACCTGCTGCTTTAGTTCTTCATTATAGCAATTTATTCCTTACTATGGGGCTAACCAAGTTTACTACCAATTTTGTTATAGAAATAGGCTCCCCTATCTCCTATTAAAAGAACTAAAGCAAGGCAGATGATTTACACTTTTTTCAAGTTAGATAATTATCTGGCTAGTTTCTTTTGGAATTTCATTGCAGTGGAGAGCGCATTTGGTCTTTTTATGTCCTGACTGTATACCTTGGGTGTGATTGTTGTGTAATTTTAATTTCTTCCAGGCCAAATTATAGGCATCCTGTGTCTTTGCTCTTCTTCACGTATAGTTGTATGCTATCTGGGATGATGATGTCCTTTAAAAATGTAGAATATACTTTTAAAAGGGTAAAATATATTTTAGAAGGTAGAATCTCTCACTAGGTAAGAATAAAGAGCTGTAAAAAGGTCATAAAACCCTGTGAAACTGGAGATTTTGTATAAACAATAAATGCCTTGCTAAATGAGTATACCCTTGAAGAAGAACAGAAGGCTGAGAATAAGGAGCATCCCACAACAGGAGGTGCTGAAACTGGAAGAAAATCAGACAGCTGATGGATAAGGCATGAAGTCAACAAAAATTTGCAGTAACTGGGGGAAAGGTAAAGGTGGCAGTGGGAGAACACAACCCCCAACTCAACTGGAGACCAAACTGGACTGTCCCCCTCCCGCCCCGGTACTGGAGCATGGGCACATCAATTAAAGGACCTTGTAACTTTGAATGAATATGAGAGACTGTACTAACCAATAGAAGATGTTAAGGTACTAACCAATAATTATAATTAAGGGTGTGTATTTCTGTGTTTTGAACCGTATAGATATTCCTAAGAGTTTTTAGGCTGGTGTGCTAGCTTTATGGATTACCACCTAGCACCCATATCTGCGGAAATCAAATAAATAGATAATACCTCTACTCTGTGTGTATATCGGCATCTGCACACTTTGTAAACTACTCCGCTTTGGGACAATGATGTCAGGTCACATCAGGGTCACAAGGAATACCACTCTTTGTCACCATTTTAATTTCTGCCCCGGGAGCATGATCTTTTGTTCATTCAGCAATGGCAGCTTCATGATCCCATATGGTGTTGGGATTTTGGATACTTTTCCTTTTGAACACTGCTTTGATTGTAGCAAGCTTTCTATTTCTTAGTAGTCACTTAAACTAAAAGTTGACAAGCCAGTTTTCATTAGCGCCGTCCTTGATTTAAAAATAGTAAGGATGGATAAGGGTCTACTTTTCATCACCAATGAGAAGTTTATTTATCATTTTAATATCATTTTCAGTAGCCATCAGAACCTTCAATACATCTGCTTAAATGGCACTCAAAGTCATTTGGACTGAAATTAGTACAAGTTGTTTAAATGCATATCCAGGAGCTTTTTGTTAAATACAGGACTGTAATTTCTTCTTAATAATGTTTGTTTAAAATCTATGCATGATCCTTTGAATGGCCTTTCAATCAAGTCCATGCCTGCTTTGCTCCAAGGACCGAGTTCTTCTTTTAATACTGGTCTGGGCATTTCTGCTGAGCTTATAATTTTGGGATATTGATCAAGACTTCATGATTTGTTGCTACTGACACAAAGATAGTATAAAATATTTCTCACTATTCCATTAGATTTTCTAAATGTCAAAATAAATGAGATTTATAGTTCCTTTTAATGTATTAAGCATCTTTATGTAAAATGAGGAATCACTGATGCCTATAAACAATTCCACAGAGGAATGATATCTCCCTCTCAAATGCATCCTTGGAGCCTTATGCACTTGATATTACTTCACATCCGGAGTTATTGCTTCAGCTATCACTGTCCATGCTTCTATGACCAAACCAGATTTTGATCTTACTGTAGACTTTGCTTCTCTATATTTTTGAATATTTTTGAAGAATAATAGATTCTCTCTCATTTTACAACAATAGTAATGGTTTGGCCTGTGTTCCACACCTCCCTATGTGGAAGGATTGTGCTGGAGGATGAAAGCCCTGTGGCAAAGTTGATTTGAAACCTGTGAATCCTGTCTCAAGTCAGTATTCTAAGGACACCAGCTGTTGTGAAGCATGGTTATAGCTGTAGTTCCCTTTTCCATTAGAAAGGTGTCTGGTAGGTCTGATATTCCTGGCCTGATTTCTAGCAATTTGCAGAATTAATTTGACAAGTTTGAAAGTTTAATTCAGCTGTGTTTAAAGTTACACAGCAAATTTTCTTTTTTAAAATCTTTGATCAGAACATTTTTTCCAAACTAACTTTTTTAAAGGGAGATATAAAAATAGTTACGATACATTTAGACCAAATTCAAAATTGCTTGTGAAACAGAGTTTCTGAACTCTGTGTGGCTTCAGCTAAATGACCTCTACATTCTATAAAGATTAAGAGTCCACAAAGCAGCAAAAAAAATCAAGGTAGGAATTAGCTGAAACAGACAGTAACCAAACTTTACTGTTTCTTTATATCTTCAGCTAAAAATACTTGATCATCATAAAAAGGAATAAGTAATTCACACACTGCATAGTAAAATATACAGTAATAACAAATTCATACCACAGTTCCTTGGAGTCGCAAATTTCTTTAAATACTCTGAGCTAAATTTCAGCAGAGATGTCCAAACTGAAGCAGTGCACATCAACCACTATTTCCCTTTCTGAAGGACAGCTTTGATAGCTTTGTAAATCAACAACAGAAAATGGACTCACAAATTACAATAGGCAGTAGCAGTCATCATTGGTGATCATTCCTAAGGAAAGATGCAACTCTCTTTGGAACAGATGGTGATTAATTCACTGCAGGCTTACCACAGAATGCTAGCACATGCATCTGAATACCTTCCTTAATTTCAGATCGTTCTTTATTAAAAATATAACCCAAGACATGAGAAAACAGAAAAATCATAATTGTCAAGTTCGAGCCACTTGTTATTTAACCTGTGTTACCAAACATGCAAGAAATTCTGACACTGGAGAAGAAATCACAAGGAGATACTGCCCGGAATACTGTATTCTGCTTGATTTATCTCCTTAAAGAAGCAAAAAAAAAAAGTTTCCATTGGTACACATTACGTCTCACATTTAAAGAATGCTGAAAAGCTTCCTAAGAAGAAAATCAAACCTTGTTTTTTCATTAAAGCAAGTCTTTTTTTCTGTTTACGTATTGTAATTTCTTTTGCCTAAAATTATTCAAGTGTGTTAATATATATCCTGAGAGCTAATTAGAGATGCATGTATGGTTAATTAGTTTTGTTCTTCCTGTTTCATCTTAGAAATGAACTTAGTCATATTGAGTTGATGTTCGTTGTATAAACTGCATGACTAAATGTTGCATGCAAATCTGAAATAATTATCTTTATATTGTACTGGGTCAGGCCAAAAGTCTATCTAGCCCATAATTCTGTCCTTGCTAATGGGCAAAAGCAGCTGCTTTGGGGAAGAGTTTGCAAGCAAGAAAGGAATATAGTGGTGTTTCCTTTGATGTCCCCTTCTAGCTTCAGGCAATATGTGCCTTGTGAACAGAATTTATAAATGTATCTTTGTTTTTAGAGGCTTTTACTTTTTTTTTTTTTTTTTCCCCTCCATTATTTAGTCTAATTGCTTTTTAGATTCCATTTATAGTGTTTATGTTCAGAGAAACCTATGGCGGTCAGTTCTCTCGTTTAATTATTCACTATTAGGAAAATTTTGCCTGTGTAAATACTTCTGTCTGATAATTTAATTTGATCCCTTGCAATTTTTTTTTTTAATAGAAGAAATTTTGAGTACATTCCGTGTTCACCTTCCACATAGCATTCATAATTTCATAATTCTTTTCCAAGTTTTATCACCTATTTGATCTCTAAATCTCTGTTAAGTGTCTCATCATCTGTGTTGAATGTGTCAAAATTGTCTAGTTCTGTTATGTTATTTTCAAGGTAGAGGATGAAAAAAGTCAATTTGCATAATGGTTACCATATTAGTAAATTGCACAATTTTGTTACACAAGCTGTCCCTTTCCTACTTGGCCATTCGTCCTGAGCTCAAAATCAATATAATACTGATTTTTATTTTTTTTGTTGGTAGGTGCAAAAGGTTAGTTTTCAAAGAGCTTTTGAAAACTTACCAACAGTAACTAGAAACAATCTACAACACTAGTTCAACTGTTGAATTTTAAGCCACATGCTCTGGCTGTGACCCCACCAGAGTAATTTCTTAGATTCTCAATCCTGTAGACTGATTTTATTAAACTGAAGTCCCAAAAACTTATATGAAATGAAATATTGCAAAGAGAAAAAACAGAACTTCAAAAAATACAAACATATTACATATATAGTCTGAGCCTAAGTACTTTATAATTTACACTCCTTGATCGGTAACAATATTTTCATTCATGTTTCCTTTCAGAATACACAAACGTTCTCTATACGCTCCTGTAGATCTGGTTAGACATAGAAACCACCAAAGAGATGATCATTAACAATTACAAACCATAAAGTGATGCAGACAGCTCAGATGGGAGTTTTAAAATCAGTTATTCAGCATTCATTTAACTGTGCTCTTACTGATATCATAGGCAAAATCCTTTTGTTGCAAGATGAATAGAGTTAGATCAATATTAAATGTGTTTCAAATCTCTCTCCTTTTGCATGTTTTACACTATTAGCATTTCTTTGGGAATTCTCAGTCTGTAACAATAGAATAGAATTTATATTCAGTAAGATACTCCCCCATTTCAATTTATGAACATTGTCTTGTTCTCTTCTGTGCTCCTCAGTGAAGAGTCTGGCACCATCTTCTTAATAAGCTCCTCTAAGGTTTTGGAAGGCTGCTACAAGATCCTCTTGAAGCTGTTTTTCCGGGCTGAACAAGCCCAGCTTCCTCAGCCCCTCATCACAGGGAAAGTGCTCCAGGCCTCTGACCACCTCCATGGCCCTGTGCTGATCTTGCTCCAGTTTATCAATGTCTTTCTTGTACTGTGGGGGGCCAAGCTTTATTTTATAAAGAAATAAAAGTACTTCTTTAGCCTGCAGCACCTGTCAGCTTGTTTTACAATATCTTTTAAAACAACCTGCAATCTTGCTAACTGTTTCCTGACCAGTTCTGTTACATTTATGTTGTAGTACTGTCCTGGTTCGAGGTACCAGGTACCAAGAGCATTTCCCAACTCATGAATTGCCATGTATTCTGGCTGCATGTTGACTTCCAGTCTTGATAAAACCTGGAAAAATCACTGCTGTCTTTACTTTTTTCCCCTTATTCATAGAATAGAATAGAATAGAATAGAATAGAATAGAATAGAATAGAATAGAATAGAATAGAATAGAATAGGAGTATTTCAGTTGGATGGGACCTACAATGGTCATCTAGTCCAACTCCTGAACACTTCGGGGCTGACCAAAAGTTAAAGCCTGTTATTAAGGGCATTGTCCAAATACCTCTGAAACACTGACAGGCTTGGGGCATTAACCATCTCTCCAGGAGGCCTGTTCCAGTGTGCAACCACCCTCTCGATAAAGAAATCCTTCCTCATGTCCATTCTTAACCTCCTCTGATTCAACTTTGAACCATTCCCATGCATCCTGTCAGTGGGTACCAGCTCAGCGCTTCCCTCTCCACATCCCCTCCTCAGGAAGCTGTAGAGAGCAATGAGGTCACCCCTCAGCCTCCTTTTCTCCAAACTAGACAAGCCCAAAGTCCTCAGCTGCTCCTCACAGGACATTCCTTCCAGCCCTCTCACCAGCTTTGCTGTCCTCCTCTGGATGCATTCAAGGACATTCACGTCCTTAAATGGTGGGACCCAGAACTGCACACAGTGCCCAGGGTGAGGCTGCACAAACGCTGAACACAGCAGGACAGTCCCCTCTTTTGACCGGCTCGTTGTGCTGTGCTTGATGCACCCTGGGATGGGGTTTGTCCTCTTGGCTCTTGGTGATTCTACCCCTCTACTCTGCACTTGTGAGGCCCCACCTGGAATACTGTGTTCGGCTTTGGAGTCCTCAATACATGAAGGACATGGACCTGTTGGAACGGGTCCAGCGGAGGGCCACGAAGATGGTCAGAGGGATGGAGCACCTCTCCTATGAAGACAGGCTGAGAGAGCTGGGGTTGTTCAGCCTGGAGAAGAGAAGGCTCCGGGGAGACCTCATAGCAGCCTTCTAATATCTGAAGGGAGCCTACAGGAGAGCCAGAGAGGGACTCTTTGTCAGGAGATGTAGTGACAGGACAAGGGGTAATGGTTTTAAATTGGAAGAGGGGAGATTTAGATTAGATATTAGGAGGAAATTCTTTACTGTGAGGGTAGTGAAGCACTGGAACAGGTTGCCCAGGGAAGTTGTGGATGCCCCATCCCTGGAAGTGTTTAAGGCCAGGCTGGATGGGGCTTTGAGCAACCTGCTCTAGTGGAGGTGTCCCTGCCCATGGCAGGGGGGTTGGAACTAGATGATCTTTAAGGTCCCTTCCAACTCTAACCATTCTATGATGCTATGATTATTCCGTCCCAGGTGCAGAATCTGGCATTTGTTCATGTCAAATTTCATGCTATTGACAATTGCCCAATGCTCCAATCTATATAAATCCCTCTGCAATCCCTGCAATCTATATAAATCCCTACAATCCATACAATCTATATAAATCCCTGCAGTTTTTTGGTTTTGGTATCAGGTTATTGTTAAAATTAGTGTTGTATGCTTAGTGTCAGGAATGTTTATTTGTCATGCTAGAGCATCCCAAAGGTTTGCCTCATCTCAGGGTCTGCCTCCTATAGTGGCTCCACAGCAGCTGCTTGGGGAAGACTCCATGAGGGGACTCGTACCTTCTGCTTGGGCATGCTCCATCTAAGTATTTCTTGAGTCAAAAGCCGCAAAGCTTCACCACTGTTCATTGGATTCACTGCATATTGTCACTTTTCTTTGCAATCCCTTAAAATATTGATTATCACAACACTTTACAGCAAGAAATACCTCAGTGAACTCTGTTAGGCTGAAAAATACTTTCTCTTGAGATTACAAAATCTGCTGATGGGTCGTTTCCTTGGTGCCCTCTAGTGTTTAAATTGAGATAAATATCTTTTAAGTATTTTTTTATTTACTTTTATTCAAATAACGATTTTGTCTTATCTCTGAGATACTTCTTTTTTATCATGAAAAGTCCTACTCTTCTCAGGCTCTCTTCATGTGGAAACCTTATCTCCCACCATCCTTGTCACTTTGTTCTTTATGCCTTTTCTGTTTACAGTATATTCTCTTTAGCAGTGAGAGAACTGTACGCAGTATGCAGGATTAATTAACCCATAAAATGAATTTATAAAGAAGCATAACCGTCTATGCTTTCTTTATTTCTTTCCTAATAATTCAGAGCATTGTGTAATGTTCTGATTCCCACTGAAATAATGCTTTCAGAAAACTATACACATTGACTAAGATTTTATTCTCTGAGTGCCAAAAGCTCAATTAAGCCCGTATTTTTACATATACGTAGGGACTTTTTTTCCTCTGATAACCTTTTCCTGTCTTGTCGTTGTCATTTCATAACATAAACATGTATTTTTGCAGTTCCTTTGCAGCCAGCTTTACTCTTGACTATTGTGAATAACAGTGCGGTCCATATTGTTGCTTCAGTATGCAAGACCTTTTCAAAATCATTGACAAATAAATTCAATACCTCAGATTCCAGTACTGGGATTCTCGGGACTTTCTAGGTAACTTCTCCCCAAATATTCCTAACTTTCTTCTTGTATCCTGTAACCAGTTACCAGCTTGGAAGCACAGCAACTGCTGTTTTACAGACAGAAGAACAGTTCTTGTCCCCAAAGCCATACAGTTTTTCCCATATCCGCAATTTACTGTTGGCTGTACAGAATTTAAAAAAAAAAAAAAAAAAAAAGGGCAAACACTTACATTGAATAATAAAAAATGATGACTGAATGGGTGACAAAGGCTGGAGAATACTACAGAGACTGCAATGTGTCAGCATGAGAAAACAGTAGAGCCAGCTAAAATACGATCCTGCAGTTTGTTCTTATGCAAATGTCCCACAAGATTTAGTGAATCTGTGTGCATTGTGAGCCCAGAAAACTCAGAAAGATCAAAAACAAAAACTGGTCAGAAGGCTGGAAAGAAAAATAATGTGACACAGCATTCCAGCGTGTTTATGAAGAGACCACACACACACACCCCCCTTACCATGGGTATGGCTCATTCCTCTGCCAATAAAGCACGCAGTGGAAATTTCCACTGCAAGTTACAGCACATTTCCACCCTTTAACCCTACACATACTGAAGTTTTGCAATTCTTTATGGTAGTTGAAATGTATAACCTTTACTTTACTAAAGATAACTAATCTACTTTTTAAAATCTAATCTAATCTTTCTTGTTTAATTAAAAAAAAATCCTTTTTTACAGTTCTAGTGAGAAATATGTATATATAATAATTTGAATGATGAGAAGCCATCTTACCAAATAAATATTTGTTTTGAATTGAAATAATTTTATATAGGTCAACATTTTTATAGATAAAATTGGTAGTTATACGTATGGAAAATATGAGTATTTTTAGTTTTTGTATTTGTTAATATGTAACAAGCTTTTTGTTTTATTCACAGCAAATCATCTCCATTCTGAGCATGCTGATTAGCAGGATGCTTTGTGAACAGAAGCCAGCTCCATTGCTATGTTTGACGGGCCTGTTCTAAGCCTGTGCAGCTCAGTACTGCCACATAAATTCATGCCCATAAGCCTAAATATGCATTTGTGAACCACTAAGTATGATAACTTTCTTATCCTAAAAGGGTTATTATTTAAAGCAGATAGGATTAAAAGAACATAGCAGTTGAGCACAAAAGAGGTAAGGAGAAATAATCAGGAAGACAAAAAGAGCAGAAAGCATTCCTAGGAAAATGTTT
The DNA here is from genome assembly GCF_964106895.1 of Numenius arquata. Taxonomy (NCBI): domain Eukaryota; kingdom Metazoa; phylum Chordata; class Aves; order Charadriiformes; family Scolopacidae; genus Numenius; species Numenius arquata. The sequence goes on along the minus strand of NC_133616.1, from coordinate 13,792,259 downwards.
TTTAAGTCAAGATTTTGAAAGAGAAGAGAATAGAAAAAATAGAAATCAAAATGGTAAGGAAAACAAGGGTCTCCTAGCATTACTAAGAAGGAAGAAAAAACAATATAGAGCTTGGATGTATGACACAAGAGAAAAGGAAGGAGTACTTGTTTTCGAGATATAATAGACACTGGATAAAACTTTCCCTGGTTCCTTCTCCTTGTTTGCACTTTTCCCCACTGTTTTGCTAAGAAAACTACTGGGCCAGCTAAGCTTACCTCCCACCCCATTTTGAAAAGCTTTCAAGTGGTGGTTTTGACTGTGTCTGCACTGCGACTGCTCTTGCTGCCTTCCTTTCCTGCGGTGCATGAACAGAAAGCATAGTAAGGGAGACAGGAGAAGGTGGCAAGGGTGGTAATGCAGGGCCTTACTGCTCCCAGGCAAGACTCTTTTTCCCTGAGATTCTTTGATAGCAGGATTGGTTTTGTTCATATCTCAGGTATGAAGGCTTAACAAAGATTTACAAGCTGCATCTTCCTTGGACATAACCAACTTGTCTTCCTTTTACCTGAACACTAGTGATAGTATTACGTCTCTGCCCAGTGTTAGGCATTCAGTGCTTAGTATTTGAAAACATCTGCAGTTTTGCTGGAAATATGGTCTCAATTTTGATTGACCTTTGTAAGCCTTCTACACTTCAGCTTTTCTGTTTTTGTGGAAACTGGGAGATTTAGATTTCTTTTTCCTTGTCTCATGTATTAAGGCTATTTGTTGCTGTTTCTACTCCTTTAGCATCCTTTTTTCTTACCATTCTCAGCTGTATACCTTTAGAGCAAGCCTCAGTTACACTGTGAGTTACCTACTGCAATTATCTTTTTCTTGAGCTCATCCTCTAAAAATGCTGTCACTGAAAGCCTTGTTCCTGTCCCTCTATTCGAACATGATCTTCCTACCTTTGCAAACTTTCCATCTGCCATCTCATTACAGACAAGCTTCTTGTACCTCATAACTGCGTACAATGCATCATTTTTTTTCTAGCATGAAGAGATATCCCTATTTCCCCATGTCAGGAACAACTTGCAGGCACAAGTGGGGGAGTTGTACGACCCACATATTTGCCTCCCAGATCTTTCAAAGACTCTGAACCTGGGCAGATTGTTCCTGTCCTTTTTGGGTATACTGAGGATAAGGGGGCTCTCTCTGTATTGTTGTTACGATCAGGTTGCAATGGAGTTGCAAATCTGTGTTACTATTTGCAGCTTTTTTTATTAGATGTCAGATGGCATAATACCAACATTGGAATCCAAGGCTGTGGCTGGAATCTGACTCGTGCTGATTAGCTTTCCGGGGCTCAGTAGTGGAAAGGCTGTTTTTCAGTATATGGTTTAATTTATAGGTTGTAAGATAAGAAAGTGCCCATTGTGGTAATGTATTTTGATAGGCAGCTTCATGATTGTCTGTCTTAAATTGCATACTGTTTGAGTATACCCATTTTATTAAGTGACCCCATTCTATACCAATGACCAATCTTTATCATTGTTTACCAGTCCTCTAAACTGTGACATCTACAGGTTTTAGCAATGATAATTTTACCTTTTCTTCCAGATAACTGATAATAGCAGTAAACAGTCATTAGAGAAAGAATTGTTCTTACTCATGTTAAACATCACATTGTTCAAATGAACCAGTTCTTAACCTTTGCAATACTTCTAGTTTTGTGCTAGCCAGAATGGGGTGCAGTACACAGTCTGTTGTCACACAGAGGTGTCAAGAAGAGTACTCCAATCTTGAAGTCAGCAAAAGAATGGGCAGTTGGGTTGTCAGGCTCTGTTTTCATTATGTTTCTTTTGATGGGACAAATTTTCAGTAACTTTTTAAAATTCTGTATTAATTAAGCTGTATCAGTGGTTCATTTTGTTAGAATTAACTTTGTCAGAATCAAATAATTAAGTTGATAAATATGTAATTATCTGGTCTGCTTACCTTTTAAATACATAAGCAACGTTAGCTTTGTTTCTAATTTTCTGGAAACAGAAGTGTTCCAGTAGTTACTGAAAGTCAACAGTTACGGTTCAGATAACTCTGAACTCTCTAGCTCTTTAAAACTTTTAAATGCAAATTATGTTGACCTTCTGACTTAAAAATGTTTTTTTTTCCCCAGTATTTGTATGATATCCTTGCTTAGTTTTCACATAGAAACTGTATAATTATCTTCCTGGAATATATAAATCATCTGTTTTTTCTTCTACAGATACAGACCAGAAGTAATAACTGTATGCTGCCTTTTACTAACATTCTACTGTATCTATGTGGCCATGGTCTATATCCAATATTAGGAACCTATTAATTGCTCCTAATATATGGAAAATCTTGTTATTGTCCTTATCCCTATGGACCATAGATTCCTCCTTAGAGCTGTTTATTTCTTTACCAGTTTTCTAAAGTTTCCAGATTTTAGTTTATTTTGCTTGCTGACAGTTCCCTGCTTCTTCCCTTTGTGTATATATTTTTGTACATAGATCCAAACATGCATACAGATCCTTGTTGCTGCCACATTTATCTGAAAATGTCTTTTTCAAATTTTTCTTGATACCCTTAAGATGCTTTCTACTACCATTTACATTTTTCTCCCAGGCAGTTGATTCACTGATTTTTAGCAACATAAAATCAGCCTTTTTGAAATGCTGAGATGTATAAATGCATGCACGTATATTAGTACCTTCAGTTTTCTTCTGTTCACCTATGAAAATTTGCTCAGCTTAAGAGCTCCTTGCACTTAACTACCGCTACTTTTTCTTTCAATGTCCAGGTCTTCTTTGTCTGTGCAGTGTCTTTAAAGTGACAAAATTTTTATTGATAATTATTGTTATCACTATTTCATTAGTGGTACATAGAAATTAAAAAGTTGGAAAAATAAACGTGGATACATTCTGTCCACTAGGAGTTGGTATACTCCATTACCTGCATTTAGACTTTATGACATTACTTATATCTTTCTGATTGGAGCCACCCGTGATAATACAGCTTTCTAGCCTAGACATTACAGACTGGTTCTTACAGTGATGATCACCATGTTCACTACCATGATAGCTATCAAGCCCCACAGAGTATATTGCTTTGTTTGTCCTTTAGGACATTGATCTGTAAGAATTCAAGATCTTTCTTTCTAACTTCTTGGTGAGTTGGAAACAAGTAATGCCATTTTGGACATAGACTGAGACTCTCCTTTCTTTTGCCCACTCAATTCTTCCTAAATAGTTGAGACTGAGTGTGAAGTGGAAAGTTACAGGTATGCCTGAAAGTAAACTTTCCAAATTACCGGCTGAGGTCAGGCAAACTGTGGGCAGTATCCTAACAGTTCTTTCAAATGAGAGCAAACAAAGCTTCAGACCTTGTAAAATATTTAAAGCTGTGTGAAACTCAGCAGTTTTTGTTGGCAAGAGTTCTGACTTTGTTCTGGCTGCAGTTTGCATAAGGTTTGCATACACTGAGAATTCAAACAGAAATGTAAGAGGAAACTCAGCTAAAAGCATCATGGTTTTGACAGAAACCTCAAAGCAAATATTCTTGATGACTTCCACTAAAAATCCAATTTTGGCATAAAAATTATTCACACCTTGGTCCAGGCTTGTCAGAAAGTTTAGAGTTGTGTTTTCCTTGTCACAGATGTAAGGCCAAACTTCATGTTGTAAGGAAAACAGATGACTCCTATTGAATTGCATTAATTTAGAAAACTTGACAGCTCTGAAAATATAGTTGCCTTTTCCTTTGAAAACTGGGGCCCCTCGATTGCCCTCATGGTACCATGGTGAAGATTCTTCAGTCCCATATCAGCTCTTAATTTGATCTGTAAAAAACAGAATCATAGTATTAAATTCTTCTAAGAGTGAATTCATCTGGCTGTTCAAAAGAATAGAGAAGGGAATACCAGCTTCCTTTAACTCCTCGGTACCACAGCTTTAAATTGGTGAAGAGGTTAAGTTGAAGTATATGTCTTTAGATTTCAGTCCAAAGAGTTTCATTTATTACCGTGAATGTAGTGCATGTAAAATCACGGAATTCAGCAATCTCTGAGACAGTAGAATCAATCATCTCAATCTGATCCATGTACTATGGAGGGAATTTAAAGATACAATTTGTAAATGAGGTAAAAAATATAGTAGTATCCAAAGAGAAACAAAATTAATTGAAGCTTTTTGTCTCTTTATAAATATATAAATAAGGCTCTTTGTCATGTGTTTACTTGCATTTTCAAACACTAACTGACCTCTGCTGGGGGTGAAACAATGTGGAAATCTGGAGGCATATATTGCATACAGCTCCTTCCTACATATACTGAAACACATTATTATGATTCAGGCTTCCTTGGGTTCAGTAAACCAGAGCCTTAAAAAAGCTATGGGTTTCAGAATGTCAGGATAATCATTATCACCTTCATAAAGACAGGTGCAGGAGCAATACAGAATACCTACCCTGCCTGCTCCAGTTGATTGCCGCTGACTTCAGTGGGAGCATAATAAGTATCTTTAAACTAAAAAATAAATAAATAAACTAAAAAAAAAAATAAAAATCTTGGCATCTTTCAGCACAACTTTCCACTGCTCAGACTTTTTATAGCACGTTCCTCTCCGCGCTGTTGGAGCAATTAATCATCAGATACAAAATCTACTGCTTACATATCTAAATGCTTTCTTCTTTCCAGTAGAAGAAAACTTTTAAAGGAATTCAAGTAGCCATTACAGTGGTTGTGATGCCTTTTTCTCATGTTGGAGGTCTCTGCATGCCAAAGGATGGGTTTTGCAAATAAACGATTGTTAAGGCTGATTAGAAAAACTCCAATGTGGCCGTATAGTAGCAAAGTGTCCCTTGCAGTGTAGCAGATACATTGTTCATTATTTAAAAAGTTTTCATGTAAATTAGTAAAATGTCCATAAATCAGAGATTAAAGGAGTGTTCTGTTTATAAGCCACTTCATCCACAACTTCCTGAAGGAAAACTGAATGGGAAGGCCAGGATGTTTTTCATGCAACAGCATGCTAGTTCTTAATGTGAAGCAAAAGATGTATGACACCATGCTTCAGTGAAGCCCAGAAATACTTACTCCTTTCTGGAAACTGTTAACAGTAAAATAAACCAGCTAAAAATTCAGTTAGTTCTTCACTCATTATTTTCCTGACTAGTTTACATTCTCTAACTAATCTGGACTTCGTCTGCAAATTTTAAAAGATATATGTGGAAGTTAGAATAACACTTGATTAAAAGAATACTGTTAAAACCAATCTTTCTGTAAAGAGAGAAGTTTACCATTGTCGAGCAGCTTGTTATATTTGACTTTTAAAAACATTTTCAGATTTTAAGGGACAAGATTATGGTCAGATGAACAAGGAGAATCAGCTGGAGTAAATTATTATAATTAGAAAGGCTGTTGAGAATCCTGTAATAATTACAGAGTCTATTTTTTTAAGGCATAAGTAATTTATAAAGGAAATGTTCTATATCTGGTCTTGAACTTTATAATTTTAAGTCTTTTAAAAACAAAATTTATATTTTTATATATATAAATATATATAAATATATATAAATATTTTATATATATTTATTTTTATATATTTATAAATATAAATAAATATATATTTATGTAAATAAATATTTATATTTATAATATATTATATATTATATATAATATTTTACATTTTTTCACTGTATTTTAATGTATACATTAAGACTGTATATATCAATTACATGATATTGGCATGTTTATATTGCTAGATTTAGTCTTTTAGTGAGACAAAAGACTGCAAAAGTGACAGAGGCATAAGGAGCAATTTATAAATAGATATGGTGTTCAATAAAATAAAACTTCCTTCTTGCAAGGGAATTTTAAAAAGTCCATCTTCTCAACATTTCTGTTAAAACAAAATACAAGTAAAATTACTAATTACATGCCATTTTAGAAAGACAGTGAACCAAAAGCTCTTTAAAAAGCTCTAAGTCATCAGGGGAAAAAACCCACGAGCCCTAAAACTCTTGTAATATTTACAGCATTTTCAGGTGAAAAGTCTATAAAATGGCACAATATTCAGTGTGCCAAATTTCAGGAGGTATGGCTTCATCTGAAGGTGCTCAAATTAGGAGTTATTTACTTAAAAACTGTGATTCTGATGCAGAGTTGCTTTCATTCCTTATTCTTGTTGCTTCTTACTTTATAATTATTAGAAATTGTCCTTCAGGTATCAAGTGATGGTTGTCTAATGAATATTGGCTGTATATTATCTGCTTTTCTCCTTTCAGAGCTTTAAGGGACAAAGGCAGAGAAGAAGTCTTTTACAAAGCCATGTTGATATTTCTGTGTTTATAATACTTACTGTCCTCCCTTCTCCATATATGTGCAGCTGACCTTCACCACATTCTTCTTGCTCCTGGCATCATCTCCCAATCAGATCTGTTGTCCACCTTGGCTGTGTGCTCAGTTGTACCCTCTCACTGTATCTATCAATGGTTCAGGAGTTGTTCTAGCAACACGACTGCATCCTGAAGTATTTCTTTCCCCTGTTGTAATTCTCTCGTCCGCTGCGCAGTGACCTGGGCTGTCCAGGGAGGTGGTTGAGGCACCATCCCTGGAGGTATTCAAGAGAGGAGTTGACATGGTGCTCGGGGATATGGATTAGTGTTGGGTGGTGTGGTGGTGTGTGTGTGGGCTGTGTGTGGTGTGGTGTGTGTGTGGTTGGGGTTGTTTTTTTGTGTTTGTTTTTCATTGGTTGGACTAGATGATCTTAAAGGGTCCCTTCCAACCTAGGTGATTCTGTGATTCTGTGATTCCTGTAGTCAGGGGCTCTGGGTTACGCTGCCATTGTCCTCTCTTTGTTTAATTACCTGCATGGTGATGGCTGCCCAAACTCTCTCAACTTTCTCTTCTCCTTTTCCATTCCTTCAGTCTATCCAAAACCACCCTTTCCTCCATCTACAGTATTCAAGCCCCTTTTCTTCTTTTCTCCTGCTGTCAGTGGACGGTTTGCTTTCCATACCACTTTAGCTGATTTAAGCTGTTTTTTAAACTCAAAGTTGTCTTTCTGCACATTTGTGTATGTGGATAAGTACAGGTGGCATGGCACAGATCTAAGATGTTAAGCTGAGTATTCTTCCTGCAGAGTTATGAAAGAGGCGGCTTCTCATCTAAGCAGATATCAAACTGTTCAACAGTATTTCAGTCTGAGTGGGACTTTTAGTCAAATACTTAAAAACAACTGAGTATAGAGCTGTTATTTTCAATTGTGTAGACAAAGAGAATTACTTCACAACTATTGTTGGAGCCAATTGTGTGTTTTGAAATTTGTGCAAACAACAAACTGTTCAAAATGAAAATGGAACATACTTATTTCTGACAGCTGGCAGTGCTGGTCATGGGCTGAAGTTGAAAATTCTGACATAAGTGTATTGGACGTGGAGAATCCTATTTAAGGATTGAAAGATTGAAGATTACCTGCTTATCTAGATGTCTTTTATGAATATTTTACAAGGAAGAAATTCACCAGCAATTAAAACCTAAGATAGTTTCATACATGATAAAGGTTACTAATATGTAGTAGTATTTTTGATAACTGATTTTCCTTTGTGGTATATTTTGCACCTTTGGACCTGAAAAAATTAGATATAAAATGTACTCTAAATAGAGTCAAGAAAAAAGCAAATTGTTTAAAATGTCCATGAAACACAGCAGAGTTAAGCTGTTTCTCTCAAAACTGTTGCAGACTCTAAAGCTAACACATTTGAAGACTTATAGAAGAATTACATGTATAGGGTTAGCTACATTTTATAAAAGGAGGGCAGAAACCAGGAGTCATACTGTTCCAGAAATATCATCTAGTCTGGAAGAAAGCCCTTATGGTGGGAATATAGGTAGGGCTTGACACTCTCAGGCAGGTTTTAACCTATTTCTTGTAATTTTAACAGATGCCAAACTGGACTGAACCACATGCAGCATACTCCTGGTGCAAACACTGACTTCAGGAGTGAGTGCTTCACAGTGGCAGTCCGAATAGTCATGTCATTTTAATAAAAATTCCATTTAAAAAGGGTCTAATTATAGACCAGATGGGAAATATTCAAGCTAACAAATACAACTTCACTTTTGAACTTTAAATATCAAATACAATAGGCTGTAACAGATCAAAATAAACCATTTGACCACATCGTGGCATTAGATTTTCAGCAAGTAAATTTTTTGAAAATTTTTTCTTAAATTTTCTATGTGAATGTGATGATGTAAATTTTCCTCTATTTTGGATTCTTCCCTATTTAAGGGGATATAATGGTTCTTGCTTTTTTGTATCCTTCACTTTCAGATCCCCTAATAGAAGAAGTTAGGTGAACTAAAACAATGGAATCAAAAGCCTTAAAAAAGTGTTAAAGTAAAATCACAACCCTGAAAAATCAAAGTAGAAAAAATGTACTTAGCAGTTACCCATAAAGAAGACATTTAGAAAGTAAGTATGCATGTGTATTATTACCTTTGAACTTTCTTCATATGTGAATTTAGCTGGGTATTATAATAAGAAGGTAAATATTTAGCTGGATAAATGGATGTGACGTCACTAATTCCAGAGGAATTCTCCTACCAACATACAGCAAATGGTACAAATACTCGAAAATTTAGCTGGATCAAAAAAAACTGCAAGCCATTACTGTCTGTCTTGTACATTGTAGCAGGAAATAACTACTCCAAAGAAACTTTGATTTAAAATTCTCAACTAATGTTGAGGATTTGACAGAAAGAATTTATCTCATTCACTCAGGATCTCCTGGTTTTTCATTTTATGAAGCTTTTTAATCAGTTAGAGATGTTAACTCTTTTTTTCCTTATGTCATTTTTCTTTGTATTGCTGTTAGCATTAAACCCTGTTACAATTTAGTCACAAATGTCAGCAGAAAATTAGAGCTTCCTGAGCCATCTTTAAAGATGAACTTTGGAAGCTCGAATTGATGAGGATAGCTGAAGTTATAATGCCAATTACTTTATATCATCCTAGATTTTGGCTTTACAAATCGGCTATATTAGGGATGTGATTTAGCAAAGAACTTAAGCATATGCTTACGTCTTATTCAAATAAATGAGATTTTAGGATGAGCTTATGTTGTGTATATAGGTATATATGCGTTTAAAACATTTGTTCAACTGGAACTAAATCAGCACTTTTTATAATGTTTTCCAAATTTTTATTTAAATTATATTTCTTCTGGCTTACATTTTACAAATGATTTTTAGGATGGGTTAATTTTTCTAGCAGTCTGCTAGCAATAATTTGGAATCTGATGTCTTTACTTGCACTGAATAGTATCTTTCCTTTCTTATTTATTTTACTTATTTTAGACAAAAAATAAAAAGTCCGGCCCAGCTAGAAATACTTTTATATGGTTTAAGACTGTTGTATATTTATCCAAATGCATTCTATGATTGTATTTCAAAAAAACCCTGTACAACCTGTGCAAAATGATATGTAATAGAGATCTGTTGCATAGAGAGTAAGAATATATATTTTTTTCTTTATTAGAAAAAAAAAAGAGCATGCCAATAGAAGCATAAATATTGGGCAACTGAACTGCAGTAGTTTAGTAATATAGACTAATTAGACTAATAGATTAAATAGACTAATATCTTTCATTTTGTAATCTGTGGTCAGAAGGCTTTCATGAGGGCATTTACAAATCTTGTTTAGAGCTATGACTTTTTATAATGTTACATAAAGTTATATGTTTGAGGGTGAGAAGGGGACTAAGCCTCAAATATTTACTCCTATAAAATGTCCTGTGTTTAGTACTGTTTGTGTAAGAAAGGTTTCTGGTCCTGTAAACCCTAAACCTACATTTAAAAAAAAAAGAATACAGTCCCAGTAAATAAGAAAAATCTTTTCATTCTGCAGTGACAATATAGCATTAACTAGTAGTATTAGACTTGACATTTATAACATATCAAACTACATTTTTGCATTAGACTGTATAAATAAAATATTTTCATCAACTTTACATTTGGCTGCATTGCAGATGTGGTGATTATTCTGCACTTGTCTGGAAAAAAACTCCAGAAAGTTGATATGGAGTCAAAATATGCACGGAGACTAGTAAATTGCCAATTGTAACATTTTTTGCCAGCAGCTTCCTTAGTCAAGCAAATCAAGTACCATTCTATCAGCACTAAAATCAGACAACTTGGGACTCTGCTGCCATTTTAAAACTTTCCCTAAGCAAAGACACTGTAGTGGAAAATCCCCAGCTCAGAGGTGGGGATAGAGAAAAAGTAATCATTTACCTGTCACCATGTGTGCCTGCAACCAGCACCAGCTTTCCAGGTACTCCAGCCCCCTCTTAGAGAATTCAAGTGTAGAAAAGGATCAAAAACATGTGAAATAGATTAGAAATAAGACTGTTTTTCATAAAAGCTCATAGCTACAGCACAACTACATGGTAGACCTCAGCAAACAAGGTTTGTTAAGGAGAGGAGTGTGTAAGGAGAGGAATGATGAGGTTATTGTGTGTTCACCTTTCATTCCCCTCTGTGATGTAGTCTTTGGGCCCTCTAAAACAGTTGAGACATAGAGAAAAAACTTTTGGACAAACATCACAGGGTAAAGTCAGGGCATGGCTGCCCCTTCTGTGGTACATTTCTGTGACTATGCAGTCTAAATCCTTGAAGACTCATCCTGTTAATGCATTGACTCATTCAGATGGGGGTACATGCTCCTCTCCCTTTCTAAGACCACTTCTTAGGCTCAGGTGGTTGCCTTAATTTGTGATTCATGGGCTCACAGAACCACCGAGCAGGAAGCATTGCAATGTTACACTGAAGCCAAGGAGTGTGTCTCCAAACAGGGCTCCATTTCACCATCCTATCCCAGCATTAGAGTCCCTTCCCTGTTATGGTGTTCCATATGTCATATAGGTACCTGCCTCGTGTTCCCCAAATGTGTAGTTTCCGCCTGGTGTGATATCTCAGGTCTATTGGTCTCTACACTCTGCTAAAATAAAGATAATACTGAACAAAAGGGGATCCTCAAGGGAAAATATTTCGTAACACAGTCTCCATTATTTCCAGAATTAAATCCCAATAGGTATTTTTTTCCATGAAATTTTGCCTTACTGGGTTTATCTTCACTGCAAAGTTCATTGGAATCATAATGTGAATGATTAAATCCATTCACCTAGAAATCCTATCTCTTCTTTCAACTGAAGTTGGCTGTTTACTGTGGGGTGAACTGGCTGAGAGGTCAAACCAGCACAACTAACCAGCAGCTAACACAACCTTCTGTGGAAGAGTTTACTATCTCATTCCTTTTACCATTTCTGGGCCTTCATCAGCAAGGGACATGAGATCTCCCATGGTTCTTTAGGTTGTTGAGTGGTTTGGTTAGCTGTAGTGCCAAGAACATGGGGACTTGTTCCCAGAAGGGTAATTTCTATGCAAGCGAAGGTAGCACCCACACAAACAGAGCAGCTCAAGGCTTCCAACAACAATCACACGCAAACTCAGATCTGGCAGCTGAAGTCATGGGAGTTGCCAGTTCTGCTCTATTGGGCCACCAGAAATCACTGCCTCAGGAGCAGGGCTGTTGTTTGTTGCTAAATGGAACTGTTTTATTTGTTTCTTAGATGCATCAGTCCATAGGCCACTGCAATAACACAGACTATCACTGACTCAATTTTGCATTAATACATGAGCTCTAGACTGTAGTTGCTACTTCCTACTACTGATTAGTGGCTTCCCGCATGAGGCCTGGGCAGCTAGAAGGGGATGTTAACCATAACAAAAACATCCCTTTCCTTTTTGTGGTTTAATCCCAGCCAGCAGCTAAGTACCACATATCTGCTTGCTCACTCCCCGGCCCCATGAGGGTGAGGGGAAGCGAATTGGAAGGGTAAAAGTGAGAAAACTCGTGGCTTGACTTAAGAACAGTTTTATAATTAAAAAAAATATAACGATAATGGTAATGATGATGATAATTATAATAATGATAATGATAATAATAACAGCAACAACAACAGTAATAATAATAATAATAATAATAATAATAATAAAATGTAATGCAAAGGAAAATACTGGAGAGAGAGAAATAAAACCCAAGAAAGACAAGTGATGCAAATGAAAACAATTGCTCACCATGAACAGACCAATGCCCAACCAGTCCCTGAGCAGTAGCACCCTCCCCAGACAATCTTCCCTGTAGTTTATTGCTGAGCATGACATCATATGGTATGGAATATCCCTTTCGTCACTTGGGGTCGGCTATCCTGGCTGTGTCTCCTCTCAACTTCTTGTGCACTCCCAGCCTGCTCGCTGGCAGGGCGGTGTGAAAAGTAGAAAAGGCCTTGACTCTGGCTGGATGGCTGCATATTATAATTATTATTACTGTTGTTGTTATAACATGCACTGCCCATGTCCCTGACAAAGATGTTAAACAGCCCCAGTCCCAATACTGACCCCTGAGGAATGCCACTGGTCACAGGTCTCCACCCAGACTTTGAGCCATTGACTGTAACTCTCCGAGTGCAACCATCTGGCCAATTCCTTATCCACTGAATGGTCCATCTGTCAAATCACGTCTGTCCAATTTAGAAACCTTGTGTCAAGTTCTTGGCACAAGTCCAGGTAGATGATGTCACTTGCTCTTCCCTTATCCACCAATGCTGTAACCAGCCATTATAGAGGGCCACCAAATCTGCCAGGCATGATTTGCCTTTATTGAAGCCATGTTGGCTGTAACTGATCACCTCCTTATTTTCCATGCACCTTAACAGAGTTTCCAGGAGGATTTGCTCCATGATCTTGTTGGGTACAGAGGTGAGACTGACCAGCCTGTAGTTCCCTTAGTCTTCCTTTTACCTTTTGAAAAATGGGGGTTATATTTCTCCTTCTTAAGTCAGCAGAAATTTCACCAGACTGACAAAACTTCTTAAATATGATGGATAGTGGTTTAGCAACTTCATCTGCCAGTTCCCTCAGGACCCGTCGATGAATCTCATCAGGTCCCATGGATTTGTGCTACTTCAGATTCCTTAGGTGGTCTTGAACCTGGTCTTCTCTACACTGGGCAATTCTTCATTCTCCCAGTCCCTGCCACTTCTTTGTCTCTGCTGGTAACGCCCTTGTTGATACAACACAGGATCCTGTTGTCTTTCTTTGCCACAGTGTCACACTGTTCATTCATACTGAGTTTGTTGTCCATCAGGACTCCCAGGTCCCTTTCCACAGAGATACTCCACAGCCAGGTAGATCCCAGTCTGTGCTGCACTCCTGGATTAAGGTTTCCCAGGTGCAAGACCTTACACTTCCCCTTGTTATACTTTATAAATTCATATGTAAAGAATGTTTCCTCACTTTATTCATCTGCCAGACTGATATAATAAAGGGCAGAAGGGCTGGCTTATCTGAGGAATCAACCTTCTACAGCCTGCTTCCATCTGAATCTTTTCTGTCATGGCAGCCCACATAGGGTAGGACACAACTTTAGGAGAGAAAACCTCTGTTATCTAAGAACACACATTTTATTGGTGAGCCCCAAAAAGTGTGATTGTTATAAAGGACAAAAGGTCTTTGTTTTCCTCCCACCAGTGGCTACTGTGAGAGCAGAACAGATCCCCGAAACATGTAAAACAGGTACTGAAGCGAACACTTCCAGTTCTATCACTTGAAGTTGGCCTCCAGAGCAAGATAACAGGCTGTCTGAAAGAAGCCTAGTTTGGGGAAAACAGTGCAACCACTCTCCATCAGAAAAATTACAAAGGAAAAAATAAAGGAACCGTACTATACCAGGGACTTTTGCTTGGTTTTCTCGCTTACCCAGAATTCATGGTTCACTTCCATAATAGGCTAACACATTATAAGACTTTAATGACTGTTAAATCGGGTCTACAGAGAAGTTTTCCACCATTCATTCCAGTCATCCCCAAGCCTTCACATTACAACTGACTTTATTTAGGAGAGAAACAGCTCCCAGATTCCTCAGAGGACCACCGAAATCTTTCAGCATTGTGTCATTCTCAATGCTTTTGTGCTGTGCTTTGGGAAGATACAGGCCATTGAGGCACAGGCAAGAGTCTCTTGAAGAAGACAGCCTAAGTAATAGAGTCCATGTATGGGGTGAAGAGAAGACTCAGAGATGGTCTGGCTGGCTGTTGATGAATAAAACACAGTAGGCAGAAAAAGGAGCCAGGGCATGAGGAAAGGTAGAGGCTTGTTAATCTTAGAAGCACTCAGGGAGGCAAATGTAGATACTGAAACCACTGCCTGCAAGGCAGTGTACCAGTACTGAGAGTACCAAAGAGGAGCAGGAGAATGAAAGGTATTCACAGAGCATCTTCAGCTCAAGTTTATTATCCCTGCTCTAGCTTTGCTGTCACACAGGACACGGCTGTTTCCAGGGCAACCTAGAAAACAGGGGAATTACACTCCTGCTGACTGCCAGCTTCTCATTACCTCATCCCTTTATTACTTTTATCCCTTTTACATTGTCTTCTTTTATTTATCCTGCTGTTTATATTTTTAGCTGTTTTCCCTATTTTTCCCTATTATTCCTTCATTCAGTATAACTTTGGTATAAATATGGTTGGTCTGTCAAATACAAAAAATTGCCATATATTAAAAATTCATACAATGCATAATTACAACAGGTACGGGTATAGACACTGCATTATTCTGAGTGCGTATAGCTTTTTATATTTCATATTTCTTTATGTGTATAAATAAATATTTCTTATTTATTTATGTAAATAATGGCCAAAGAATCTGAACAGCTTTTTCATTTTTTAGAGGATATGTAACACATGCAACTCTGAGACATTTTTAAAACTGTATTTCTACATACGTAGACTCCTAGTTTGCTTGGGGGTTTGTTTGTTTGTTTGTTTGTTTTTTTTACTAGTCTATTGTCTGGATAAACAAATGCTTTGCAAATTTCTGAAGGTGCTTCCCAGTTTTCACTCATTTTTGTCTTTTCTGAGGTAAAGTCCCAATACAAATCTGCTAAACATTCAGCAGAAGTATATGTAATTTGATTAGTTAATAGATCTTGATTTAGGACCCAAACTTCAAGAAATGTACTTTTTAGATTTTATTTTATGATGTTTACATGAAAATGAACAGCTTTGTGTTTAAAACCACAAACAGCTTTGTGTTTAAACAGCTTACAGTTTAAGAAGCACAGACTATTGATTGCTTTAAAAACTCTAGAGGAAAGATGTCTCATACATATATATCCTGTACTGGGATAAGCATAGTCTCACTTCCGATTCCTAAAAGTTAAATACAAGCAAAATATAAACCAAGGTATTGTAAAATCAAATAAGTGTGTCTGAATTCAATACTGAGGAACTCCTGAGAAGAATAACATTCATAAAGTTTACAGTTTTAATTGCCAGTAAATGGCATCATGTCATCTTATGTCTGCCTTAGGCTTTTGTGTATCATCTCGCTGTAAACACTAAGACTGAGCGGTTATTTATATAGCAGTTTATAGATATAGCAGTTAATTATTTCTGCAAAGAGCAGTTCTAGTCAGTGTTTCAGAACATAAGTCTAGGATTTCAAAGGAGCCTAAGCCAGTTAAGTGCTCATCACCCAACTGATTTCAAAGCCTCTTAAATCCCTTAAGGATTCCTAAAGGGAAAATGAGTACATCTTGAAAAGTAGAAACAGTAGGCCTCTTTGTTAGAATAGAAATAAGAAGAGCCTTGTTCCAGGAAGATTTACAAACATAAAATATTTATTGTTCACCAGCAGCAAGTTTCCTGTTAAAACTGCAAGAGTAATGAGTCTAATTCTTTTAATATTTTACTGGGGAGCTAAGAAGTTACAAGAAGACAACAAAGAGCTCTCCTGGCTACCCTTAAAAACATCCACGTGAAAACAGTTTGAAATCTTTTGACACAGCAAATAAATAGAACAAAATGCACAATGCTACACAGAATTCAAATAAATCTTTCCTGAACTTTCAGCAACAAGGCCAACACAGATTATGAAATACAGAATAAAACTGAATAAATAATTTTCCTCTCCTTTTCAAAGCTCCTTAACTTGAGATAAAATAAATTAATTCAGAAAGCAGCAAAGCCATACAAAACTTTCAACCACAGATTCAACAGAGTTTAAACCTTTTCATTCTTCTGCTGAAATTCTGCACTGGCTAGGTTGTATGGCAGAACCTCTGGTCTCCTGTGAACAGCACTCTGCTGTTGTGCAGTGCTGAATATTGTCCTGAAAAGGCTCTATGCACTTCTGGGAGGCTGCAATACATTTCCATCACACCGTAAGTCAAGACCACCTTTCCAGATATACTCTTCTTCATCTGCAGATGTCTTTAAAGCTAAAAATCAAATGTTAAAGAGACAGGATCCTGAATATACTTTTTAAAATCTGAGAATATTTGAAGAGTCACTTTTTTTTTAGGCAGTGGGAGCTGGCAATACTAGTTGGACTTCCCTGGCTCACACCAATTGAAAGAAAGGTACAGGCTATGCTAGTTTATTGCCTGTCTGGGAAATTGCCACTTCTTTTTGCTCTTTCTTGTGCTCTTGCCTTTCCAGGTATTTGTGCTAGGACAAAAACTGTATTGTTTGTTTTCATAGGGAATTCCTTTTGAATAGAAACAAGATAGTGGTGGATGAGATTACGGCATGGATGATGTAGGCAATTTTGAATGAGAATGCATTTGAAAGGAAATGCTTCTTTTGCTGTGGAAATATCTTGGATCATTAATACTGATAGGAAAGGAAATATAGATATAGGTTTTATGGGTATAAACTAGACACGCTCTAGAGATACCCAAGCAAATTCTAAGCCAGCACATTTGTGTAATAAAAGCATTTTAGCCATAGCATAGTTGTTTGCTGTTGTTGCCATCTCACTGGAATGTACTGGCAATAGACTGCGACATTCCATGTAGACACTGTCACAAAGCCAGTGGTTGGCTATTGCTCTTGAAGAAGACGAATCTTGCACTGAATGCCAGAAGGTAATGAAGATTCACAAAACAGTAACAACAGTACATTTTTTCTATTTAAGAAATCCTAAACACAAACTATGATGTTGAGTAGGTAGTCAGCAGATAAAAAAAAATAAAAGGAGATTCTCCCATAGCTGTGAAAGCATTCGTATAGATGTGTCATGAGGAATAGTATAAATGATAGTTTTAGAATACAAGTGTTTAATAGCTAAGTGGAAAGCGAATATAATTAAGGCTTTTAATAGTTTAAAGAACGTGGCTTGGATGATTCCACATCTCTAAGTATTACAAGTCATTATATTTTCCATCATACAGCTAGTTCTGCTTCAATACCTGTGACTTTGCTTATGCTGCTTTTGGTTAGCATTTCCTTTGACTGCCTTCAGGTGTTTGCCAACTTTTGACTAATATTATGACAGATTGTGAGATATCCCTGTTTTTCTTATCATTCCATATCATTTATCAAATCCCTGTTTTTCTTATCATTCATTACACTGCTTACTTCAGTCTTCTGCTGACAAATATTTTCTCAGGCTTGCCCTTGTACAACTTACTGCTGCTTAGCGTGTGGTATCCGTTTTGTACAGTCTTCCAAACTAACAGTTGTGTGACTTTTCCATAATGTAGCTGTGAACAGACAGCACATATTTATAGCAGTTGCACGCTCCTAGATAGAGCTCTTTATTTAATTTGGGTTTGTAATGTCGTGTCCAGATGTGAAATTGATTAGTCAAGATTAATTCCTTCGGAGAAGTAAGCCTTTGAGTTCTGAGTACACTCTGCCAGTCCACCAGAGTACACCTCTGCAAGGTCCACTTCTGCCTCAGAGAAGGAGAGGTGAAAAAGGACAGAGAAACACCCAGGAAAGAACAAGTTCACATTCTCCTCTCAGTGTGGAACCAGAGCTGTTTGCCACAAAAGAGGAGTAGGATGGACACCTAAAGAGACATAGCAAGAGGGTACAAATTATTTGAACCAGGAAGATGCAGAAAGTACCTGCCTGTGTTCTTAGTAGGGTTCTGCACGCCTTCTTCTCAAAGGGTTATGCCAGACAAACCTTTGGGAATCCTAAGTCCCGTATATATCTGTGGAAGTCTTGCCAATTGATGGAGTTCAAATTCAGGGCGTTTATATTTTGTGACATTGTTCACCATTGTATTGCAAGTAGACTGAACCAGTCGTCCCCAGTAGCTGGATTTCCATCCCTGCCCTTGACTTGGCTCCTTTGCTTGTAAACCTCTAGTTTTCATTCATTTTTCGTGTCTTGAATTATTTTTCTTTCTGCCTCGAAATACTTCCTTTATTTCAGCACCCTCTTGCTTTTCTTCTGTCCTTATAGGTGAATCCCTTTTGAGAAGGAATGTTTGTGCAGATGGTTTCATCAGTTGTTCTGTCTCCCCCATCTCTTCCAAATTCACCTTGTTACTTTATCCTTTTACCTAATTATTACCAGAGTGTGCTCAGGTCTTTAGTAAAAGTCAATGGATAAATGAAGTCAGGAAATAAATAGTAACAAAATCATAGTATCAGAAAATCCATGTTTTGATAGGAAGCAGAAATAGTTTCCTTATGAGGAAAGACATTGTGTGACTAACACGTTACAGTTCTTAACATCCTGTAGGAATGTTACACAGCTTTCCAAATCAAAAGAAGTCCAATGTTTCATAAAATGCTTCACACAATTCTAAATGCAGGACTTTAAAGAAACCAGATTCTGTTTTAAGGCTGTTATTTTTAGACACATATGAGATCAATGGTTTGTTATTCTGTTCATGAAAGTAGCTTGAGTGAATTTCAGAGGAAGGTGCAATACCATAATACCTTAATAGGGAATTTCTTCCCACCTCTTGTAAACCCATGTGTGGCTTATGCCTTGAGTCATGAGAATTTATCCCTTACTCATCAGCCTATATAATGTGTTATTCCTGTATATAGTACCTTTTACACTCATTAATATATTGCTAAAAATACGTCTTTTGGCAGAGAGTTCTGTTTGTCCATTCTGTAAAGAATGTTTTTTTCTCAGTTTTAGGTATTTTATTGTGGAGTTTCAGGATGAGCAGCAGTTACCTGAGCTGGGTGTGGTTCAGGAACACTCAGCTCTGTATTATATACATAGATGTAGCTATTTTTTCAACTCAGGGCATAACAATTATATATTTTACAATTCTGTCTTTTTATTTATTTTTGGTAACTGCATTTTCTATAATTTGCATTTTTCTGGCAACTTATCTCCAGTCATATTGAGGAGCTCTGTGATCACTATTAATGAATTAAACTTTTCTGGACTATAGTGACATCTGTCACTATCCACTATTCTTATTATTGTCGTTTAATCAAGGAAGAAATGGATAAAGTATCTGTGATGAGGAGAGACAAAACTATTTGCCTTTCCATGCTGAACTTGTTCTGCCTCATCTCCTCTCAAAAGAACATAAATGCTTCTGTCTTTCCCTGTTTTTGTTTTAACTTGCTGATCTCTTACACAGAATCCCAAAAAATTTCTCAGTCCCCACATTTGCCATCAGTCCCAGTGACTCAGTTCAGGCTTTCAGAATTTCTGTTTACTCTAACCTTCAGCAGTAGCTTTTGTTTTCAGCCCTTAGTCTGTATATTAGCCTGATTTGCTCTCTGATTTTCCTGAAATAAAGGATAATAAAAAGCCAGCATTTGTAACTTAGTTCCTGTTTGTGTTTGTCTAAAGATGAAAAACTCACCTGATAATAAGTTAATAGTTTCTACTAAATCAATGTTAATTATAGTAATTTTAATATACTGTATGACAAGCTATCACATAAAAATATATTCATGCAGAACTCCTTCCTCTGGAGTCTTGTTTACTGCAAAATACTGTGAACTGGAAACTGCGAGTACTTAGCTACTTGGTCAGCTATGTACTAGTACAAACAAAGGTAAAGTAATATAAAGATGTTGACACTAAAACCAAAAAAAAATTACACATGGATGGGGAGATTACATCAGCACGGTAACTTTCTTGGGGCTTGATGAAGTTTCCCCGCCCAGTAAGAATTAGTTTATTAAGAGGAAGATCAGAGCAGCCAAATGCAGCCTTGCCATGTCTCTGTGTTGGGAAGGTCCATCAGCCGCTGCAGGATGCAGGAACTGACCTTCTTTCTCTCCTCTGTGCTGAACATTAAGAAGCCCTTCACAGACAGGAAGAGGAGCTGAGCTTAAAACTTGCTGGTCTTTTGGTACACCTGGACTTGCATGACAGGGGCTGCAAAGGAAGGAAACCTTCTCATGTTTAGTCCCTGCCAATGTGGTACAGCAGTGACTGAACTTCAGCTTCCTTTTCTGGGACCCGCCTATTCATTCACTGTACACACTACCATAGCATACAACACACTCTTGAAATTACCCCAAAACAGGAAGAAAATGGGGGATATCAGTATTTATCAGAGATGTGTCAAATATGACACTTACATTCCACAGGGCTTGTTCAGGCTGCTTTTAGAATTTTACTTGATTTAGGCTTAAACAGCCCGAGTTTTACTGTATCAGCCTCAAATGAACTCCAAAGGGTTAGACTCCAAAAACATGGAAATATGAATTCCATGTAAGGAAATCTAGTCCACAGAATAAGCCTGGGAACTTTATGTTGCAGGAAGTCATCAAAACCAGTGTACGGACTGTGTATTTAAGTTTTATTTTCAAAGGACTAGGTAGTTAAACTTTATTTAAGCAAGATAAAAAAGGGATATAAATAAAACCTCATGTTTCACATCACAAAGTAGGCTCATTACCTGCTGCAAGAAAGTAGAGTTTAGTAAGTTTAGTAGAAGTTAATAAGGGTTTGAACTGGCTCTTGTGGAAATCAAGTGTTTCCTTGATTTAAATAGAAACTATTCTAGCCTTATATGCCTAAGGTCTAAATTTCTAAATTTCTGTGAAGCATCATGGATTGACCATGGCTGGCTAGCTGATTTCATGTACTATGTCACTGACACAATTCTTGTGCTTTTAAAAGATAACTAAGGAATTGCCTTTGAAGTGGGGAGGTGTTTTGCCAACACCCTGAAACAAATACTGTTTTATTTAGTTGCCTGTTTTGTAGCATTGTAGAATAAAGGCTTTGTTTATACCCAGCATCAGATTTGGTCAAGGGCACTATATACTGTTGGTTTGATCATATCCAAGTTTGATTCAATTGCATGGGTAGAAAGGGACCTTATGGCCTATTCCTCTTCCTCTACATAAGTAAATGAGAATTGAGTTGAAGAATACATCTGCCTTCCCACCAGGGGAGCAGTACTACTTTTAGCATATTTGAATAGTTAAAGTAATAAAACTTTTGTACTCAGAAAAAGACTAAGGAATTTCCTCTGAGTGTTTCCAGAAGCAGAGGAAGTGAGAAGGGATTGTTCTGCATGTGATAAAAAACTAAGGAGTCCTGAAACCTGGAGCAGCTTTTGCTGTTCATTGATTTACAGATTAATAGGTTATATTGCTAACAGGGATCATTCTGAACATTTCATGACCTTCTGCATAGTGCAGGCAAATAATTTCAGTCATTCTTGCCCTGTGATCCAGGAAGTCACTTTATACTTGCAAGGAACCAAAACAAAGCACATAAAAGTGCCATACTATGGTACCATTCTTACAATTCAGTCATTTAATTTGCAAATCTTTGAAAGAGAAACAAACTGATAATATAATCTACTTTTGCCTGAAGCCTGAAGTAATCATCAAAAGTCTCTGTTCTAGTGTGTGATAACATGCTGATGGGCAGGGTTGTCTTGGGAAATTTCTCCTCTCACGTTTGGATTGAGAACAGCCCTGAGGAGAAGGACTTGGGGGTGTTGCTTGATGAGAAGGCCAGCATGAGCTGGCAATGTGTGCTGGCAGCCCACAAAGCCAACTGCATCCTGGGCTGCATCAAAAGAAGCGTGGCCAGCAAGTTGAGGGAGGGTCATGTGCAGTACTGCATCCAGCTCTGGAGTCCTCAGCAGAAGAAGGACCTGTTGGAACAGGTCCAGAGGTTGGTCACAAAAATGATCAGAGGGTTGGAGCAACTCTCCTATGAGGACAGGCTGAGAGAGCTGGGGTTGTTCAGCCTGGAGAAGAGAAGGCTCTGGGGAGACCTTATAGCAGCCTTCCAGTACTTAAAGGGGGCTTAGAAGAAAGATGGGGACAGACTTTTTTTTGATAGGTCCTGTTATGATAGGACAAGGGGTAATGGCTTTAAACTAAAAGAAGGTAGATTCAGACCAGATAAGAGGAAGGAACTTTTTACAATGAGTGTGGAGAAACACAGGCACAGGTCGCCCAGAGAGGTAGTCAATGCCCCATCCCTGGAAATGTTCAAGGTCAGGTTGGACGGGCCTCTGAGCAACCTGGTCTCATTGAAGATGTCCCTGCTGATTGCAGGGGGCTTGGACTAGATGATCTTTAATGGTCCCTTCCAACCCAAACAATTCTATGATTCTTTGAAAATGGAAAGTTCCACAGTTTAATAGAACTAAAGGTTTGTTTGCTCACTGTCTCATTTCTGTTTTCCAGGATGCCTAAGGAAGGTGGATAACCTGGAGCAAATGCGTTATTTAAGAACACAGTTTCTTTGGCTCTTTTTGGATTTAAAAAGGTGGGTAGCTGAACAAGATAGATATCTGAAAACAGAAGCTGTATAATAACAAAACACGCTTGGTTTTGTCTTCTCATTTTCAATGTATCAATATCTATCACGTTTAGCACTGTCATCCATCAACTAGTAGAACTGCTATTGTACTCATGTCAGTCAGCTTTGGAAGTGACTCTTTGGAAGTGATAGAGTGTGGGAACTGGGAAGTAGTGAAGAGCAGCTTAAGTGTTCCAGGGATGTTCTGGAAGACAAACAGTTGTACAGTGGAAGGATTTTTGGAGTTCAGTTGATAAACAAAAAAACCTTACATTCACTCAAGGTAGAGGTTGCAGAGTTCAAATCACAAAAGCCAGGAAAGGAAAACATGATGTTTCTAACAATACCACTACTACAACTGACCTGTACTTTCTGTTCCTGTTTCACAGTCTAAATACATAGATTACTATCTTGGTATACCTTGTTTAACAAATGCCAAAAAACCACTTAATACAGCCACTTTTACTTCCTAACCAAGCATAAATGTTGTTGTTTTTCTAACTTAAACTCTACAATATTAAGGCAACAGTAAAATATCTTCTACATTTAATATCTACCTACACCATTTTGAAAGTAAAGGCTGCTTAGATAAATGGGATTGAAATCACGTGGTAAATAATGGTAGCGTTTAAACAGTTCAAATCAGGTGTGAAAGCACCTGTCGTGCTGAGAGAAATGAGGGAGGAGCTATGGGAATTTTCACTCTGCAGCAGTTTATATTTTCTGGACTAGAGTAAGGGGACATAAGTGATTAGTTTTTCATAGGGAAAATTTTATTTTAATTCAAAATTAAAAAAAAAAAAACGCAAACACAGCTTGTCCAAAGACTAAAGGGTTTTGCTCCTGGCCTTTAATATTGTTCTATTTGCAAATCATCTGCAAAAGCCTCCAAAATTATTATCTGGACAAGAAAGGAAGACACAAATCTACTGCAAAGTGTTACAGTTTCGCTTTAAGACACATTCTTCATAATATTCATTATTAAACCTAACTGGCCTGTTAAACTAATCAAGTTTCTGCTACCCAAAAGCAGCTTTACATAAAATCCAAAACTTTACAGAGATCTCAAATATTACATAAATCAAAGCATAAAAATAAGAGTTACATGTGAGTCTTGTAGTATCCATATTTGATTAGAGGTTTGATGGTGATGAGCCCATTTCCTATCCCAGGAGGAAAGAGAGTGCAATACAAACACAGAAGAGAATGAAAATACAGTGAAAGAAGGTGTATTAAGCAGACTCAGACACCAAAGCAGAAACCAGATATTCTTAAATGAAAGCATAGTTATTTATAATCAGTTTCAAAGACTTTAGCTTCTGTTCACTACTAGGTTTATGACGTAATTCATTTAACTTCTCTTGGTTTCCAGAATGTTTCTTCTTCATTGCTTTCATCTCTGGACTAGCTTCTACAGAAATCTGGCAGTTAACATGGCTTGATGTCAGCTGATAGAACAGACAGAGGATCTTTTCAAGTCCTCCCCTTCCCTGCAAAAGCAAACAAGACAATGTTCTTGTCCCATTGAGCACAGCAGGAGTTTTTTCTCCCATTTCTCCTTCAATTTTCTTTCAATAATTACTGGAGGCAGGTTAATTAAAACCAAGCCTGTTGTACAGAGCATTAAGTAATGTTAACAATGTCCTAGAATATCTATTACAGAGACGCTGGAAAGTTGCCAGGGAATTGAATGAGGCTAATTTTGTCATGTGACCTAGAAAAGAACATATAGTAATAGCAACAATGCAGCACAGTATCAGACAGCCTGATATTACACTTTGTAATGGCATGATGCTGTTAACATAGTGTAAAATAAATTAGTTGGATGGGGTAGGTAGATGAAAAATAACAAGAAACGAATCTTTAAACCTTATCTTTGGACACAAAGATATTCCAGTGGTAAATGACCAGCAAATAATATATAAACCCTAAAAAGAAGGCCTGTCTGTTGTAATCTACCTCATTTTATAATAAAAAGTGATGGTAAGCATTTTAATTCATATAAAAAGTAGGTATGATTCTACAAATACTTAAAACTCTTGGCTTTTAATGTATTTATGTTTATGCATAATTTATGGCAAGATGTTCCAGAGGCTTCAGAGGGATGGGACAGTTTCCCTAATTGTGGACTATTCAAGATAGTAATGATTTTCAAGATTTGCATAATTTACTATATACGAGCCAAAGAGGACTTAAAGAGGACCATCTTTACAGAGAAAGTCTCCTGCTAGCTTCAGAATTCTTCTTAAAGAAACCTATGCACATATTCTCCTTGTACCTTCATTAAAATACTTTCCCAAGTGAGCTGGTTGTTCTTCATGACATTATAACAAAGCTTTCTCAAGTTTGTAAACAAAAGATGTTGGCGTGATTCTCGTTAATATGCCCTGCTGATATCACTTGATAATCAGTTTTCTAAACTGATTTTGAAATGTCTTCTGTTGTGAAATTTTTATGTTGAGGGTGGGGTCCATTCAAACTAACTGCAGTTGGAGGGGATCCACATGTGGGGCAGCGGTCCTTGGTTTCTTTTACAGTCACTGCAGTCACATTTACAATGCTAGGGCATCAGTCATCTGACCTTTTTCAAACCTCTCTCTTTAAATTACTATACATACAGTGCTGCCTTTCCTTATTTTTGGAGTGAGAGCTACCCCAGCAGAGCTTTGGTAAGTCTTTATATTATGGCTTAAGAATGCACTGCTCCCAGTAGAGATACTAACACCATAGGTACACTTTTATGTTTTCACTCATCAGAATTCAGAGTCTGGCACGAAACTCACTGTCACTGGCCACTTAAACCAACCCACACTGGCCTATTAACTGCCATGCAAGTACAAATTTCCTTCTATTGCAGGACAGTAGACTCTGATGGGCGAGCAGCTGGGAGGTGGTAAAACATGAAATTGCCACATGAACTCATTTCAAAATATGAGAGACAAAACCATAGCTAACAATGCAATTAGCAGCACAGTGATGTCTGCTCTTAGAAGCAATGGAATTTTCTTTATCTCTATTATTGTTATGTACAAGAATAAAGCCCTTCACATGCTCTGCTTTCAACACCTGATATTTGGCTCAGAGGAGAAGTCACAGGAGAGATTCTCACAGATGGTTTGCTGGACAGGAGGACAGGAAAGAAAGAAAGAAAGGGAGAAAGAAAGAAAGGAAGAAAGAAAAAGAAAGAAAGAAAAAGAAAGAAAGAAAGAAAGAAAGAAAGAAAGAAAGAAAGAAAGAAAGAAAGAAAGAAAGAAAGAAAGAAAGAAAGAAAGGAAGGAAGGAAGGAAGGAAGGAAGGAAGGAAGAAAGGAAGAAAGAAAAAGAAAAAGAAAAAGAAAGAAAGAAAAGAAAGAAAGAAAGAAAGAAAGAAAGAGAAAGAAAGAAAGAAAGAAAGAAAGAAAGAAAGAAAGAAAGAAAGGAAGAAAGAAAAAGAAAGAAAGAAAAAGAAAGAAAGAAAGAAAGAAAGAAAGAAAGAAAGAAAGAAAGAAAGAAAGAAAGAAAGAAAGAAAGAAAGAAAGGAAGAAAGAAAGAAAAAGAGAAAGGGAGAAAGAAAGGGAGAAAGAAAGAAAGAAAGAAAGAGAGAGAGAGAAAGAACAGAGCATCCCTTGCAGGGAATCTCTACTGTATTGCTTTTAATGAAGCTTCATCTTATTTCTACATTTCTACTTTTCCATAGATGTGACTTCATCTATCTCACTTTTGAGGTGTCTGAAGGAAAACCTTGACATTCTAGGCTCCTTCTGCAGTCAGTGGTGGGAGAGTGTCTGTCCAGAGGTAGTTCAGATCACAGGAATAAATCACCCTTCCTGAAATACGATGTAGAAGTGGATCAATAAGGCTCTTAATTTAGATGCCTTACCCAAGTCTCTAAAATTAGATGAGTATAATTTCAGGCAATAGTGCTTTGGATACAGAGAACTGGAATGTGCTTCCTTGAGTAACTACAAGGCATTAACAGCTCTCACAATATTTCTTAACAATTCTTTTCTTGATTCCTGTTTGAAATCCAGAAATGTCAGGAATATTTTTCTATATTTTCTATTGTATTGAATGCTTTGTTGGATATTTACTCATGATGTACTCTAAAATGTTAGATCGAAGTAAGTATTGTTGTCTTGCAAATTATCATGAGTGATTTAAAGTAAAGGTCCAAATATTTAGACATTAATCAGAAATTTAGGCTCTGGAGTAAAAGTTGTTAAGTACATCTGTGTTTAGATTAATGATATGGCCCTTATATTTTTTCAAAAAAATTTTTGCAAGACTTTTATTTAGTACTGCATCATGTCCTGATTAAAAACTTGTACTCTATGGTATAAATAGAGCCCATGTAGAATGAGTTAAAAATTGGCTGGTGTTGCTCAAAAAGCAGCTGTCTTTGGGGAATGACCAGTGAACATATGTGGATTTTTCTAGAGATTGGAAGCCTGCAGCCGTTCTACATTTACATCAACAATGTATGGATGGCATAACAATTTTGGAGGGCGTTGTCTAGATGGCTTTGTAACTCTGGCCTATTTGAAGAAAGAATGCTTTAATATGGCAAAATCTAAAGTTAAAAGTGTAGCAGCGTGAATGTGTGCATCTGCACAGAATGGGGAAATGTATTGTGAACTCTGGACGGATTCAAGGTCATACAGGGTGCACTTGTAATGTGGTGTTAAAGCAGTCCTGCTGTCCTGCCCTGCATGTTCAGAGGGTGTGCTGGAGGGAGCTACAGGTCTGTGTCTACTTAGATTTTCTTGGTATGAAAACGGAGCTTATGGGATGTGGAGAGTGGGAAGAAAGGCATTGAAAGAACAATCATCAGGCACAGTCAACATGGGTTAACAAAGGGAAAGTCCTGTTCAACTAATTTGATATGGTAGTATGGTAAGGTCACCTGCCTAGTGGATGAAGGGAAGGTGGTGGATGTAGTTTTTCTGGATTTTACTAAGGCATGGTGCACTGGGTGAAGAACTGGCTGAAGGGCAGAGCTCAAAGGGATGTAGTGAATGGGGCTACATCTGGCTGGTGACCCAATACCAGTGGTGATCCTCAGGGGCCATTTTGTTCAATATATTTATCGACGTTCTGGATGCAGAAGTTGAACGCATCACTAGGAAGTTTGCTGGTGATACCAAACTGGGAGGTGCTGGTGACTCTCTCAGGGAACAAGAGGCCTTGCAGAGGGATTTAGATAGATCAGAGCATTGGGCAATCATCAACTGCATGAAATTTAACAATAACAAACACCAGATTCTGCACCTGGAGCAAAGTAACGCCAGCACAAGTATAAACTGGGAGAGGACCAGCTGGAGGGCAGCCCCGGAGAAAGGGATCTGAGGGTGCAGGTGGGCATCAGGTACTTGTGAGTCAGCTGTGAGCCCTGGCAGCCAAGAGGACAAACCATACCCCGGGGTGCATCAAGCACAGCACAACCAGCCAGTCAAAAGAGGGGACTGTCCCTCTGTATTCAGCGTTGGTGAGGCCTCACCTTGAGCACTGTGTGCAGTTCTGGGCCCCACCACTTGAGAGGAGGGCAACAAAGCTGGTGAGAGGGATGGAAAGTGTGTCCTGTGAGGAGCAACTGAGGACTCTGAGTTTGTGTAGTTTGGAGAAAAGAAGGCTTTTTTGAGGAGGAGATGTAGAGAGGGAGGCGCCGAGCTCTTCTTCGTATCCAGTGACAGGATGCATGGGAATGGTTCAAAGCTGTGTCAGAGGATGTTCAGACTAGCTATTAAGAAACATTTCTTTACTAAAAGGGCTGGAAGGAATGTCCTGTGAGGAGCAGCTGAGGACTTTGGGCTTGTCTAGTTTGGAGAAAAGGAGGCTGAGGGGTGACCTCATTGCTCTCTACAGTTTTCTGAGGAGGGGACGTGGAGAGGGAGGTGCTGAGCTCTTCTCCCTGGTACCCAGTGACAGGATGCATTCAAAGGTCTAGACTGGACATTAGGAAACATTTCTGTATTGAGAGGGTGATCACACACTGGAACAGGCTTCCTAGAGAGGCGGTTGATGCCCCAAGTCTGTCAGCGTTTCAGAGGTATTTGGACAATGCCCTTAATAACAGGCTTTAACTTTTGGTCAGCCCCGAAGTGTTCAGGAGTTGGACTAGATGACCATTATAGCTCCCATCCAACTGGAACTATTCTATTCTATTCTATTCTATTCTATTCTATTCTATTCTATTCTATTCTATTCTAAGAATAAGGGGAAAAAAGTAAAGACAGCAGTGATTTTTCCAGGTTTTATCAAGACTGGAAGTCAACATGCAGCCAGAATACATGGCAATTCATGAGTTGGGAAATGCTCTTGGTACCTGGTACCTCGAACCAGGACAGTACTGCAACATAAATGTAACAGAACCGGTCAGGAAACAGTTAGCAAGATTGCAGGTTGTTTTAAAAGATATTGTAAAACAAGCTGACAGGTGCTGCAGGCTAAAGAAGTACTTTTATTTCTTTATAAAATAAAGCTTGGCCCCCCACAGTACAAGAAAGACATTGATAAACTGGAGCAAGATCAGCACAGGGCCATGGAGGTGGTCAGAGGCCTGGAGCACTTTCCCTGTGATGAGGGGCTGAGGAAGCTGGGCTTGTTCAGCCCGGAAAAACAGCTTCAAGAGGATCTTGTAGCAGCCTTCCAAAACCTTAGAGGAGCTTATTAAGAAGATGGTGCCAGACTCTTCACTGAGGAGCACAGAAGAGAACAAGACAATGTTCATAAATTGAAATGGGGGCATATCTTACTGAATATAAATTAAAAAGAACAGATTGTCCAGAGAAGTTGTGGAATCTCTGTTCATGGAGGTTTTCAAGACTTATCTGAACATAGCCCTGAGCAATCTGGTCTGATTTCAGTGTCCACCCTGCTTTAAGCAGGAGCTCGGACTACATGGTTAACTGACATCCCTTCTAATCTGAATTATTCTGTTATTCCATTATTTTGATAATTAATTTTTAATGGGGAAAAACAAAAGAAATAAAAAAATCCAAGCCAATGATTTAAAAACTGAAAAATATTGGCTTATATATAGTTCCAGTTCTTCAGTGCAAAATACGTACTATAAATAGATTCAGTAGTGCCCATATTGCTTACACAAATAAGTACACAGGAAGCACTGCACATGCCCTTTCACACAGATAGACATCTGTGGAAAATGTGCCCTTTTAATAAAGTGCATCTGCCCAAATCTTACACAGTAATACATTTGATTTTTATAGTGTCTTTCATTTTGGACTTCAAAGTACTTGGAGGTTGATATAATGAACACAGAGTTAATTCTGAACTGGCTGGTGTCTCTTAGTCTTTAATGAGTTTGATTTGGCAGCTCTAGGGATGAAAAATGAATGCGTACGTCCTGAATGAGCAATATGCCTGGGAAGTCTGCTCATTTTCCTGAGCTGTTGGTTAGCAGAACACCACATGGCCCCAAACTGTTAAAAATATTCTTGTTTTGCACTGCATGTTTGTTCTGCAATACTATAGTGGAAATTTAAGTAGCAATTTACTGCGAAACACATCCCTCTCTAGTTTCAGCAGTCTTCACCAAGCCTCGTACCTCCTCCTAATCCCTTGTCAGGCAGCTGTGCTAAGTGACCCAGCAGGGCTCGGAGCCTTTTCCTTTTCCTTCTGTGTGACTCTGTCCGGGTTAGGAGCTCGATCTCACTTACCAGCCATGAGGCTGTCAGTAGCTCTCCCCATCCACATAAGCAGTAACTAGAGCTGGCAGCAACATGCACTCTCTCACTACCTTCACGCCTCCTTCAAAGCCCGAGCGTGTTGCAACCCTAGCTCTAGCTGTCCTTGCCTTTGGGGCAGGTGAAAGGAGAACTCACAGCTTAACAGGCACATACTCCATTACCTCACGGAGCTCCTCTCTGTTCAGCTGTTTTACCACGCAACTGAACAAACAGGCAGGCCAGAAAGTCAGGCACGCAGACCCCTCTCAAGTACAACATTGGAACTGGTCTGAGAAAAGAAATGTGGGGAGAGGTTAAAAATCTATAAAATGTGCTGCTGCAGTAGGCCAAACTGAGCAGAGTTTAAATTCTGTGTTATGGGAAATTAGTAGAAGACAATGAGTAAAGTACTAAAAAACCAGAGGGTGGAAGCAAGGAGAGGTAGCCTGGGAGGAACACAGAGTAATTGTCCGAGCAGCCAGGGATCAGGTTGGGAAAGCTAAAGCCCTGGCAGACTTAAAGCTGGGCAGGGACAACAAGAGCAACAAGAAAAGCTTCTACAGGTACGTCAGTGAAAAAAGAAAGACTAAGGAAATTGTGGGCCCTCTCCAGAAGGAGACAGGAGAGCTGATTACCCAGGACATGGTACTCAATGACTTTTTTGCCTCGGTCTTCACCAGTAAGTGCTCTATACACACCACCCAAGTCACAGAAGTTAAAGGCAGGGACTGGGACAATGAAGAACTGTCCAATGAAGAAGACGACCGGGTTTGAGACCATCTAAAGAACCTGAATTTGCACGAATCCGTGGGACCTGACAAGATGTGTCCTGAGGCTCCTGAGGGAACTTGTGGATTAAGTTGCCAAGCCACTACCCATCATATTTGAGAAATTGTGGCAGTCTGGTGAAGTTCCCACTGAATGAAACATGGGAGACGTAACACCCATATTTAAAAGGGGAAAAAAGGAAGACCCAGGGAACTACAGGCCAGTCAGTCTTGCCTCTATGCCCAGCAAGATCATGGAGCAGATCCTCCTGGAAACTCTTCTTAAGCACATGGAAAATAAGGAGGTGATTGGTAACAGCCAACATGGCTTCACTAAGGGCAAATTTTGCCTGACAAATTCGGTGGATAAGGGAAGAGCACCACGTCATCTACCTGGACTTGTGCAAAGCATTTGACACTGTCCCACACGACATCCTTATCTCTACATTAGAGAGACATGGATTTAATGGTTGGAACACTCGACGGATAAGGAATTGCCTGGATGGTCGCACTCAAAGAGTTGCGGTCAACAGCTCTTCTCAAGTGGAGAACAGTGATGACTGATGTCCCTCAGGGGCCCATGTTGGACCAGTAGCGTTTAACACCTTCATCAATGACATAGACAGTGGAACTGAGAGCACCATCAGCAAGTTTGCTGACGACACCAAGCTGTGTGGAGTGGCCACAAAGATCATCAGAGGGATGGAGCATCTCTCCTATGAAGACAGGCTGAGAGAGTTGGGGTTGTCCAGCCTGGAGAAGAGAAAGCTCCGGGGAGACCTTATAGCGGCCTTCCAGTACCTAAAGGGGGCTACAGGAGAGGTGGGGAGGGACTCTTTATGAGAGAGTGTATCAATAGGACGAGAGGTAATGGTTTTAAATTGGAAGAGGGGAGATTTAGATTAGATACTAGGAAGAAATTCTTTACTGTGAGGGTGGTGAGGCACTGGAACAGGTTGCCCAGAGAAGCTGTGGATGCCCCATCCCTGGAAGTGTTTAAGACCGGGCTGGATGGGGCTTTGAGCAACCTGGTGTAGTCAGAGGTGTCCCTGCCCATGGCAGGGGCGTGGGAACTCGATGATCTTTAAGGTCCCTTCCAACCCAAACCATTCTATGATTCTATGAAAACTGCTTTTTGAGTATTTATTTCTCGAAACTAGACGTCCGCTGTCATGTCCATTCTTTTGTTGTTTAGATGTGGAGAACAGAAATGTCATAGCTGCAGGGTACCATTATAGACTGTATTTGTTCATGAGGGTGGGGGGCAAGGTGACAGATACTGTGATATGAATGATATTCCCTTCTAAATTTTCAATAAGTGGAGAGTGCTCAGAGCACGGGATATATGCTGGTTGGTTGAGTGACATACATCTGAAAATTAAAATTAATGTATTTTGCTTGCTTTATTCATTTTAAATGAGGAATTCTCAGAGGTTACCTCTGGATAAATAGGAGTCATGTGATTGCCTCCTGCTGACATTCACAAAATCTGTGCTGTCCTTGGAGGTTCTGTTTAATGAGAGGAGCAGATCTGCAGGGGAGAGTGCTGGCCCTGCCAATGACAGCAGGACACATGCAGGCATTTTCAGGACTTTGACTGAACACTAATTGCAAACACTTGGTTTTGTTTGTTATAATTGAGTGTTCACAAAACTGTTAGACTTGCAATTAGATGATAATGTCTTTGGTCTAGAGCTCACAGTTACTTTGTCTATAAAGGCACCTTGAACCACTTGGAGGCTTGAAGAAATAGGGAGTTTAGCTTGTGACCTAGCTAAGACTATAGCACAACTAACTTCTCTGCTCTTTACGTTTCTGTGTCTTAATCTAAAATGAATTTCATCATGATGTGATGAAAAACTATTTATAGCGGAGCTAACTGTTGGTTACTTTACATTTTCATAAATTAAATGTCAAAAGTACAGGATGTGTGCGTTATGATTTCCGAACAAATTATTTTTCCTTTTTTAACTTTTAGTTTACAGTTTCAGATGGTGTTCTGCACTCACTTGGCCGTCACAGTGAATTAACGATTTTATTATTTGAAGGAGTTCTGCAAGGAAAATGAATATGGTATTAGCACAAGGATATCAGAATGGTGGTGCTGGGTTTGGCCACAATATCCTGTCTTCAGCAGTGGCCAGCAATGAATGCTGAATCACAGAATCACAGAATCTTAGTGGTTGGAAGGGACCTTTGAGATCATCGAGTCCAACCACATTAAAAAAACAAACAAACAAACAAAAAAACCACAACACACAAAAACAAACAAACAAGCAAACAAAACAAAAAAAAAACAAAACAAAAACAAAACAACAAAAAAAAGCAGCACCCACCAACTAAACCCCACACCCACAACCTCCCACACAACACCCCACCACAAACCAACAATCCCGGGCATGCCCTGAAGAGCCATGTCTACACGTTTCTTAAATACCTCCAGGGATGGTGACTCCACCACCTCCCTGGGCAGGCTGTTCCAGTGCTTGACCACTCTTTCAGTAAAGTAATTCTTCCTAATATCTAATCTAAACCTCCCTTGCTGCAGCTTCATACCATTTCCTCTGGTCCTGTCGTTATTCCCTTGGGAGAAGAGGCCAACACCCACCTCTCTACAACCTCCTTTCAGGTAGTTGTAGAGGGCAATGAGGTCCCCCCTCAGCCTTCTCTTCTCCAAACTAAACATGCCCAGTTCCCTCAGCCTCTCCTCATAGGACTTGTTCTCCAGACCCCTCACCAGCTTGGTAGCTCTCCTCTGGACACGCTCCAGCACTTCAATGTCTTTCCTGTAGTGAGGGGCCCAAAACTGAACACAGCACTCGAGGTGAGGCCTCACCAGTGCCGAGTACAGAGGCACGATGACTTCCCTGCTCCTGCTGGCCACGCTATTCCTGATACAAGCCAGGATGCTGTTGGCCTTCTTGGCCACCTGGGCACACTGCTGGCTCATGTTAAGCCGGCTGTCCACTAACACTCCCAGGTCCTTTTCTGCTGGGCAGCTTTCCAGCCACTCAGCCCCAAGCCTGTAGCGTTGCTTGGGGTTGTCGTGACCAAAATGCAGGACCTGGCACTTGGCCTTATTAAACCTCATCCCATTGGCCTTGGCCCATTGATCCAACCTGTCCAGATCCCTCTGTAAAGCCTTCCGACCCTCAAGCAGATCAACACTCCCACCTAGCTTGGTGTCATCTGCAAACTTACTGAGGGTGCATTCAATCCCCTTGTCTAGATCATCAATGAAGATATTGAACAAGACTGGCCCCAAAACTGAGCCCTGAGGGACACCACTGATGACTGGCCACCAACCAGATTTTGCTCCATTAATCACAACTCGCTGGGCACGGCCATCCAGCCAGTTTTTTATTCAGCGGAGGGTACACTTGTCTCTGCCATGATTCTCCAGTTTCTCCAGGAGAATGCCGTGAGGGATGGTGTCGAAGGCCTTACCAAAGTCCAGGTAGACAACATCCACAGCCTTCCCCTCATCGAGAAAGCGGGTCACATGGTCATAGAAAGAGATCAAGTTGAAGCTGAGAACAGGGCTAGCTGATGCGATGCTTCCCCAGAGTACTCTCTCCTTCTGCAGCAGCTGTAGTGAGAGACATCTAATGATCCCAAAGGATTCTATAAAATCTCTCATAGGGGATCATAGGGATTAATTTCAAACACCTATATCCATCTGTATCTGTTGATTGTCAGCTGGTGCAGCTGTTTTCTCTCCAGACTTTCTTTCGCTGTCAGGGCCGGTGCCTTCTGTAGGTTGATCTCAGTCTGCTCAATAATCATATGGCTGATGCAGCCATTTTTTATATGTTTTATGTTTCTGAATGTTCAATTTAATTGACAAAAATAAGATCTATAGAAATAAAGCATTCTTCTACCACAGTGGAATGAGACATTGTCAAGATTTTGGCTGGGATGGAATTGACTTTCTTACTATAGTAAGTATAGTGCTGTGGTATAGTGCTGTGTTTTGGGTTTGGGATGAGAATAGTGTTGGTAGTGCACTAGGTTTTGGTTGTTGCTAGACTCTCAAGGCCTTTTCTGCTCCTCACACTGCCCCACCAGCGAGCAGGCTGAGGAGGGCACAAGAAGCTGGGAGGGGACACTGCTGGGACAGCTGACCCCAACTGACCAAAGGGATATTCCAAACCATGTGACATCATGTTCACCATGCACAGCTGGGGGAAAAAGAGGGATGACATTCAGAGTGATGGTGTTTGTCTTTCCAAGTAACTGTTATGCATGATGGACCCCTGCTTTCCTGGGGGTGGCTGAACTCTGCTGATGGGAAGTGGTGAATGAACTCCTTGTTTTGCTTTGCTTGAGTGTTCGGCTTTTGCTTTGCTTTTTAAACTGTCTTTATCACAACCCATGAGTTTTCTCACTTTTACTCCTCTGATTCTCTGTTCCATCCCACCAGGGGAGAGTGAGCGAGAGGCTGTGTGGTGCTTGGTTGCCGGCTAGGGTTAACTCACGACACACATTCAGAACCACAGTGAAACATGGAGATAGATAATTGTTGCATTTTCAAACAAAATGTAGGTGTTTGAAAGGCATGGCCAAATCGAGCATTATTGAGTAAAGAAGAAAAGCTACAGTGTGAGGAAAAATTAAGTACAACTCTTCACATTGTGAAAAGCATCAAAGCATAATTCACATCAAACCAATAGAAACATGAAAAACAAATGAAGAGGGAAAATTCAGAGCGTGTTTTTGAAGGAACTGGAGTATTTCTCATCACATTTGCTCTTTTAATTTTATGGTTGCATGTTTGTCATTTCTGTGGTTCTAAGGAATAAACTTAAATATTAGATTTGGTTTTGGTTTTGGTTTTTTTTGTCCTACCATATAAGTTGTGTTATTTTACATTTTGAAATATCCTGAGCTTTTTGGGATCACTGCCTGGAGATATATAAACAAACATACTGCCAATGAAATGTAACACCATGTAAATCTTGCCTCTTCTGCAGTTTTACAACATTTTAAACTCCTCTAAGTTCAACTAATTCATTTTAATATTTGTAATTATTTTGAACAACTGTGGGCCAAAAGTTAAGCCATGCATAATTTCTAATTTAAGTTGGTAAAATGGAAGTCAGGAAAATGTCTGTAAATTCAGCCGTTAAATTGTTTAGATTTTTCAGATGTAAATATAAAAATTTAATGTGATCCAATATAGACCATATACGAAGAAAACATTCTCTCAACTGGGTATAGGCCCCATCTGCAAAACTGAGACCACAGTCTGCGTCTGGATCCAAGTTTGCCAAATGTTCTGAGATACCAGGGCTTTAGATTACAAATCAAGATCATGTTTGACATAATCACATTTAATTTCATAACCTCTACACTCAGACTTTCATTTTACTTGGATACATTTGGTATTTAAATATACTAATTTACAGTATTTTATATGGGTTTTACAATAATATATTGCTGTGGGGAAGGTTGATTACACACTAATCACAACAGAACCCAAAACAATGATCAGCAAGAACAGAATCTTCAAAATTAGGTCGGTCTCTGCACATTTTCAGACTCCTGCAAGTTGTTGGTAATGTCTACGACCTTTACGGATTTTTGAATGTGAACAGGTACCAGTCCCCTCATTTTAAGACTAAAACCAGTTTTTTACACTAGTTTTTTAAAAGACAATAATTTTGATGTCAAATTACAATGTCATAATTTCCAGATGTACTTCAGCAACTCAAGCTGAATTCAGAAGAAGCTTGCTTAAAAAGAGCAAGAAAGATGCCCTTAAAATCACTGCCCTCAAAATAAATTAAGTTACCATCGTCCAACATGCAAACAGTCTAATGATTTATGTCTTTATTCACTGTATTATTCAGATTTTTCACCAAAAGCATAAGGCTCTTGATCCTGCCGTAGAGTACACAATAAGATTATATGTACAGTATGTATTTATGTAAGCACAATTAAAAACTCTGAGCACCTAGAAAATCTGTAGATCACAATGTACGAATACACAGAAGAAAATGCATCACCAATTTATTAGCATTCAATTTCTAAGAATTCATTTATTTGGCAGAAATCAATATGTAGCAGTTATGTCAATTATTTAGGCATTTGTAAGTCTAAAGTTAGCCCACAGCTAAAGATTCTTGGGATAAGACCAAGTATTAACATAACTCAGAAGCTACCTAAGAGATAGGAAGAGAAAGAAAGAAATGATTAGTGGTATTGAGCAGAGATGAAAATCAGATTTCGTATTAAGGCTTGTGGTATAAATGAATAGGAAAGGGACCAACAATCCAGCAGCAGCATTTGCAAATGAGTTATTAAAATCAATCAGTTGAGAGAAGACGAAGAAGTTGGTAAGTCCTCCATGCTACTAAGTGAATAGTCACTAAAACGGCAAATGCTATGACTAATGACATAATACTAATGGCAAATTACTGCCTTGAAGAAAAAAAACCTTTATAAATATGTTATGGGATTCTAAATTAACTCTTTGATAATCTCAAAAAATTGGAATTGGGCATTACCCCAAACAGTGTGATAACAGCTCTGTTCAATCTGCACGATGCCAGAAATATGAATGAGATGTTAGGAAACGTGGAAGAGACTGAAAAGTAATTCTGGAGAAATCAGGCATAGCTCTGTGCTGTTGCCTTTTCCACAACATTGACTGTGGGTCACTTCAGTCCAAAGAAGGGTGTTCTGGACTTGAAGGCTCAAAAGCTACAACAGAAGCTGGAGTAATTCTCAGAGGAATAATGATTGAGAAGTTTTGAAGACTTTATCTCAGAAGATGAATAGACTATGCTATAGAAGTATAAAACAATGAAACGTTGTTCAGAAAGTTGAACAGGACTGTTGCACACACAAGCATCAGAGCAGTGTTCAACTTAAACCGAAAATTTGCAAAATCAAAAAGGGCAAACAGTTCTTCTCACAATACTGTGGAACTTACTGATGACGCACTCATGGAGTCAAGGGCTTAGTAAGGTTTACACATTGGCTGCACACTTAACTGAAATTCACAAAAATACCTGTTACTAACAGTTAAGGCTGAGGGTACCGCACCTCAAATTCTGTGTTCGGTTTTGGGCCCCTCGGTGATGCTGGAGCATGGCCAAAGAAGAGTAATGAAGGTGGTGAAGAGTCTAGAGCACAAATCTTAGGAGGAGCAGCTGAGAGAACTGGGGTGGTTTAGTCTGGAGAAAAGCAGGCTGGGGGGAGACCTTACCGCTCTTCACAACTACCTGTAAGGAGGTTGTAGCCCGGTGGGGTTTGGTTTTTTCTCCCCAGTAATAAGTGATAGGACAAGAGGAAACAGCCTGAAGTTGCACCAGGGGAGGTTTGGGATGGATATTAGGAAAAATGTCTTCACCGAAAGGGTCATCAAGCACTGAAACAGATTGCCCAGGGAAGTGATGGAGTCACCATCCCTGGAGGTATTTAAAAGATGGGTAGATGCTGAGGGACATGGTTTAGTGGTAGCTTTGGCAGTGTTAGGTTAATGATTGGACTCGATGATCCTAAAAGTCTTTTCCAACCTAAATGATTCTGATTCTTCTGCAGTAGAGGTAATGCAGCACATTTCAGGATTTATGACAACACACACTGGTGTTCCAATGAGGGAAAATTACTGAACATCTGCCTGCTCTTGGACTTCTTATGTCTTTTTCTGTGAAATATCGGATACTGTCTGTGTGGAGAAACTAGATTAGACGTATCGTTCTGATGAACTTTTAGCAAATTCGTACCTTTTTGTCTTGCATGATTAGGTTTAGAGGCAGTTTAACACAGGGCTTGCAATATAATGGCCTGAAGTGGCTCCTACTTGAACTGATGAACTTGGGACTGTTACCCATTAAGTGAAAAATAGGATACACAGACTAGGCTGTATAAACTTGCTGCACAGCGCGTCTGAAAGGAGAGGACTGTAACACCTTTTTTTTGCTGACATGCATTTGGTTCATGTCAGCACAGGAATACTCAATGCTCGGCTGCTTTGCTTGATGTTTTGTCTTTTTTTTTGGAAAAAAAAAGGAGAAAAAAATCAATAGCAAGCGCAGTATCAAAGAAGACAGCTGTTAAGCAAAACCTACCATACCATGATGAAAATATGATGAAAATATGATGAAACCACCCATTAGGGCAGCAGTACCGGTGTGTTCAAGGGGCTCGGCGTTCCAGGGTGCAGTTTTACCACAGGCTGTGTTCCGCCCGAAGGCTCGGGCAGCAGCGCCGTCCGTCGCGGCTCCCCGCAGGCCTCTATCCGCCGGGCCGGCTGCCGCCGACACCGGCTTCTCCGGCCGACGCGGCGACGGGCCAGCAAAGGCAGCTGCCTGCCTCCCGCCGCTCCTTCCCCGGTTCATCCCGACGAGATCCGAGCCCGCCCCGGCAACGCTTCTCCTCCGACACCGCGGCTGCGCCCCCGGGCGACCCAGCCCTCGGGGGCGGCCCCGGGCCCTCCCCGCTGCGCTCCCCCGCCACCGAGCCCCCCCCACCCCCACCGCCTTTCCTCAGCCGTTGCCGGTAAACCGGTCGCTTCCCCGCCCGCCCTCTTATGCTAATCCGCCCGGCTTTACATGTCCCCTCCCCGCGGCCAGCCCCCGCCAAGAGCGGGCCCCGAGCTGTCACAGGGGCACCGGCCCGCCCGCACTCCCTCGCCGGCCGCCGCCGCCGCTAGCTCGCTCGGCTGCAGCCCGGCCCGCTCCCCGCAGCGCCCAGCCGTTGGCTGTCGGCCGTTACGGCGCGGCCCTTACCG
Source organism: Numenius arquata (assembly GCF_964106895.1). Lineage (NCBI taxonomy): Eukaryota > Metazoa > Chordata > Aves > Charadriiformes > Scolopacidae > Numenius > Numenius arquata. The sequence continues at coordinate 13,752,487 of NC_133616.1, read as the reverse complement.
CCCGGTGACGGCTGAGGGGGCGGCTGGTCTCGGGGCCTCGCCTGACGCGTTTTGAGGGAAGGTGGCCTGGAGGACCGCTAATGAGCCTAAATCCAAAGTTCTAGACCCAACTTCGGCGCTTATATACATATATTTATATATACACACGATATATGTATATATCTAAAGGTACTTCTGAGGACCTCATAATGAGAAACCAGCCAATTGCTGCTGGCAAAGGGAATGCCTTATATACAGGTATACGGCGCTGCTGTGCAGGCTACGACGGCTCCGGGCATGGTGCGAAGGCTACACGGGACCTCCCCAAAAGAAGAGGCTGGCCCGGTGACCCCTGGGCTAGTGGTCTGCCAGAACAAAGGGCCCGCAGGCCGTGCCCCGGTGCTGGCAAGTTAAATCCCCAGGAGGAATGCTGTATAGGTAGGTTTTGTTGGCTAACGTCTTCTGCATGTCTCCAGTGTTCCCCCTGCAAGGAGGTTTCTGGGGAATGGGATAAATACAAAGAATGTTCCCGGTTGGCGGCAGTCTTGTGGGTGATGCGAGACAAGAGCTTGGCTGTAGTTTCTTTGTTGCAAGTTTTTAGTGGTAATCTGTCAGGAATCTCCAATTTGTATTTTGACTGAAGAAAAGACACTAGCAGATAGTGTATATTTGGGGTTTTATTTGCAGAGCACCCCACAGTGTTATCCTCGTCTTTCTAAGAGTGTTGACTCCCCTGTCATTTAAACTTTCTGCAGCTTTCCAACGTGCTCTGCCTGACAGCGGGTGGGCACAGCGCTGGCTTTCCTGGCCCTTCCTGCCTTGTCCCGCACACCTGGGCACTCACAGCAGAATGGGGCCAGTCTGGCTCCTCAGCGAGACACCCGACTACAGAGGTGGACAGCAAAATCCTGTACTGTCGAGGCAGTGAGGAGGGCCAAGAATTGAGAATGATTCATATGAAATTGCAATAGCAACATTTTTAAGAGGACGCATGAAGAAACAAGTGCTAATATTAAGGCCATTTTGCAGATGATGCCACTAACCATTTCTTACCATGCAGGTTGATGAATGAACCCGAAACAGCAAAAGGAAGCATGTGCTTTCAAGGTCTAAACTTGATGCTATGACTGATACAGTTTAGAGTGCTTGGGCTAATTTATGACTCAACCAGCCTTTCGGTCTGTGCTTGGTGTTGAGCACACACAGTCCAATTTACTTACAAGCCTAAAATTTAAGGATGTGTGAGTGTTGTTGGATCATGGCCTTATTACCCATATAGTTCAATTTCTGCACAAACCCCCCTAGTGTTACTTCCATGCTACTTTGTAGGGATGTATGAAATTTAATATTGCTACAATACCCTAAAAATGGTAAAGCTTTATATGCCTATGAATTTTATTGCCTTTGCATTGAGTATTCTACGGGTTTTTATGACACATTAAAAATGGTGAGCACTGTCGTATTGGAAGTTTCAGTGTTCATAAAAGAATTTTTCGTTACATACTTTGGCATAGTCCTGCTGCTCTAGTGACACAGTTACTGCTGTCATTGCATCACTGCTAGAATTACATTGTAGTGATGAGACTCCCAAAAATATATTCTTCACTCTGAAGTTTGAAATAAAGCCAGCAGGGTTTCATTTCTCTCAGAAATTGTGTTAAAGTATTACTAGGGTAGGGTTTGGGGTTTTTTTTGTTTTAATGCCTGTTGATATCTTTTCCATATAAAGACGAGGACTGTGCTCTACAGACATGAATGTGTGACATATGCTATATTTATAAACACTTTTGCAGGCTGTCAGCTAAGTTTCCATGGCTAAAGAGAAGTATGTTAATTTTTAAATCTCATATGGCATGTTTCCACAGTGGCAGCTAGGAGTAGTAAATAGAATAATTTGGGTAAAAGAACCCTTTTCACACGTATCAAGAAAACTGTATTTAGAATCTGTAGCACTGAGAAGAGTGACTGAAGAGAGAGTGAAGATGCCTTAAAAAGTTAGGGCCTGATCCTGCACAACTATGCCTGGATGAAGAATCCTTGCTCTCATAATGGGTCTTGACGACAGTGAAATTATTTATGTGGGTTATGAGCTCTTTGTATGACAAAGAATGTGCAAGACTGGAGTCTCTGACAGTACAGTAAAGCTGTCCAAGGACAAATTCTTCCTGAAGTTTTATTTTGCAATAGTTAGTTGGATGAACTCTTCCTTTCCTCTTTCTGAGTACAATGAAATGGAAACTCACTTCTTTGACGAGGTACTCCCTGTTGATCCAAACAGGAATATGTAAAGTTATTTATCAGTTCCCCAAACTGTATTTACAAGTTGTGATCTGAACCCAAGATAAGAAACATACACTTTGTATTTAATACAGTGTTTGAACAGCATGCAGTGCTGTCTTCAGCAATCTCTCCATGGGCCACTGAAGTGCAGTCACTTCTGTAGCAAGCAAAGCCAGGTGCCAAGTATCTATTGGATATGTTTAAGTTGTCTAGAAATAAAATTCTCAATAACATTGTTTTCCAAAAAATGAAAGGCTTTGTCCAAAATTTCATCTCAATATGTTTTAAGTACTTTATTTTAATAATGCTGAAAACTATTTCTTCTCATAAAACACACATGATTTTGGGCCAATTATTTAAAACATTTTGTCTTGAACATTTTGGAAAATCAGGATTCATGAGAGCTTGTGGCAAATTTATTGAATCACTGACACTTCAATAGAAGAGTATTCTAAAAGGAAAAATTCAATTAGCTTACAAGTCTGGAAGTACAAGTAAGATACTGAACTTGAAAATTTGTTGCCTGTATAGCAACATGTGTCTCTGTTACCTCTGTGTGTAGAAAACTCTTCTGATTAGCACTGGAGATCTGACTAGATTAGAATTATATTTGATTTATGACCCTGTCTTATTTTCCCATTTTGTTTTTAGTGTTTACTGATTAAAAAAACCCACCATGTACATAATAATGGGTTTAGATGCAAATGAATTAATCATTCTTGTCTCACAATATCTTAGCAAAAAAAAAAAAAATTAATTTGGTTCAAAAATCCTGCCATCTTGACATTAAAACTGATCTTAATTTTTAAGGGAGTTGTCCTACTGAAAATGTTTCATAAGCAGAGATCAAAAGTGTGAAGGGTAAAAAATGAGAATCTGAAAATAGGTTTCCAGGTCCATATTTAGAGTTTTAAATAAGTGACCTGATTTTTCAAAGGTGCTGAGCAGCCAGCTGTGCATGTGAATTCCACTGGAGTTCACAACTGCTCAGTGCTTCCAGAAACAGACCTGTTACTTGGGATCAGCAATGTGAAATTTTAAAAAGCTTTTCCAGTACATCTTAGAGTTGGTCAATTTTATTAAGTTGGCTGCCTAACTACTGTTCTAGGACATCCCCATTTTGCCCTGTGTCACCTTCCTTATTTAAGTTTTGGCAGAAGAAAGCCTGGCTTACGTAGTGAGGTCACTGAGGGACCTGAGATGTTGGCGGGCAGCGCTGGCAGCCTTGTTACACTCTCACTTGGCTGTGAACTGACTCATGTTTTATGTTGCAAAGTTCAGTGAGTATTTATAAAACACAATCAGTGGTTCTACTGCATATTTGGCAAATCTGGTTCTTAGCTAGAAGTTTTTCACTACTTGTTCACCTCTTTTTAGATGAAAATGTTCCATCTCTGGAAATACTGACAGATGTCTTTTTGTATCAAAAACCAGAAGCAATATTTAAACATGAGTCTGAGCTTGGATAGCAAACTGTTTTGATAATTTATCCTACTGCATATTTTCAATATATGTATTTCTCTTTTGCCTGTTACTGCAGTTTTATTGTCTGAAGTATAGGTAATTTTCTGTGTTTTCTCAGCATATTGAACAAAAATTGGTTGTGCTAGTACATAGCAACAAGTTAATGGACAAATCATCAGCTAGCTTAGTCAAAATAAAATCTTTTTTTTAAATGGAACTCTACTAATTTCTGGATCCACGTCTCCTTTCTACATGGTAGTCCATTGCTGCTTTCTTTTTCTTCACATATATTGCCACAAAATACCAGGCACAATATCTTGTCTTAGTGTCTTTTTCAAGTAATAGCTGTAAGCAGCATATATTCATAAATGGCAGAGGCAAAGTTCTCCCTTGTTTGTTTGGGTTTTTTTTCGTAATATTTTAATAATGTAAAACTATCTCTGTGGATGTTTAGGCAACTAAAGTCACACTAAGTCTACTTTTCTCCTCAACATCTTCCCCAATTACATGTTCCCGTTGAGCTAATTTGTATGTGAAACAAACAAAATGGCAATGTTATGTGCAAGAATTTGTTGTTATTGCATAACTTTCTTTGGTTTGAGTTCTATGACTTGGGAACCATTAATCTAAGCCGTAACATCAAAATGCAGAAGTGTTTCTGTTTTTATTTTTGCCAATTATAGCAGTAATATACAACGCTAGTGAAATTCATGCTACAGCATAGCAGAGCGCAGAAGCTTGCTAATACTATGTCGTAGCCTTATCTTTTGATAGGATAAAATTATAATCTGATTACGAATTTTAATGTAGTAGTTTTTCTGTGTTGTGTAACACTTACTGGGATGTTGTGAGGAAAAGCTGGATGCAGTTAAAGGTTTTGTTAGTCAGTGACATTATTTGGAGATTATACAATTTCCCAGAATCTTACTCTATTTGAGAAAAAGATCCTTGATTAAGAAGTTATTTTCTTTTTCTTTACTGTGTAAAGTAAAAATTATAGTTTCTATTTTAGACCTAGAAGTTTTCCTATGAGGTGCAAATGGGATTGCTGCTTGTACCAAAGAGGTACAAGTGGTTATTTTAATTTAAGGAATTATAGGAAAACCATTATTTTTTAAGAGTCAGCTTTTGTTATCAGTGTTACATCTCTGTTGGCAGTTATGAACTACTGGGTGGGTTTTTTTCAGGTTTTGTGTGAAGGATTCAGTTTTGTAACTAAGCCAATCTGAAATACCTGATTGCAGGATTGGTAGTTATTTGTGAAGAGCTCTGCATATAAGATATAAAGTTGTGGGAATAGTAGAAGCTCAGGCAAAATCCAGTGGATTGGCATTAGGCCTTTAAAGAAATTCTCTGTATGCAACTGCTGAAAGAAACAACTGAGACATGAGAATCCTGCCACCTGACTGGTCAATGGCACTTCACTTGACACATAGAATAAAAAAACACCTATTGCCAGCTCTGTGGTGAAATACTTAAAGTACAGCTTTTCATATGGCTTTCAGTTAAGCCTAATTTTAAAATCTAGTACAAAGCAGAAAAGCCTTGAACACCATGTAAAGTGTCTAACCTTACATTTTGTGGAGCGTTAATTTACTGGAAAAGTGGTTGCACTTTTCTTCAACACTGACTGGCTGGTCCCTGAAGGAAATGTTGTCTAGTTACTGAGCAGGAATTAAAGAATTAAAGACATTGCATACTTCTGATAGCACAGAAAGCCAAATTCTTTAAATATTTACTCAGTTTTGTAATAAGCAAAGGGGATCACTAACCAATGAAATCAAATTGAACAGAACATGAATTTGAATGAAAAAAATCGTTTTCTGTATGTCCTTTTCTTGGACATTGCTAAGACTGGAGGAGAAAAATACGATTCATATGTAAGAACCATAACTGCTGTCAAACTCTGATGCTTGCATTTTAGCACTTTAATGCATATGTAAAATCAGTTTGATTTTTATTTGATGGACATCCACAGCTTTCACTGGAGGAGGCAATCCTGAGTGATATAAAACCTTCTACTGTTATTTTTTTATAGATGTAGGTTTCGAACTTTAGATACAAAAGTGCAAAAGTATTTGATATGAATATGAAATAAAATGTTTTCAGACTCCTGGCAAGTTTTCTAATGGTGAAGATGCAATAGAATTTATTTTCTTTTTAATCTGAAAATATAAAAATGAACTGCTTAAAAGTCAGAAAAAACTTTTATTGATATCACAAATTCTTATGTTACACTGTTAAAGATTTGAAGGATTTTTGCTTTGCTTTTGGAGAAATAGAGCAACAGCACTGTCAGCCACTTTTGACATTTGACTTCAGGCATATGACTGCCTGAAAACTGGAGAGGGATGTGAGCTCATTTTCTGTTCATTGTGTCCTTAGCCCTCAAAGGTTAAGGAACATTTATCCATTCTCTGGGCAAGATGGAGCAATAATAGTAACGACACTACTATTTTCAAAACCATCAGTACCTTGCTTATTTTTTAATGTGAAGTACTTACAGCTTTAGGAAAAGCAATAGCCATAAAAGTGAAGAGTGGAATGTCACAGCAAAGGCTGAAGGACCCATACACTTCATGGACAACGCTGGCTGTTGGGATACCAGCAAAGTTGGTGAAAGCATTTTTACATTATTTCTTGCATATCATCCTGACTAGTGCTTCCCAGGCTTAGGCAGCAGCCAGCAATTATTTTTCCCAAAATGCACCTTTATTTTCTTTCAAATGAAACTGTGTAAGTGCAGTCTCCATCCGGACATATGAACGACCATGCTTTGCCAGTTGACTGCACATACAGTGCTAGGTGGAGCGCCGAGCGAGGATGGCCACGCTGGATGAGTGGAGCAGAGCAGAACAGGCAGCAGCTGGAGACCTGGCTGCCCTCCATCTCGGGGCCAAAGCATGTTTGATAGTGCTTGTGTGCAGGACAGGAGACTGGAGCCAGGAGGCCATGCAGATAAGATCTCAAATAAGGGAACTGACCATTTCTGATTTTGAACTCTGAATGCAGCAAGCATTAGGCCAAGACCTTTCTAATTCAGCAGTTTCAGAGGAACTGTTGTGAAGAAAAGAGAGCCCAATCTGTGGTGATTACTCATGGGCAGGCAGACAGGTTCTGTGTCTGGACTCTTGGCTGAGGCTGGTGGATTATTCCAGTCCCTGCAGCCAGAGGCAGCCCATTTGGCAGGTTTTTCTGGTGACTTTTCCAACAGCCTTTTTTATCCACAAGTGCCAAGCTGCTGAGGACTGGAGCGGCCCAGTCTTAACCAGGCACTAGCCAGCCTGTGTCTGTCTGGGTCCTGTTGGTGCTGAGGAGGAGGGGCGGCTCCAGCCCACCCTGTTCCTGTCCCGGGACCCAGCCTTGGCTGCTGCTGCCTCTTCCAGGGGACAGCTGGGCACTGCTGGCTGGGTGCCCCCCGCTGCTGATGGGAGAGGAGCGTGCAGAAGGGCTTCTCCTTCTCCCAGCACACAGCCATCCACCCTGGCAGCAGCAGCCTTAGTGCAGAAAATGAAGGAGAGAAATGCAAAGTTTCTCACCAGTGTTAAAATTGGCACGTTGACATGATTGTGGTAACTCCTTGATGGCCTGCGTTACATCCACAAGTAATTCTGCATTGTTTGTTCTGTGGGGATCAGCTGCAGATATTTTGTGCTTGAATATTTGAAAAGTTTAAAATGTGATTGGAAATTGATGCATAGGATACATACGTAGTTAACACAAATATATTTTTAAAACTCTGTTATGAATGGCCTGATTGAGGAGTGAAGATCATACTGAGAGATTACAAAAAGGTTTTCTTGATTTAGGTAGAAGCAATATAGAACCGTAAAAATGATAAATAACTGTGGCAGCACCAGCAACTTCTGACTAAATCTGCTGATGGCAAGAAAGTTTTCCTTTTGGCTCAAAAGCAGTTGATAGGCTATATCTTCTATATTTAGTGCCATATCAAAATATGCATATTTATCTTTAAGAGGTAGCATCATACCCTAGCTTCACGTGTTTCTGTTGGTAATGAATCAATTCCGAATTTTTCTTCAGGAACTTCTGGATTTTAAACTATTACTGGAATTCTGTTGTTTAAATTGTAGTGAGCATTCCTAATTCCTTCAAACTCCTTCCAGCCTTTTAGCTCCAGCAAAATTTAACTCTGTGATAGAGGGTCAGTTTCTTTTTCACAGCAATTCACTCCGATAATTCCATGCTTTGGAGTAGTAAATGTACTTTTAAAAATATTGCTAGCTTCTGAGCTTTGAGAGGTACTGTGAAGAATATGAAGGTTTCTGTAGTCATGCTTTTATTTTTATATTTTTCCTTCATTTGATCAGAGTACAGGACCCTTTTTTTTAAAGGAGACAGGAAAAAAGCCTATTATATTGAATAAATCATATTTCAGTGAAATACTATTGTTTATGTGTCCCACTCCCCTCTAGTGAATAGAAGTGGAACTGCTCCATCTCCTGCCATGCCATGGACCCCCAACTACAACTGGATTATGGAAATTTTCTTCAATTTTCAGTGACAGAGAATTATCTTTTTCAGAGTTGAACAACGTGAACTTTTTTCTGCTCTTTTTATTAAGGACAAACCGGACCTTCATCGCAAAGCGTGCCAAGTTTGCAAAATTCAGTCCTTTGCACACACATAATGTCCAAGTAAATAGAAAACTAACTTCAATAACAACAAAACTGTATTAGTTATTACTGCTGTGACTGTATATCACTGGATTTGAGTAATAGTGTCATGCTTCTTCCCCAGTTTACATTCATACAGCATTTATTTTAACAATGTGTACTTTTTTTCTTGGTTGTTGAATATATATTTATTTAGTAATTTTAAAATTTCCATGATAGGTTGATATTTGCTTTATTAAACCTTTAAGTAATTGATACCAATGCTAGAGTGGTTTGGTCTCAGATGGGTACACAAGCCAAGATAAAAATATCAATCCATATATTTTCACATGGACAGTTTTGTTTAACAGGTAAATATTCTAATATAAACCAGAGGAAGCCAGCATTACAAAAGTTGTGTGTGCGTGATAAATATTCTGTCAAATGCCAGTTAACAAGATGTCAAGTGTGGGGTTTCTCTGGCTGAAGGCCAGTCATACAGCGCAGTAGTTGCCCTAGTCTGTTCTTACCACCCATGGAGAGAAATACATGCATTTAGATCTCCATTCATCTCCTAATGTACACAACTAAAATATGCTTATGTTCAGAAGCTGATTGTTTCTATTGACTGTATGTTACAGACACCTCAAGCTAGCATGAGGTGAATCCTGTATGCTGTGGTCTGAAAAAATCTGTTTGCTGCTTTGCTCTGTAATTGTGCCATTTATTGGCATAAGAATGTGTCATTAATCACAGAATCACAGAATATTTTTGGTTGGAAGGGACCTTTGAGATCATCAAGTCCAACCAACAAAAAAAAATAAATCAAAATCCCAGAACACCGAACACCAAAACCAAACCAAAACAAACGCCTGCAACCACACCCCACCCCACCCACAAACAGAAACCAACAATCTCGGGCACTAGAGCATGCCCTGAAGTGCCATGTCTACACGTTTCTTAAATACCTCCAGGGATGGTGACTCCACCACCTCCCTGGGCAGGCTGTTCCAGTGCCTGACCACTCTCTCAGTAAAGTAATTCTTCCTGATATCTAATCTAAACCTCCCCTGCCCCAACTTCAGACCATTTCCTCTGGTCCTGTCATTATTCACTTGGGAGAAGAGGCCAACACCCACCTCTCTACAACCTCCTTTCAGGTAGTTGTAGAGGGCAATGAGGTCCCCCCTCAACCTCCTCTTCTCCAAACTAAACATGCCCAGTTCCCTCAGCCTCTCCTCATATGACTTGTCCTCCAGACCCCTCACCAGCTTGGTGGCTCTCCTCTGGACACGCTCCAGCACTTCAATGGCCTTCCTGTAGTGAGGGGCCCAAAACTGAACACAGCACTCGAGGTGAGGCCTCACCAGTGCCGAGTACAGAGGCACGATCACCTCCCTACTCCTGCTGGCCACGCTATTCCTTATACAGGCCAGGATGCTGTTGGCTTTCTTGGCCACCTGGGCACACTGCTGGCTCATGTTAAGCCGGCTGTCCACCAATACCCCCAGGTCCTTTTCTGCCGGGCAGCTTTCCAGCCACTCTTCCCCAAGCCTGTAGTGTTGCATGGGGTTGTTGTGACCGAAATGCAGGACCCGGCACTTGGCCTTATTAAACCTCATCCCATTGGCCTTGGCCCATTGATCCAACCTGTCCAGGTCCCTCTGTAAAGCCTGCCGACCCTCAAGCAGATCAACACTCCCACCTAGCTTGGTGTCATCTGCAAACTTACTGAAGGTGCACTCAATCCCCTTATCCAGATCATCAATAAAGATATTAAACAAGACTGGCCCCAAAACTGAGCCCTGAGGGACACCACTGGTGACCGGCCGCCAACTGGATTTCACCCCATTAATTACAACTCTTTGGGCACGGCCATCCAGCCAGTTTTTTACCCAGTGAAGAGTACACTTGTCTATGCTATGATTCGCCAGCTTCTCCAGGAGAACGCTGTGGGGGACGGTGTCAAAGGCCTTACCAAAGTCCAGGTAGACAATGTCCACAGCCTTCCCCGCATTGAGAAAGCGGGTCACATGGTCATAGAAAGAGATCAAGTTGGTTATGCAGGACCTGCCTTTCATAAACCGATGCTGGCTGGCCCTGATCCCTCGGCTGCCCTGCACTTGCCGTGAGACCTCACTGAAGGTGATCCTCTCCATGATCTTTCCCGGTACTGAGGTCAGACTGACAGGCCTATAGTTTCCTGGATGGTCCTTCCAGCCCTTCTTGTAGATGGGCGTCACATTGGCCACCCTCCAGTCATCTGGTACCTCTCCTGTTGACCAGGATTGTTGATAGATAAGGGAGAGAGGCTTGGTGAGCTCTCCCGCCAGCTCTCTGAGTACCCTTGGGTGAATCCCATCTGGCCCCATGGACTTATGCGTGTCCAGGTGCATAAGCAAATCATTAACTGCTTCCTCCTGGATTACCGGAGGGTTGTTCTTCTCTCCATCCTTATCTTCCAGCCCAGGAGGCTGAACACCCTGGGGGTAGCTGGTCCGACTACTGAAGACAGAGGCAAAGAAGACATTAAGTATCTCAGCCTTCTCCTCGTCCTTGGTCGCAACGTTTCCCCCCCGCATCCAGTAAGGGATGGAGATTCTCCCTGACTCTCTTTTTGTTGACGTATTTATTAAAACTTTTTTTGTTGTCCTTTATATTAATGGCCAGGTTGAGTTCCAGCTGGGCTTTTGCCTTCCTAATTTTTTCTCTGTATAACCTAACAAGATCTCTGTACTCCTCCTGAGTTGCCTGTCCCTTCATCCAAAGATAATAAACCTTCCTTTTTTCCCTAAGTCCCGTCAAAAGCTCTTTGTTCAACCGGGCCGACCATTTTCCCCTCCCTTTAATTTTGCGCCTCATGGGGACAGCCTGCTCCTGGGCCTTTAGGATTTCCTTCTTGAAGAGCATCCAGCCTTCCTGGACCCCTTTGCCCCGCAGGATTATCTCCCAAGGGACCCTCCCAACCAGGGTTCTAAACAGGCTAAAGTCTGCCCTCTGGAAGTCCAAGGTGGAGGTTTTGCTAACCCCTCTCCTTACCTCACTAAGAATTGAAAACTTGACCATTTCATGATCGCTAAGACCAAGACGGCCTCCGACCTCCACATCTCCCACTAGCCCTTCTTTGTTTGTGAAAAGTAGGTCTAGCGAGGCACCTCCCCTGGTAGGCTCTTCTACCAGTTGTGTCAGGAAGTTATCTTCCATACACTCAAGGAACCTCCTAGACAGCCTGCTCTCTGCTGTGTTATATTTCCAGCAGATACCCGGTAGGTTGAAGTCCCCAACCAGAACAAGGGCTGGCGATTGCGAGACTTCAGCCAGCCTCTTACAGAATACTTCATCAACCTGCTCATCCTGGTTGGGTGGTCTATAGCAGGCTCTGAACACAAAATCCCCCTTGTTAGCCTTCCCCTTCATCCTTACCCACAAACACTCAACTTCATCGTCACTGGAATCTAGCTCTGTACAGTCAAAACACTCCCAAATGTACAGAGCCACACCCCCTGCCTCTCCTTCCTTGCCTATTCCTTCTGAAGAGCTTCTAGCCACTCATCGCAGCATTCCAGTCATGACTGTCATCCCACCATGTTTCTGTGATGGCAACTACGTCATAGCTGTCCTGCTGCACCATGGCTTCCAGCTCATCCTGTTTCCAGCTCATCTGAGAATCAAACCTGTAATTCAGCTGTGTTCTTAAAGGATGGCAGATGTTGCAAACAACAAAGCTAAAATCATTTTTCTGTTATTTTTAACTGAAAAAAGTGTAAAAAAATATAAGGCCAAATCCTCTGGCATCTAGTTAGGCAAAACTCACACTGGGATTTGTGAACTCTAGCTTTTTTTTTTATTATTTACAAACTGTGCTGTGTATCACCGCAGCTCCTATTTTCTTCCTTTGTAACATACGGATAAAGTCCTGTTTGTTATTGCACAGCACTTTGAGAACTGTGAACTGTGGTTGAGAAGTGCTGTTACAGAATTATTAATAAAAGTGACCTCTTCTGTTTTCCAGAGAGATCAGTGCTTGCCCAGCCGATATTTGTTTTTGAAAAGAAGGACTGTTCTTTGAAGGTAAGAAGCCTTTTTTTTTTTTTTTTTTTTTTTTAATTGATAAAAAAATGCTGAGACATGAGAATTCCATAGACAGTGATGCTAGCAGTAATAAAAGATTTTAGCCCAGGTTAAGACTTATAATAAATGGTTTCAAAATAGAACAAGGAAAAGTAGAAACTAGAAACAAGACTGCTTTTAATGCATATATACTGGATTGATATGATTTGTGTCCTGGTCTAGAAAATGTCAGTTCTATTCTCCTTGACCTTTCCACGCTTTTATTTTTTTCCAGCGGCCTGCAGAAGACCCAGTTTGCAAAGCTGAAAATGGTAATAACCACCTCATTGAAATAGATTTGGGTTGTTCACAGGTCTGACTGTTGCCTGTGAAAATAGTGTTTGGACCCTTACTTTGTATGAGCAGGGACAAATCCCTGTTAGTAGACTAAGACTACGTGGGTTGTAGAGCCACCTACTATGTCCTACTATATATGTCCCTGTCTTACCTCAAGAATTCTTCCATCTTACCTCTCATATTTAGCAGAAAGGCAAACTCCAGAAGCCCTGAAAAGTGGCAAGTATTCTCATCATCTGTATGAGCTCCTAGGTGCTCTTTTCTATTTGTTCAGGCTACACTATAATGTAACTTTGCATTCTTAATGTCTTCTGAGCCTGTGGGCTCTTAACTGATTCTAAGTGCTTGATTTAGGTTCCCTGAACTTAGTAGAAGTAAAGAAGGCTCCTTAGGGCTTTGTGCCAGGTGTTGACTGAGATTCCAAAGCCCTCATGCTTTGGAAACTGCCTTAAAGCTCTTCCTCTAAGTCATTTGTAGAATTTACTGTGTTCAGTTTTTAATTGCGTATTACAGCATTGTGCTCAAATCTCCTGCCAGTCTGTCCCTGCAGAACATTATATTTACTTTTCTCTAGATTCTATTTGTTGTTCCAGAAAGCGTGCAAGATCATCATCTTTTACTTTCCAGAAGTCTGACTCTCAGTCTAACAAAGGTATGGCACTTAGCTCCAGTCGTGTTTTAATTACTATAACACTGTATTCTCATCTGCTGAAGAAGAGAAGGACTTTTCTTTCGTTTCTGCACTGTAGAAATGCTGCAAGTCATGAAAACTTAAACATTGATATAAACTTGGTGGTAATTTCAAATAAGTCCCCTGTTAAGTAAAAATGTATTAGTATTCCATACTTACATAATATGACATAAAGTAGTGAAAAATCTGTATATTCTGTATTGTTTCCTTGAATCGAATCCTCCTTGCACAAGGGAGGAGAAGGGCTGGTTTGCCTTGGTTATGGAAGAGATTGGTGTTCCCTGGGCAGTCCTTGAAAATGTAAAGCAGTTTCTAGAAGGGCCCCTCCCGTACAGCCAACAGCTGATATGGAAGGCCTTTTAAGGACTATGTATTGCTTCCATGGGAAATGCATGCAAGTCACTGAGACTACTGTGCAGAAGGACTGATCTGTTTTTTATGGTGTTTAACATATGGATGGGACATATGGATGGGACCAGAAAATTATTTCTGAATTCAGGCATTAATATGTGTGCACTATATTCTATCTAGTCCTATGACACACCTGAATTAAGAGGTATTTATATAAGTAAGAGGATTTAACATCAGCTAGTTTGGTTTACTCTGGAAATTATACTGAGATCATGCACAGAATCATAGATACAGTAGAAATTTTAGGGTATGCCTATACCAAAAAATAAAGCACAGTGCAGGAGGGAGCTTGAGTGTTTGAGCTCTTGATTGTCAGCACTGCTTAACTGATAACTCATTCCCTGATTCTGTTTTGAACCTCGCCAATTGTTGGTCTGCAAGACAGAGCTGTTACCAAGTGGACTAGCTGTAAGCAGTGTGCCTGAGCCAGGCTGTGCTACTTGGACTCAGAGACCTCTCTGATTCAGCAGTATAGGCATAACCTAACAGTCTACTTCAGAAAACTGATAGTTAGCAGGCAATAATTTATTCTACTCCCAACGAAGACATGATATCAAATTGTCTAACCATAAAATTAACCTTTTTTTTTATCTCCGAACAAGTGATAATTTCAGTCTCTTATCCTTTCAGATGCAAGTCTCGCTCAGAAAAGAGGGAGATCATCTTCCTTTACTATCCTTCCTACCTTCCCTCCCTCTCAGCCAGGTAATTAAAAAAAACCCAAAACAACCCTGCAAAAACCCCAGCAAAAACAGTAAATATTTATGCAGAAAAGTGGGTATTAGCTAAAATAAAGAGGTGTACAGAAATGCGTTTTCGGCAGGACCAAGCTGCAGTGCATTGGACTAACCTGGTATTTGGACAGGAGAAAGGAATGTTTTAGGAGGAGTACTGGCAGTTCAGTAGATGAAATGGGTTTTACATTTGTTGTTAGGGAATCCTGCAGTGCTGGGGAGGAATCTTTGAGTAATTTGCAAAGAGGCATTTAGACAGTGTGGTACAAATTGAAAAAACAGAATGGAGTTAAAGTAATTACATGAATTAGTTTGCTTGCAACTTACTGGTGATGGTGCTTGTAGGAATATAATTTTCTGTCCTAGGAACCTGTCTTTCACCTACCCAGAAACCCTGGGAGTATTCTTACCACTAATGGGAACAATGGGGTGGTCTTAAATCCTACACTAAGTCTCTTACCAGAAACAGGTCCTTGGCAGACATTGGCACAAACAATCTCAAGAGAACACAGCATTTACAGCAACAAACTACACACTTTCGGAGGTGAATAAGTAGTGATTGTGCATAGACTTATCAGTTGCGTTATTTTACAGGATGTAGTATGTTGTTGCTATCACTTTCTGGCTGATGTTTGGTATCATTATTAAAACAGTGAAAGCATCAGTGGTGCATTGCCATCCTTATAGTAAGTTGTGAAGGTCTTTTTACCAGAATGGGTTAGGGCACATTTATTTATTCCCATGTTCTTGGGCCTCATTTACTCATCTTAAAAATCATAGAATCATAGAATCATCCAGGTTGGAAGAGACCCTTGGGATCATCGAGTCCAACCATCTACCCTTCACTACAAAGTTCTTCCCTATATCATATCCCCCAACACCACATCTAAATGTCTCTTAAACATATCCAGGGATGGTGACTCAACCACCTCCCTGGGCAGCCTATTCCAATGCCCAACCACTCTTTCTGTGAAAAATTCTTTCCTAATGTTCAGTCTAAACCTACCCTGCTGGAGCTTGAAGCCATTCCCTCTTGTTCTGTCATTAATTACCTGTGTGAAGAGACCAGCACCAACCTCTCTACAGTGTCCTTTCAAGTAGTTGTAGAGAGTGATGAGGTCTCCCCTCAGCCTCCTCTTCCTCATACTAAACAGTCCCAGCTCTTTCAACCGCTCTTCATATGATTTGTTTTCCAGGCCCTTCACCAGCTTTGTTGCCCTCCTCTGCACTCGCTCCAGCACCTCGATATCTCTCTTGTATTGAGGTGCCCAAAACTGGACACAATACTCGAGGTGTGGCCTCACCAGTGCTGAGTACAGGGGCATAATCACCTCCCTACTTCTGCTGGTAAAGAGACTGGAGCAGATAGCATTGCCATTTCAATAGTTTTTGCAAACCAGCAGCACCTGGTTTTCAAAGCTGAAGAAGGACTTTATGAGTTTAAAACATCTGTTAATATCCAAAAGACTTCTGTCTCTGACATAGCCAGAAAACCCATGGTGCTTTCTGTGCTGAAGTCTACCCACCTGTAAAATGGAAATGGTAACAGTTACCTCAGAGATCTTGTTTAGATGGATAGGTTGGAATATTGCTTGGGTACTACCGAAATGGTAATAAATGAATAATTAAAATTTGCTATTACTCATTATTTAAGTTTAAATTCCTTGTTCTGTAGTAAAGAAGAATAACATATTCATGAGCTCAACTCTTCTTCAAAGAAACCCTGACTTGAGCAAAAGCACAAAAGAAGGTAACTTTCATTGCAATATTTGTTCACTGTAGTTCCACAAAGGTTTAACAGATACAGAAGACATGAAAATTACTTTCATGCGTCTGCAGGTGCAGGATTGCATTTAAAATATCATAAGACAGGTCTAACAGAAAGCAGTAAATATAAAGATATATTTAAATACGTAAGTACAAATATATTTTAGAAGTATAAATATACATATTATTGTATATAATGCTATACCTTTTTATTCTGATAGGATAACAGGGGTTGGTGTCACTGCAGAGTTGTGGTTTTTAGAAGGGATTACAATTTTTCAGAATATGTAGCAAGTCAACAACAATAAATGTTATTTAAATACGCTTTGAAGCTTTCAGTTAAAGAGGCAGGACATATGAAGAAAAAGTCTCAGTTTAAATATTTTTTTTCACCTTTGTATTTATGTTTTCTTTATATTTTGCAAGCATCCTTGTCCCAAAGTCAATTGCGGAATGTCATTAGACCTGCCATTTTACAACCCCCACAAGCCCTGACCTGTCCTGAAAATCCTGTAGTATCTCAAATAACTAAGAAAGAAGCACCTGTTCAGGTAAAAAGAAAAGTGATTTTCCTGGCTAATATATGTTTGCAGCTCAAATTAAAAAAAAAAACAAACAGTGCGGTTGTAAGGCAATTAATTATACCACTGTGTGATTTTCAAGAAAGTTCTTAATATCGGTTTCAGTGGAATCAATGGATCACTGACATGGTGTGAATTATTCAGCTGGTGCTGAGTGTGTTTGAAAAAACTTCTTTTCTCTGCAGGCTGTCTCAACTTTCAGATAGCAGGGTTCTGTGGGCAAATCAGCTTTGGGGGTCTTTTGGATTTTGTTTATTTAGGAAGTAACCTTTTAGTATTTTGATTAAGGGCTCTGGTTTAGTACACAGCTGGAGGAAGTTCTGCCAACTACCATGTATAGATATATGTATATACACACACCTCAGCGACTCAGGACTTCTACCAGATCAGTTTGTAGCAGAAAATAAGCTTGGTCTAATTAATTAATCTGGTTTTATTATTCCTAGCTATCTGAAGACAGCTCTTATTCCTCAGCTGAGAACTCAGTAAGTTCCAAAACAGCAGAGAGGTCATCTACTACCATAAATCTTTCTAGCTCTAAAACAGCACAGTAAGTTTTTATTTATTGTATTTCTACGCCGTTTTGTCACTTGGCTTGTGGCATATCCTTATGTCTTACATGGTACTGAGCCCGTGCTATCTACACCCACACAGTGGTCACTGGTGTTTGTGTGTGGTGCCAGGATTTGTGAGTACTGATATGAGTTCTGTATGCCGTAAGAAATGGGCTCCTGCCAGGAATTAATCTCTGTTGGACAGTTTGTTTCTCATTAGCAACCCCAAAGCCAGAAACTGTTTTGGTTTGCCACCTCATACAGCTTTGGCAGTTCAAAATATGTCCTGGTTTTGAATGTTTACAGTCATCTTTGTTGTCACTTTGGGCAACTCTCTTCTGATTGCATAGCTGCTGCATCTCATAAACAGGTATAGAGAAACTCAGGAATTTCCAAAATATGTCAGCATATTGAACCCAGAAAACATGAAGAAAACCATACAGGACTGATTTGGAAGACAAGGTGAATGCTGCAACTGATGCTCTACTTCCATACACACTAGTGTTTCTGGGATGAACAACTAGCTGTGATGATTGTGATAGGGTGACATCTTTGGGTTGACCAGCATGGACTTCAGAATTTCTGCATGAAGAAGTGGACTTCCTTGGACTAGGTCGTTGCCCCATGTCCTGCCTCTGCATAAAAGAGCTCATAATGGTGAAACAGTGGGCTGTCACCTCTCCTGGGAGACTGGCTCATGAGAATGCTAGGTCTGTGGTTAGCCAGCAGGTTATCTTGTGGGTATTGATACTGCTGATGATGGTTGATAAGCGTTACTTAGCTGGAAGCTGTGAGCACCAGGCATACACCTGAGATCAGTTCTGGTGAGAGAATGACATTTCAAAATGGCAAGGGCCACCGATAACACATTTGTGATGTTGCCTTCTTTTCCCCTCCCACCTAAAGAGGGCAGAGAACATGTTAACTGCAAAGGAGTCTGTCCAGTCTTCCTCAAGGTTGGATGTGTCACACAGGAAAAGATTCCTGCACACAACATTTGGGACCACAGTACTCTAGTTTCAAATGTCTCTAGTTTCTGTTTTTTAGCTCTTCTGGAGTGTTATCCCTACTAAGTTGCTACTGGAGCAGCCTAGTGAATTTCAGTGGGGAGTTTTCTTAAGGATAAGAAACTCATTAGTTTAAACACACTTCAGATTCTCCGTTCATGGCCCAAAACATGTATGAAAGGCTTCAAGGCTGAAAAGAGATGGATTTTCTGATTTATCTTTCTTACTTGCTCTTATTCTTAGCAACACATCGAGCACGAGAATGTTAAAGAATATTTTTTTCCTTAAGTGTAAAATGGAGATAGCTTGTACTTGGGAATTTCTTCATCCTGTGTGAAGAGATTTCAAGCATACTGTACTTGTGAACACAGAAACTAAGTTTTAGAGCCAATAATCAAAGTGCTGGCAACAAACCCAGCTTATTAACAGGAATGGGCCTGTGTGATCCTCATGAAGTTCAACCAAGCCAAGTGCAAGGTCTTGCACCTGGGTCAGGGCAATCCCAAGCACAAATACAGGTTGGGCGGAGAATAGATTGAGAGCAGCCCTGAGGAGAAGGACTTGGGGGTGTTGGTGAATGAGAAGCTCAACATGAGCCAGCAATGTGCACTTGCAGCCCAGAAAGCCAACTGCATCCTGGGCTGCATCAAGTGTGGCCAACAGGGCAAGGGAGCTGATTCCACCCCTCTACTCTGCTCTGGTGAGACTATACCTGGAGTACTGTGTCCAGCTCTGGAGTCCTCAGCACAGGAAGGACATGGACCTGTTGGAACGGGTCCAGAGGAGGGCCACAAAGATGATAAAGGGCTGGAGCACCTCTCCTATGAAGACAGGCTGAGAGAGTTGGGGTTGTCCAGCCTGGAGAAAAGAAAGCTCCGGGGACACCTTATAGCGGCCTTCCAGTACCTAAAGGGGGCTACAGGAGAGGTGGGGAGGGACTCTTTATGAGAGAGTGTATCAATAGGACGAGAGGTAATGGTTTTAAATTGGAAGAGGGGAGATTTAGATTAGATACTAGGAAGAAATTCTTTGCTGTGAGGGTGGTGAGGCACTGGAACAGGTTGCCCAGAGAAGCTGTGGATGCCCCATCCCTGGAGGTGTTCAAGCCCAGGCTGGATGGGGCTTTGAGCAACCTGGTGTAGTTGGAGGTGTCCCTTCCCATGGCAGGGGGGTTGGAACTCAATGATCTTTAAGGTTCCTTCCAACCCAACCATTCCATGATTCTATAATTAATATCCTTTGCATGACATATGTTAAGCCCTCCCAAGGGGGATAAATGATCTAGAAGAGCAGATAAGTGGCGCTCAAGTATGCAGTTTGTGACAGAACATCAGATCATCTTCCTGCCAAGTTTTCCTCCTGGAACAGAAAGAGACAAGAACATGGATGGTTTTGCCTTTGGCAGCAAAAGATGCAGTGATTAAGCTCTACAGAAAGCATGAACAACCTATAAGCCTTTTGTAAAAGAATCTCCAAAAACCAGGAACAGGAACAACTTCCACAAGAAGTTTACTGGGACTTTTCTAGTGACTTGTATGAAAAATGGATCCTGTTAGTTTAAAGTGGCTATGTAATTAGCAGGTCAATCACAACTCTACTTATATTAGAATATTCTTGAATGTAATTCACAAATAATGCACTTTTTACAACTTGTGACTATATCACTATTTAAAAATGCATTCACCACCTTCTTTTTAAACCTCCTGAGAGGTAAGAAGCTAACTGAGAGAAGTTAAACTCAGGGTGGCAATGCAAAAATGTAAATTAATATTTTTTAAAACCTGAGGCACTAAGAAGGAAAAAGGGACAGAAAAGAAGGACAAGTGTTGTTTTATTGTAGCTTCTGCCCAAACCAGTCACACTCCAGATCCTAAACATAAAGCGATTTACCTACTGTACAAAATTTTTTCCCAAATCTATATCCCCAAACAATAATTGGCCAGTACCAAAGGATTGCAAGTATTTAGTTTTCTTCACTTTTCATTTTAAGTGTACCTACGGAACAGGTAATTGAAAAATGGAAAGAAGATCTTTCTTCCCTGTTTTAGTTATGCCTTATCATAAGCCATCTGCTATCATACCTTTACATTTTTGCAGTATTTATGTGAATTGAAAGTGTGTGCATTAGAATACACTGCCTCTCAGCCTTTCCAAGATGTTAGGTGGATGACCAAGGAGTGCCTGTAAGGCACTGGGGAGGGTATCAGGGCTGGACCAACATAAAGGGAAAATTGTTTATTGTTGGTAGTCTTTTGGTGGAGCAAAAGGAAACAGGAAACTGGCACAGATAGAGTGATGCACTTCACTCATAAGAGAGAAGCAGCAATATATTTATTAATATAAAAGCGATTTAACAACATTTGATAGCAAATGTGACAGTGTTTTAACAAGGTTCGATGGCAATGTGCACTTGGTTATTTACTGCAAGGAGGACAGGGTCAGACAGAATTGTCAGGGAGACCCTCCCATTGAGTCGAGGTTCAGAGAGGACCCCCTTTGCTTTCTAAACTCCTTCTCAGAGAGGATTCTGTGTAAGGCTAGATCCAATCCTAGTCCCAGACCTGGTCAACGGTTTGTGTCTAATGGATTATATGTGCTCAATCAATCTAAGATATAATGTTAGTGAAGCTTCAAAGTTTAGCACGCTATAAACCACTTACTGAGAATTTGGCGTGACAAGGAATTTCTCAGCCTTGAGAAGTAACCTTGAGAGACCTCCCTACCCAAGGGGAGACCCAGGCATGCAGCCCTCTGCTGTAGGAGAGCTCAAAGGGCTCTTGGGCTGTTTTTTGGGGTAAGATTATTGATTTATAGTCATATTTGCATACTGATTAAATATGCTATTTTCTTCTAGTCATATTTGCATATGGACCACAGGTGTTAGTTTCTTCCAAATTTGGGTTGAGTACCAGTACTGTGGTCAGGTGGGTGCATTGCTTAAATTAGCCCTTCGCTGTTGTGTTATCTGTCACCCTGAAACCACGTTGAGCTGGCTGCAGCCATTGCGACCAGATGCACTCATTGTGACTAGCACGGGTGGTTATTGCTTGGGATATGAGTTACAGGAGATAAAGGTCAGGTTGAGGAGTGGAGGGAGCACACCATCACAGAAACAAATGTAACTCATTAAAATTTCTGGAGTAAGACATTTCCCTGAGGAGGAGGCTTCTTGTTCTTTGCTTTTAAGGAACATCCTCAATAATCTTCATTAAATACAATGTGATACTCTCTATTCCTTTTGTGAAGTGTTATGTAGAGAGTAATCTCAGATTCTGAAAGAATTTGGCTACTTGCTTATTTTTTGTTCGTCTTTAATGTAAGGTGTGGTAAAGTAAATGCATGAACTTACTTATATTCTTTACAAGGTTCTAAATAGTTCTAAATCACATTCTTATGTTAATTTGTTCCCACAGAAGTCAGTCATTTGAAGGCAGAAGTGTACATAACAACAGCAATTCTGATTTTGTGTTTGGAGAAAACATGGTTGAAAGAGTTTTGGTAAGATCTGTAAATGCTGACAATCTTTTTATCAAGGTTAATGTACTTATTTTTTTTTCAGAGATTGATTCTTTTTAGCTCCTCTTGTTCTTTTAAAGATATGAGTAAATATGATTCCAATGACTGTTGAGGAGAAAATGTCTAAATATTTGCTGCAGAAAGGGTAGGCATCCCTATCTTCCCCATCCTAGATAGGTACTCTAATTACTAACTCATGCCAGTATGCACTTCTTCTCTTTCACTCATTTTTGACCTGAAAAAGGGGGTTTTATATGTTCCATGTAAAGTGGGACAGACACAATACAAAATAAAAGAATGTGGGCTCCAATGCTGTAATTGTTTCCATCATAACTGTCAAGAGATGGGAGAAATTAGTATGAGGGAAAGATTGAACACACGTCCTAGATAGCGTCCGTGTTAAACTATATTGAGCATGCTGTGAGGCAGCTTAATGGATCCAGTCCTGAAGGAAACTGAGAGAAAAAGGTGGTTCCTAAGCTCAGGACTGCACCGTTTAAAATGGAATTGAAACTCAGTTTGTAGTAGAAGTAGAATGAAAACACTACACATATCTGTCAGTGAAAAAGCTTGGCAACCGTAGGTCTGGGTCATGACTTCTGACCAGGATTTATTTGTAAGGTAGGAGTTGAGCCACTGAGCATTGTCAGGAGCCAGAAACATTTATTTAGAAATGCCTGAGAAACTTCAGCTGCAAAAACTGAAGGTGATGGAAGTTTTTAATTCCTCTGAAGTTAAGCTTCTGATGTCTGGGAATTTTAAACTAGTCTTCTGGGGCTTAAGTGCTTAAACTGAAAATTAGCTGGTACTTAAACATCTAAGTCTTTCAGTGGATTTAAATCCTAGTCCAGGATCCATACAAAGAGGCCATTCTTCTTGGGGGAAGAATGATATCCTGATTTTATGATAATAAAATGACATGTACTAGAGACCGAAATTGTATTATTTGTGTCAGTTTTTACTCTTAAGATATTACAATTGCTAATATTCAGCCTAGCATGCATTAAATAGTTCAGTGTTCTATTTGATATAAAGTAGAATAGCCATTTTATTTACATAGGAGTTCTTATTTCCCCTGTTTTTTTTCAAGAGTCCTGAAAAACATCCCAAGTTGTGTAATGAAGCTGATTTATACAAAGGAGAAGTAACATCCATGTACATAGCATCTTTTCACGTCAGTTCACAAACAAGTAAGCATATTCAGCAAATAAGTACAGTTAGCTTTATTACTGTATGTTTTGCTGTATCTTACAGGATGTAAAATGAGTGGTGGTCAATAATAGTAATCTGTTCTCAAGTTGCACAGTCACTAGTGCACATGTAGTATGTGCCGAAATCTCTGTTCAGAAAGCAGCTGCAATTTGGTTTATGACATTTCAACTGGAGTAACTTCAGAATGCATGATCTAAGTTACTCAGGAAAGGATAGAGCTTTACAGATTATTATTATTTCCTACAGATTATTATGATTTATTATTTGAAAAAAAAAAAGCAGTGAACTTTGTGAATGCCTTTTAGACCGCATTTGTGAACTACAATTTTAAGCTGTTGACTGCTTGTATTTTGTGACTTTGCCATATTTGTATCCTAATTGTAGGATTGAAACTCCTATACAGATTTCAGGGGTTGTTTGTGACTCTGGTGTGAGCTTTTCTACTAGGCAAGCCATGTAAACTTCGGCTGTGAGGGAATGCCAAGTAGGCCCCTATCTTGGGCCCTCTTGTCAAATTTTGCACCCCTCTTTCCTAATGGATGCATTGAATCCTCTTACTTTGTATGAACATTCTTACAAGTGAAAAAAAAATAAATTAAAGCTGTGGAAAACATATATAGATTATGCAAGTATTCAAAATTTTGTAACAATCTTATTTCTTTCAAATCTTGCCCTTTCATGTTCCTGTCAACTGTTCATTGTATATTTGTTACTATTCTGAATATTGGGACATGTGTCTCTCATTATTTATTCATCTGCACAGCAATATGACAGACCAGTTTCATTTGGAAAATCAACTTCTAATTATATAGGGCTTGTTTCTGCAAGTTGTCCCTTGGGGCAAACCTCTACAACTGCAGAGAGCCTTGTTCAATTCAAAATGATCCTAAACAGGTGAGATATTTTGCAGTATCCCAGCCTTTTTCTTTTTCTCTTCTATTTACTGCTTTGGCCAAAAACTGATTAATAACACTAAATAATACCAGACGCCACCCGATGGCCACCATTACTGAGGCCACCCTATGTGCTAGTTTTGTTTTCCTAAAAATATTCCCTGTACAGAAAGGATTTCCTTTTTTTTTTTTTTCCCTACAGAAACAGCTTTGTTGAGAAATGCAACATTAACTGAATCAGCATCTGCTTGTATTTCCAAGCCTGTGGAGAAAATGCTGTTAGATAAAGTAGAAGTTATAACTGGAGAAGAAGCAGAACACAATGTATTACAGGTGTGTATTTCATAAAGCCTTGATGGTGAGCAGTTTCGTTGTTGAAAAGATCATCTAGATCTCTTACAGACTGCAGCAATCTGAAAATGACTTCAATTTATATTTTAAATTTTCACTTTTTAAAGGCATGGCTCTGCTAACCCATTTTTCTGTAAGCTGATAATTTATTTTTCATATTATATTTGTTCATTTTATAGTCCCTTTCAGTAAGTGAGTGCTTAGAACTTCATTCTACAGTTGTATTTTATAAGCATCTACACAGTATACTAGAAGTAACTAAAACTTCAAAATTTGAAGTGATTTGAGTGAAGATTTTTTTATGACATAACTTTATTGGGAAAAAAGCAATGTGTTGCAAAAGTAATTAGTTTTATAATTCATCTAAAATATCAATTATCTTTCTGGTCCAGCAGGACGTATCTTGCTATTCTTCATCTTCAAACTGTTATTTTCTCAGAAAATAGCAACAATGTATATGATTTTAAAAATCTTAACACTGAAAGTAGCATTATTTTATCATTGATTAAATCTTCTGTCTTGTCAGAACATGGAAGTTTTGTTGTCTTTGGAGTAGTACTCTCCTAGTAGTGGTACTGGACTGCCTAATGTTTCTAATAAGTGAGCAAGTAAGATTGTAGAACACTTGTAACAAATTCATCTGTGTTCGTGGGTATCACAGATGAAGAATTAATGAAGATGAAATAATTGAAAAAGTAACCTGGGATTCATGCTGAATGTTTTCCATGGCTAGCAGAAAATTTAGCATAGATGTGGGAGCCATTTTATTTTATGTAATAATGGTGATACATCTATGTATCTATCTTTGTATACAGGCATAGGGATGTATTAAAAGCCGTATCAAAAGGTATAAAAGCATACAGTTTTAGAACTGATAAAGTTAACATTGGCAGGCAATTTCCATCATGTATTTTTCTTTCAGATCAACTGCAAGCTCTTTGTATTTAATAAGCTTTCTTTAACCTGGATTGAAAGAGGCAGTGGATCCCTGAGGCTTAATGACACTTCTAGCAATAAGTGTGGAATGTTGCAGTCAAGGCTAAGTAAGAATTAAATAACCAAGTAGCACATACACAAAACATTAAATAACTTGTACTATTGCTGTCCAGAATAAGTTTATTTCAGATCATTTGAAACTGAGTATGTAGTTTTATTTAAGTCTAGTTGATGAGAACCTTTTTAACGTTGCCTGAAAAAGTTAGCTGCATTACAGACTGAGACACTGGGCACTTTTCACTCAGTTTGTACACTCACGCTTGCATGTGTTGTTAGGTTCTGTATATTTCTACTGCAATATCTTTTTAGCTCAGTCACCAGTCTGACAGTTTGCTCTTTGTTGATTCTTTTTTTCCAGGGGAGTTATTTCAAGTCACTTCCGGAATGTTGTTTTACTCTGTTGTCATTTTTTGTACTGTATTGCAGAGTTTCAGCAGATTATTTGCTTTGTATGCCATATGTATTGAAAGAAACTAATATATTTTGGTATTTAAAAAATAATAAAAATAAAAAACCTTACCATGTCAGGTTTAGATCAAATTAAAAAAAGTAATTCATGAAAATATTAGTTGTATACAGGTGGTAGAGAAAAATGTTGCAGTAAAAACGAAGATGGTTCCAATGACTTATCATATAAACCTTGTTATTTTAGTTATGCGAAATCAAGGCAGCTTGAGACTGATTCTCAACACCCGACTCTGGGATCAGATGGTTATAAAGAGAGCAAGCAGAAAAAGCTTGTGCTTCACTGCAACAGACCAAGAGGACCACTCTGTTCAAGTATTTCTAATTCAGGTAAGTAAGAGAGAAAAACCGCACCCAAATCCCCATTTCATTTAGGATTCTGAAGACTTGCTGAGGCTTTGGTTTTAGCAAATGGCCTTTTTTATGCTGTCAGGCCATGCTTAGCTTAGCTGTTATATGGCTTTTATTATGAAATGAGTTGGAAGTGTTGTCCCTTGGTATCTAAAAAAAAAATATCTGAAGATGGGATATGGCCTTACGACAGAAATTTCCAGACTGTTTCTCATTCTACTGATAGAATGGAGTCATTTCAGAGTCATATGCGGCAATTACTCTTTCTTACAGAAGCAGCAGTAAGAATTCTACTCACTTCTTAAGTAGTTGCATATTCATAAGTAACTTCAGTACAAGGGAGCAGCTTTCTGCTGTGGTTCTCAACACAGTGCTTGCAATAGTCCACCCAGTGTGGGACGTCCATTTTTCAGTTGTGCAATGTCACCTTATGTAAGACAATAGTCTTTGGAATCCTGGTTTTCTCTAGCATGGACTGATAAGTTGGGAATGGAAATGTAGTGAACTTAGTTGCAAATATATAGCACATATGTCCTAGGTTGGGAAGTGAGAGCATCCACCTGAGTTTAAGGATGTCTCCTATTTCCTCAGTAGACCCTTCTGGGAAGGGTTCAGCCTCCTGGGCAAGAAAAATGAATCACCACTTCCAGGAAGTGTCACATGTCCTATACAAGCAAAGCACCATTCATTTTATATGCAAGCATTGTAAGTCTGTCACTTCTAAGCAGTGATTGACTTAACTATGTCTGTGCTGCACAGCTGTGAGAATTAGAAATGTTCTAGACTTCCAGATGTGCTGCATTTTTTCTAGCATATATAGATGTAAACATTCCTTAGATTCTGTCCTGGCACTTCTGGAGAGTAAAAAAAGACATGGATTAGGAAACCAAGATACTTGACAACTGTATGTGTGTGGCAAGGGTTGCAGGAAGAGCTTCTACAGATGTTGCTGAAGCAGCTGGTATCCATCCCTATAGCTGGTATCCAGCCAAACTAACACTGGGACTCTTGAGTGTGGAAGACAAATTGGTCAATGTGTGGGACACCCAGCAGGCATCACTAAAGCCTCAGCACATAAATCAGGCTACTCTAGTAGTCAATGGAACCCACTCCTCCAAGACACCAGCAGATGTTTTTTAACTGCCATTTAAAATTGGTTTTCCCATGTCACATGAATGATTGATGCATTTGGTTCAGGGATATTATCCAAAGGGCTTCTCATGAGACAGGGACAAGAGTCATATAATGGTGACTACAAATGAGGCAGTCCACAAGACTCCATTAGGTTGGTCCTGTAGTATTCACCCAGGTTTGCACAAAGGGCTGACCCTGCCGCCTCCCCTTATGCTTGTTTCTCCCTCCTCGCTTTTGGTGGCGTTGGAATTAGTACACCTATGAGTGAGGCAGATCAGACAACTGATCTGCATTGGTTTGCTTGTTTTTTGACAAGTTAGCTTTTTACCTTGATTTTATTCACCTGTGATCACCCTAATGGTGGTCCTGGCACAATGGAGAGTTAGAAATGAAAAGTCAGAGGGTATATGGAGGTGAGTCCACCCCTCTTGGCAGAAGCTGGAGTTTGCATTAGATTAAAATGAGGAACTCTGGCTTTTGAATGAATAAGTAGAAAGGTACAGATAGAAAATACCAGACTGAATAGCTGCCTTTTTCATATTTATGACCCAACATTTTGTGAAAAGCCATGTTATCTTGAGAGCTTGGATTTGTCCATTGAGAATTGCATTTATAGTTGAGACACCTGAACAAATCTCAATTGCTTTCTTCTTTGCCTGGCTGGTGGGAGAGGATTGTTTGCTGCTGCAAGTCTGGGTAGCACAGAAAGCAACGCTGATCTGCTGCTGCTGCCCAATTCACATAGCTTTCCCACCTGTACACACCGAAATGTGTCATTTCAGTCCAAACAAGACATATTTCTTCCTGTTGCCAAGTGATAGAGATGGAAATTAGTCCACAGAATTCATAGAAGTGGCGAATTGGGCTACAGCAGACCATGTGCATTTACTCACCCTCTGGCAGATGATTTGCTTCATAAGACCATAAGAAGTACTCTGCTGGCACTTCTGACAGTGCCCAAATGCAGTGCTTCCAGGCACCACAAGCAAGCATGGCCCCATTGTATGGTCTGTTTACCTCATCGACCTCCAGTGTCTATAAGTGTTGTGTTAGGCATATGGAATCATAGAATCATAGAATAGTTAGAGTTGGAAGGGACCTTAAAGATCGTCAAGTTCCAACCCCCCTGCTCCCACTAGAGCACGTTGCTCAAAGCCCCATCCAGCCTGGCCTTAAACACTTCCAGGGATGGGGCATCCACAGCTTCTCTGGGCAACCTGTTCCAGTGCCTCACCACCCTCACAGTAACAAATTTCTTTCTGGTATCCAATGTAAATCTCCCCTCTTCCAATTTAAAACTGTTACCCCTTGTCCTGTCACTACATCTCCTGACAAAGAGTCCCTCTCCAGCTCTCCTGTAGGCTCCCTTCAGATACTGGAAGGCTGCTATGAGGTCTCCCCGGAGCCTTCTCTTCTCCAGGCTGAACAACCCCAGCTCTCTCAGCCTGTCTTCATAGGAGAGGTGCTCCATCCCTCTGATCATCTTCGTGGCCCTCCGCTGGACCCGTTCTAACAGGTCCATGACCTTTCTATGTTGAGGACTCCAAAGCTGGACACAGTACTCCAGGTGGGGTCTCATGAGCACAGAGTAGAGGGGTAGAATCAGTTCCCGCGACCTTCTGGCCACACTTATTTTTATGCAGCCCAGGAAGCGTGAGGTCATGTACACCTACTTGTTTCCTTTGCTATCTATTTTATGAAATGGTTGTCCTTGAATTTTTCTAATTCTTTTTTTAAAACTTTTATTACTACGTTTTTGGTCTGTTGTTTTCAGTTTGTACTATCTGTCCCCACTCTCTCCTGAGGCAGCAGATTCTAGAAGTTCTTATTCTGTGAAGAAGCATTTTCTTTTATGCTGAACTTCTACTGCTTTCATTAAGTGTACCCTAGTGCATTTGTTGTGTGGTCTGATGAACAGCAGTACCATATTCAGTTTATCCACCACTTTTAGAATTTTGAAAACCTTAGTTAAATCCCTTTCTCATCCTTCTCTTCAGACTGAAGAGTCTCAACTCTTCACAAGGAGCTGCACCACACCCTTCATCATTTTTGCTGCCCTTCTCTTTACTTACTTTAATTCTGCTATAACCTTGAGATGTGATGACCAGAACGGAATGCAGTACTCGGGACAGGGCTGCTTGAAGGTTTTATGTACTGGTAAAATGCTGCCTTGTCTAGTTCTCAGTACCCTTCTTGATGATGCTCATCTTCTGGTCTACAATAGCAGCTGAATTCATGGTATCTTTACATTTTATAATCACAAATAATTTTTCGTAGTTAAGTTTTAAAATTCTTATTTATTCTGTAAACCAAAATGCAATACATATATTAACATTTCAGTGCTTTATTACTTTTAGAATCATATTCAGGAATTGTCTGGAATATCAAGTACTCAGTACAAACTGAGCCATTCTTCAAGGGAAATAATATTTTTTAAGCTTATGTTTCCTGTAACTATAGATAAAATAATTAACAGCTACATATTATGAAACTCAGACCACTTCAAGAAACTTGACATTATTTGTATTTAAATTTATTTTCTGAAATGAATTAATAAGTGTGAATCTTAAATGGATTGTTTTGACTAAAAGGGAAAACCACAGCTCTTTCATTACTTTTGAAAATTTCTGCTAGATTATCTGTAAAAAATAGAGATTTTTCTCAGTAAGTTTGGACTGTATGCATTGTATGTTCTGCAGGCAAGCTCAAAAGACACCGGGTACCTGTATGTAGCAATACATCACCGCCTTGTGGCATTGCGAAGCTTTGCTGAGCAAGAGCCAGATGCTAATCAAGTAGACACAGAGACAGAAACAGCTTTTCAGCCACAAAACTGTGATAGCGATGATGAAGATGATGAAGAAATAAATCAAGTGAGCAGCAGCGGATCTGGTAAGCAGAAATTTTCTGGTTGTAATCCTTTCAGGATATTATCTTGTAAGCAATGAATATTGTACTTTGTTTTTCTTTTCATGCTGACTATAACTTCCATCTGTTACAGATACCCCTTTTAAGGTAGAAGAAGGTAATTCCTTTCCTTTGACTTACTACTGTTAAGATGCAAGGTCTTGCCAGATGAAGTATCTACATGTCTTTATAGCAGTTGAATAACCTTTTGACAGAAGGATGAGGGTTAAGAATTGTAATATTGTCAAGCTTTACCTAAAGCTTTCTTCAATATATTTAAGTAGAAATGCCTACAGGTATTAAGATACAAGTTGTTACTTGAGTAACTGAAAGCTGAAGCTAACGCATCAGCGATTAGGTAGTTACTAATGGCTTCAAGCATAATGTGTTTTCTAGGTTATTTATTATGCAGTGGTTAACTTAATTTAAAACACTGATTATTGATCAGCTGTAATAACTACCTTACTAGGTAATTTGCAGGTCAAGATTTACACACCAATTTTGCCAGCTTTCTTCAACATAACAAAAATGTAGGCTCCTCAAAGTGAACCACGCAACTAAAGATGAAAGGGGCAAGCTGCTGACTTAATCCTACTTTTTGTACTCAGAAAGCAAGGCAGAAACAGATGTCAGACTTAAAAGCTCTTGTATCTTAGCAAAAGACAAGTCATTTCTGGGGTGAATTCACTTGCTCGTGCCAAACTGCTACAGTGGATACAGGAGCTGCCAAATACATTTGCTTTTCTAACAGAAGGTCTAGACCAGACATGTTTGAGTTGCTGCTCATAGCATTAGTTTCCCTCGTCAACTGAATGATATTATAACCTCTTCCTTTTAACAACTATTCCACAATCAAGTCATGTACGAGTAATAGCAATGAGTGTTTGCTTAAGAAAACAAGTCTTTTTTCCCCTTTAGGCAAATAGATTGCAGTTTACAGTGCTTGTTCCCATCATTAATTGTTGTTTAACAACATTTCAGTAGTCTCCAATGCTCTAAACAAAGCATGATGCTCTTATACAACACTTCCTCACAAATACCTTTTTTCTGTTTAGGAAATGGGAAAATTGTTAGCCCTGAGAACTCCCTGGATTGCTCCCACATAATCAAACATTCACTCTGTAATTCCTAAATAGTCTCTATTGATTTTACCAAGAGTTTCTGGTAACCTGAAAACTTTGAATGGAGCTTGATTCTTTTCCGGAATTGTTGCTGATAAGAACCCTTTGTTCTTTTAGGGGAAAAAAACCAACCAACCAACCAATCAACCAAAAAAAAACCAGAAAAAATAAAAAGAGGGGAAAGGGAATGTCAAAGCAGTGCAGGAGCACAGATTTACAAATTAAATATTTATTTTGATTTACAGAGACTTCTGATACAAATATTCAGATGGCAGCCAGCAAACAGATTCTGAGATATGAGTGCCAGGTGCTGTTTTTTCTTGACCTTTTGCTTTAAGCATCTGTCTTTCATTTATGTCCAGTAAGCAGTTCTAACAATCCCTTTCAGGTGTTTTTTTGATGACTGCTAGTATCTCCTACTTATCTTAAGCTCTTCTATTATTCTCAGAGCCACGAAGTTTTAATTTTGCATAGTTTTCAGTTACTGGTATCCAGGTCCCACTTTACATGCAAACATGCACATCTTGCACATGCCCGTCCCTGGAATTCCCATTTCCCAAACAGGAATTAAAATATACGTCATG
Source organism: Numenius arquata (assembly GCF_964106895.1). Lineage (NCBI taxonomy): Eukaryota > Metazoa > Chordata > Aves > Charadriiformes > Scolopacidae > Numenius > Numenius arquata. The sequence goes on along the minus strand of NC_133616.1, from coordinate 13,720,466 downwards.
GGTTTTGGAGTGAATAAGGTCAGTTTTAAATATCAGCATAGAAGTGTCTATTTTGTTGCAAGAGACCAGATCCTGCATATTTAAGAGCATCTGTGTGAAGCTTTCACTTTCATGCTTTCATTTTCATTGAAGGATGTTGTTCTAACTCAGATTCAGAGATTAACTCTCCTTAAGACTACTATAAATGTTAAGAAGCAGTAAGAGCTCAGTGACTGTTTCATTACAAGAAATATAATTAGAAAGTATGCCTGCATTTTATTTCATTTCATTCCATTCTGTTTTGTCTTAAAGAGAACCATAGTTCTCTCTTTTCTTAATATAGGCAATTTCCTTCTTGTTAAACTGAACTAACACAGTTCTCTATATTATGCTAAATATTTCATGACACTGAAGACATGAAAAAATAGATGAGAATTATCTTTAATGGTAGGGACTGAAGAAGAAAGCAAATATGATATATGTAATAAGTGAAGCATCATGAACTTTAAAATGATTCTATATGTTTGCAAGACATTTTTGTAAGAAATTTTTACACAGAATTCTTCACTTTAACATCCACAGGGTGTTAATGCTGTTATAAGGACAGTCTATAAAGTAATAGAAATATTTCTACCATTTTACAAATTCAGTATAGACATTTATTTGAATATTTTTTAACTTTTTAATGGAATTGCTTTACTTTCAAGTAGAGAAATTAATTTCATGAAGTCCATAAAGAATAAGTTGCTGTACCTGGTATTTTTATCAGATCATATTTCACCAGTTACAGATTGGATATGTCTACCAACAAATTGCTCTGTAAATCTAAGTGGAGAGAAACAGAATACTTCATGTTTAAACAAGATTTTGAGAGTGGATGGGATCAGTAACTCTCTGGGAAGTACTGACCTTTTCCAACTGACTACAGAGTGACCTGAGGAGATGAGTTTAGACTAGACAGCAAACTTCTAGGCTGACCAGTCAAGCAAATATCTTCTTCCATTTCTTTCATTGCTAATTAATTTCTATGCTAAGTATTGTAACTATGTTTGCCTCCAGTTGTCTTTGTAATATCTAGCAGGGGAAAGATGAGCAGAATTCTTTATTACGCATATGAAAAATCTTCTTACTAAATAATTTAACAAATAAAACAATGAAAAATGCTGGTACGGCAATGTGTGAATGATTAGACCAAGAGTGCTCCCTTCTAAGGGAAATGCCAGTGGCCTCAGAGTTGCATGACTCTCCCCTTTCCTTTTTTCTCTCCTTGGACTTGTACACCATAGGTTCTTTGCTGTGTGGTAGATCTGCTTCAACAAACAGAACAGAGAATTCCTCTTAGGCAGGCATAAGGGGAATACCCTAGTAAGGGAGCACGGTCTGCTGGTAGGCAACAAGTTGTACCTGACCCCTGTGGATAAAGAGGACCTAGCACGCTCTGGGTCTGTGTTGGGGGTGCGTTCTGCAATGAATAACATCATGTCAAATTGTTGCCACTACCTCCTCCTGCTTTGCTAATAGAGCTCAACCATCAATTTGGGGCTTTCCAGTATGTTGGCACACCTGTGTCAGTATCTGTGCAGACAGTCTTCTGACTCCTGTTTTTTAAGCACATTGGCTACAGGCAGTTACAGATTCAGCACGTGGGAGTACTGAGTTGGACTGCTAATATGCATAAATTCCATATGTAGTTATTGGGTAGACAGTCCTCTAATGCAGGCACCGTGCAGCTCCTGCAGGGTGCCCATCTCTTTCCACTGGTGGTGCAAACAAACAAGGTACATATTTTAGGCTCAAAAAGTCGCCCTGCCAGAACATGGATCTGTTAGAGCCCCAGCACCTGAGCTTGCCATTGGTAGCAAGTGATCTGAAGTCAGTACATAGACCCATAAGCGACCAAGATGTCTCCGAAAATATTACTCCTTGCTTCTGACACTTCTAAGAGATTTTTCCATGTTTTCTTCATAGTCATAAGGAGAGTCTCTCCTTGCTCTAAAAGAATGCATTTTGTTTTCATTTAGAAGCAGGTACTGTTTCCATCATGGTCATCAGAAATAGCAGAAGGTCCTTAAAATGTTGTAACTCTGTTAGTATTTAGAAAGAACTCTTCTTCCTTAGAGGCATAAGGCATTTCTTTCACATGGGAGTATGAAACGTCAAGTCATAGTAGTAGAATAGCATGGGGTTACAGGTAGGATGGTTCCTATGATTTCCATCCTTTTCCCTTTTCTGATTTTGCAGGAATTGTTTTCTTTTTATCTTTGAGGGAGAACAGAGAAGCTGGAAAAGTACATGTGAGGGACAACGATGACAATATCACTGGGCAAGAAATGTTTTACACGTTATTTCTTATAACGCACCTCACCAATAACTCTCTTAAATCTTCTCTGAACTTCAGCCTGATTGAGGGATTTTCTCTTTTGATTGAAGTGTCCTCTCTTTCCTGGCACACAATTTTCTCTTAGAAGCTATTAGGGTGATTTCAAAGACGCTGGGGTCTAGGGCTAGGTAAGTCCCAAGAAGTTTCTCCGTAGGTAGCCACAGGCCTTAAGAGAAAACCATAGTGTGTGAAGACATAGTGTGTCCCATACCAGTCCACCAAGAATTGCATGGGGACTTGCTTTGGAGACTTCCGGTGTTGATAGCCAGACAGTATCATATCACAGAATGCAACCTTTGTTTTATTTTAGACACGTTTTCTAGTCCACTGTATGCGTACCTCCAATATTGGTCTCATTAAATGAGGACTCTGTCATCTGCTGGTGTTTATCAAGATTTAAAATGTTCCAAGAGCTTTTTTTATTTTTAAGTTAAGTTCATAAAGGAACTATTGTTCAACAACACCACAGGAACTCCTGAAAACTGCTATCTTTATTTGATGTTTCTCTGCAATTTAATTTAAATTGTTGTCAGTTGTTAAGGATTCCAAATCATAAATATAACACACAGACACTTACCTAATAGTGATTAAAACCAAGGGGAAGTTAATTCTTAACTTCTTTATTGGAGTCCAAGCTTCTATATTCTTTTCAGCAGATATCAGTAATGTCTAAAGCAGAGAATAAAAGACAACTCTCTGATTGGCTTTAAATGCTGATGTATCAGGAAAGAGGGGGGAATCAGATCTAATATTCTTACAAACTCAAGGCTTTTCATTTCACCTATAAGAGGTTTAAAACTTTTAGTAAGTATTTAGCGGTAGCCAAATGGTAGAAGAAATTTTAAAGCAGATTCTGAGATAGTGATATTATGTCTGGCATTAGTCAGCTATATCTACTTTTTGCAGATTAGTCATAGTTGTAAAGATTACACACCAAAACTACCCCTGGGTACTTTATTATGACCAGTAAGTTATTTGAAGATATGTTGGATTTCTCACAGTTTACTGAGCATCTATTATGAAGTGTTAAAACAGTGTTCCCCTGACAGAGCAATTTGCATCCCAGACACCTTGTCCTATCTAGACATCTGAATCCTTAGTGTTATGTGCTTTTTTTATTGACATGGGGGTCACAGGCTTCATTCACTACTCACATGCTCAAATATTTGTGAATAATCCTGTGTTATCTAGTTAGATATTTACCTAAACCAGGAACTGATCATATCCAGACTTTAACCTACTGCTTTGGTATTATGAAATGCCAGATTGTTTCAAAACATGAATACCCTCAAATAAGCAAGATTTTTTAAAAATTCTTTTTCAGATCATTCTAGGTGGAACCGCAGGCAGCCTGTAGTCTGCTCATAACACCTACCAGAGGCTAAAACAGGACGGCTAAGAACTCATCTTCCCAAAATGTCTAAGCTGACTCATGTCTCTGGAGGGAGGAAATCAGATGCATTTTGCTCTCTGACTTTTAATCAAAGATTAATTTTAGGAACAGTTTAAGTTTAATACACTGAGAAATAACTTGAGATGCACTTTTGAGGATTCCAGTCGGCCTGCTTTGCACTGAGATAGGAATGACATCGTGGCTTCTAATATTCAAGGAGTGTTACAAAGGCTTCAGATTTTAGAATTAAATGTATTTAGATGCATCATTAAAGTAAGGAATTTTATAGGAAATAAATTTTTATTCATCATATTGATGGATAAAACCACATAACCCTGAAATAATAATATACATGAAGATATATTTGTTACTTTTCATCTGTTATTTAAAAGATACATTTGGAAAGCTTTAAATTGGGCTTTACTGAAAACATATATTTAAAATTGTGTGGTAAAATTCAGCAATCTGTTTGTAAGTACATACAAGCAGAATTGGGAGTGGCACCTGAGTATGACCAAGGCCTATAGAAACCAGCCTTCATAACAAATTTTTGTTTTCTGTTTGTTTTGAAAATATCTGGAGTATTTTACTGGTTGTAGAATTTTGTTAAAGGGCAAAGAACCGCGTTCAGCCTTTACAGCCATAAGCACCAGGAGAATTCACCATGAAAATCTACAAGCCAATTCTAGGGGGCATATGAGTTTTAAGATCTAAATGTGTCTCTGCTTGCACTCATGAACACCTTTTCACAAAACAAGCACTTGCACTGTTAATTCTCCGTTTGATATACACAAATAAATGCATGGACAGTATAACTGGATATCTGCATAAAAATTACTCATAAATGTGTGAGATTATCTGAGATTACTTCTGCCTTCACTGTAGCTATCCCTAAACAGCATCATTCCTTGAAATAGATGAATATGTTACACAACCTAATACGTGACAAAATCTCAACAGTGCCAAAGACCCAGTTGCTCTGTAAAAGTGATTCCACAAACTTCTGCCTCCTACCTAACCATTCTCATGAGAAGTTAGAAAAATCAATTGTAATGCCACCTGTGGATGAAGACTTACCAGATCACTCATAAGCCCGCGCACAGTACAGACACCATTTATGCTCTGTGTTTTCTATTAATTCTGACAAAAGATAAAGAAAATATGTCTGTAATCATTATGCTGCAACTCTCTGCCACTTTGTATATTTGTTCGTTACCAAATATTATTTCTTTGTCATCCTCAGAGCTGAAACAATGTTCTGAAATATCTGAAGTCCTTTTAATTATGGTAACTGTAATGATTTCTCAGTCTTAAAAGCTGCATCACACCTGAAGAGACAAATTACAATTTAGTTTTCCCATCTGAACATATGCATGAAGTTGGAAGAATACCAGCTTCTTCCTGAATTCTCAATGTCCTGTCAAGATTAGCATCCAGGTGAAGTTCAACGAGCTTCTGGATTATGCTGGATCCTAACTAGCCTGCCAAAATTAGCACTTGTCTGACATTGATTTAGCATCTGGATGACAGTAAGCTTAAGTGGGACTGGATTTTTGCCTTCAGGAAAAGGGGATTGCTTCACCACAGACCATCTGTGTCAAATAGTGAAACACTGGGATTCTCTTTGACTCTTCAGTCTACCAATAACAAAAATGTTCTTTCTATAACTAGCTGTACATTGTGTCCTTTTCTATAAGCCTTAGACCTGACCACAACAATATTTGCATCACTGACCTTCATATTTCATTGCTGCAACTCACACTCGGGAACAAAGCTCCATGTTATAAAAACTTCAGCAGTTGTAAAACGCAGCAGCCCTATGTATTTAGCAACAGGTCATGGTGATAACTTTGCCCTGGAGTTCAGCTGGCTGTGCACTGAATGCAGAGTTTGATTTCAAAGTCTGTCCTGATAATCAAAGCCTTCTGTGAAACAGGATTTAAGCACCCGAGTGTCACGATATCCCTCTAAGTTCTACAACAGCTGCAAAATCCTTGGCAAATGAAGGAGCGTTCCAGAGCAGGCACAACAGAACTTTTGCAGATGCAGGACTTAAACTTTGTCTTTTGCTCTCACAGCATGAGGAACAAGGCTTATGATCTTTCACAAATAAACAAACTCTCTCTTGATCTGCCTCTTCCCAAGATTGTTACATACATACAACAAGTATACACACAAACACACACGCTTATGTGCACACACATACTCTTAAACATGAAGCTACATCTCCTAAAAGCTGAGGAGGAAGAGAGATCTTTAACCATTTTGAAGAGTTTAGATACTGTGGAGATAGAGGACATATAAATACACGTACGTGCAGACATATTTATGGTATGATTTTTTACTCTTGAGATCCTAATACTTTTATTTATTCTATTTAGTTTCTTTGCACTAAAATTCATTGTTTCTCAAGACTGAAGGTATGCTAATATAAAATATATTGACTCGGTTTTAAAAACGTAAACTTTTGTCATTTTATGACAGTTGGAGCAACAATTTCTATGCCTGAACAATAAACAATTTTCTTACCGCTTTAATTCCCATCTAACTAGTTGCCTTATATTGTGTCCCAGCTGGAGCTTCCTGCAGACGGTTCCTTCCATGCTGCAATTTCAAGCCTGTTTTGCTAAGGAAACGAGACTTAAACCGTTGTGTACTCCATCCATCTAACTGTCAGACCCACTTTGAGGCCACTGTTCAGTTTAAGGAAAATTGGGCTGGAGGTAGAAAGCTCAAAGACAATTTAAGTTCTTCATGAAAATTGACAGTTATTGAGTGACAGAACTCAGAGGAAGGTATCCTTTGAAGAAAAAGTTTCAGGGTAAGCTTGGTCTTTTCTGTGAGGCTTGTGGGGCTGAGTGGCGTATTCCTGCTTCTGAACAAACTGCAGCATTTGCTGGGAGGGAGGGGAAAGGAAAACCACAGAAGGACGGATACCTGGGACAACTGTGGCCTGAAGAGGGGTGTAGGGATATCACCCAAATCCATATGCAACCAGACATCACTGATTTTGCTGTTTGTGGAGCAACCTGCTCTTCTATGTTTTTTGTTTCAGATGAATATAATGTTATTTATTTATTTCTAACAGATCCCACTGATTATATACATCAGGGTTGCAGAGCTGAAAGGTCTTATGTATTAGTGCAGTAGAAATTTTCAAAAGGAGGGAAAACTAACAATTCCTAATATAAGGATAGATATGCAGATATCTGCTACTAAGATTATGAGTTTATGGCAAAATCTACTTGGATGGGATAGCCTAAATGGCTTATTTTACATTCTGGAGGTGTTCGTATCTTTTCTTGAATCCTCTTATCCTAAATATGTCACAATTGTTAGTGACCACTGAATTAGCTTTGGCAAACTGTGTGAAGTTAAGAGTTTGGTAATGTCTCTATTGAATGAATGACTGATTACAAGGAAAACCTTTAGCAGGTTTGATACTGCTTTCAGCGCCACTCACAGCCTGTACAACATGGGCAGGGAGGGAAAGGGCATCCTCTTTTCCCTAGCTGGGTTTTAGAGGACCTACCAGTGGGGCGTGCTGGCAGGAAAATCTAGAAGCAGCACACATTGCCTGTTCTACGGCAGTTCAGATGTACTCCAGCACTAACGTGGAGTTCAGATTCCCAAACTGTCTTTCACAAACACTAAAGTTATTCCAACAAAACAATGTGTCTGCAGCTGTTTAAGCATATTCAAATTGCCTCTGAAATGTTGAAGTCAGTTGTGTTAGTCCACTTCAGGGATGGTGTAGTTTGCTTTGCATAAACAAAAACTGGGAAGAAGAATTTCTGTTAATTAAAACATGTTCTATGTTAATTGTTATGTTCATGTTTCTGTTAATTAAAACATGTTCTAATGAAAGTGTGGACAAGAAAGCTTCCCCCTTCTCATTGGTTTTGCATGAAAAAAAAAAAAAAAGATAATTTGCATTCAGAAGAATAACTGCATTTATTTTGCTTTTTCTGAAGCATCCTCCTCTGTTTTGGAATTTATGAAGCAAATTACATTACTCAGCTATGTAATCACAGAACGCTATGGGGTTGGAAGGGACCTGTGGAGATCATCTAGTCCAAACCCCCTGCCAAAGCAGGGTCACCCAGAGCAGGCTGGACAGGAACGCATCCAGGTGGGTTTGGAATATCTCCAGAGAAGGAACCTCCACAACCCTCTGGGCAGCCTGTTCCAGTGCTCTGGCACCCTCAGAATAAAGCAGTTTTTCCGCATGTTCGGATGGAATTTTCTGGTGAGGGTACCCATGTTGCAAGCAAAATGCAAGCACGCATAGACAGAATCTGGGATCAGAAATTCAGTCAGACTACACCTGCTAATATGTTCATCTACCTGCATGAGTCAGGTGTTCTCTAAGCATTAGTCTGGAGTTTTTCCCTGAATAATCAGAATTAACAGCTGGGGTCAGCTGAGCTCAGAATGTGAGGACTCAGTTTTGTGAAATGTTACTGTGATGGCCTGTTTACCTCTTCTGTGAATGCAACTATCACTGATAGCATTATCATTTTCAACTCAAAGATAGCACTAACTTTTTCAGGTACCAGTAGTACTTAGGGGCATATAAAGAAACTGTAGAGAATGTAAATGAATGGATTAGTTAATTATGTAACTGGTTATTAATTAAATGATCACAAGAAGGCATTACCCACAGACTCAATAAGGAATAGAAATGAAGAGTTGTCCTAGATTGTAACTGCACTAGCAGCAATATGTACGCTCTTTTGGATGAAAAACGGCTACATTTGTAGACCTTATGTAAATCTGCTGGTACAGTCATGCATTGACAGTTTTGCAGCTAGTGTAATGACTTAGGGATAATTCAGTATTTACACAGAATTTTTTCCGGTTACATTGTTCTGTAACACAGAAGAGGTAGGGATTTTTTGAAGTCCACTGTATAACTTGAAGAATGTAGAGCTAAGGATGTCTGGTTTTCTATGGATTTTTGTATTTAAATATCCCTCATGTATAACTCCTTAGTGTCTAAAATGGGCATTACCCTTGTAACCTGAAACAAAAGCTCTTGAAACCTGAAGCAGTTTAGAGAGCAGATACTGCTTTATTCAACATTGTATGCTAGGTGGAAATCCACAAATGCAGCACACCTTACCAGCAATATTCACCCATGATTTATACACAAAAGAATCTTACATACCCATGATTTATACACAAAAGAGGCTTACATATTCATTAGGATGACCAAATAGCCCTTTTGCACATGCGTATTAAATTTTGCAGCGTCAGCAAAACACTTCTGCACAGGTGTGAGCTCCTTGGTGGTCATTTGGATAGGGATACCCTTCCTCACATTATCCTTTTAAGGTATTGAGTCATCTCAGGACAGTAAAAGTTTAGTGTAAGTTTGCCAGCTTCTTGAGGATAATAAGGATGTTCCTTGAAGTAGCCACAGCTCTGTCCTAATTCGTACAGCAGTACATATCTTGACATACGAGAGAACCTTGAAGTGATTAACTACTTCTAGCAGTCTCCTCATTATCACTATCAGCTTGGTGACTGTTTTCTCACAGAGTAAGAAGCTCAGTAATTAACTATTTTCTCACACAGTAAGAAGGTTAGTAGGAAGCAAACAACATTTTAATTAGCATATGGTTATAAACAAAGCAGAGGCCTGTCTTTGGTAACACCTTGAAGCATTTTCCTTACTGATGGCAGTATTGAGGTGCCCGTTTCCATGAGGAGTTGTTAAGTCCTCTGTGCCCAACACAAAGTTGGTTGTGGTCAGCCAAGGGTTTAAAAAGTTATTACAGTGGGAATTCACCCCTGTTCCATACTCATATCCTCTAAGAATACCAGGCTAAAATGCCTGTGCTTATTAATTTAATTCTGTATGAACGAATCTGTCCCTTAATGCACTGGGGTATATTGCCCTGAAGTCATTGAAGATGGGGCATGAAGATATGTTGTATGTCACAAACTGTAAATATATCTCAAAATAAGTAAAGTGTAATGTGGCAGATACTTGTGCCTTGTTGCTGTGTAGCAGCTGTATGTTCAAATCAAAAGGTGAAGGGAGATGTCTACTGAACATTCTGTAAGTCTACTTACAAAGTAAGATGCAAACTCTAACATTCCACAAACTTTATTTTATGTGTTCTGAAAAGTTTAAAACTTTTTCCACATAGACAGTGGGGTGTCAGATGATCTGTGTACCCTTCCACTAAACTGTCAGAGACTTATTTCTGGGAACCCTGGATGAATCACTTCCTCCCCCGTGCCTCAGCTCTGCTTCCAAAGGTTTCTTTTTTGAATTTACATTTTAAAATAAATATTTCACATTTTATGCTTATAATGCTTGCTGTGGCCATCAATTCAAAAGACCATAACATGATAATTGCATGGCCTCAGAGTAAAATACTCTTCCATATTCGTTTGCCTTAATGGTTGAAGCTGATTTGTTTTTCAAAGATCAAAACAGTTCAGTATAAACAGGTAATACATCAAGCACAGAATCCTAGAGGAGCAGCTCAGTGGTCAAGTTGTAAGATACCATTCAGAACATAGCAATAAATTTTCAAAACCTCTTATATTCTTTTGGTCTCCAGAATCTTGTATTACCTACTGCTTTGTACAATCCAAAAGTTAATAGTTATACAGAATGAGGCATTTTCTGGTTAGCAGGGGAATTAGTTATGTTTAATTACTGTGTTGGTAACCCAGTTTGTGGTATTTTCCTTCAAGGCTAAGCTAATCAGTAGATAGAAAATCCTCCTACCCGTCAGTAAAGACTAGCTGGAGCTTTTGTATTGTTACACAAGAGCAGGGAAGGGCCGAATAGCTTTAGCTACTCTAAT